>NC_140994.1:220551521-221151521 GCF_052327205.1 Somniosus microcephalus | reverse complement strand
TATAAAAATGGTGTGACGGCAGGTGTTCCTTACTTTATGTCATCTTTATGAGGGCAGATGTTCCTTATCTTATGTGCTTATTTACGAAGTGTAAATTAGAACACCTTATCCAGGGTGAACCATTGTTTCATTCCCAAAAGTTTAGCCTTTCGGAGCCCTTCACCTTCTGTTTCAATAAGGTTATTTATTCAGGGTCAACAACTTTCTTATCTCAATAGCCAGAATGCTTTCACAGCTATTTCATCGTTAGGTTTCTAAATTTCCAAACCCAGTTTGTCCTGTTTTAATAAGGCCAGAATTCTTTCATAAGATGGTGTATTTTTCTGAATAGTTTATATGGCTTATTCCAGGTCCTGAACTTCATTTTAAAGGGTGAAAGATGCCTGTGCATGAATTCTTTTAATGTGGGGTGGCCATTGCACACCAGCTACCACACGGGCCTGACAGAGCAAGGTCTTGGTCCAATGGCAAGGGAATCCAAGATTATTGGAGACCAGGCTCTGCTACAATGGCCTAGCACACACACACACAAACATACTGTTCTCCTCCCTCCTGCCCGCAGGTCCTCTCTGCCTGGGCTTCGTAAGATGCATTGTGGTCCTCCTGGCCTCGCTGTTGGCCCTTGAAAACAAAGAACAGGCATGGTCGGGGGGGTTGGGCAGTGGGCTAAAATGCACCCACTATTAGAGCCAGGGGAACTTAAACAGCAGAAGAGAGGAGACTGGGGGAGAAAGAGCAAAGGATGGCAATGGATGGCCAAGGGTAAAGTTGCACAGCAAAGGAGCTCCCTAGGGAGCTGCCAACCCAGGAGCGACCCTTCATCAGAGCATGATGAAGGGTCCACTCCTGAAACATCAACTTGTCTGTTCTCTCCATATTTTACTTTACTATTTTTCAAGCTGCCTGCACTCATGGTTTGTTCACACAATGTGTATATCTTTGACAATAAATATCACCAACAAATATTTAATTCAGTAGTTGTCAAACTTATTTGGGTCAATACCTATTGAAAAGCTCTCAGCCTCCCATGCTCCTCTTGCAACTGATACTAGTAAGTGAGCAAAAGCGTCTCTCCTACGCTTCTTTCTCCTCTCCTTTTTCACTTCACTTTCACATCCACTATCTATGCTGTCTCTACAAAGAACGGTATGGCCCACCTACAAGGTGACTCCCTATTTTTAGTTCCAAACAGGGACACACATTCCTGCTCTTATGTGTGAGTATATGCAGTATTTTTTCTCTCTATCAGTGGTGTGGTATTGAGATGGGCTTTCAGATAGCTTCCGAATTTTTCTCAGAGGCATGTTATAGAATAAGCAGTTATTACTTTTTGTAATGGGTGTGTTATAGAGAATTCAGATTATATAACTTTGTCACTAATGCAGTGGGACAGAAAGAATGGTTCTGCTGAAGAAAAAGGGAGGACATTTCTGACAATCAGTGCTGTGAATGGTTCCTCATTCAAACAGGAACCATAGCCTCAATTTTAACCTAATCTGCCTGATGGGAACAGGGTGGGTTTGGGTCGGGTGCCATCTAATTTTATGCCCCATTGAAGTCAATGAAGGATTAAATTGGGTGGGGTGTATAACAGGCATCCTGCCTGATCCCATCCCATTCCCACCGGGTGGGTTAAGTTAAAATTGGGATTGATATAAAACACCCATTTTGCAATTTGCTGCTCAAAATCATATATTATAATATAACACAGCTGCTGATATAATAAGTATTGCTTATGGATCCCTCTCTAATAACAAACATATATATAACACCCTCTCTATGATACATACCATTCAGAGCATTTACTCCAATAATTATTCTTACCTTTAATAAGGTTGTCATAAGCAATGCATATTGGAGGTTTTGGCGTATCAGAGGTGCTGGCGTGTCAGAGGTGCTGGCGTGTCGGAGGTGCTGGCGTGTTGGAGGTGCTGGCGTGTCAGAGGTGCTGGCGTGTCAGAGGTGCTGGCATGTCAGAGGTGCTGGCGTGTCAGAGGTGCTGGCGTGTCGGAGGTGCTGGCGTGTCAGAGGTGCTGGCGTGTCAGAGGTGCTGGCGTGTCGGAGGTGCTGGCGTGTCAGAGGTGCTGGCGTGTCAGAGGTGCTGGCGTGTCAGAGGTGCTGGCGTGTCGGAGGTGCTGGTGTGTCAGAGGTGCTGGAGGTTTTGGCATGTTGATATACCCGAGAGGGTTACAGAGAAAGATTATTGTGGCAATTTGGTGCAGATCTACAACACTTGTTGATAATAACATCTTGCACTTATACAGCACCTTTCACTTAATAAAATGTCCCAAAATGCTTCATGTAGGAGAGAATGGATGGCAAGCAGGAGAAAAATAGGAACGTGATTGTTAAGTCTGTGAATTATTTAGTTAATTAAAACACAGACTAATGAGTAACAATAAAAACAGGTCTTTACTGGTTGGAGGTAGGGACTATACTGAATACAAGATTACTGCACAGTGCTTATATACCGGTGTGTTCACCCCCGGTATTACGTCTACAGCAGCCCGAGAAAGTAGTACATCTCTTAAGGTGGAACAGGCTTAAGCTCTCTTAAGGTGGAACAGGTTACATACACAACACTCCTCCCTTCTTAGCTTTATAGTCATCCCCCATTTAACATAACGTAATAACATATATACATATATAACTTCATGTTTAACGTAACATATCACAGATTCAGTCTCTGCGGAAAACAGTTCACAGATTCAATCTCTGTGGTGTAGTCGGTTCACGTTACTCATTCAATAGTCCTTTCATGGATTTAACAGCTTGAACTTCCGAACTGATTTGGCTCCGTTCGGAGGGACCACGTGTGTGATCTGGTGGAGGTGATAATGGTTCAGATGGGTCATCTTTGTTTTTACTTTTCCTTTTCTGCTTCTTGGAGACTCTCTGGGCTCCATTGTCAACTGCCACAGCTGCCAGCTGCATGCGCAGTTCCTCCTTCTCTTCCTCCTGTTTCCGTCGTAGAGCCAGCTTCTCCCGATGTTCCGTAGACTTTTGGTGCTCCTCCATGATTTCTGCACTTTGGGAGTCGAAGTTACAAGCTGGGCAGGACAGGACATCGTAATATTCGGTGTCATCCACCAGGTCATAGTAATATTCAGTGTCGTCCTGAGCTAGACCAGTGAGAGGGTCGTCTATTTCCTCCATACCCAGCTGGACATTAGCCAGCTCTTGTTCCAAATCCAGACATCTTTCCTGAAGAGACTTCTTCATGTGTACCTCTGCATCCAGCTTTTTCTGGGCTTTCAGCAAGTCGTTTACTAGTGACCTCATTTGTGATTTTAATACTTCAACTTCCTTTGGCGATTGATTGCTCGGACTATGCAATCCCTCTACCGGAGCAGCTGTTTCAGCGGTCTGTTGTTCTACATTGACGTGAGTCAGCGTACTTTTGGCATCCAATGGCTGCTCTGTTGCAGTCGTTTCAGTCTGTGTCATCACATCAGCCATCTCAATGACTTTTGAGAGCTCCGAACCCTTTTCCTTTGAAGATCGCAGCTCGTGTTCAAGTTTTTCCCATTTCAGAGTCTTGTCCCTCAGCATATGAAGGAGTTGGCTGACCGTTAACTCTTCTGACACCAGATTATGGCATGCACCTTCAGAACCTGAATCAGCTTTGATTCGTTCGGCCTCCTCGCGCAGATGGTTGGTGTGCTCCTGCTCCATTTTCTCCATCAGTTGCTTCTGTTGCCTTTCCAGATTCTCCCACTCTGTAACAAAGAACTTTTTTATTTCATTCATCTCTTGCTCAAAACGGCAAATCATTTGTTCTAATTGCTGTTGTAGTTTGAAATGGAGTTGAGTTCGAGCCCAGTGTCCCTCAAAAATGTGCATATCAGTAGACTTGACAGACTCAGAATTCTCTGTTAAACTATGTTGTTGTTGCTCAGTGGAATTCTGTGCTGAAACTTTGTCTTTTGCACATGGGTTGGTCTTACCATCATCAGTTCTAGAGTCTGGGCTGATTATCTGCACCGAGTTCTCATTCTTTATGGCTTTTAGCGAATGCCAGTCCATATTTATGTTTCTAAACCACTCCCGGCCTAGTAGTGGTGGACCTCCCTCCGGTAGCACATATAAGTCCATTATTTGACTTCCTTCGCCCTTGTTGGCCACTGCAACCTTTATTGTCCCGATGGGGTACACTCTCTGCCCCGTGTAGGTTGTCAATATAATCTCCGTATCCTGTAGGGGAATATGTTGGAATAACCTTCTGTAATCTTTCTTATTCATGACCGACAATGCCGATCCAGTGTCCAATTCCATTTTTACTTGGACTCCTTCTATCTGAAGAGTAACCCAAATTGTCTGGAGGTCTGCACCCTTACCAACGTTGAGTACCCTTAAGCTAGCCAGTTCAATACTGCTTGCGTCTGAATCGGACTCCTGTTCGGCCACCTTGTGTACCTTTGCGTATTTCCCTTGCGGTGACTTCTTGTTGCTGGTCTTCTTCGCTGACCTGCATACTCTAGCTATATGTCCAAGCCTACCACAAGTTCTACATTCTTGGTTTTTAAACCAACACTGGTTCTGATCATACGTTGTCTTTCCACAACGATAACATTTGCCAGAACTCACACCCAATTTGTGTGCACTGAGCTCCGGTGACCGTAGCTGCATTACTGCCGTGCCTCTCGCTGCGGCTTCGTGTGCTGCTGCCATAGTGACCGCCTTCTCAAGCGTCAGCTCATTCTCCTTGAGCAGTCGCTTTTGTGTATCTTGTTTAAATAAACCACATACAAATTTGTCTCGTAGTGCATCTGTCAGTCCCGTTCCAAACTGACAATATTTAGCTAATTTACGCAATTCCAGCAAATATTCAGCATTGCTTTCATGCTGTAGCTGCCTTCTGTCATAAAATTTAAATCGTTCCGCTAGCATCAGCGGCGTGGGGTTTAGATGATCTTTCAGGACAGTAACAATCTCATCGAACGTCTTATCCGCCGGTTCATCTGGTGATAACAGGTGTTTCAATTGCCCGTATGTCTTCGCACCCATTAAATTTAATAATGTTAGAGCTTTATCTTGGTCACGAATTTTATTGGCCTTACAATAATTTTTTACTCTTTCAACATATATGGCCCAATCTTCGAGGTCACTATCAAAGGTGCTAATATTCCCGTGTTTAGGCAGTGTAGATTTGCAATTTCTCAGATTTTATTTTCTTTACTTGTTATCAAAGATGGCGGCTTCCCGCTCTTGCCGTCGTCCTCCGCCCACAAAATGGCGGTTTTCCCGCGCTTGGCGGTCTTCACCTGTCCCCCGACGCCGTCTCCCTTCAGCCCCCGAGTGCGGCCCTTATCAGCGGATGCGATCGATGGCCCGGCTGCGCCTCGTACTTGAAAGCGGCCCGGCCCTTATCAGTGCTTGCGATCGATGGCCCGGCTACGCCCCTCACTTCAAAGCGGCCCGGCCCTTATCTGCCGATCGCTATCGCCCTGTACCTCTCTCTTCCCCAGTCCTGTCTTCTACTCCGGTTCACAAGCTGATGGAGGCTTCAGGGTCCTAATGCCTGTCGCTTCCAGTGGGGTGGTGAGTGGTGAGGTTTGAAACCTCTCTTCAACCGCCGTGGAATAACTGCCGCAGGGTAAGAACCTGACTCGTCGCCAGTGTTAAGTCTGTGAATTATTTAGTTAATTAAAACACAGACTAATGAGTAACAATAAAAACAGGTCTTTACTGGTTGGAGGTAGGGACTATACTGAATACAAGATTACTGCACAGTGCTTATATACCGGTGTGTTCACCCCCGGTATTACGTCTACAGCAGCCCGAGAAAGTAGTACATCTCTTAAGGTGGAACAGGCTTAAGCTCTCTTAAGGTGGAACAGGTTACATACACAACAGTGATCAAATCCCCAGCCAAAAAGATAGGTGTTGTAGAGGCTGTTAAAGATGGGCAGAAATGTTGCAGGGCAAAGAGATTTAGAGAGGGAGCTCCAGGGAGCAACGGCTGAATTATATAAGGTTATTCAGTACTGGGGTGACTGGATTCTTCTCATGTTCCTCTGGCATGAAGTTAATCATTCTAATTTTAGCAGTGATGCATTTTTCAATGTTGAGGCAAAGGCTTTGTAGATCTTCCGTATATTTAGTTATTTGTATGCACACTTCTTTACAAAATGACAACTGAATAACAATTCAACATTAAAACCCTCAGCTGTCAAATTCTAGCTAAGTGCTTCTCATTTTCACAGTACATGAGCAAATAGTAGACAAGCTGAAGCAACTGGTATTGTTCATCCTTTTGAAATGATGTATGGAATAATATTACTGTGGTAACAGAAAGACAACGGAAAGGCTGAGATTCTTATTATAAGGCATCCATAAATCAAAAAAAGGAAAGATGTACCAGCTTCTCATGTTAAATGTAAACTCGTTTATTTACTCTGGCAGTAGGCATCAGTACTCGTTATTTACTGTGCCACACTGCACTGTACTTGCAACAATGCACTGCATTGATACAAATCTCTTGATATATTGTTAATGAATGCCATGCCAATGAGCTACTGTGTCTTGTTATATCTCTCCCATCCTATGCTTTTCACTGGTACGTTTGGTACTTAGTATCAGGCAACAGATCGACAGATTGGTCATGTTGCAGAGCAGCTTTGTGTTTGTAAGTGATAGCTTCAGAATGGCTGCTTGTGTTCTTGGTTAATGTCAACTAATAATAATAACAATAATAAATATCGTATGTATTTATTATTGTTATTAGTTAACATTATATATTTGTATGTGTGTGTATATGTTTTATATGGAGCAATATAGCACTTAAATTGGAATTGCTTTCTAATGGAGTAGCCATGTTAAGTATGTATATAATTTCACTGTTAAATATCAAATGTATTGAAATATTATTTATATGGGATACATAATGTATGGTGGGGAAGAAGGAGGTGAATACTTAACCATTCATCTGGTGACCTGCTAAATCAGGACTATAGAGGGTCTCTCTTCAAATATTTATGGTATTCGATGCCTCCAGGTACATATGGAGCTCAAAATTCAAAGGTGCCATGCCTGTTTTTCAGGCTCTCTGACTGCTCCAGAGTCTGCCTCGCCACATGATTAACTCGCCCATCAACTCATGGCGCTAACAGGCAGGAAGGACACCTTCACCAGCACTATTTAAAGGGATCATCCGCTACTTACAGGTTAGTTGTTGGTTTGTCATTTGAGGCTGTGGGTCATCTTGTGGGCATTATGTTTGGCCTGTTTTCTGACTCCAGAAACTTAATTTTGACTGTTGAGAAGATTTTGCTGGTTGCCTTCAAAACAGTTTGACTGCAGTTATGGGTGGTCTGGTCGGGCTGCCTTTTGGGGCTGGATGATGAGGGGAACCAGCAAGGAAGCGAGCAGGAGAAGCTGCGACAAGAGCGAGGAGGAGGGCACTGCACATGAGGCCATACCCACAGCGGGTATTCAGGGACCATTTCTCCTACATGAACATTTTGGAGAAGGAGTGTATGAGGTGCTTTTGCTTCACAAAGGAGGCTGATGTCACCTGCTGCAGCCACAACTCGAACCTTGAACCAGGCTATGGACAGCACTGTCTGTGCTGTCAAGGTCACCAGGGCCCTTAACTTTTATGCCATGGGCTCCTTTCAGGCTGCAGCAGGTGACATCGGTGACATATTACAGTTCATTGTCCACTGCTGTACCAGGGAGGTCACTGAGGCTCTCTACACCAGGAGGAACACCTACATATCGTCCCTCATGAACAGAGCGAAGCAGTGTGAGAGAGCACTAGGCTTTGCCCGCATGGCAGGCTTCTCCAGGGTATCAGGTAAAGACTGCACCCACATTTCCTTGCATGCTCCCTATAACTAACCAAGCACTTTTATCAATAGAAAGTGAATCCACTCCCTCAACGTCTAGCTGATTTGCGACCACAGGCACTGCGCCATGCAGGTCTGTGCCTGGTTTCCTGGCATCAGTCATGAATCATTCATGCTGTGCCAGTCCTCTGTGCTGCCTTTATTCCAGCCAGGCTGTCAGGTTAAGGCTGGCTATTGGGCGACAAGGGCTATCCCCTCCAGACATAGGTCATGACTCCTGTCAGGAACTGGGGAACAGCTGCAGAGCTGGCCTAAAACTGGAGCAAAAGCAAAATACTGCAGAAGCTGGAAATCTGAAATTAAAACAGAAACTGCTGGAAATACTCAGCAGGTCAGGCAGCATCTGTGGAGAGAGAAACAGAGTTAATGCTTCAGGTCGATGACCCTTCATCGGAAAATAGAGCCATGCCGGCACCAGAAACGTCACCGCACAGACAACTGCAGTGCTCAAGCAACGCTTTCACTACCTGTACTGTTAAGGAGGAGCTTTGCAGTACACCCCTGAACAGATAGCCAGATATGTCTAATGCATGCTCTACAACATTGCCATAATGAATGATCAGCCCGACCACCACTTGGGCAGCAACAATTGCGTCAGGAGCAAGAGCTGAAGTAGGAGCAGGAGGAGGTAATTGAAGCCCATGCGATTAAAGGGGCAGTGGCTGTCTGGATACGAAATGGTCTAAGGGACAGAATGCAGAGGGCAGTGATGAACAGTCATTTTTCAGACTGGAGGGTAGTATATACAATGGTGTCCACCAGGGGGTCAGTATTCAGACCACTGCTCTTTTTGATATATATTAATGACCTAGATTTGGGAATACAGGGCATAATTTCAAAGTTTGCAGATAACACAAAACTTGGAAATATAGTAAAACAGTGAGGAGGATAGTAACAGACTTCAGGAGGACATAGTCAGACTGGTGAAATGGGCAGGCACATGACAGACAAAATTTAACGCAGGGAAGTGTGAAGTGATTTATTTTAGTAGGAAGAATGAGGAGGGCCAATATAAACTAAATGGTACAATTTTAACAGAGAGAACTGGGGGTGTATGTACACAAATCTTTGAGGGTGGCAGGGCAGGTTCAGAAGGCTGTTAAAAAAAGCATACAGGTTCCTTAGCTTTGTAAATAGGGGAATAGCGTACAAGAGAAAGGAAGTTATGCTAAACATTTATTAAACACTGGTTAGGCCCCCGCTGTAGTATTGGGCTGAATTTTAATGGGGAAGGCAGGTTGGGAGCGTTGTGCGGGGGGGCGGGTGGGGGGGGGCTCCGAAACAAGCGGGAAGCCCGGGAGAACGAGCTTCCCACAGGCCCTGCCAAATTTAACGGCTGGGTCTGATTTGCATGGGAAGACTCTGTTTCCCACCTGCAGTCAGCCAGATTGAGAGGTGGTGTGGGAGCCGGGGGTTGGCCGGAGGAGCATGTGGGGGGGGGGGGGGGCGGAGGGTTGTCCGAAGGGTCATCAACCTGTAATATTAACTCTGTTTCTTTCTCCACAGATGCTGCTTGACCTGCTGAGTATTTCCAGCACTTTCTGTTTTTATTTCAGATTTCCAGCATCCGCAGTATTTTGCTTTTGTATTAGCAAAAGTAAACTTGGGTCTCTTACAGGCAGAGACAGGAGAAATTATAATGGGGAATAAGGAAATGGAGGAGATATTAAACAAATACTTTTGTATCTGTCTTTGTGGAAGAAGACACAAAAACTTCCTGGAAATAGTGGGGAACCAAGGATCTAGTGAGAATGAGGAACTTAAAGAAATTAGTATTATTAAAGAAATAGTACTGGAGAAATTAATGGGACAAAAAGTCAACAAATCCCCAACAACGGTCCCCTTGGATTGGAAGGTAGCAAATGTAACCCTGCTATTCAAGAAAGGAGGTAGAGAGAAAACATGAAACTATAGACCAGTTAGATTGACATCAGTAGTAGGGAAAATGCTAGAATATATTATTAGGGACGTGGTAACAGGGCACTTAGAAAATCATAATATGATTGGGCAGAGTCAACACTATGAATTTATGAAATGGAAATCATGTTTGACAAATCTATTAGAGTTTTTTGAGGTTGTAACTAACAGGGTCGATAAGGGGAACCAGTGAATGTAGTGTATTTAGATTTTCAAAAAGCATTCGATAAGGTGCCACACAAGAGGTTATTACACAAAACTAAGGCTCATGGAATTGGGGTAATATATTAGCATGAATTGAGGATTGGTTAATGGACAGAAAACAGAGAGTAGGAATAAATGGGTCATTTTTGGGTTGTTAGGCTGTAAAAAGTAGGGTACCGCAAGGATCAGTGCTTGCGCCTCAGCTATTTACAGTCTATATTAATGACCTAGATGAGGGGACCGAGTGCAATGTATTCAAGTTTGCTGATGATGCAAAGCTAGGTGGGAAATTAAGTTGAGGAGGATGCAAAGAGGCTGCAAAGGTGATACGCTTATCAATTAATCCATAAAAAGCGATGAATTAGGATGGTAATGAAAAGGTTTTTATTAATTAAAAAACAGAGCATGCCTCTCGTGGATGACTGGTTCCAGGAAGGAAGTGGGTTGCCGAGCAGCCACCTTTATACCAGGTCATGTAGGCGGAGCCATGGGTGGAGCCAGCTGAGGCATGCATAGGTACACAGTGAGTAGCAAGAGGTAACAATGTGTAATAACGATAACAGTAGTGAACAACAATGAAAATGATAACAGTGGTTTACCACATTCACCCCTTGTTTAAAATTGAGTCCGGCGGGGTGAAGTGTACTAAAAGTTTGTGTAGGTAAGTCTATCAGGAGGCCTTGTATGCCGTCCTGATCGTCGTAGCAGCGGCGGCGGTGGTGCAGTATCCAACGTCGAATCTGGTGTCTGAGTGGTCAACGAAGGGTCCTGGGGCTCCAGCATGCCGTCTACAGGGGTTGGGTTGGGAGTAGTTGTGGAGAGTAATGGTGGTGATTCAGGGGCGCCCGAGGGTGCGAGGTCTCGTATGGAGACCGTGTCCTCCCGCCCGTCTGGGTATGCCACGTAGGCATACTGGGGGTTGGCATGTAGGAGGTTCACCCTCTCGACCAGGGGGTCCATTTTATGGGTCCTCACGTGCCTCCGCAGTAGGACGGGCCCAGGAGAAGTCAGCCATGTCGGTAGCGAGGTTCCCGATGTGGACTTCCTGGGGAAAACGAACATTTGCTCATGAGGGGTGGCATTAGTGGCAGTACAAAGCAGTGACCGGATGGAGTGGAGCGCCGCAGGGAGGACCTCCTGCCAGCGAGAGGTCGGAAGGCCCTTAGATTTTAAGGCTAAGAGGACGGCGTTCCAAACCGTCGCGTTCTCTCTTTCCACCTGGCCGTTCCCCCGGGGGTTGTAGCTGGTGGTCCTGCTCATAGCAATACCTCTCGCGAGCAGGTACTGATGAAGTTCGTCGCTCATGAAAGATGAGCCCCGGTCGCTATGTATATAGCTAGGGAACCCAAACAAGGCGAAGAGGTCATTCAGACATTTGATGACCGTGGTACTGGTCATGTCTGGGCAAGGGATGGCAAAAGGGAAATGGGAGTACTCATCAACTATGTTGAGGAAGTACACGTTGCGGTCAGAGGAAGGGAGAGGCCCCTTAAAGTCGATGCTCAAGCGCTCGAAGGGGCGAGTGGCCTTGATCAGGCGTGCTCTGTCTGGCCTATAAAATTGCAGTTTGCAGTCGGCACAGATTTGGCAGTTCCTGGTTATAGTCCTGACCTCCTCGATGGAGTAGGGCAGGTTGCGGGCCTTAATGAAATGGCAGAATCTGGTGACCCCGGGGTGGCAGAGGTCATTGTGGAGGGTCTGCAGTCTATCAACTTGCGCGTTGGCGCATGTACCTCGTGATAGAGCATCTGGGGGCTCATTGAGTTTCCCGGGCCGGTACAAGATATCGTACTTGTAGGCGGAGAGTTCAATTCTCCACCTCAAGATCTTGTCGTTCTTGATTTTGCCCCTCTGCTTATTATTGAACATAAAAGCAACTGAACGCTGGTCAGTGAGAAGGGTAAATCGTTTTCCGGCCAGGTAATGCCTCCAGTGTTGCACCGCTTCCACAATAGCCTGGGCCTCCTTTTCGACAGAGGAGTGTCGAATCTCAGGGCCCTGGAGGGTCCTTGAGAAAAAGGCCACGGGTCTCCCCGCCTGGTTAAGGGTTGCAGCTAGGGCGAAGTCGGATGCATCGCTCTCCACTTGGAAAGGGATGGACTCATCCACTGCGTGCATTGTGGCCTTCGCAATATCACTCTTAATAAGACTGAAGGCTGCACACGCCTCAGATGTCAGGGGGAAGGAGGTGGACTTGATGAGGGGTCTGGCTTTGTCCGCATAGTTGGGCACCCACTGAGCATAGTAAGAGAAAAACCCCAGGCATCTCTTCAGTGCTTTTTGGCAGTGGGGGAGGGGGAGCTCCATAAGGGGGCGCATTCTGTCAGGGTCGGGGTCGATGACTCCGTTCTCCACTACGCAGCCGAGAATGGCAAGGCGCATGGTGCGAAACATACATTTCTCCTTATTGTATGTTAAATTCAGCAGCTGGGCCGTACGGAGGAATTTCTCTAGATTAACGTCATGGTCCTGCTGGTCGTGGCCGCAGATGGTGACGTTATCCAGATAGGGGAAGGTGGCCTGCAGCGCGTTCTGGTCAACCATCCGGTCCATCTCCCTTTGGAAGACCGAAACCCCGTTGGTGATGCCGAAGGGAACCCTAAGAGGCGGCCGTTTGCCTCGAAGGCAGTATACTGGCGGTCCTCAGGGCAGATAGGGAGTTGGTGGTATGCTGACTTAAGGTCGATGGTGGAGAATACCCTGTATTGCGCAATCTGATTGACCATATCAGATATGTGGGGAAGGGGGTACGCGTCCAGCTGAGTGTACCGGTTTATGGTTTGGCTGTAGTCAATGACCAGGCAGTTTTTATTGCCGGTCTTAACGACTACAACCTGGGCTCGCCAGGGGCTGGTGCTCCCTTCGATAATGCCCTCCTTCAGGAGCCACTCCACCTCAGAGCTAATAAAAGCTCCGTTCCCGGCGCTGTACCGCCTGCTCTTGGTAGCGATGGGTTTACAGTCGCGGGTGAGGTTAGCGAACAAGGGGGGGGGAGACTTTGAGTGTGGAAAGACTGCAAATGGTGCGCGGCGGGTGATTTAAAAGCTGTTGCTTGCAGACTGTGAGTGGGGGGAGGGGTCCACCGTATGCCAATGTGACACTTTTAAGGTGGCACTGAAAATCCAACCCTAGCAGAACGGCAGCGCAAAGACGGGGCAGGACAAGAAGTTAAAAAAATTTATATTCCGTGCCCCTAACCGAAAGGGTCACCACACAGTAGCCGCCGACGTCCGTTGAATGGGACTTGGACGCCATAGAAATCCGATGGCGCGTTGGCAGGACCGTGAGGGAGTGGCTACGCACCGTGTCGGGGTGAATAAAACTCTCCGTGCTCCCGCTGTCAAACAGGCAAGTAGTGGCGCGGCCGTTTACCGTAATGTCCATCATGGACCTGGACAGATGATGAGGGAGAGCTTGATCCAGCGTAACGGAGGCCAGTGTATGGCTGAGTGAGCCGATGTGGTCGTCAGACGAGACGGTGGTCGAGTCCGGAGACAAAATGGCGGTTGAGTGCGGCGGGCAAAATGGCGGCGGCCATGATTCCGAGCCCCACGCGGCCGGAGGTGCACAAAATGGCGGATAAGATGGCTACCCCCATGGTTCACACGCGGCGCTGCTGGCGTTCGCGGGTTTCCCTCTGCAGGCGTTGGCGTAATGGCCTTTCTTCCCGCAGCCAGAGCAGGTAGCGGTCTTCGCCGGGCAGCGCGCTCTAGGGTGTTTTAACTGGCCACAGAAATAGCATTTTTGGGCCTGGTTACGGGACATCGCTGCAGTAGTTGGTACCGGGGGCGGCGGCCCCAGTTGATTTCGGGACATCGCTGCAGTAGTTGGTACCAGGGGCGGCGGTCCCATGTCCCAAGGTTGCGATGACCATGGCGCGGCACCGTTACGTGAGTATGCTTCGAGGTTTCGGTGGGCCGCATCTAATGAGAGTGCGAGGGCTACGGCCGTCTTCAGGTCGAGCTCCTTGCTTTCGAGCAGTCTCTGCCGGGAGTAGTCGGACTGGAGGCCCTTAACGAAGGCATCACAGATAAGTCCCTCCGCGTGCGCCGCAGCCGATACCGCCTTACAGTCGCAGTCCCTGTAGAGTGTCTGTAACACCCGTAAAAATGCCTCTACCGATTCCCCCGGTTGCTGCCTGCGGGATCCCAGGAGGTGTCTGGCGTAAATCGTATTCACTGGGCGCGTGTATTGCCCTTTTAGCAGGTCGAGAGCCGCCGTGTACGTAGTAGCGTCCCGGATGAGTGTATATACTTGAGGGCTCACCTGGGCGGTCAGAACTTTTAATTTGTTCTCCTCCGTTATCACGGCGGAGGCTTCTAGGAAGGATTCAAAACAGCTCAGCCAGTGTTCGAAATTGGTAGCTGAACCCGCCGCTTGAGGGTCGAGGTCCAGGCATGCTGGTCTAAGGGCTCGCAGCAACGCCTGCTGTTGTTGCTGTTGCTGCTGCTCAGGTCCCGACATTTTAATTTAGTTAATAAAATTGATACGCTTATCAATTAATCCATAAAAAGCAATGAATTAGGATGGTAATGAAAAGGTTTTTATTAACTAAAGAACAGAGCATGCCTCTCGTGGATGACTGGTTCCAGGAAGGAAGTGGGTTGCCGAGCAGCCACCTTTATACCAGGTCATGTAGGCGGAGCCATGGGTGGAGCCAGCTGAGGCATGCATAGGTACACAGTGAGTAGCAAGAGGTAACAATGTGTAATAACGATAGCAGTAGTGAACAACAATGAAAACGATAACAGTGGTTTACCACAAAAGGTATATAGACATGTTAAGCAAGTGGGCAACAACATGGCAGGTGGAATATAACATGGAGAAATGTGGAGTTATCCACTTTGGTAGGAAAATCAAAAATGCAGAATATTTTTTAAATGTTGAGAGATTGGAAAATGTTGATATTCAGAGGGACCTCGGTGACTTTGTACATGAATCACAGAAAGTTAACATATGGGTACAGCAAGCAATTAGGAAAGCAAATTATATGTTAGCCTGTGTTGGCTCTTTGAAAGAGCTATCCAATTAGTCCCACTCCCCTGCTCTTTCCCCATAGTCCTGCAAATTTATCCAATTCCCTTTTTGAAAGTTACTATTGAGTCTGTTTCCACCATCCATTCAGACAGTACATTCTCGATCATAACAACTCACTGCATAAAAATATTGGCCTAGAAATTGAGTTTGCCTCCGCCAGGGCTGTAGCGCCCGAAATTTAGCGCCAGCGTTAATTGCCGCTGCGCCCGCCAAAAATTCAGCTGCGCCGCGCCCAGACGGCTGCGGGCGCTAATGGAGGGTGTCAGCGCCTCGCAATGGGCGCTGAATGCAGGATTGCGGCGCTAATCCCCCGCTGCGGCACCCGATGCGGTGCGGCAGGCTGGGGTACTGCAGGCCTCCTCCTTCTGTTAAGGAGGAGCTGCCTGCAGCCGACCGCTGGCCGGTGGAATCGCACGAAAAATGAGCCCGGCACCTCGGAGAAGTGCCGGGCTCGAGGCCCACACACATCTGTGCCGCGGGGGGGGTGGTGGAGGAGTCCGGGGAGGGAGGTGCGGGCAGGCGGCCGCCGGGAAAGCGGCCGGCCGCCGCGCCACCTTAATGCGCCGGCGCTAAGTCCAGCAAGAAACTTTTGAAAAATCGTTGGTTGCGGCTGCCACGGGCGAGGCGGCCCCAACTGAATTTCGGCGTCCGGCCGCGTTACCACGGCAACCGGGACGCTGCGCACACCGATGACGTCATCGGTGCCGGCGCAGCGCTATCGGCTAACGCCGATGGTAGGGCCCAAATCAATTTCCGAAGCGGCTATAATTCCGGCGCAAGGCCCTCTAGCGCCTCTAATTGGGCGCTAACCCCACTCAATTTCTAGGCCATTGACTTTGGTTCTTTTGCCCATTACTTTAAATCTGTGTCCTTTGGATACCAACCCTTCTGCCAGTGGAAACAGTTTCTCCTGATTTACTCTATCAAAACCCTGCATGATATTGAACACCACTATTAAATCTCCTCTTAACCTTCTCTGCTCGAAGGAAAACAATCCCAGCTTCTCCAGTCTCTTCATATAACTGAAGTCGCACATCCTTGGTACCATTCTAGTAAATCTCCTCTCCACCTTCTCCAAGGCCTTGATATCCTTTCTAAAGTGTGGTGCCCAGAATTGGACACAATGGGGGGAATTTTAACCTAAAAAAAATGGGTGGGTTGATGGCGTGTGGGAAGTTAAAGTGTTAAAAATCTGAATCCCAACCAGAACCCGCCTCCAACCCGTCCACTTCCAGTTTTAACCGACGTGGGATGGGAGGATGGGCTGCCAATCCTCTGCCAGGAGGCGGGTTGTCTATTTAAATATTATAATGAGGCTGGAAGCCTCTACTTTAAACACCCTTTTGAATTTAACTTTAGCTGGTCGGGTTTTGTACGTCTCATGAAACCCTAGCTAATGCAAGGCGAGGATTGAAGAATCCAGGAGGCAAGTGTCTTTACATTTACCTCCTGGATCCCGCGTCCCTGCCTAACCTGCCCTCTGCAATTGGAGACCTCCCACGAGGCCTCTGATCATCCCCCGCCCCAGGCCTCTGATTCCCCCCACGAGGCTGCCGATTCATACCCCCCCCCGCCACGCTTCTCTGGTCCCCCTCCTGGCCCACAATCTCTTCAGATTCCCCCCCAGCCCCTATGGTGCTCCCAGCACCCCCCGATCCCTTCAGACTCCCACCCCCACCGTGCTTCTCCCGGCCCTCAATCCCTTTCGACTCCCCCCCCCATCCCCGCCATGTTGTTCCCTACACACGATCACTTCAGACCCCCCCAAACTTGTTGGTCCCCGCCCCCGATCCTCTTCAGAACATCTTTTGTTTCTTAACTAGTCCCATTACCATCTCATTTTGCCTTGCACCATCTCTCAATCTCTCTTAATGTCTCTTAATCTCTCCTGCCTTCCATCCTATCACAGACCTTCCCTTTTGTTCTTCCCTCCCCTCCCCCCTTTCCCTGCCCCTGCACTTGCTTAGAAACCTCTTCCATCTCCAGCTTTTTCCAGCTCTGACGAAGGGTCATTGACCTGAAACCTTAACTCTGTTTCTCTCTCCACAGATGCTGCCTGACCTACTGAATATTTCCAGCATTTTCTGTTTTTATTTACTTATGCTAATCTCTTCCTTTTTACATACCTATAGAAGCTTTTAGCATCTGTTTTATGTCTCTTGCTAATTTACTTTCAAAAACTTCTCCTTTAAAACCTTCCTTAAAACTTACCAAGCTTTTAGACACCCCCCTAATATCTTCTTTGTTAGTTCGGTGTCAATTTTTGTCCAATTATGCTTCTGTGAAGTGCCTTGGGATGTTTTTCTATGTAAAGGTGCTATATAAATACAAGTTATTGTTGTTGAATGCGTAACCATGTACCAATCTCTGCTGGTGCTTGGAAGGGATGGCGCAAATGATGGTGCTTCCTGCTTTCACAAGGATCAATTGCTGAGAAGTGTTAGATCCGGGTCTCTTAATGTTGTGTCCTTCAATAATCAGACAATATACTGCAGGGAACAATCAACAGGTGTTTACTGAATGAGGGTTCAAACTGCAACTGACTGTACAGATCACTACTCAGGGTTTACATACAGGTGAGGTCACTGCCGGTACTACAGTATACAGGAGCTGTAAAAAGTAGTTCTCCCCTTAAAGGTACATACATTACAATTCCTCCCCTTTTAGATTAACAGTACCATAACACTCATTTAACAATTAAATATCAAACTAATTACAATTAACACTTTTAACATGCAACTGTGGTAAACCACTTTTATCGTTCACTATCGTTACACTATAGTTATCACTGTTATATTGTTATCACTGTTCTCACTGTTGTATCACTATACGAGGTCGCCTCTTGTCACGCTGTTATACCTGGGCTGACCACCACTGACTCCGCCCATGGCTCCACCTACCTGCCCAGGTATAAAGGTAGTCGACTGGCTGGTATTCCTCCTTGTTGGATCCGATCACCCATGAGGGTGGGCTCTGTTATTTAGTCAATAAAAACCTATAGTTACTTTCCTAACTCGTCGCTTTTCATTGGACGAATTGATAGGTATATCAATTTTATTGACTAAATTTTAAGATGTTTGACCAGCCAGACGCCCAGCCACAACAGCCACAGCAGCCTTCAGATGCCGAGCCACAACAGTCACAGCAGCCGGCTTGGCTGCGAGCCCTCAGACCACCGTACCTGGATCTAAATCCACGGGCAGCGAACTCAGCCCTCGACTTCGATCACTGGCTGGGCTGCTTTGAAGCCTACCTGGAAGAGTCCAGCGTGCCTCAGAGATCCAAGCTAAGAGTCCTGAACGCCCAACTGAGCCCTAAAGTATTCGCGCTCATCCGGGACCTTAAAACATACGAGGACGCCATCAACCGGCTGAAAAGACAGTACCAAACCCCGGTAAACCCCATGTATACCAGGCACCTCCTAAGGTCCCGCCCACAACTGCCAGGGGAGCCGGTGGAGGAATTTTTATGGGTGCTACAAGCACTCGGCAGAGACTGTAACTTTAAAGCAGTAACGGCGGCAGAAAATACGGAAGACAACGTCCGCGATGCCTTCGTGAAAGGCCTACGGTCCGACTACTCACGGCAGCGATTACTGGAAGCAAGGGACCTCGACCTGGACAAAGCTGCAGCCCTCGCTCTCTCCCTGGAGGTGGCCCATCGGGACCAGGAGGCGTTTTCCAGGTACTGTTCACGACCCTGGGACTCGGGCACGACCCCTACCACAATACCCTTCACCGCGCCGCCCCCGGGACCTACCTCAGCGTCGGCGTCCCGGACCCGATCGGGACCGGCACCCCCGGTACCGGCTCCGACATCGGACCCCCGCTGCTGCTTTTTCTGCGGCCAGGAGAAACACCCGAGGCCGCGCTGCCCAGCTAGGAACTCCACCTGCTCAACCTGCAGGGAGAAAGGCCATTTTGCTAAGGCCTGCAGGAGTGGATCTTCAGAGGCCAGCAGTGCCTCATGCGAACTGTGGGGGCGGCCATCTTCCTTCAAGGCAACAGAGGCCAGCATCCCCACACGTGAGTCATGGGGGCGGCCATCTTTGATCAAGGCAACCGACACCAATAGTGCCTCATGTGAGTTATGGGGGCAGCCATTTTGTCCAACCTCGTGGGAGACGCCATTTTACCCACCACGCTCGACTGCCACCGTGCCTCTGGACCCGACGACCGCCTCACCCGCAGACGACAACGACTCGCTCAACTACACACTAGCCTCCGTCACTCTCGATCAAGCCCGCCCGCATCACCTGTCCAAGTCGATGATGGACATCAAAGTAAACGGCCATGCCACGACCTGCCTGTTCGACAGCGGAAGCACGGAGAGCTTCATCCACCCAGACACGGTGAGCCACTACTCCCTCCCTGTCCTGCCAACGCGCAACCGAATCTCGATGGCATCGAGGTCCCACGCCACGGACATCAGCGGCTACTGTGCGGTGGCCCTGTCGGTTAAGGGTACGGAGTATAAAAACTTTAAACTCCTCGTCCTCCCCCAGCTCTGCGCTGCCGTCCTACTAGGGCTGGACTTCCAATCCCACCTCCAAAGTGTCACCCTAGCATAAGGTGGACCCCTCCCCCCACTCACAGTCGACAACCAGCGGATGTTAAACCGCCCACCGCGTAACACCTGCAGCCTATCCACCCTCAAGGTCCCGCCACCTTCCCTGTTCGCTAACCTAACCCCCGACTGCAAACCCGTCGCTACCAAGAGCAGGTGGTACAGCGCCGGGGACAGAGCCTTCATTAGCTATGAGGTGCGGCGCCTCCTGAAAGAGGGCATTATCGAGGGGAGCAGCAGCCCCTGGTGTGCCCAGGTCGTGGTCGTTAAGGCCGGCGATAAAAATCGCCTGGTCATCGACTACAGCCAGACCATAAACAGGTACACCCAGCTGGACGCATACCCCCTTCCCCGCATATCTGACATGGTCAATCAGATTGCACAATACCGAGTATTCTCGACCATCGACCTTAAGTCGGCCTACCACCAACTCCCTATCCGCCCTGAGGACCGCCAGTATACAGCCTTCAAGGCGAACGGCCGCCTCTACCACTTCCTTAGGGTTCCCTTCTGCGTCACCAACGGGGTTTCGGTCTTCCAAAGGGAGATGGACCGGATGGTTGACCAGAACGGGCTGCATGCCACGTTCCCCTACCTAGATAACGTCACCATCTGCGGCCGCGACCGGCAGGACCATGACGTTAATCTGGAGAGATTCCTCCGTATGGCCCAATGGCTGAACCTCACCTACAATAAGGAGAAATGTGTGTTTAACACCTCGCGCCTTTCCATCCTCGGCTGTGTAGTAGAGAACGGAGTCATCGGCCCCGACCCCGAAAGAATGCGTCCCCTCATGGAGCTACCCCTCCCCCACTGTCCAAAGGCTCTGAAGAGAACCCTGGGGCTCTTCGCCTACTATGCCCAATGGGTGCCCAATTATGCAGACAAAGCCAGACCCCTCATGAAGTCCACATCCTTCCCCCTTACGGAGGAAGCGTGCGCAGCCTTCTCCCTCATTAAGGGAGACATCGCCAAGGCCACAATGCACGCAGTGGACGAGTCCATCCCCTTCCAAGTGGAGAGCGATGCATCCGACTTCGCCCTAGCCGCTACCCTTAACCAGGAGGGGAGACCAGTGGCCTTCTTCTCAAGGACCCTACAGGGCCCTGAGATCCGACACTCGTCGGTCGAGAAGGAGGCCCAAGCGATTGTGGAGGCGGTACGACGCTGGAGGCATTACCTGGCAGGCAAACGATTTACCCTCCTCACCGACCAGCGTTCAGTCGCTTTTATGTTTAATAACAAGCTGAGGGGCAAAATCAAGAATGACAAGATATTGAGGTGGAGAATCGAACTATCCACCTATGATTATGATATCTTGTACCGGCCAGGTAAGCTGAACGATCCCCCTGGTGCTCTGTCACGAATTACATGCGCCAGCGCGCAAAGTGATAGACTTCAGACCCTCCACAACGACCTCTGCCACCCCGGGGTCACCAGACTTTACCACTTCATTAAGGCCCGCAACCTGCCATACTCCATCGAGGAGGTCAGGACCATGACCAGGAACTGCCAGATCTGTGCCGAGTGCAAACCGCACTTCTTTAGGCCGGACAGAGCAAGCCTGATCAAGGCCACCCGCCCCTTCGAGCGCCTGAGCATCGACTTTAAGGGGCCCCTCCCGTCCTCTGACCGTAATGTGTACTTCCTCAACATCGTTGATGAGTACACCCGTTTCCCCTTTGCCTTCCCCTGCCCAGACATGACCAGTACCACGGTCATCAAATGCCTGAACGACCTCTTCGCCTTGTTTGGGTTCCCAAACTATATACATAGTGACCGGGGCTCCTCCTTCATGAGCGAGGAACTCCATCAGTTCCTGCTAGCGAGAGGTATTGCTGCAAGCAGGACCACCAGCTACAACCCCCGAGGGAACGGCCAGGTGGAAAGAGAGAACGCGACGGTATGGAAGGCCGTCCTCTTAGCCCTAAAGTCTAAGGGCCTCCCAACCTCCCGCTGGCAGGAAGTCCTCCCGACAGCGCTGCATTCCACCCGGTCACTACTTTACACTGCCATTAACGCCACCCCCCATGAACGAATGTTTGTTTTCCCCAGGAAGTCGACTACGGGAACCACTCTACCAACCTGGCTGACCTCTCCGGGGCCCGTCTTGCTGCGAAAGCATGTGAGGGCCCATAAAGCGGACCCCCTGGTAGAGAGGGTGAACCTCCTGCACGCCAACCCCCAGTACGCCTACGTGGCCTACCCAGACGGGCGGGAGGATACTGTCTCCTTACGAGACCTCGCACCCTCGGGCACTCCAGAGGCACCACCTTCACCCCCCCCCACCACCCCCCCAATCCCAGCCCAGGTAGACGGCATGCCGGAACCCCACGAGCCTTCGCCGGAACCCCACGAGCCTTCGCCGACCACGCAGACACCAGCATTAACACCGGATAATGCAACACCGCCGCTGCGACGATCGGAGAGGCTTACGAGGCCTCCGGACAGACTTACATACCAGAACTGGTAGTACACTTCACCCCGCCGGACTCAAATCTAAAGAAGGGGTGAATGTGGTAAACCACTTTTATCGTTCACTATCGTTACACTATAGTTATCACTGTTATATTGTTATCACTGTTCTCACTGTTGTATCACTATACGAGGTCGCCTCTTGTCACGCTGTTATACCTGGGCTGACCACCACTGACTCCGCCCATGGCTCCACCTACCTGCCCAGGTATAAAGGTAGTCGACTGGCTGGTATTCCTCCTTGTTGGATCCGATCACCCATGAGGGTGGGCTCTGTTATTTAGTCAATAAAAACCTATAGTTACTTTCCTAACTCGTCGCTTTTCATTGGACGAATTGATAGGTATATCAGCAACATTAGCTGAAAATAGTCTATTTATAAATTCAGTCTTTGGGGAGGCTTCCTGATCCTTTCTGGATAGCGCCTTTCCCGAGTGTCTTGCTCTTGGTGCGGAGGCGATTCTGGCCCCCTGTCATCGGTTGGTTCATCTGCTTCCGATGCTACTGTTTCTGAGGTAGATGCGACCTGTACGTTGGGTTCCTCACCAGGTACGTATGGCCGAGACATGGGGTTGACTCGTTCCTGTGACTCTAGGATCTGGTCAGCATGGCGTCTCACAATGTTCTCCCCAACATCCACTGTGTACATTAGTGGCCCCTGCCGTGTGCATATCGTTCCTGGTTGCCATTTCTCTGTTCGGTAGTCACGGGCCAAGACTGGTTGCCCTACATTGAAGCTCCTTGTCGGCTTCTCATTGATGTGCTGGAATTGCTTATTCTCAACATCTCTTCATACATTTGGTCTGAGCAAATCCAGACGAGATCTCAACCTTCGGTTAAAGAACATCATGGCTGGGGCCTGGTTGGTGACTGCATGTGTCGCATTTCTGTAGGCTAACAGAAAATTGTCCACCTTATGCTGCAGTAGAATGTCGTCATCACACATGGCCTTTACTGCTTTTTTAAAGGTTTGTACGAACCTCTCAGCCAATCCATTTGTGGCTGGAAGATACGGGGCGGATGTGTAATGCCTTACCCCATTCCTTTTCATAAATCTTCGAAACTCTTCGGACACAAACTGTGGTCCGTTATCAGAGCAAATCTGCTCTGGCAAGCCGTTCCTGGCAAAAATGGTCCGTAGGACTGCAATAGTGTAAGAATTCGCAATGATTTACAGTTCTGAAGATTCATGTTTTTTGATTAAAGTATTCTTGGGCAATGTGCTTTTTAAATTTCCAGGGATAAAATGGCAGTCACCACATGGCCGAGACAAAAAGGCTTGGAATGCAGCTTTCTGTGTCTGGAAGTAAGGTTCGATGAAGACAAAGGACAAT
This sequence comes from Somniosus microcephalus, assembly GCF_052327205.1. NCBI lineage: Eukaryota > Metazoa > Chordata > Chondrichthyes > Squaliformes > Somniosidae > Somniosus > Somniosus microcephalus. The sequence goes on along the minus strand of NC_140994.1, from coordinate 221,128,138 downwards.
GCTTTGTTTACAAAGCAACTGAATGCTATTAGCATTTGTTTAGATACACCTGAAACTGCAGAAGAGACTTTGCACCTTGAATGGGAAGCGTTAACTTTAAATGGGTTTCCAATCACCCAGTACTGGACTATAGAGCAGATGTACCTCCCTTTTGTTTCAGCAAAGGGAGCTCTGAAAATCACATTAACTCAATCTAACCACTTTGAGTTAGCCTATCACAGCTTTGGGGTTAATTTTGCACACAGCCCTTGCAAGGCACGGATGTGAGGGGCTCACCAGGTATAAAAAAAAGGGCTGAGCAGCCAACTCGCTCTCTTGGCTCTTGGCTCTTGACTCTTGACTTCCTGGGACGATAAGGTGAGCTCTCTCTCTCTCTCTCTCTCTCTCTCTTCACTGGACCATGTGAGCAGAGATTTTCTGACTCTCAACAAGGCAACCTAGCAGGAGTTAAAGGGGGATGGTGATTTAAGGGAATTGCTAAGATTGTTTAAATAACATTGTAGCCATTGTACCCCTCGTTTTTGCCGTGTGTACCCCCTTGATATATAGTTTTACAATTTTACTGTGTTCGTGTGGGATAGTTTGATATTGTGATTGTAGTTTCTTTTAGTTAATAAAGCTTGATAATTTTCTCTCATCCAAACCACGTGTTCTGTTTTAATATCATTAATTATAAGTTCCTCCACTCAGAACTAAAGGAGGGGTAGCGAAATTGGTTTAGAGTGCAGCAGCAAAAAGACTGCTGGCCAGGTAAATTACCTTAAACCAGTTTAAATGAAGCCCCCGAAATCCTTACAATGGCGAGCCAGCCAGGAGTGGAGGCAGTTTTTGATTTAATAAGTGGTCTGGATCTGGAGAAAGCATCAGCTCTTGTTTCTCTCGTTGTTTTCAGTACGTGGGTAGCCCTGCGGATGTTAGCAGCAGCGTGTAGGCTGACCTATCGGGGTATAGGTGGCTGGGTTCGGAAGGTTGTGAAGAGAGAGCAGGAGGAAAGGTTTAGGGAAGCAAAGGCAGCTTATAAGCTGGCCTGTGCCCTAAGGTATGAGGAAGCAAATCATGGCCCCTGTAGTGCAGAGATAGAAAGCCTTAACATGGCTTTAAATGCATCAAGGGGGATGATTTGTCTGATCAGCCCGAAGGCAGGTCAGCTGGATTTTACTAGCAGCCCAAATCAAACCACCCCACAGGCAACACCCAGGGAAAGGCTGGCTAGGGAATTAGAGATCCCAAGACAGCAGCCCACAGCTCCGGGTCTTGAGGAGCTCTGGCAGCGAGGAGAGGTGGACAATGGGGTGGTAGGAGAACACCAGCAGGTCCCGCTAGGCAGGCGGGGACCAGGACCAGTGTACCCCCTCCAACAACGGAGGTACGGTCCGCCCGTGAGGAGTGAGCCTGAGAATAGGAATCCTCAGCCCACAGCAAGTTCGAGTTCACAGGCAAGCACTGTGGCTTGTGTGGGGGGAGGAGCCATTCATATTCAGAATAAGCTTGTAATAAGGGAACAGCTATAATTATGGGGGATTTTAATTATCATATTAACTGGACAAATCAAATTGGGCAGAGCAGCCTTGAGGAAGAGTTCATTGAGTGTATTAGGGATGGGTTTCTTGAGCAGTATGTAACTGAACCGACCAGGGGGCAAGCAACCTTAGATTTGGTCCTGTGTAATGAGACAGGATTAATTAAAAATGTCCTAGTAAAGGATCCCCTTGGAATGAGTGACCATAACATGGTTGAGTTCCATATTCAATTAGAGGGTGAGAAGGTTGGATCTCAAACAAGTGTGCTGAGCTTGAATAAAGGAGACTATGAAGGTATGAGAGCGGAATTAATTAGAGTGGACTGGGAAAATAGATTAAAGGGTAAGACGGTACATGACCAGTGGTGTACATTTAAGGAGTTATTTTACAACTTCCAAAAAAAATATATTCCACTGAGGAAAAAAGGGTGTAAAAGAAAAGATAGCCATCCGTGGCTAAGTAAAGTAATTAAGGATAGTATCCGACTAAAAACAAGGGCATATAAGGTAGCCAAATCTAGTGGGAGGATGGAAGATTGGGAAGTCTTTAAAAGACAGCAAAAAATAACAAAAAGATTGATTAAGAAAGGGAAGATAGATTATGAAAGTAAATTAGCAAAAAATATAAAAACAGACAGTAAAAGTTTCTATAGTTATATAAAAAGAAAAAGGGTGGCTAAAGTAAATGTTGGTCCCTTAGAGGATGAGACCGGGAAATTAATGGTGGGAAACATGGAGATGGCAAAAACACTGAACAATTATTTTGTATCAGTCTTTACAGTAGAGGACACTAAGAATATCCCAACACTGGACAAACAGGGGGCTCTAGGGGGGGAGGAACTAAATACGATTAAAATCACTAAGGAAGTGGTACTTGGTAAAATAATGGGACTCAAGGCGGATAAATCCCCTGGACCTGATGGCTTGCATCCCAGGGTCTTGAGGGAAGTAGCGGTAGGGATTGTGGATGCATTGGTAATAATTTTCCAAAACTCACTGGACTCAGCAAAGGTCCCAGCAGATTGGAAAACTGCTAATGTAACACCCTTATTTAAAAAGGGTAGTAGGCAGAAGGCTGGAAACTATAGACCTGTTAGCCTAACATCTGTGGTTGGTAAAATGTTAGAGTCCATTATTAAGGAGACAGTAACGGGACATTTGGATAAACATAATTTAATAGGGCAAACTCAGCATGGTTTCATGAAGGGGAAGTCATGTTTAACAAATTTGCTTGAGTTTTTTGAGGAAGTAACATACAGGGTGGATAAAGGGGAACCAGTGGACGTAGTGTATTTAGACTTCCAAAAGGCATTTGACAAGGTGCCACACAAAAGATTATTGCTCAAGATAAAAAATCATGGGATTGGGGGTAATATTCTGGCGTGGGTGGAGGATTGGCTCTCTAACAGAAAGCAGAGAGTTGGGATAAATGGTTCGTTCTCAGATTGGCAACCAGTAACTAGTGGTGTTCCGCAGGGGTCAGTGCTGGGTCCCCAACTCTTTACAATCTATATTAACGATTTGGAGGAGGGGACCGAGTGTAACATATCAAAGTTTGCAGATGATACAAAGATGGGAGGGAAAGTAGTGAGTGAGGAGGACATAAAAAACCTGCAAAGGGACATAGACAGGCTAAGTAAGTGGGCAGAGATTTGGCAGATGGAATACAATACTGGAAAGTGTGAGGTTATGCACTTTGGCAGGAAAAATCATAGAGCAAGTTATTATCTTAATGGCAAGAAACTGGAAAGTACTGAAGTACAAAGGGATCTGGGGGTCCTGGTGCACGAAACTCAAAAAGTTAGTATGCAGGTGCAGCAAGTGATTAAGAAGGCCAATGGAATGTTGGCTTTTATTGCTAGGGGGGGGTTGGAATATAAAAACAGGGAGGTATTGCTGCAGTTGTACAAGGTATTGGTGAGGCCGCACCTGGAATACTGCATACAGTTTTGGTGTCCATACTTAAGAAAAGACATACTTGCTCTCGAGTCAGTACAAAGAAGGTTCACTCGGTTAATCCCGGGGATGAGGGGGTGGTCATATGAGGAGAGGTTGAGTAGATTGGGACTCTACTCATTGGAGTTCAGAAGAATGAGAGGCGATCTTATTGAAACATATAAGATTGTGAAGGGGCTTGATCGGGTGGATGCGGTGAGGATGTTCCCAATGATGGGTGAAACTAGAACTAGGGGGCATAATCTTAAAATAAGGGGCTGCTCATTCAAAACTGAGATGAGGAGAAACTTCTTCACTCAGAGGGTGGTAGGTTTGTGGAATTTGCTGCCCCAGAAAGCTGTGGAAGCTACATCATTAAATAAATTTAAAACAGAAATAGATAGTTTCCTAGAAGTAAAGGGAATAAAGGGTTACGGGGAGCGGGCAGGAAATTGGACATGAGTCTGGGTTCGGAATGGTCATGGCCCTGTGGGTAGTGGAGCGGGCCCAGGGGCCGTGTAGCCTTGTTCTGCTCCTACTGTGTTCTAATTCTGTTAGATTTCAGGAGATGGTTTTATTCCTGTTCCTGGCTGGGGTAGAGATCGCCTTTACAGAAGGTAAGTACTGTAGAAAATATAGGGACAGAGTGATCTCCTGGAAGAATTTCGATCGCCTAGATGGGTCGGAGAGGAATTTCCCAGATTTTTTTCTCCCAAATTGGCCATTGGGTCTTTATCTGGTTTTTCGCCTCTCCCGGGAGATCACATGGGTTCGGGTGGATGCAGAGTGATAGAAGATTTGAGGTTAGGATCAGATCAGCCATGATCTTATTGAATGGTGGAGCAGGCTCGAGGGGCCTATTGGCCTACTCCTGCTCCTATTTCTTATGTTCTTATGTTCTTATAACCTGTTCAAGCCAGGGAACAGGAGAGGAGAGTTCTCGGACCCCTGTAGAGCAGGCCCAGTAGCAGAAATCCAGGACAAGGGAGGCACGCAGGGGATAGTTTTGGCCTCAGGAAAAAGGCAGGTCCAAAATTCCCCAGTTAAAGCCACCTGGGTGAGGGAACATGAGTTTGTTGTCCATGCAAGTTCAAGTTCACAGCCTACAAAAACAGGAACTGTGACTTGTTTCCAGGGAAAAGCAGACAAACCCAGAGAGAGATTTGCACCGGCAGGTTGCCAGGTACATTATACAGTGCGGGCTATTTGGACATGGGGGAGAAGGTTCCCAGCCAGCTGGGGCTGTGACCCAAGCTCAGGGTCTGCCAGCCAAAGTTTCCCCCAGAGAGACACCCCTCAGAAGGTCTCAGCGGGTGCCCCAGCCTAAGAAAGCATGGTCACCCACTTTACAGTGGAGTAGGGCGGTCTCCCGAGAAAAGCCAGAGAACAGAGGCCCCCACTCAACAGCCATAAGCTGCGAGGGACCAGAGACAGGAGGCAGTCCAGCTTCGCTGCAGTCAGCAGCAATCTGCGACAGTGCCAGAGATTAGACTGGCCGTCCGGAGACGGGCGGCATTTGTATTATAGGTATGTGTGTGTATATAGCTTGCTTTAAGGTGTATTTTAAGTTTTGTTGATTTAACTAGTTTATTAGGTATGTTTAAAGAGTTTAAGTTTACATGTGTGCCGAATGTTTGTATTTTGGTCCGAGGTCGAGGGACCCGACCATGTCTCTACCTAAGGCAGCAGGTCAGTGAGACCTGGCTGCATGTCCCTTTTAAGTTTTTGCAGGAGATGGGAAAATGAAGCAGCCATGTTCGCCCAGCCCGAGCTGGACATCGAATGAAGATACGGAATGTTGGGGATCACCTCGCCACTGGACGAATCCAGGAGACCCTGCAGCGATCTTCGGGGAAACCGGACAGAGTCTGGAGGAACTTGCCTACTCCTCCTACGGGGAGGAGATGGCCCCAGCTGGGTGGGGCATGGCCCCCAACCCAGCACTATCCTGACTGAAGTTCACGTGCGGGAGACCTCGCTGTTGAGGAGTCACGATGGGGAAGCGCGGGCGCCTGGTCATAGGGACGCGTTCCCCGGGGGTGGGTGGTGATGGCCCGGGAATGATTGTATAGAGGAGGGGGAGACCCAAGAGTCGCGTGGGTGCGGTCGGGGGAGGGAGGAACTCACCCGGGGGCCCACGGGCAAAGAAGAGAAGTTGTGGCTGGGAAGGATGAGTGGGTGGCCGGATCAGTGTGGGGCCAGAGAGTGCCGCCACACAGGCACCCATCATTTTCTGCAGCCAGTCGAGGGAAGACGGGTGGGGGAGGGACTGGGAGTCATGAGATCCCATACTCCCCGGTCTCGGTCTGTGCCAAGGTAAATTTTAAACGTGAGGGGTACCCCGCCTCCACAAAAGGACAAGGGAACGGCTCGGGGCGGTCGGAGCAGGCTGGTCGCTAAATCCATTCTGCCTGTTTTAAAGTTTAAGCCGATCAAAGGGGGGTGGAAGGTACTTTTACTGCCCGAGTGGGAGGAGCAATACCCACTCGAATTTCGCGACCCATCATCGGCCCGTGATGATCGGGGTTCATAAGCATGTTGTTTAATGATTTTTTGTATTTTGTGTTGCAGCCCCAAGTTGAGCAGAGGCGTGAGGTCCTCTCCGTGCTTGGGACCAGTTTGTGACAACTCCAAGTTGAGCAGAGGCGTAGGACCCTCTCCGTGCTTGCGATAATTTTTGAGTACATTGTGTAACTAAGATTGCAACATTTTGTAATAACTTATGATGCAAAAAAAAAGGTGATTGTAAATTTGGTTTACACTGTATAATTTTACAAGCGTGTAGGGGTATGAGACCCCTTATTGAAAACTGAAGTATCTGTAAGATGCCTACCGTACCATGGTTTTTTTCTTGAATTTAAGGGGAATAGACGGGACGGGGATCAGTGGCAGATAGCTATTAGGTAAATACAGGGGATGGTTGTTTGTGGGGGGTCAGAAATCATTGCTCATTTCTTCAAGAGGATACTACAAGCAAGCTGGAAGTATCCAAGGGCGGACTGTAAGAATTCGCAATGATTTACAGTTCTGAAGATTCATGTTTTTGATTAAAGTATCCCTGGGCAATGTGCTTTTTAAATTTCCAGGGATAAAATGGCAGTCACCACATGGCCGAGACAAAAAGGCTTGGAATGCAGCTTTCTGTGTCTGGAAGTAAGGTTCACTGAAGACAAAGGACAATGCTTTGTTTACAAAGCAACTGAATGCTATTAGCATTTGTTTAGATACACCTGAAACTGCAGAAGAGACTTTGCACCTTGAATGGGAAGCGTTAACATCTTGAATGGGTTTCCAATCACCCAGTACTGGACTATAGAGCAGATGTACCTCCCTTTTGTTTCAGCAAAGGGAGCTCTGAAAATCACATTAACTCAATCTAACCACTTTGAGTCAGCCTATCACAGCTTTGGGGTTAATTTTGCACACAGCCCTTGCAAGGCACGGATGTGAGGGGCTCACCAGGTATAAAAAAAGGGCTGAGCAGCCAGCTCGCTCTCTTGGCTCTTGGCTCTTGACTCTTGACTCTTGACTTCCTGGGACATAGGTGAGCTCTCTCTCTCTCTCTCTCTCTCTCTCTTCGCTGGACCATGTGAGCAGAGATTTTCTGACTCTCAACAAGGCAACCTAGCAGGAGTTAAAGGGGGATGGTGATTTAAGGGAATTGCTAAGATTGTTTAAATAACATTGTAGCCATTGTACCCCTCGTTTTTGCCGTGTGTACCCCCTTGATATATAGTTTTACAATTTTACTGTGTTCATGTGGGATAGTTTGATATTGAGATTGTAGTTTCTTTTAGTTAATAAAGCTTGATAATTTTCCCTCATCCAAACCACGTGTTCCGTTTTAATATCATTAATTATAAGTTCCTCCACTCAGAACTAAAGGAGGGGTAGCGAAATTGGTTTAGAGTGCAGCAGCAAAAAGACTGCTGGCCAGGTAGATTACCTTAAACCAGTTTAAACGAAGCCCCCGAAATCCTTACAATAGTTTTCTCCGTGGTGGTGGAGGACATTTTGATCACCTCAGGCCATTTCGAGTGCGCATCCACAGCTATTAAAAACATTGAGTCCATGAATGGACCAGCAAAACCAATATGCACCCGTTGCCATGGAGATGAGGGCCACTCCCATGGGTGTAGAGGGGCATGTGGTGGTGCATTTTGGACCTTCTGGCATCCTGAGCAGCTCTTTGTCAGGTCCTCGATTTGCTGATCTATCCCCGGCCACCACACATAAGCCCTAGCAAGGCTTTTCATTTTCACCTCTCCCAGATGACCTTCATGAAGCTCATTGAGCACTCTCTCCCTTAACTTGGGTGGAATTACCACTCAGGATCCACACATCAAGGTCCCCTGCCATACTGACAGCTGTTCTCTTCTGGATGAGAATGCTGGCAACAGTGAGTCGCCATGTGCTGGCCATCCCTTCACCGTCAAATCATATACCCGAGACAGTGTCGGGTCATTTCGGGTCTCCTTCTCTATACCAGCGTTAGTTACTGGCAAGCATTCAATTATAGTCGAATGAAATATTTCGATAGGATCCACTGCTGGTGCTTCCTCTGCAGTAGGCAGTGGCAGGCGTGATGGCCCATCAGCGTTTCCATGCTGTTTTGTGCCCTTATACTCGATTTCATATTGGTGCGCCCCTAGAAAAAGGGACCATCTTTGTAGCCGTTGCGCAGTCATCACCGGAACGCCCTTCTTTGGATTAAAGATGGAGACAAGTGGTTGGTGGTCAGTCAGCAAGGTGAACTTCTGCCCGTGCAGATAGTGATTGAACTTTTTCACTCCCCACACTAGGCTGAGGGCCTCCCTGTCAATCTGGGCATAGTTACGCTCGGCTGAGGTTAGTGACCGAGTCGCAAAGGCTACTGGCCTCTCCGAGCCGTCCGGGAATTTGTGCGACAGCACCGTTCCAATGCCATAGGGTGATGCATCACATGCCAACCGAATTGGTAGTGCTGGGTTGAAATGAGCCAACACCTCTTTTGATGTGATCAATGCTTTGCTCTTCTGGAAAGCTCGTTTACATTCGTCACTCCACTTCCATGGTACCCCCGTTTGCAGTAGGGTGTTCAGTGGGTGTAGTACGGTAGACAAATTCGGCAAGAACTTATGGTAGTCGTTCACCAACCTGAGGAACGACCTCAGTTGCGACACATTTTCCGGTGCTGGAGCCTTGACTACAGCCTCAATCTTGTCCGGCGACTTATGCAACCCTTCCTCATCAATCATGTGGCCACAATACGAGATTTGTCTCCTGAAAAACTCGCATTTGGGGCGGTTGGCTCGTAGCCCATATTCCTGTAATCTAGTGAGCACCTGCTCCAGGTTGGCAAGGTGTTCACTGTCATTTTCGCCCATAACCAGGATGTCGTCCAAATAACACTGGGTCCCCGGGATCCCTTGCAGGACTTGTTCCATCACCCTTTGCCAAATAGCCGGAGCTGATGCTACCCTGGTAGAGACCTTTATGAGTGTTGATCGTGAGGTACTGTTTTGAGGCTTCTTCTACCTCCATTTGCAGGTACGCCTGGGCCAGATCAATCTTAGTGAAGCGTTTCCCTCCAGATAGCGAGGCAAAAATATCTTCAATCCGCGGAAGCGGATATTGTACAGTGTGAAGGACTGAGTTCACTGTCACCTTAAAGTCCCCACAGATGCGAACCTTCTTTGGTTCCCCAGGCGTATTACTCAACGACCTCTTCATTACAGGAACGATGGGTGTAGCCCACTCGCTCCAGTCCACTTTGGACAGTACTCCTGAACATTCCAAACCTTCCAGCTCTGCTTCGACGGCTGGGCGGATCGCATAAGGTACCGGTCTGACCTTAAAAAACTTTGGGCTTGCATTTTCCTCTATTTTGATCGTCGCTGTTATGCCTTTTAGTGTTCCAAGTCCCTGCTGGAACACTTCTTGTGCGTCAGTTAGCATTTTTGACAGTCGTCCAGATGTGACGTCGTCATCCTTTTTGGCATCTACAGTCAGTGCTTGTATGGAATGCCAATCTAGCTGTATCTTCCGGATCCATTCACATCCTAGTAGTGGTGGTCCTCCATCTGGCAATACATATAGGTCCTGTAAAGTCCGCGCCTCAATAATACACGGACTTCGGGAGAACAGTTTAACAGGTACTTTACTGAACAAGAGGCAGCTTGAAACTGAAACTACAGAAGCCTGCTAGGGCCTTTTATACAGGGGTGGTCACTGCCAGTACTGCAGTCTAAGACCAGTTATTCCCTTAAAGGTACATACACAACAATTCCTCCCCTTTTAGATAAACAGTACATAACATTCATTTAACAACTAAATAATAACTAATTACAATTTCAATTTTCTCAGTAATATAAACATCAACTGAAATAGTCATTTATAAGTTCAGTCTTTGAGGAGACTTCCTGATCTGGACTGGATAGCGCCTTTCTCAAGTATCCTGTTCTGGCGGTGGAGTCAATTCTGGCTCATTGTCATTGGTTGGTTCGTCAGCTTCCAATACCCCTGCTTCTGAGGTAGACGCAATCTGTACTTCGGGCTCATTACCAGGTGCACATGCTTGTGGTACAGGTTTGGCTTGTTCCTGTGACTCTAGAATCTGGTCAGCATGGCATCTCACGATGCTCTCTCCAACGTCCACTGTGTACATTAGTGGTCCCTGCTGTGTGCATATCGTGCCTGGCTGCCATTTTTCTGTTCGGTAGTCGTGGGCCAAGACTGGTTGCTCTATCTTGAAGCTCCTGGTTGGCTTCTCATTTATGTGCTGGAACTGCTTACCCTCAACATCTCGTCTTATGTTTGGTTTGAGCAAATCCAAGCGACATCTTAGTCTCTGGTTGAAAAACAGTACGGCTGGAGTTTGGTTGGTTACTGCTTGTGTTGCATTCCGGTAAGCAAACAGGAAGTTATCCACCTTGTGTTGCAGTGGTATGTCGTCATTATACATTGCCTTTATGGCCTTTTTAAAGGTCTGAACAAACCTCTCAGCCAATCCATTTGTGGCTGGATGAGATGGGGCAGATGTGTAATGTTTCACCCCATTATTCTTCAGGAACCTCCGGAAATCCTCAGACACAAATTGTGGGCCATTGTCGGAACAGATCTGTTCCGGCAACCCATTCCTGGCGAAGATGGTCCTTAGGACTGCAATAGTTTTCTCCGTAGTGGTGGAGGACATTTTAATGACCTCTGGCCATTTCGAATGGGCGTCCACAGCGATTAGAAACATTGAGTCCATAAATGGACCAGCGAAATCAATGTGTACCCGTTGCCATGGAGATGAGGGCCACTCCCATGGATGTAGCGGGGCCTGTGGTGGAGCGTTTTGGACCTTCTGGCATCCTGTGCATCTCTTGGTCATATCCTCAATTTCTTTATCGATTCCCGACCACCACACAAACGCCCTGGCTAGGCTCTTCATTTTTACCCCTCCCAGATGACCCTCATGAAGCTCATTGAGTACTCTATCTCTCAACTTGGGTGGAATTACCACTCGGGATCCACACATCAAGGTTCCCCGGCACACTGACAGCTGTTCCCTCCTTGGCGAGAATGCTGGCAGCAGTGAGTCGCCATATGCTGGCCATCCCGTCACCGTCAAATCATAGACCTGAGAGTGTGTCGGGTCATTTCGGGTTTCCTTCTCAATACTTGCGTTTGTAACAGGCAAACATTCGACTACGGTCGCATGGAATATCTCCACAGGGTCCACTGCAGGTGGTTCTTCCGCCGTAGGCAACGGTAGGCGCGACAGCCCATCAGCGTTTCCGTGTTGTTTCGTACCTTTGTACTCTATGTCATACTGATGTGCCCCTAGAAAAAGTGACCATCTTTGCAGCCGTTGCGCAGTCATCACTGGAACGCCCTTCTTTGGGTTAAAAATTGAGACCAGGGGTTGATGATCAGTCAGTAAGGTGAATTTCTGCCCGTGCAGATAGTGATTGAACTTCTTCACCCCCCACACCAGGCTGCGGGCCTCCCTGTCAATCTGGGCGTAGTTACGCTCGGCTGAGGTTAGCGAGCGCGATGCAAAGGCTATTGGCCTCTCTGAACCGTCACAGAATTTATGTGACAGCACCGCTCCAATGCCGTAAGGTGATGCATCACATGCCAACCGAATCGGCAGTGTTGGGTTGTAGTGGGCCAATACTTCTTTTGAAGTGATTTGGCATTTACATTCCTGAAAGGCACGCTTACACTCATCACTCCATTCCATGTTACACCAGTTTGAAGGAGGTCGTTCAGTGGGTGCAGAATTGTAGATAAATTCGGCAAGAACTTATGGTAGTAGTTCACCAACCCGAGGAACGACCTCAGTTGCGACACATTTTCTGGTGCTGGAGCCTTGACTACAGCCTCAATCTTGTCCGGCGACTTATGCAACCCTTCCTCATCAATCATGTGGCCACAATACGAGATTTCTCTCCTGTAGAACTCGCATTTGGGACGGTTGGCTCGTAGCCCATATTCCTGCAATCTTGTGAGCACCTGTTCCAGGTTGGCAAGGTGTTCATTGCCATTTTCACCCATAACCAGGATGTCGTCCAAATAACACTGGGTCCCCGGGATCCCTTGCAGGACTTGTTCCATTGCCCTCTGCCACATAGCCGGGGCCGATGCTACTCCAAATACCAGTCGATTGCACTGGTAAAGGCCTTTGTGAGTGTTTATCGTGAGGTTTTTCCTAGATGCTTCTTCCACCTCCATTTGTAGATAAGCTTGAGCCAGGTCAATCTTTGTAAAACGTTTCCCTCCAGATAGTGAGGCGAAAATATCTTCTATCCGCGGAAGCGGATACTGTATTGTGTGCAGGACTGGGTTCACAGTCACCATGAAGTCCCCACAGATGCAAACTGTAGTGTATGTGCCCGTCTACCTTTAAGAGAACTATTGTATGTAACCGTCCACCTTTAAGAGAACTACTTTAGGTGTTGCACTACTTTGTTGGCTTCTGTATACTGTAATACCGACGGTGACCACACCGGTATATAAGTGCTGTGTCAGGAGTTATTGGGCAGATTCGCCCTGACCTTCGAATAGTAAAGTCCTGTTTTAAGTTACTCTGGTAGTCTGTGTATTAATTAACTAAACAACTCACAGACTTTACAGTGGCGACGAGTCCGATCGTACCCTACGGCAACAATACTTCCGAAGCAGTTAACGAGCGTCGAGAAGAGGCAACCGCCCTCGTCATTTTGCTGGGAGAAAACTCGAGTCTGCAGAGCTGGAAAGGAGGAAGAATTCAGAGACAAAGACTTCCATCAGCAACAGGCACTGACTGTCCCTTCTGCCACGGTGAGGAGTGAGCCGATCAGCACGAGAAGCAAGCCGGCCACGGTGACTGTGAGTAAGGGAAAAGTAAAAAGAATAACCGGAGGATAAGGGCGGTGCACTCGACCACGGTCGAGGGGGAAAGGAGCCGGACAGAAGTCGGGCCCAGAGGCGCTGAGACTGGGGCAGCGTGGAGCAAGGAAGCCACGGTACAGACAGGCTGGGGATGCAACGGCATCGTGAGACAGCTAGACCGCGACCGGTGAAAAAGGCCGGGCAGCGACCGAAGCCACGAAGCGCTGCGACCGGGAGCGTAGGCGCGGGAAGATATAAAAACTCAGCCGCAGCCGGGGAGGGAAGCTCCGGACTGCGAGAGGGCTGGGAGGCGCGATTGGGAGCCGAGCGAGCGGGAGAGGCAGAGCCGACCAAGGGAGACTGAGCAAGAGCCAGTCCAGCGGCTGAAACTGTTCACCGTCAATGGGGGGTACCCAGCGCCGGTAGAGCCGAGCGAGCGGGAGAGAGACAGAGCCCAAGCAAGGGGAACTGAGCGAGAGCCAGCCCAGCGGCTGAAACTGTTCACCATCAACGGGGTGTACCCAGCGCCGGTTGCCCTGCCGAGAAAAGGGAAAGCACTGAAGCCGACGCGCAGGCTGTGAACCTGAAAGCCAGCGGCCGTCGCCCGTGGGGAAAGTGTACCCCTCCCGCTAGGGAAGAAACGCGGGAAGCCGCCATTAGGCGGGGAAGAAGACAGAAGCGGGAAACCACCATTGAAGTGGGCGGGGAGAGAAGATAAGCGCGGGAAACCTCCATTTTCGCGGGAACCGCTATCTTGGGAAAAAAAAAGAAAAGAAAATTTAAAGAAATAATTCGTGGTGTTATCAGGAAGAGAGGAAGATGCCTAAGCATGGTAACATCAACGATTTTAATTCCGAGGTAGAAGACTGGGCCACGTATGTGGAACGCATTGAGATCTATTGTGAGGCCAATAAAATAGAAGAAGATGACAAAGCTATAACCTTGCTAAACTCGATGGGCGCGAAGACATACGGGCTCTTGAAGCATCTACTAGCACCAGCTAAACCGACGGATCAGACTTTCGATGATATTGTGACTGTTCTGAAGGATCACTTGAACCCCACACCGTTGATGTTGGCGGAACGATTCAAATTCTATGCGAGAACGCAAAGGAAAGACGAAAGCAACGCAGAATACTTGGTCGAACTGCGTAGACTAGCGAAACACTGCCAGTTTGGAGGGAATCTGACAGAGGCATTGCGAGACAAATTCGTGTGCGGAATGTTGAAGGAAGAAACACAAAAGCGACTGCTCGAAGAGAACGATCTTACACTTGAGAAGGCTGTCCTTATTGCTGCATCGAACGAAGCCGCAGCGAAAGGAACGGCGGAAATGCAGCTAAAGGCAGCGGCACTCAGGGTGCAGCAAATTACTTCGGGTACAACGAAATGCTATCGTTGTGGGAAGACAACACACGACCAGAACCAATGCTGGTTTAAAAACCAGGAATGTAGGAAATGTGGCAAGCTCGGTCACATAGCTAAGGTATGCCGGTCAGGAAAGAAGACCAACAATAATGAGTCACCACAAAAGAGGTACAGAAAGGTACATGAGGTGACTAGGAAGAGTCCGGAAGAACAGAATTCGGACTCACACTCCAACTGCAAGGAACTGGATAGTCTGAGAATTCACAATGTGAGTAATGAAGCTGACCGACAAGCTATCTGGATCACACTACAGGTTGCAAAAGTCCAAGTGAAAATGGAAGTGGACACCGGATCGGCGTTGACGGTCATGAATAAGCATGATTATAAAAAGTTATTCAAGCATATTCCCCTACGGGATACGGAACTAGTATTGAAGACATACACGGGGCACAAAGTATACCCCATCGGAAAGATAGAAGTCAAGGTGAGATACAAGGACAAAGAGCACCAAAGGATGGACCTGTATGTGTTGCCTGAGGGAGGTCCACCACTCCTGGGATGGGAGTGGATCAGGAAAATAAAGATAGACTGGCATTCACTAAACACCATGACGGTAGATTCCGGAAAGGAAGATGTCAAACCTGAACGGTTGTCCAGAATATTAGACGAAGCTAAAGAGGTATTCCAGCAAGGACTGGGAACACTGCGAGGAATTAAAGCAAAGGTTAAGATTGCAGAACATGCAAGCCCAAAATTTTTCAAAGCCAGATCGGTACCTTACGCGATACGACCTGCTGTGGAGGCAGAACTGGAAGAACTTGAACGATCAGGGGTACTGTCAAAAGTGGACTGGAGTGAGTGGGCCACGCCCATTGTTCCCGTCATGAAGTCTTCACCAAGTAACAAGCCAGGGGGACCGGGGAAGGTCCGCATCTGCGGAGACTTCAAGATCACAGTGAATCCGGTGCTTCACACGGTACAATACCCGCTTCCGCGGATTGAAGATATCTTTGCTTCGTTGGCTGGAGGGAAACACTTCACCAAGATAGACCTGGCACAGGCATACTTACAAATGGAAGTCGAGGAAGAGTCGCATCAGTACCTCACCATCAACACACACAGAGGCTTGTATCGTTATAATAGACTGGTTTTTGGGGTAGCTTCGGCTCCAGCAATTTGGCAGAGGGCCATGGAGCAGGTATTACAAGGAATTCCAAGCACGCAGTGTTACTTAGACGATATCCTGATTACGGGAGAAGACGAGGAAGAACACCTCACAAATTTGAAACTGGTGCTCACTAGGTTGAAGGAATATGGCCTTCGAGTTAATCACAAGAAATGTGAGTTCTTCCAAAAACGGATCTCGTACTGCGGTCATGTCATTGACCGAGAGGGGCTGCACAAGTCACCTGACAAGATAGAAGCGGTCGTGAAGGCCCCCGCTCCGGAAAACGTATCACAGTTAAGATCATTCTTGGGGTTGATTAATTATTATCACAAGTTTCTGCCGAATCTATCCACGGTGCTGCATCTGCTGAATGCTCTGTTGCGGAAAGAAGTACCATGGAAGTGGAGTGAGGAATGTAAAAAGGCCTTTCGCAGAAGCAAGGCGTTGATTACCTCTGAAGAAGTGTTGGCTCATTTCAACCCAACGTTACCTCTTCGTCTAGCTTGTGATGCTTCCCCCTATGGAATTGGAGCAGTACTTTCACACAAGTTACCAAATGGCTCGGAAAGGCCAGTGGCATTCGCGTCCCGATCATTGACCTCCGCGGAGCGAAATTATGCTCAAATAGATAGGGAGGCCCTCAGCCTTGTGTGGGGCGTAAAGAAATTCAATCATTACCTGCAGGGCAAGAAGTTCACATTACTGACAGACCACCAGCCGTTGGTGTCCATATTCAACCCTAACAAGGCCGTTTCCACCATGACAGCGCAAAGGTTACAGAGGTGGTCCGTGTTACTTGGGGCACACCAATATGACATCGAATACAAAAGGTCCAAACAGCATGGAAATGCTGATGGGTTATCGCGCTTGCCATTGCCGATAGTAGAAGAAGCAACTACAGTGGACCCGGTAGAGATGTTCCACTCATCCATAGTGGAATGTCTACCAGTAACAAATTCGATGATCGAAAACGAAACAAGAAATGACCCGACTCTCTCATGAGTCTATGATTTAACGGTGGAGGGATGGCCAGCACAGGACGAACCAACGCTGCCAGCATTTTCGCAGAGAAAAGAACAGCTGTCAGTGTGTCGAGGAACCCTGATGTGTGGATCTAGAGTGGTGATTCCACCCAAACTTCAACAGAAGGTGTTAAAGGAGCTGCACGAGGGACATCTGGGTGGAGTGAAAATGAAGAACCTAGCAAGAGCGTTCGTGTGGTGGCCAGGCATTGATGGGGACATCGAAGAAATCACTAAGAGCTATCTAGGATGCCAGAAGGTCCAAAACGCGCCACCACAGGCTCCTCTGCATCCATGGGAGTGGCCCTCATCTCCTTGGCAAAGGGTACACATCGACTTTGCTGGTCCATTTATGGACTCAATGTTTCTAATAGCGGTGGATGCACACCCCAAGTGGCCGGAGGTAATAAAGATGTCCACCACCACCACGGAAAAAACCATCACAGTGTTAAGGACCATGTTTGCTAGGAATGGGCTGCCGGAACAGATCTGTTCTGATAATGGACCGCAATTTGTGTCCAAAGAATTCAAGAAATTCTTAAAGAGCAATGGGGTTAAGCACTACACGTCAGCCCCATACCATCCCGCCTCCAATGGATTGGCTGAAAGGTTTGTCCAGACCTTCAAGAAGGCCATAAAGGCCATGGGTAATGAAGCCATTAACTTACAACATAAGGTGGATAGCTTCTTGTTGGCGTACAGGAATGCAACACATGCGGTCACAAATCAAACTCCCGCCATGATGTTTTTTAATAGACGACTAAGATGCCGGCTGGATTTGCTTAAGCCAAACGTCAGAAGGGACGTAGAGAACCGACAATTCCAGGGCATGAATGAAAGGCCAGCGAGATCTTTTCAGATAGGTCAACAAGTTTTGGCCCGGGACTACCGTACCGAGAAATGGCAGCCTGGAACTATTGGAAAAAGGCTAGGGCCGTTGATGTATACAGTGGACATTGGGGACAGTATAATAAGGCGCCATGTTGACCAGATCATAGGGTCAGCCACAAATGGCCAATCTACTCCACCACCTTACACGGTTAAAGTTGAGACAGAGATACCCAGAACACCTACCTCCGATCTGGTAATACTGGAATCAGATGAACCTGACACTGTCCTTCAAGCCGAATCGACCTTGCCAGAAGCACCTGCTACCCCGCCGGGAGTTACGACACCACCGAGGCGTTATCCGGACAGAGTCCGGAAACCTCCAGAGAGACTGAATCTGTGAACTGTCTTGCATAAAGTTGTATATATGTTATAATGTATGTTTAATGGGGAATCAGTATGTTGTAAGCTAAAAAGGGAGGATTGTAGTGTATGTACCCGTCTACCTTTAAGAGAACTATTGTATGTAACCGTCCACCTTTAAGAGAACTACTTTAGGTGTTGCACTACTTTGTTGGCTTCTGTATACTGTAATACCGACGGTGACCACACCGGTATATAAGTGCTGTGTCAGGAGTTATTGGGCAGATTCGCCCTGACCTTCGAATAGTAAAGTCCTGTTTTAAGTTACTCTGGTAGTCTGTGTATTAATTAACTAAACAACCCACAGACTTTACACAAACCTTCCTTGGCTCCCCAGGCGTGCTGCTCAATGCTTTCTTCATTACAGGAACGATGGGTGTGGCCCACTCGCTCCAGTCCACCTTAGACAGCACCCCCGAACGCTCCAGACTCTCCAGTTCAGCTTCCACAGCTGGGCGTATCGCGTATGGCCTTGAAAAATTTTGGGGTTGCGTTATCCTCAATCTTTGTGGTTGCCTTTACTCCTTTTAGAGTCCCAAGTCCTTGTTGGAACACCTCTTCTGCATCAGATAGAATTTGTGACAGACATCCAGGTGCGACGTCATCATCTTTTTTGTCAGTCACAGTTAGTGCCAGAATGGAATGCCAATCCAATTGTAGTCTTCGGATCCATTCACGTCCCAATAATGGTGGTCCTCCATCTCGTAGTATATACATGTATAGTTTCTGTGTTTCCTTTCCGTTATATTCAACTGGCACCCTTATTTTTCCTCTGGGGTAGACCTTTTGCCCCGTGTATGTCTTCAATACAATGGACGTGTCCTTTAAGGGTATGTGTGAGAATAGCCGCTCATAGCCTCGTCGATTCATGACAGTTAGGGCTGATCCTGTGTCCAATTCCATCTTCACTGGGGACCCTGTTATCATGAGGGTGACCCAAATGGTTCGGTGATCTTCTTTTGCGATCACGTTGTGTAACTTTAAACAACTTAGTTGCCTGCTACCGGAGTCCTTATCACTCTCCTGATCTTCTGAACTACTATCTGTCAGTTTCTTTACTTTCCTGTACTGTTCCTTAATAGTTCTTGTCGTGTTGGTCTTCTTTTCCGACCTGCAGACTCTTGCTATATGTCCCATTTTCCCGCATTGCCTGCATATTTTGTCTTTAAAGCAGCAGTCCTTCTGCTCATGGGTTGTTCTGCCGCAGCGATAGCACTTTTTGGCTCCATACGCCATTTGTATTTCTGCAGCTCCCCGTGCTGCTGCTTCATAGGATACTGCCACGCTGAAAGCCTGTTCTAGCGTCAGGTCCTTTTCTAAAAGTAGTCGTTTCTGGGTTCCTTCACTCTGGAGCCCGCAGACAAACTTATCCCGTAAGGTGTCTGCCAGTCTTGCTCCGAACTGGCAGTGCTTCGATAACTTGCATAATTCCGTAAGATAGTCAGCATTGCTCTCATCTTTCACAGAATCACAGAATCCCCACAGTGCAGATAGAGGCCATTTTGGCCCATCGAGCCTGCACCGACACATATCCCACCCTATCCCCGTAACCCCACGTATTTAATCCCCTAACACTAAGGGTCAATTTATCATAGCCAAATCAACCTAACCCGCACATCTTTGGACTGTGGGAGGAAACCGGAGCACCCGGAGGAAACCCACGCAGACACAGGGAGAATGTGCAAACTCCACACAGACAGTCGCCCGAGGCCAGATTTGAACCCGGGTCCCTCGCGCTGTGAATCAACAGTGCTAACCACTATGCCACTGTGCTGGTTTCTTTTATGGAACTTGAATCCTTCTGCTATCAGCAGTGGTGTAGGGCTTAGGTGTTCCTGTAAGATATGAACAATCTCCTCAAAACTTTTCTCCATTGGTTTAGTTGGGGTAATTAAATTCCGCAATAGGCCGTACGTACTCGCACCCATCAGATTTAATAATACCGACGCCCTCTTTCCATCGGCCACTTCATTTGCCTTGCAGTACACTTCAATTCTTTCCACATACGTGGTCCAGTCTTCTACCTCGTTGTCGAAAGCAGTGATACTGCCACTTTTCGGCATCTTGGGTGATTTAAAATGGCGCCTCCCGCACTTTTGCTTCTTCCCCAATGGAATAAAATGGCGCCTCCCGCGCTTTTGCTTCTTCCCCAATGGGATAAAATGGCGCCTCCTGCGCTTTTGCTTCTTCCCCTTACTGCCATGCTGCTCCTAGCATTCTACGGGGTAATGGCGGCGACCCGCAGCTTCGGCGCGTCTCGCTTTCCTTCCCCCCCGTTTAGTTTCTCTCCGCTGTCCTGTTCTTGAGCACCGACCGCGCCCTGTGCGCTCCACCCTCTCTCTCTTGTTTTCTTTTCCTAGCGACGCTGCGCGGCCCGAGTTGTAGAGCCGCTCGATTGAGCTTGAGCCCGCCGCAGTCCGGAAGGGTCAGCGCGCTACCTGCTACCAGCACGATTCGCTGGAACCACAGTCTCTCCCGCAATTCTCAAAACACTGATGGATTCTTTGGGCGGTTGCCCTCGGTCGACGCCCGTTGCTCAGACTACGACCTTCCAGGACCTTCCTTTCAGGCGAGATCCCCGTGAGATGATGCCATGCTGCAGGTGAGTTCAAACTTACTCACCGCCACTGTAAAGTCCGCGCCTCAATAACACACGGACTTCGGGAGAACAGTTTAACAGGTACTTTACTGAACAAGAGGCAGCTTGAAACTGAAACTACAGAAGCCTGCTAGGGCCTTTTATACAGGGGTGGTCACTGCCGGTACTGCAGTCTAAGACCAGTTATTCCCTTAAAGGTACATACACAACAGGTCCATTTTTGGTGTTTCCTTGCCGTTATATATAACGTTCACCCTTATTTTTCCTTTGGGGTAGACTTTTTTGCCCCGTGTACGTCTTCAAGCCAATCTTTTTATCTCTCAAGGGTATATGTGAGAATAGCCGCTTGTAGTCCCTTCGGTTTATGACTGTTAGGGCTGATCCTGTGTCCAATTCCATTTTCACTTGGACTCCTGCTATCTTGAGCGTGACCCAGATAGTTTGGTGATCCTCCGTTTTGATCACATTACGTAGTTTCAGACAACCCAGCTCCTTGCTTCCGGAGTCTGTATCACTCTTCTGTTCGTCTGAACTACTCTCCGTCACCTTATGTACCTTCTTGTACTTCCTGTGGAGATTTCTTGCTGCTGGTTTTCTTTCCCGACCTGCAGACTCTTGCTATGTGTCCTACTTTTCCACACTGTCTGCACACTTTGTCCTTGAACCAGCAATCATTATGGTCGTGTGTTGTTCTGCCACAGCGATAGCACTTCACTGTTCCGTATGACATTTCATTTGTGCCATATTCTTGCGGTCTCCGTTGTATCTCTGCAGCGCCCCGTGCGGCTGCTTCATGTGATACTGCAATGCTGAAAGCCTTGTCCAGCGTAAGATCCTTTTCTGATAGAAGCCGTTTCTGGGTTCCTTCACTTTGAAGCCCACACACAAACTTGTCCCTTAAAGTATCTGCTAGTCCCGTTCCAAACTGGCAGTGTTTCGATCGCTTGCGCAGTTTCGTTAAATACTCAGCATTACTTTCATCTTTATGCTGGTTCCTTTTGTGAAACTTAAATCTTTCTGCTATCAGCAGCGGTGTGGGGTTTAAGTGGTCCTGTAGGATTGACACTATGTTTTCAAAATCCTTTTCTACTGGCTTCTCTGGGGTTACTAGGTTTCGTAGTAAGCCATACATTTTTGCACCCATTGAATTCAACAATACCAGCGATTTCATGCCATCTGGCACTTAATTCGCCTTGCAGTATACTTCTATGCGTTCGACATATGTCGTCCAATCTTCGACTTCATTGTCGAACGCTGTGATACTGCCACTCTTCGGCATTTTTGGGTGTGGTTAGACTGGTTTA
The DNA here is from genome assembly GCF_052327205.1 of Somniosus microcephalus. Taxonomy (NCBI): domain Eukaryota; kingdom Metazoa; phylum Chordata; class Chondrichthyes; order Squaliformes; family Somniosidae; genus Somniosus; species Somniosus microcephalus. The sequence goes on along the minus strand of NC_140994.1, from coordinate 221,106,631 downwards.
AAATGGCGTCTCCCGCGCTTTCCTTTCTTCCCCGCTGCGGCTTAAAATGGCGTCTCCCGCGCTTTCCTTTCTTCCCCGCTGCGGCTTAAAATGGCTTCTCCTGCGCTGCTGCCAATGCCGCTCTCGGAGGTCCTCGTGGCAAATGGCGACACCCTGTGAGTTTCGTGCACTGCTCCTGCGCTGCTGCCAATGCCGCTCTCTGCGGTCCTCGTGGCAATGGCAGCGCCTTGCATTTTCCTGCGCGCCTCTCTGCCCCGTTGACGCTGCTCGGCCCTTGAACACCGGCTGCGCTCTGCTCTCTCTCGCCTCTCTCCCCCGTTGATGCTGCTCGGCCCTTGAACACCGGCTGCGCTCTGCTCTCTCTCGCCTCTCTCCCCCGTTGACGCTGCTCGGCCCTTGAACACCGGCTGCGCCCTGTGCACTCTGCCCTCTCTCGCTCCCCCGTCGACGCTGCTCGGCCTTTTTCTGTGCCGCTTGGTCGGCTCTAGCCGCCGCTGTCTGGGAAGGGTCTGCGCAGTACCTGTTGCCAGCCCGTTTCGCTGGACCACCGTGACTGGAAAGCCAAGCCTGGCTCTCGACAGCCTCCCCTGCGATGCCCGTGCTTCTGGACTCGACCTCCTTCCACTGTTCTCCAGGAGCGAATCCCTGGGAGGTGATGCAGAGTTGCAGGTAGGTTCGAATCTTTGTCATCGCCAATGTTAGATCTGGGTATCTTAATGTTGTGTCCTTCAATAATCAGACAAAAGACTGCAGGGAACGATCGACAGGTGTTTACGGAATGAGGGTTCAAACTGCAACTGACTGTACAGATCCCTACTCAGGGTTTATATACAGGTGTGGTCACTGCCGGTACTACAGTATACAGGAGCTGTAAAAAGTTGTTCTCCCCTTAAAGGTACATACATTACAAGAAGGACCTAGAGATATGTAAAAGGGACAAGATTTAGCAAGGCACTGACAGGCTAGATAGTAGCAGAGTAAGCTTTACTATGCAGCCTTAAGTTGTCAAGCTACTTTAATGTGTGATTCTTCAAGGTCAATGGAGGGTACAATTAATAGGCAGACATTCTGCACCGTGTCACCCCATAGCCTCACCACTTTCAATGATATTTGCTCTGGATAGCCCCACTATCCCCAAGGCTGCCTGCTCGATCTGTGAGAGTGCTTAGATTCTAACTGGTACTTCCCCTGTCTTTCTCCTCTCCCTTATATTATGAGTCATTTTTTCCTGCAGAAAGAAAGATAGAGAGTTAGTGAGTGACTGTTGAAAAGGAATGTGCATATGTATGGGGCTTCTTCATATAGTGTATCTATTGCGATGAAGAAGTAGTAAATTGCAAGTAGGGTGGGGAGGTATTTAATGGAATGAAAGTGGCTAGACTGTGACATGAGACAGCAGTCATCAGAGGAGATCATTGCTTGGCATTTGATACCAGGTGAGAACAGGATGCTGTTAGTGCCTGTTGTGAAGGCAGGAAGCAACAAGTGTGCAATTAGAATGAAAGGAGCAGTGGTACAGTGTCCCCTTGTGATTGCTGGAGAAGGATATGATGCATGGGGAGGAAATGTTCAGAGTGCTGGGGGAGGGAGAAATGCTGTTGCCAGATGTAATACAGAGAAATCGTGATATGAAGATCTCTACTCACCCTTGCTGCTCTGGTCAGGCCATTGAAGCATTTCCTGCATTGAATACAGGTCCTCAGCATGATGCTCCAAGAGTTCACTACCTCTGCCATAGATAAATTTCAGTGATGTGAAGACAATCTCCCTTTAAGAGGTGCATTCACACTTTGAATAACCATCGGTAGGCCCACAGGGTATACCACCCTACAAGAGGGCGGGCTGCTGGTCGCCACGTGATCAGGTGGGCATCCTGCCAATTAAATTCTAATGAGGCCCAGGAGTGTCAATTAAAATCTCCCCTTAACGGGGTTCTGGACACTGTTTCCTGATAATCCAAGATTGTAAAAGTACAGTTACTAGATGCTGAATTATGTAAGTCCTTGTATTATTTTACAGAACTTGAATGTAAATGCATACTGGAATAATGCATCCTGAGTTTTTTGGCTGCTGTGAAGATATCTTACTGTGAGTATTATGGGGCACCTTTTGGAATTCCTCTCTCTCTCTCTCATATATATATATATATATATGCATGCTAACTGGAGGAAGGGGAAGATTAGCAAAAAGCTCTATTGGAACTATAACAGCTTGGGAATCCAGCAAACAGGTGTCCACCTGTGCAGGTATATCCTCCCCGAAGAACTCTTATGAACTTCAGTGAGGAGCAGGATTTGCAGAGGCTCTGATTTAGTAATGAAGTTATCACTGAGTTATGTCACCTGTTGGCTAAGGATCTGTAACCTTGTTCAACCGTGGGCTCCACTCCTTACAAAATTCCATGGAATCCCCAATAAGTTCCAACCAAATTTCTGACCCTTCTGACACACTCCTACTGGAGTCGCAGTGTGCTGAAAGAGCTGCTCCTTTTAAGTCCCAAGTTGTCTCGTATAAAGCTTCAGGTATATGTTTTACCAGGAGGCGACCGAAAGATCATTACTAAGCAGTAATGAATCTGCAAGTAGCAAATAGCTTGTTAAAACGTGTACACAATTCTATGGAGTTGCCAATATCAGTTAACAGACCTCTCCATGGTTGCATAATTAAAATAGAAAAAGCAATGTCCTGCTCAGAGTAATAATGGCAGCATACTACCTTTTTAGGACTGACACTGGCTGACCCACTATTCCTTCTTACAGAGCATGCAGTCTGGTTTTGTATTTAACAATTGAATTATGTCCAATCACAAATATATCCCCAATGCACTGTCCACAACAACTGTGAAACTGTCAAAATGGTGTTAAACTATTATTAACGAGAACATTGCCAAAACCAGTAATAGCATAGATGGCAATTTATGTTTCTTCAATCTAGTATACTTTGATGTTGAATGAGTTTTAATAGCATTAATTAATTTTATGTGCCTGCTATAAACTAATCCCCTTTACCAAGGCTGTGATATCTCAGATGTAAAAATGAAACATGAATTACGGTGCCATAAATGACTAATATATGTTACATAAAAATGTATGCACAATTTGAACACATAAGAGAATTGCAACCTAGGAAGAGAGTTTATATTTTTATATAACTCAGGAGAATTATGAACCATTACCTAATATTACTTAATTTCCCCAGCTTTGCTCATGTCTTTCTCACTTTAATTCGATCTGTGTCTCTGTTACAAATTTTGGATCTGCACTAGATATTCTGTAGAGTTTGACAAAATTTAAACAATTGAATTATGTCCAATCACAAATACATCCCCAATGCATAATCCACAACAACTGTGAAACTGTCAAAATGGGTGAAAGTATTATTAGCGAGAACATTGCCAAAACCAATAATGGCATAGATGGCAATTTATGTTTCTTTAATCTAGTATACTTTGATTTCAAAGAAAATCAGAGGAATACTGTTGGTGTCCTGGTTAATATTTATCTCTCAACCAACATCACTAAAAGCAAATTGTTTGTTCGTGTATCTCATTGCTGTTGGTGTGACCTTGCTGTGTGCAAATTGGCTGCTGCTTTTCCCTACATTACAACAGTGACTACACTTCAAAAGTACTTCATCAGCTGTGAAATAACAACAGAAAATGCTGGAAAAATTCAGCAGGCCAGGCAACATCCATGGAGAGAGAAATAGAGTCAACGTTTCAGGTCGAAACCCTTTGTCAAGACTGAAGAAGCTCAGGAAATGGAACAGATTAAAAGGCCAGTTTGGGGGCTGGGAGAGAACAAAAGTCAATTACTGCAGTAAGGAGGGATGATATATTAGCAGGGTCCTCTAATGAGGCCATATGGGTGGAGCTTAAAAACAAAAAGGGGGCAAGCACTTTTCTGGGAGTGTACTATAGGCCTCCAAACAGTCAGGGGGAGATAGAGGAACAGATATGTAGGCAAATCTCAGAGAAATGTGCAAATAATAGGGTAATAATAATGGGGGATTTCAACTTCCCCAATATTAACTGGGATAGTCAGAGTGTGAAAGGCTCAGAGGGTGTAGAATTCTTAAAGTGCATCCAGGAGAGCTTTTTGAGCCAGCATGTAGAAAGTCCTACAAGAGAGGGGGCGGTACTGGACCTAATTCTAGGGAATGTGGCCGGCCAAGTGGAAAAAGTGCTAGTAGGTGAGCACTTTGGTGATAGTGACCATAATATGGTAAGATTTAAGGTGGTCATGGAAAAGGACAGGGATGGGCCGGAAATAAAGGTTCTAAATTGGGGGAAGGCCGATTTTAATAGGATAAGGCAGGATCTGGCCAAAATGGACTGGGATCAGCTACTTGTAGGAAAATCCGCATCGGAGCAATGGGAGGCTTTCAGAAGGGAGATTGAGATCATACAATGGCAACACGTTCCCGTAAGGTCAAGAGTGGTTCCAAAAACCACAGGGAACCGTGGATGTCAGGGGATATACGAGAATGGATTAGGAAAAAAAGGAGGGCTTTTGGTAGATACAAAAGGCTAAAGACAGAGGAAGCCCTAGAGGAGTACAGAAAGTGCAGGGGGATACTTAAAAAAGAAATTAGGAGATCAAGGAGGGGCCATGAAATAACACTGGCGAGCAAAATAAAGGAAAATCCTAAGATGTTTTATAATTATATTAAGGGTAAGAGGATAACTAGGGAAAAAATAGGGCCCATTAGGGACAAAAGTGGCAATCTGTGTGTGGAGCCGGAAGATGTAGGAGGGGTTCTAAATGAATTTTTTGCATCTGTTTTCACTATGGAGAAGGACGATGTAGACACAGAAATAGGGCGGGGGGACTGTGATATGCTCGAACATATTAACATCGAGAGGGAGGAGGTATTGGCGGTTTTAGCTGGCCTAAAAATGGATAAATCCCCAGGCCCGGATGAAATGTATCCCAGGCTGCTGTGTGAGGCAAAGGAGGAGATTGCGGGGGCTCTAACACATATATTCAGGACCTCTCTGGCCACAGGGGATGAGCCAGAGGACTGGAGAACCGCTAATGTAGTACCATTATTCAAGAAGGGTAGTAGGGAAAAACCGGGGAACTACAGGCCAGTGAGCCTAACATCAGTGGTAGGAAAATTATTGGAAAAAATCCTGAGGGACAAAATTTGTCTCCACTTGGAGAGGCAAGGATTAATCAGGGATAGTCAACATGGCTTTGTCAAGGGAAGATCATGTCTGACTAATTTGATTGAATTTTTTGAGGGGGTGACTAGGTGTGTGGATGAGGGTAACGCAGTGGATGTGGTATACATGGATTTCAGTAAGGCCTTCGATAAAGTCCCGCACAGGAGACTTGTCAAGAAGGTAAGAGCCCATGGAATCCAGGGTGCCTTGGCACGTTGGGTACAAAACTGGCTTAGTGGCAGAAGGCAGAGGGTGATGGTCGAAGGTTGTTTTTGTGACTGGAAGCCTGTGGCCAGTGGGGTACCACAGGGATCGGTGCTGGGTCCCTTGCTGTTTGTGGTCTACATTAATGACTTGGATATGAATGTAAAGGGTATGATCAGTAAGTTCGCGGATGATACAAAAATTGGTAGGGTGGTAAATAGTGAGGAGGGTAGCCTCAGTCTGCAGGACGATATAGATGGGTTGGTCAGATGGGCAGAACAGTGGCAAATGGAATTTAACCCGGAAAAGTGCGAGGTGATGCACTTTGGGGGGACTAACAAGGCAAGGGAATACACAATGAATGGAAAGACCCTAGGCAAGACGGAGGGTCAGAGGGATCTGGGTGTGCAAGTACACAGATCCCTGAAGGCGGCGGAACAGGTGGATAAGGTGGTAAAAAAGGCATATGGGATACTTGCCTTCATTAGCCGAGGCATTGAATATAAGAGCAAGGAGGTTATGATGGAGCTGTATAAAACACTGGTTAGGCCACAGCTGGAATACTGTGTGCAGTTCTGGTCGCCACACTACAGGAAAGATGTGATCGCGTTAGAGAGAGTGCAGAGGAGGTTCACCAGGATGTTACCAGGGCTGGAGCGCTTCAGCTATGAAGAGAGACTGGGCAGATTGGGTTTGTTTTCCTTGGAGCAGAGGAGGCTGAGGGGGGACATGATTGAGGTATACAAAATTATGAGGGGCATAGATAGAATGGATGCTGAGGAGCTTTTTCCCTTAGTAGAGGGGTCAATAACTAGGGGGCATAGATTCAAGGTAAAGGGCGGGAGGTTTAGAGGGGATTTGAGAAAGAACTTTTTCACCCAGAGGGTGGTTGGAGTCTGGAACTCACTGCCTGAAAGGGTTGTGGAGGCAGAAACCCTCACAACATTTAAGAAGCATTTGGATGAGCACTTGAAATGCCATAGCATACAAGGCTACGGGCCAAATGCTGGAATATGGGATTAGATTAGACAGGGCTTGATGGCCGGCGCGGACACGATGGGCCGAAGGGCCTCTATCCGTGCTGTATTACTCTATGACTCTATGACTCTATGACTCTAAAAGAGAAGTGAAGAGACATTGAGAGGTATTCGAAATGAGACGAGATGGTGATAGGACTAGTGGAGACAAAAGACGGCTCAGATTAGGTGTGAAATGCGCTGGCAGAATAGGAGACAGCTGCCATGTGGGAGAGAAAAAAAGGGGGGAGGGCCAAAACAAAGGTGTGGATAAAAAATATAAGTAAAAATGCAATGGGGGCCGAGGTTATGATCTGAAATTGTTGAACTCGATACTGAGTCAGGAAAGCTGTAAAGTGCCTAATCGGAAGATGAGGCGCTGTTCCTCGAGCTTACGCTGAGCTTCCATGGAACAATGCAAGAGCCCGAGTACGGTGAGGTCTGAGTGGGAATGGAGCGGTGAATTAAAATGACAGGCGACAGGAAGCTCGGGGTCATCCTCATGGACTGAACGGAGGTGTTCCACAAAGCGGTCACCCAATCTGCATTTGGTCTCCCCAATGTAGAGGAGACCACATCGTGAGCAGCGAATACAGTATACTAGATTGCAAGAAGTACAAGTAAATCGCTGTTTCACCTGGAAGGGGTGTTTGGGGCCCTGGACAGTGGGAAGGGGGGAGGTATAAGGGCATGTGTTGCATCTCCTTCGCTTGCACGGGAAGGTGCCAGGCGAAGGGGAAGGGGTGCTGGGGGTGATGGAGGAGAGGACTAGGGTGTCTCGGAGGGAGCGGTCCCTACGGAATGCTGAAAGGGGAGGGGAAGATGCGTTTGGTGGTGGGATCACATTGGAGGTGGCGGAAATGGCGGAGGATGATCCGTTGAATGTGGAGGCTGGTGGGGTGAAAGGTGAAGACAGTTTCTCCGTCTCCACCGCATCTGCTCCGATGATGCCACCTTCCACACCAATGCTTCCGACATGTCTTCCTTTTCCCTCAACCGAGGATTCTCCTCTACCGTGGTTGACACGACCCTCGACCGTGTCCATTCTATCTCCCGCACTTCTGTCCTCACCCCTGCCCCTCCCTCCTGGAACCACAATAGGGTTCCCCTTGTCCTCACCTTTCACCCCACCAGCCTCCACATTTAATGGATCATCCTCCGCCATTTCCGCCACCTCCAAAGTGATCCCACCACCAAACGCATCTTCCCCTCCCCTCCCCTTTCAGCATTCCGTAGGGACCGCTCCCTCCGAGACACCCTAGTCCACTCCTCTATCACCCCTAGCACCCCTTCCCCTTCGCCTGGCACCTTCCCGTGCAAGCGCAGGAGATGCAACACCTGCCCTTATACCTCCCCCCTTCCCACTGTCCAGGGCCCCAAACACCCCTTCCAGGTGAAACAGCGATTTACTTGTACTTCTTGCAATCTAGTATACTGTATTCGCTGCTCACGATGTGGTCTCCTCTACACTGGGGAGACCAAATGCAGATTGGGTGACCGCTTTGCGGAACACCTCCGTTCAGTCCATAAGGATGACCCCGAGCTTCCGGTCGCTTGTCATTTTAATTCACCGCCCCATTCCCACTCAGACCTCACCGTACTCGGGCTTTTGCATTGTTCCACGGAAGCTCAGCGTAAGCTCGAGGAACAGCACCTCATCTTCCGATTAGGCACTTTACAGCCCTCCGGACTCAGTATCGAGTTCAACAATTTCAGATCATAACCTCAGCCCCCATTACATTTCTACTTGTATTTATTATCCACACCTTTGTTTTGTTTTCCCCCCCTTCTTTTCTCTCCCACATGGCAGCTGTCTCCCATTCTGCCAGCGCATTTCACACCTAATCTGAGCCGTCTTTTGTCTCCACTAGTCCTATCACCATCTCATCTCATTTTGAATACCTCTTAATGTCTCTTCGCTTCTGTTTTTTTCTCTCCCAGCCCCCAAACTGGCCTTTTAATCTGTTCCATTTCCTGTGCTTTTTCAGTCTTGACAAAGGGTTTCGACCTGAAACGTTGACTCTATGGGCTAGATTTTCAGGGAGCCATCAGGCAGGGTTTCAGGCATGTGGCGGTGGGGGGGGAAATCCTGACTTTGGGGGTCCCGACACCATCCTGCCCAAAACCCCGCCCCACGTAAGTTTCAGGGGCGGCGGGTACCCGCCCCGCACTGGGACCCGCCGAAACCAGGCGGGAAGAGATTAGTGCCAATTAACTGCCTGTTAACAGGTAGTTAACAGGCAGTTTTTAGCCTAATCCCCATTTTGAGGAGTTTCGTGTGGGTTTCCCGACGGCTCCAAACCACGCCAGTAGAGCAGGCGGGCCGTCGGGTTGAATGAGTTGGAGGGGTCGCGATGTCGGCGCTCAGGTGAGTGATGGGTGCATGAGTGTAAAGGTAAGTGTGTTTGGTGTGTCTAAAGTGTGTAAAGAACTTTTACTTACCTTTACTTACCTTCACAGCCTTTCTTCCTGTAGCCGTCGGGAGCACAGCACTCAGCCGGAACTGAAAGCTGAACGGCTGCGATCTGTCAAAAGTGACAGCCTTCAGCTTTTAGTGCTGCTGAGATTTCTAAATGAGTCTGCGCAGAAGGACTCATCTTAGAAATCAGACTGTCAGTGTTTGACAGCTTCAAACAGCTGTGAAACACTGATATTTCATCTGTCAAGAAATCTTGACAGATGAACTTTCAGTCTGTGACGTCAACTGTTGCTGGGCGGCCCTTAATTGGCCTGCTGAGTCCACTGGGTGGGCTCAACAAGGTCAATCAAGGAAAAATCGCGCGGATTGGCTGGACGTCAAAGTAGGCGGGTCAGAAACCCAAAATGGGAAGTCCCGCCTTCTTCCCGACAGGTTCGACAAAATCGACCCCTGTTTCTCTCTCCACGGATGTCGCCTGGCCTGCTGAGTTTTTCCAGCATTTTCTGTTGTTATTTCAGATTTCCAGCATCTGCAGTATTTTGCTATCCTTCAGCAGCTGTGAATTAGTTTGGGACCTCCTAAGGTTGTGAAAGGCAATAAATGCAAGTCCTATCTTATTTTATTCTTTACATAATAGTGTGACCAGGGGGTTTAACAATAAGATCACTCATGGCATGTACTGGATACTGTGATCGCATATGTGCAACATATGTGTTCCTTCTATCCTTCAGAAGTCAAGCTGATAAAATAGGTCTCCACCTTTCTCCAGGAGGCTGGTGGAACTCCTGAAGAAATTCTGCTCAAATGAAATTCAATGTGCTTAAGTGGGATTTTGTTTGATTTTTAGTGATTGTGAAACATATGTGAATGAGGAAATACAATGAGCCAATCAGTATGGTTCAAAGAGTACAGGGAGCGAGCAAAAGATTGAAATTAAACGAGGGGGCTCATGTGGAGAAAGTGGAGAGAATGGCTCATTCTTAAAAATCTCTCTAAATGATACTGATTCATCCTGGGAAATTAGGCACACTGCTCATGCTCAGACTACACAATCTAAATTCAGCTCACAATCACAGCTCTGGGCAAAAATATTAATCAAGTCTAGGCATTTTAGAAAGGCTGACGCCTTAAAATGAAGACTTTAATGAAGGCATGAAATGCAATTTAATGAATAAGTTTAATCATATTATGAAATATGTATTCTTTAATTTTTTACATTTTATTTAAACCCTTATTTTGAACATTTAAATTTTTTGTTACCGAGGATAAAATGGAGGCTGATCCCAGGAGTTAACTTGTACCATCAAAGGATGATATTCTCCCTCTATAAAATAGTAGCTATTGTGAGTAACACATTGAATGTTAAAAATACCTATCACAGAGTCACCTACAGGAGTAACAGGTTTCAATGAAGTGCTCACCCCACATACTAAATCGAATATTTAATTGATAGATCGGCATTATATTGGCGAATTGTCAGTGTTATACCCTGTAGATTCTGAGCAGGATCTTTCAAGCCAGTGATGCCCACTTACTGGGCTGGATTTTCATTCAGTAGTTGGGAAGGAGGCAGGACTACAACTTTTGGGTTGTAGTCCCGCCTCCATTGAGATGCGGCCAATCCACGCGATTTTCACTTGATTGACCTTGTTGAGCCCTCCCAGCGGGCTCAGCAGGCCAATTAAGGGCCACCCGGCAACAGGTGACATCACAGACTGAAATTTCATCTGTCAAGACGTGTTGACAGATGAAATATCAATGTTTCACAGCTGCTTGAAGCTGTCAAACACTGACAGTCTGACTTCTAACCTGAGTCCTTCTACGCAGGCTCAGCTAGAAATCTCACCGGCACTGAAAGCTGCAGGCTGTCACTTTTGACAGCTCACGGCCATTCTGCTTTCTGTGCCGATTAGATGATGGACTCCCGATGCCTAGAGGAAGGAAGGCTGTAAAGGTAAGTACAGGTAATTTAAACTTCTTTACACACTTTAGACACACCAAACACACTTACCTTTGCACTCATGCACCCATCACTCACCCGAACACCGACATCTCGACCCCTCCAAGTCCTTCAACCCGACGGTCTGAATCCTCTAACCTGGCGTGGTTTGGAGCCATCTGGAATCCCACACGACAACCTTCAAAATAGGGATTAGGCTAAAAACTGCCTGTTAACTACCTGTTAACAGGCAGTTAATTGGAACTAATCCCTTCCCGCCTTGGGTCGGCGGGTCCCAGTGCGGGGCGGGTACCCGCCTCCTTTGAAACTTACATGGAGGCGGGTTTTGGGCGGGATGGTGTCAGGACCCCCGAATTCGGGATTTTAGCCCCCCGCACGCCTAAAAGCCCGCCTCATGGCACACTGAAAATCGACCCCACTGTCTTCACAAATGGAGAGACACGCTAATTGCCACCTTAACACTACTCTCCAAAATAATCTAAAAAATAAAAGGTTAAAGGATTTAACGTATTTGGTTTCAGGAAACAAATCACTCCCATTTCACTCTCGTGATTTACAAATATCACCAGAACTCCAGAGCTTCTTCCAGCCTTGTACTGCACTCCGAGCCATCTCTTAGTCTCTCATACAAAAGCAAAATGCTGTGGATGCTGGAAATCTGAAATAAAAACAGAAAATGCTGCAAATACTCAGCAGGTCAGGCAGCATCTGTGGTGAGAGAAGCAAAGTTAATGGCCTAGATTTTCAGTGTGCCATGAGGCGGGCTTTTAGGCGTGCGGGGGGGGCTAAAATCCCAAATTCGGGGGTCCCAACACCATCCCGCCCAAAACCTGCCTCCACGTAAGTTTCAAAGGAGGCGGGTACCCACCCCGCACTGGGACCCGCCGACCCGAGGCGGGAAGGGATTAGTGCCAATTAACTGCCTGTTAACAGGTAGTTAACAGGCAGTTTTTAGCCTAATCCCTATTTTGAAGGGTGTTGTGTGGGATTCCCGACGGCTCCAAACCACGCCAGGCTAGAGCAGGCGGGCCGTCGGGTTGAAGGACTTGGAGGAGTCGCGCTGTCAGTGTTCAGGTGAGTGATGGGTGCATGAGTGCAAAGGTAAGTGTGTTTGGTGTGTCTAAAGTGTGTAAAGAAGTTTAAATTACCTGTACTTACCTTAACAGCCTTTCTTCCTCTCGGCGTCGGGAGTCCATCACTCAGCCGGCACTGAAAGCAGAATGGCTGCGATCTGTCAAAAGTGACAGCCTGCAGCTTTCAGTGCCGGTGAGAGTTCTAACTGAGTCTGCGTAGAAGGACTCAGGTTAGAAGTCAGACTGTCAGTGTTTGACAGCTTCAAACAGCTGTGAAACGCTGATATTTCATCTGTCAACACCTCTTGACAGATGAAATTTCAGTCTGTGACATCACCTGTTGCTGGGTGGCCCTTGATTGGCCTGCTGAGCCCGTTGGGTGGGCTCAACAAGGTCAATCAAGGGAAAATCATGTGGATTGGCCGGACGTCGATGGAGGCGGGACTAAAACCTGAAAGTTGTAGTCCCGCCTCCTTCCCGACTGCTGAATGAAAATCCAGCCCAACGTTTCAGACCGATGACCTTTCATCACGTTATGTTAAAGACATTTATCAGAGCACTTGGGATCCAATGTTTTTTTTAAACTATTTTGTAGGTTCTAAGCTTGTTATTTAATATAACATGAATTTTGCCACTATTCAGTTAAATGCCAATGGCAGAGAAAAAGAAAAGGAAAAAACCTGACACTGACATGAACAGAGGTGGATACAGGTAATTGAAGGAATATATAAAAAGCTTCTGAAATAATTACAAATATATGTCTTTAAATCTTTTCCATATTTGTAAGCTTTTTAAATCGCATCATAATCCTTCAAGCCTTTCCTGCCAAAAATTATTTACATGCTAAAAATCAAGCATCTTGTGGCATTTCACTCTGAAATCCCATGGCTCTGTAACAGATCAGCAGCTGTTCTCTCACATCGGTACTTTCGAGTCTTTTCTGGCAGAATGGCATGTCTTAGCTCTTGGAATTTGTAAAGCATTCATGTGTAGACCATCTGTTAATCATTGAAAGCTAGGTTCACCAAGCATGGATTGAATAGTTTATACAAATCAATATGAAAATTATAATCTTTCAAAATATAAAGATTATGACTTGCATGCATTATGTAATGTAGCACTTCTCTAACTCATTAATGATCTTCTACATTGGTGTGAATTACTATTACAAATCTCAGGTCTGGCTTAGATATTTTCTTCGCTACAATGGTGCTGGTCACTCTTGTAAGCACTCCAACCATCTATGTTCAGGAGCGTGCCCATACTGCCCAATATCTAATTGTACAATAGAATAACCTGGCAGTGTAACAATGGGACTCCCTTGTAATCTGAACTGGATATCGTGTGTTTCACACGTGTGCTAGTGTGCAGTTCTCCAATTTTTCCTTTGGAGGACTAGAAAACATTTTATTGAGATAAGGCTAGATACAAATTGTTGCAATGCTTTAATTTACAGACTGCAAATGAACATACAGTATAAAAAGTTGTTAACAAACTTCACTTACTTCACTCAATTTTCATTTCTCTCTTCTATCCTATTTGTTTTTGGAATCGTCTTTCTTTCTAGACAACTTCTAACTGTACACACTGACCTCCAGCGCCTTATCTACCAGCTCCAACCCCATGCCTACATCTCGCAGTCCCCTGATTAAAAAGCCTGACTTATTGCTAATACCTCTTTTCTCCTATTCTCTCTGGCCCCAAAATTGCACAGCTCACAATCCCAGCATTTAAACTGCCGCGGCTATCCAGCATTAACCTCACCACAGTAAGCGGTATCAGTGAGGGGACCCCCCTCAGTTGTATGGCACTGTTAGGCACCTGCATTGCAACAGGTGTACCTTGGGTGTTGGTCAGCCCCATTCAGCCGGAAACTCCTACAACTGCTGCTTTCCAGGAACAAAGTCCTGGTCCCGTCCAACCAGCCCCTGGAAAATATTTGTTTGCGTTCTCTTTGTAAGGTGGCAGATGTTAATAAAAAAATAATTTTAAAAATGTTTTTTAAATATTCTCTCGTTCTTTGGGAGTCCTGCCCATTTCCCTGGCCTGGACCCCCAACCCCCACAATGTGTCCTTTTAAGGATCAGGATGCCTCATCTCACAGGGCATACTGGCCTCCATCCTTCTGTGCGGCCTCTAACAGGCTAGAACTGAGGAAAACTCTTGTCTGGGAGTTCCCATTCGGTGACCCCACATCTTGGCTCCACCACTTTCGTGTAACTCGTCTTGTAAAGGGTTGTTAGCTACTCTGCCTCTTGCAAGCCATAAAATTTTATGGCTTGCAAGAAAATGATTACAATGTTTTCTGTTGCAGGCCTGTGGCTATGTGAGATGCCTAAGCCTTGATTTCCCACATCCATCACTGTTAGCTGAAGAGATTCAATTTTGTGGATTACAGTTCTTAGCATGCACCTGTACATACTACTTCGAGAAAATGTGGTGACTGATAGCGAGAGATTGTTCGCATAGTGTGCCAGAGTTACTGTTTGCTAGCTCCAACCCCTCCAGTGAAAAATTAATGAGAACAAAACCCAAGAGAAGCCATTTTAGGAATAACTGGAATTTTTCATACACATCAGAACAACATAAAGAATGAACTCTTAATTTTTTCTGCAATAACGTTAAAAGCAAAAAGGAAACTGTATAGTAATAGATGTCCTACAACTACAGTCGGGAAGTATAGTAAGAGGGAAAATATTGATACAATTGAGGAGAAAACTGGAAATTCAGTCGGAAAAAGGTTTTTAAATGTTTAATATCATAGAATGATACAACACAGGAGGAGGTCATTTGATGCACTGTGCCAGTGCTGGCTCTTTGAAAGAGCTATCCAATTAATCCCACTCCCCTGCTCTTTCCCCATAGTCCTGCAAATATCTTCTTTTCAAGTATATATCAAATTCACTTTTGAATGTTACTATTCAATCTGCTTCCACCACCCTTTCTGGCAATGCATTCGAGATCATCATCTCCCCTCTGGCTCTTTTGTCAAGTTCCTTCGCTCTGTGTTCTCTGGTTACTGACCCACCTGCCAGTGGAAACCGTTTCTCCTTCATATCTTCAGATGGAATTGGAGCATTCAGGCCTCCAATCTCCATCTTTCCAGTCCCTTCCTCTGGTGCTAGGCCTTGCCAAGGGGTGGGCTTGCTGGAGGGAGACCCCAGGCCACTTTGGATGAGTTGCTCCTGACTAGTGCTGGGAATGGGGAAAGGGGAAGGAGGAGGGCCGGGGACAGGAAAATCTGTCCTCAAAACTCAAAAATTGCATCAGGTTATCTGGATCATAAAACTTCCTCTACACTGCCCCATCAACATGCTTTAACTCTAGACTTAGAGGAACTGCTCTTTCTGCACACTGTGACATTTGCACTTCCTGTACCAGACAATCTCATAGCCTCTCTGAGTTAGCTTGTTCACGTAATGCCAATTAGTACTGGATGTGGGCAGTTTTAAACTGATGACTGCGAACTGCGTTGAGACTTGACAAGCTCATTTCACTTGGACCCTTTGTATTCATCAGAGATGGAATGCTTTCATCTGATCCGTATGGAATTGATTTCAAATCCAAACCCTAGGGTTACAGATAAAATGTCGTGATGCAATGCAGCAGAGAGTTCCTCCTGCCACATTTAAATTATCTCTTATTTTTTGGTACAGTATAGCATGATAATGTGGTCATGATTTCATTTATGTTGTGTCAAGATTAATTGTAAAAGTGCCATGATGTGTAACTCTTATGCAGTGGCATTCAAAAGCTACTGTTTTATTCCTCTTCATAATAAACACTAACAAATCTAGAGCCCCCTGGATGTCTAGAGACATACAGGGTAGGATAAAGAAAAAAAGGGAGGCGTATGACAGATACCGAGGGCTAAATACTCCAGAATATTTAGAGGAGTACAGAAAGTGCAGGGGTACAATTAAAAATGATATTAGGAAAGCAAAGAGAGAGCATGAAAAATTCTTGGCAAGTAAAATCAAGGAAAACCCAAAGATGTTTTAAAAATATATTAAGAGTAAGAGGATAACTAAAGAAAGGGTAGGGCCTATTAGAGATCATGAGCGTAATCTGTGGGTGGAGGCGGGAGACGTCAGTAGGGTTCTTAATGAATACTTTGTGTCTGTTTTCACAAAGGAGAGCGGCAAACAGACATTGCTATCAGGGGGGCAGAAGTGTGAAATATTAGATGAAATAAACATAGTGAGAGAGGAAGTATTAAGGGGTTTAGCAGCTTTAAAAGTGGACAAATCCCCAGGCCCGGATGAAATGTATCCCAGGCTGTTAAGCGAAGCAAAAGAGGAAATAGCAGAGGCCCTGACCATCATTTTTCAATCCTCTCTGGCTTCAGTTGTGATGCCGGAGGACTGGAGGACTGCTAATGTGGTACCCTTGTTTAAAAAGGGAGAAAAGGATAGACCGAGTAATTACAGGCCTGTCAGCCTAACCTCAGTGGTGGGAAAATTATTGGAAAGAATTCTGAAGGACAGGATAAATCTTCATTTAGAAAGACACGGATTAATCAAGGATAGTCAGCACGGATTTGTTAAGGGAAGGTCGTGTCTGACAAACTTGATTGAATTTTTTGAGGAGGTAACAAGGAGGGTAGATGAGGGAAATGCATTTGATGTAGTGTATATGGACTTTAGCAAGGCTTTTGATAAGGTTCCACATGGCAGGCTGGTCACGAAGTTAAAAGCCCATGGGATCCAGGGCAAAGTGTCAAGTTGGATTCAAAACTGGCTCAGAGACAGGAAGCAGAGGGTAATGGTTGATGGGTGTTTTTGTGACTGGAAGGCTGTTTCCAGTGGGGCTCCGCAGGGCTCAGTACTAGGTCCCTTGCTTTTTGTGGTATATATCAATGATCTTGATTTGAATATAGGGGGTATGATTAAGAAGCTTGCAGATGATACTAAAATCGGCTGTGTGGTTGATACTGAAGAAGGAAGCTGTAGACTGCAGGAAGATATCAATAAATTGGTCAGGTGGGCAGAACAGTGGCAAATGGAATTCAATCCGGAGAAGTGTGAGGTAATGCATTTGGGGAGGGCTAACAAGGAAAGGGAATACACATTAAATGGTAGGACACTGAGTGGTGTAGAGGAACAAAGGGACCTTGGAGTGCATGTCCACAGATCCCTGAAGGTAGCAGGCCAAGTAGGTAAGGTGGTTAAGAAGGCATACGGAATGCTTGTCTTTATTAGCCGTGGCATAGAATACAAGAGCAGGGGGGTTATGCTTCATCAACTGTATAAAACACTAGTTAGGCCTCAGCTGGAGTACTGCGTGCAGTTCTGGTCACCACATTACAGGAAAGATGTGATTGCACTAGAGAGGGTACAGAGGAGATTTACAAGGATATTGCCGGGAGTAGAGAATCTTAGCTATGAGGAAAGACTGAATAGGCTGGGTCTGTTTTCCTTGGAACAGTGGAGGCTGAGGGTAGACCTTATTGAGGTGTATAAAATTATGAGGGGCATAAATAAAGTGGATAGAAAGGACCTATTTCCCTTAGCTGAGGGGTCAAAAACCAGGGGGCACAGATTTAAAGTAATTGGGGGAAGGTTTAGAGGGGATTTGAGGGGAAATTTCTTCACCCAAAGGGTTGTGGGTGTCTGGAACTCATTGACTGAAAGGGTGGTAGAGGCAGGAACCCTAACCACATTTAAAAAGTATTTGGATGTGCACTTGGGATGCTCTAACCTGCAGGGCTACGGACCAAGAGCTGGGAAGTGGGATTAGGCTGGATAGCTCTTTGTTGGCCGGCGCGGACACGATGGGCCGAAATGGCCTCCTTCCGTGCTGTAACTTTCTATGATTCTATAATGTTGGTACAGTGTTAGATTTGTTGGCGGGAATGTTAACATGGATGAATGAGTGAGAGTGGGGGCAGATGGGGGGTTAAATGGGTAATAATTCCGAGCGCGCCGGGAAGCCAGCTCCAACTCATCAACTTCTGAGTTTCACTGAGGCGGGACAAGGGGCAGGAAGCCAACCCAGTCCCAGGAGGCGAGTTGGCATTTTAAATATGTTAATGTGGCTGGCCAGGTCTCCTGGGCCTCAGGAAACCCCGCAGCTTCAGCAAGGTGAGGCCAGCCTCGCGGAGCATTCCTTTTGGGCCAGGAGGACCAGGGGCATTTCCTCCCAGCCCCCAAGCTTCCCCACCAGCAGACACCCCCCCATACAAACCCCACACTGGAATTGGACCCCCCCGGGGTTGAGGTTGAGACCCCCTTTTAGAATTGGACCACCCCCGGGGTTGGGGATCAGACTACCCTTCGGGATCAGACACCCCTTTGGGTTCAGACCACACCCTCCCGGGATTGGGGATCAGACACCCCTTCGGGTTCGGACCACACCCTCCCGGGATTGGGGATCAGACACCCCTTCGGGTTCGGACCACACCCTCCCGGGATTGGGGATCAGACACCCCTTCGGGTTCGGACCACACCCTCCCGGGATTGGGGATCAGACACCCCTTCGGGTTCGGACCACACCCTCCCGGGATTGGGGATCAGACACCCCTTCGGGTTCGGACCACACCCTCCCGGGATTGGGGATCAGACACCCCTTCGGGTTCAGACCACACCCTCCCGGGATTGGGGATCAGACACCCCTTCGGGTTTGGACCACACCCTCCCGGGATTGGGGATCAGACACCCCTTCGGGTTCGGACCACACCCTCCCGGGATTGGGGATCAGACACCCCTTCGGGTTCGGACCACACCCTCCCGGGATTGGGGATCAGACACCCCTTCGGGTTCGGAGCACACCCTCCCGGGATTGGGGATCAGACACCCCTTCGGGTTCGGACCACACCCTCCCGGGATTGGGGATCAGACACCCCTTCGGGTTTGGACCACACCCTCCTGGGATTGGGGATCAGACACCCCTTCGGGTTCAGACCACACCCTCCCGGGATTGGGGATCAGACACCCCTTCGGGTTCGGACCACACCCTCCCGGGATTGGGGATCAGACACCCCTTCGGGTTCGGACCACACCCTCCCGGGATTGGGGATCAGACACCCCTTCGGGTTCGGACCACACCCTCCCGGGATTGGGGATCAGACACCCCTTCGGGTTCAGACCACACCCTCCCGGGATTGGGGGTCAGACACCCCTTCGGGTTCAGACACCCACCCAGGGTCGGGAATCGGACCTACTTGATCCTGCAGCCTTCTCCAGAGTGCTTCCTGCCCAACTGGAAGCCAAGCCTGTCAATCAGGCTGACTTCCAGGTGCAAATTGTGGAGTTAAACCCAGACTTCCGGGATTCCTGTCTGAAACTCCACACGCCGCCTACGCAACCCACCCCAGTAAATATCCAGCCCACTGTTTCCATTCGGTATTAAGTGTCTTTTTCACCTTTTATTACTAAAAAAGAAATATTAATTTTAACAGTCTAGATTGCGTAAGTAGATGGAATAGCCCCTTTAATTCCTTGGTTAAATCTGTCACAGTGGTCCTGTACAATATCAGCAGTGCCAAAGGCTGTCTAAATTATCTTAAAATGACTATTTCAATGTGCATACAACACTAAATATTTACACATGACATCCAAGGATTAAAGTATATTTTTAGTTTCATTTATTCAGATTTAATATTGAGGCTATTACGAGCACAGGCACGTTTTATGTCATGTCCTATAGTTGCATTGTTTGGGTTGTTATTGTCAAGTATTACCACCAACCATATATATCACAATATATAGCAATAACTAACAAATCAAGCAAATGAATAGCAAATCTGTACTATTATCAATTTCAATTAAAATTTATATTTGCAAAATAAGCTTCAAGTGTAAGCTTCGAGGTTACTTTTGGTGATATTAGTTGACATTTAACTGTGCTCTATTTTAGCACAGATGGTAAATTGTTTATTTTAAATGATTTAGCACCTCTGTTAATGTAGTAGACAGAGGACCATCATAGGAGCCTTTTTTTTTTATTCGTTCCTGGATTGTGGGCTTTGCTGGCGAGGCCAGCATTTATTGCCCATCCCTAAGTTCATCCACTACTCTCACCAACACTAACTTCAAGGCTATAATGAAGAAATTGTTTCCGATTCACCTGGCATTACATTGCGAATCTAACAGATGGGAATTTATAGGCGCGCCTCATTCTTTTAACAGGGAAAATGTGCTCATCAGGCTGTGCTATACACGAAGATCCCAGTGGCAATATCTATTATTGATAACTGCCATAGGTTCATGCTGATTTTGCAGCACTGTTGTCAGTATCAACAAGCCCAGCTTAAAAACAATAGTCATCTTAACAGAACACTGTTCAAGCTGTTTTACTGGAAACATCAAAAGATTCTAGAAATAAGGTTCTAGTACATTAAAAATTCCCGTGGCATTTTCCTTTACTATTTTCCAGTAAAATCCCATCTTCCTGTCACAATATTTTTAGGTATACTTTTATCATAACTACTGTAAAATCTGCCTTTCTGTCACATGATGTCAATACAGTACCACTGACTTCAAACACACAATGACAGCTGCAGTATACAAGGCTGCCAGCCAGAAGACTCATAAGTAATTTAGCATCACAACCCTCATTAAGGCATGTATTTCACAGGTTCTGATGACCTTATAGGGGCCACTTCAATCCAGCCTTGTAACACATGCATTTCTTAAATTTCACTAATTTTCTACATAGTTGCTTGGGAAAATCAGTGCTGGGGAGATTTATGGTGACAGCTGATTAATAATTACCAAACTCCTGATCTTGGCTGGGTTGACAAGCAGAACAGTCAAATGTAGCAAGCTGTTGTTTCAAGCCTGTTTAGTCGGGCATCCTGGACGACTAAAAGTCGCTCAAGCCACTCTGGCCTGTTCAGTTGGTGGCATCTGTAGAGGAGCCCACAGCCCACAACTGTGTAGTGCTGCATGACCACCTGACCAAGCTGCAGACAACCATGAAAAGCGTTGCCTTCAGCAGCAGAACTCCCTCTTAGCCAAGGTCCTAAGCTCACGCACAGCTTTCATCTCTAGTCCTTGGATTGAGGTTCAATCTCCTGAAGTCTGTCTTATCTGGATTCAACACATTGGGAAATCAGGGTGAGACAATCAAACATAGGGACACAACAACTTAATTTTTAATAATAATCATAATCAACTTTATTGTCATTGTTAGTGCACAAGTGCAGTACAACGAAATGTAGGCTTGCGGCTCCCGAGAGTGTACATTTAGATTAAGACATTTAAACATTCAACATTCATTTGGCTTGTAATACATTAACATAAACATAACCATAATAAAGTGCATTGGCAGATGTGCAGGCTTTAGAGTTTATTTGTGGAGTTCAGTAGGATGACAGCCCTGGGAAAGAAGCTGTTCCTAAATCTGGTCGTTCGGGTGCGAATGCATCTGTAGCATCTCCCAGATGGCAGGAGGGCGAACAGACTGTGGCTGGGGTGGGTAGGGTCTTTGATGATGGTCCGTGACCTCCGTAAACAGCGTTTCTGGTATATATGCTCTATGGTCGGTAGCCAGGTGCCGGTAATGCGTTGGACAGTTTTGACTACCCGCTGCAGGGCTTTCCAGTCATAGTAGCTACAGCTGCCATACTATACTGTGATACAGATCGTCAGGATGCTCTCTATTGTGCAGCGGTAAAAGTTAGAGAGGATCAGGGGTGACAGGTTACATCCCTTCAGCCTCCTTAGGAAATATAGGCGCTGCTGGGCCTTCTTCACCAGAGAGGAGGTATTGAGGGACGAGGAGACATCTTCCGTGATGTGGACTCTGAGGAACTTAAAGCTGTCCACCATTTCCACCACAGCCCCATGGATGTGGATGGGGGAAAACCAGTGACAGGAGGCCACAACTGGAGACCTTCGAAGATAGCAAAATACTGCGGATGCGGGAAATCTGAAATAACAACAGAAAACACTGGAAAAACTCAGCAGGCCAGGCAGCATCCGTGGAGAGAGAAACAGAGTTAACGTTTCAGGTCTGGGACCCTTCATCAGAACTGGAAAAAGCTGGAGATGTAACAGATATTAAGCAGGTGCAGAGACAGGAGGGGAGGAAGGAATTGAAGGAACATAAGGTGCTCTAAACACATTATGCAAACATCTTCTGGAGTCAGAATGAGCCTAGTGGACAGTGTGAGCCTGATTTACTGGGAGGGTGTGGGGGAACACAGTAGCACAGGGAAAACCCGGCAAGGCCGGGGAGGTGGAGGCTCTGCCAAATTTAATGATTCTAATTTTTTTGTCTGTTTCCTGCCCAGCAGCCGGCCAAGTTGACAGGCTGGCTGGCTGCCAGGCGGGAAAACCAGTGACAGGAGGCCACAACTGGAGACCCTTGAAGACCTTCCCCAGCAATCGAGAGGGAGGGAGCTACAGATTGGGACTTGTTGGGGGGGGGGTGAGGAGGAGAGTGAGGCCAGGATCAGGAAGGGGGAGGCCGAAGCCTTTCTTGAGGGGTTGGGGGGCGGGGGTGGGGGTGGAGCACTCCTGTTCCTCCAGGCCCACAAGAAGAGCTGTAAAAAGCACTTAGAGTCATAGGGCTGGATTTTCATTGAGGAGGCGTGTAGGAGGCGGGACTACAACTTTTAGGGTTGTAGTCCCGCCTCCATCGAGTTGTGGCCAACCCACGCGATTTTCACTTGATTGACCTTGTTGAGTCCACCCAGCGGGCTCAGCAGGCCAATTAAGGGCCACCCGGCAACAGGTGATATCACAGATTGACATTTCATCTGTCAAGAGCTTTTGACAGATGAAATATCAGCGTTTGACAGCTCTTTGAAGCTGTCAAACACTGACAATCTGTACTCCAAGTTAATTCCTTCCTCTCAGGATGTTTTAGAGATCTCTCCAGAACAGAAAGCTGAATGCTGCAACTTTCGACAGCTCGCGGCCATTCTGCTTTCTGTGCCGGTGAGATGATGGACTCCTGAGACCTGAAGGAAGGAAGGCTGTAAAGGTAAGTAAATGTAAGTAAAACTTCTTTAAACACTTTACACACACTAAACACACTTACCTCTGCACTCATGCACCCATCACTCACCTGAACACCGGACATCTCGAACCCTCCAAGCCCTTCAGCCCGACGGTGCGCCTCGCTAACTTGGCGTGGTTTGGAACGTCGGGAATCCCACACTTCACCAATAAAAATAGGGATTAGGCTAAAAACTGCCTGTTAACTACCTGTTAACAGGCAGTTAATTGGCACTAATCCCCTTCCCGCCTCGGGGAGGCGGGTCCCAGCACAGGTCGGGTATCCACCTCCTTTGAAACGGGCATGGAGGCGGGTTGGGGGCAGGATGGGTTCATACCCCCCCATACGCCTCCAATCCCGCCTCCACAGCCCAATGAAAATCCTGTCCATAGAGTTATACAGCACAGAAAGAGGCCCTTCGGCCCATTGTGTCTGCGCTGGCCATCAAGCCCTGTCTATTCTAATCCCATTTTCCAGCACTTGGCCTGTAGCCTTGTATGCTATGGCATTTCAAGTGCTCATCTAAATGCTTCTTGAATGTTGTGAGGGTTCCTGCCTCTACCACCCTTTCAGGCAGTGAATTCCAGATTCCAACCACCCTCTGGGTGAAAAAGTTTTTCCTCAAATCCCCTCTAAACCTGCTGCCCCTTACCTTGAAACTATGCTCCCTGGTTATTGACCCCTCTACTAAGGAGAAAAGTTCCTTTCTATCTACCCTATCTATGCCGCTCATAATTTTGTACACCTCAATCAGGTCCCCCCTCAGCCTTCTCTGCTCTAAGGAAAACAACCCCAGCCTGTCCAGCCTCTCTTCATAGCTGAAGCGCTCCAGCCCAGGTAACATCCTGGTGAATCTCCTCTGCACCCTCTCCAATGCAATCACATCCTTCCTTTAGTGTGGCGACCAGAACTGCACACAGTATTCCAGCTGTGGCCTAACTAGTGTTTTGTACAGCTCCATCATAACCTCCCTGCTCTTAACTTCTGGAGCCGGCAGTTCCCACCTCCATTTCACTGCTGGGTTTCCCGAGCCCTGGGAAACCCGGCCGGCAACTGTTAAAGTTAAATCAGGCTCTCAATTGCACTGTAAAAACAGCAATGGCCGAGTTCCACATTTTCACCACTTTACCCAGGGGTGAGAATGTGGAACTCGTTACCACAGGGAGTAGTTGAGGCAAATAGTATAGATGCTTTTAAGGGGAGGCTAGGTAAGCATATGAGGGAGAAGGGAATAGAGGGTTATGCTGACAGAGTTAGATGAGGAAAGATGGGAGGAGGCTCAAGTGGACCATAAACACCGGCATGAACTAGTTGGACCGAATGGCCTGTTTCTGTGCCGTATATTCTGTGTAATCCTATGAGTTAGGGATCCGTTCCCTGTTTTTTAAAATTTTAACGACCCCCAACCCTCTCCCACCCATCGTGGGGGGGTTAATATCAAGGCATTTATACCAAGTGCTTAGATGACCTCACTGCCCCACATTGCAGGCAACCAGTGCTAGATGAGCAGCAGCACCATGGATAGCAAATATTGTATTATTGCCCTCATTTAGTTAAACATAGGACTTTATTCAGCAGCAATTGCATGTCTTAAAAAAGGTATGAGGTACAGGAATAATTTTAATCATATAATTGTGGTTCATGCAATCATATATGGTACACTGCGCATAATAAGATAAGTATTTACTGTGATTTTTCAAATCTCTTAGCATTTTCCTATTCGTCAATGTAGCGACATTCATTACAAAGACTGGCAAATGACCTTGTTAAGGAGAAGTGCTTGAGTACACCAAACAAAGTGAAAGGAAAGAATTTGAGATTAATCACATTCTTACTAGATTATGATTAATAACAAGCAGTAACCTAGATGAGATTAATCAACATGCAGACAGAAAGAAGTCTGTAAACTTTGCAGGCAATAAGCTTAAATTACATAAATGATATTTTATATTATCAGCGATAAATTGTAGAGCAATAATGGAGTAGTAAATCATTGAACTTTCTTTTAAATTCAAATATTATACGCAGCTGTCAGCTCTCATCCACATCTTTGCTACATCTTGACTCGATTATTCCAATGTTCTCCAAGCTGGCCTCTCACTTTGCACCCACCATAAACTGAGCTCATCGAAAACTCTGTTGCTCATATCCTAACTTGCACCAAGTACCATTCACCTCTGTGCCTGCTGACCTACATTAGCTCCCAGTCCAGCAATGCCTCGATTTTAAAACTATCAACCTTTTTTTCAAATCCCCTCGCCCCTCCATATATCTCTGTAAACTTCTCCAGCCTTTCAACCCTCCGAGATCTCCACGCTCCTCCAATTCTGGCCTCTTGTGCATCTCTGATTTTAATTGCTCCACCATTGGCGGCCATGCCTTTAGCTTCCTAGGTCCTAAGCTATCGAATTTCTTCCCTAAATCTCTCCACTTCTCTATCTCTCTTTCCTCCTTTAAGGCACTCCTTAAAATCTACCTCTTTGAGCATCTGTCCTAATATCTCCTTATCTGGCTCGGTGTCAAATTTTGTTTGATAATGCTTCTGTGACATGCCTTGGGACATTTTACTACATTAAATGCACTGTGTAAATGCAAATTGTTGTTACTGTTGTTAAATATGGTGGAATTATGTAACGCTTTTGTACTCTATGTCAAGTGGTAGCATCGAGCATTGCGAGACACTCATCGAACCCCACTTTGAACAGGAGTTTCACTGTCATTCTCTAAAAATCAGTCACAAAAATAGACGTAGAGAAGATGTTTCTACTTGTGGGGGAGACCTAATCTGGGGGCCATCAATATAAGGGAATTCAGGAGAAATGTCTTTACCCAGAGTGGTTAAAATGTGGAACTCACTACCACAGGGAGCAGTTGAGGCGAATAACATAGATGCATTTAAGGGAAAGCTAGATAAACACATGAGGGAGAAACTAATAGAATGTCATGCTGATGGTGTTAGATGAAGAAGGGTAGGAGGAGGCTCATGTGGAGCATAAACACTGACATGGGCCAGATGGCCTGTTTCTGTGCTGTACATTCTATGTAATTTATAAGTAACTTTAACATTCTGTTGTTTCTTTGTGGACCTCCTCCCAACAAGTTCAATGTTTATTCAAATAAATTCAATACGCTATAGAAATAAACATGGAAAAAAGATGTTCATCATAATTCATTCCAACATTCTTTAATTAAGGAAAGACCTTTCATGCAGCTTTCATTAGCCTTTGCCTATTCTGTTCTTCAGCTAATCACTAGGTGACGTGCATGACTGACCCAGATTGACACACACTCTGATTTTCTCTCCATCCCTATGAGCAAACACTGGCCCTATGCTTGATGCAGTCTCCTCATCCCACAAAGTCAATTAAAGCACTAAACTACACTTGAGCACACTATAGCACAGTGTGCAGAAATGCACTGTGCCATTGCAGTAGAAAGTTTTAAATGTAAAATCCAGCAGCTGTTTCACAGAACTACGTTTACAGAAATACTGCTGCAGGCTTTTAGTAAATGTCAGTCCCTCCCTGGTTAGAGTGTGCAATTTGTCTGGACTTTTGCAGTGCATTATAGCGAGAGCTTATTATATTTAAAACAGGCTTTAAGGTTATGATAGGGAAGAGGCGGAGTACTTTCAATTAAAAATGCTGCTTGCTACAGGCTATTGTTTTGCAAATTCATTTCTGTTAACGTTTGATAGGTACTAAATGACTGTTCTACAATCTGATGCACCCTCATTATCCCATGGCTGCCAAATCCTTCATCATACGGCTAGGGACATCCCCTTGCGATCGCTGCAACCCGCCACAATCTTGAGGGTCTGTACACCCAACTTGGGACCGGCTGTCTTGGGCTGTGGTGCCATATTTAGGGAAAGCAACCGCAGTCCTATAGCATCTTCTAAGGTCTTTTCAAGGAACATATCTTGGGGAAACAAATCAGTGTAGTGTTTATTTGGGAGTCAATGTTCACTTCACAAACTGGTAGTTACAAACGTGTCCCAACACAAACCATGACTCCCATACCGTGGTTGAAATTAAAGACTGATATGATTGTCAGGTGATTCATTGAGTTAGTATACAGCACTTTCACTGGTGGGACCAGTTTCAAATGAGAACTAGTCTTATAGGATGAATTTCTCTTTTTCTCCGTTGGCTGTAAGGCTTTCACTTGAAACTAGTTTGCACAGTTTTAGTCCAGTTCTTAATGAGAGAATCCATAGGGAGAATTTTAATCAGCTCCCCCCACCCCCCAACAGGCGGGAGAGGGCCGGGTGGGGGGTTAAATGGGCACATGTGCACCTACTTCCATTTTAACAGTGGGGGGTTTGGAGGCACCTAAATGACCCGGTCTGACTCCTGCCACCCTCCCCACCAACCCTGAATTTCTCCCAGTCCCCCTCCCTCCCGATTGCTGGTCTGACTTCCACCCAACCTGTGGGGGTGATTTTGTCAATGGGGCGCATTGGAGGTGGGACTGCTGCTTGTCGGGTTTCAGTCCCGCCTCCATTGATTTGTGGTCAACCCACGCTATTTTCCCTTGATTGACCTTGTTCGGCCCGCCCAGCGGGCTTAGCAGGCCAACTAAGGGGAAGCTGGCTGCAGAGAATGTCAGCGTATGACGTTTCATCTGTTAAAAATTTTTGACAGATGTATTGTCATCGTTTGACAGCTATGTGAAGCTGTGAAACACTGACATTCTCTGTTGTTTGATGAGTCCTTGTATTCAAGACTCATCAAATCTCTTGAGCAGAAATCAAATGGCTGTTGCATCGGAGAATGCAGCAGCCATCTTTCATCACTGCCGGTGAAGTGCGAGAGTCTCCGCATTCCCAACTGTTGAAGTCTGCAGAAAGAAACAAAGGTAAGTAAACATTTTCTATCACTTTCCACTCACCTCACATACTTACCTCTCCACACTTGCACCCATCACTTACCTCCACAGCGCACTTTTGCACCCCTCCGACCCCCGCAGACCCACTGCTCGCCTCGGTGACCCTGGCGGGGTTTGCTGACATCGGGAAGCCTGCGCCTCTGGTGGAAAAATAGGGATAATCCTCTTAACTGCCTGTTAACTACCTGTTAACCGCTCCCTCCCCATGAATATCGGGGCCCATAATTCAACATTAATTGCCATTATGATTGTCTGTCTTACTCAAAGTTGCCACAAGGATAGCTGATATGCAAAATTAAATTGTACACTGGGGCAGTAAGGGTTCTGAGCCGAGGCTGTAGTTGAGGTACATTGTTGGGCCAGAGTAGAGAGGCCTTTACTCTGCATCTAACAGCTGGTACTTGATGCTAATACTAGGTGTGAAAAGTTGGAAAAGTGTTCCACTCTTCAGCACTGGCACTGCTCAGCTTGATGATCGCAGAAAAAAATATTTTAAAAAATAATTCTAAATTTCACATGGCCACAATCCCTGACGTGGCTGAACAGCTCGTCATCAGAGAGCACCTGCTGCCACAAAACAGCAGCCTGCTGTCAAATGAAGCATAACCATTTAGTACAGAATCATAATTTCACAGCATGAGTTCAGAGACAATGGGGGTCGTACTAAGTTTAAGGACATTTTAGTTACTGCATCTCAGTGAAACAGTAATTGTATATTACTTCATTGGTTGTAAAACGCATCAGGGCATCCTGAGGTCGTGAAAGGTGCTATGTAAATGCAAGTCTTTTTTTTCTTTTGAATGCAACCAATCCAATCTGTTTTTTGCCCTGTTTGCACGGAACAAGTGAAGCCAAGCAGGATCACTAACTGAAACCGACACCCTGAACTCTGAATGCTACAAAATTATAAAGTAACTTCCAGGACAAACCTGCAGGACTTCTACTGTAGGGCCAACAGTCATGCTTTGCACAGCATTTATCAGCTCTTCAGTTAAGTGGAAACAAAGATTCTTGCATAACTGAGGATCTGATTTTTATGGATTTGCAATTAACAAAGCTTATTAGTTACTGCATAGTAAATCAGGTTCTGGGGAATTTTATTGAAGGTTTCTACAATGTCTTGTTTCTCTTAAAGCTCTGGTTATGTGATATAACCGTGTTATCATTAGATGAGTAATGACAAGGTAGAGAGAAATGTAGGTGCGGCTCATCCTATAGGTATGCAATGTTTCTAAAAACAGTGTTATTATTCGGTCAGTGTGCTTGTATCTGCATGAATCCCAGTATTTTACAGAAAGCATACATATATAGAGAGACTGGAAGGAAAATAAGAAATGCTCAATCTTGAGAGAGAAAAATAGAGAGAAAGAGAGAGAGAGAGCAAGCTGGCATGCCATTAATGCTCCACTTTTAGGCTGCAGTAACTTTAAAACTAGGACATTACAAGGTACGTGGTACAGAGCAGACAGAGGGACTGATTTTACTCCAGCTCCTTCTGGCATCATAAAGGAAGGTTTGAGACTTGCCAGAAAGGCCTCTTCTGCCTCAGACCAGCTGCAGACCTGCTGCTGCCGTGGCAGCTTTCCCACTCAGGCATCGGTTAAAATTGCATCGGTGTCCTATTGACATAATAGGACCCCAATTTGCATAAATTAATGAAGCTCCCACCTGATTATGGTGGCTGCCTTATCTACTTGCAAAACCCGGCTGGTAAACATCTCAAAAGGTTGGATATGGTCAGGATCTGAGCAGGTAAGCAACCTGCTCGTTTTTACCTTTCCCGCTTGCCCAGTTTCTGCCGGGCGGGTAAGGTTCAAATTGACCCCAGAGTATGTTCCATTTCCTTGGGGATTGTATAAACAGGTCTCCCCAAACTTGCCTTTACAATGCATGGAGCTCGAGTGACAACTGACAGTTGTGGATTAATGAAGTACATAAATCTCAATCAGTTGGAACAAGGCCAACTGAGTCCAAATTATCTAAAAGGACCAAAGTTCTACTTAATTTTGTGGGGCAATCCATATTTTAAATCTTATTTGGATCCCATGTAATAATTTATGGGCAAATGTTAAATAATTGAAGTGTTAGCCAAATATTCCACTTAGAAAAATGAACTTGAATACAAAAAGTAACTAGGAAGATATTTCCCAAGGCAAATAACAGTCAGATTCAGCATTGAGTCAGGATTTACTGTTCTGGTCTGATTGGCCTTATATATGCTGGGTTACTACTACACAAAGCAATGTTGAAACTGAAAACAACTGCTGATCTGATTATTCACATGGACAGCAGTAATTACCCGAGCATGGTGGCACAGAAATGCAGTTAGCAGAACACATTAAACTCAGGAGATCACCACACTACCTAATAACTACAAAAGTGAGGCTGAAAGGAGGCCGGAGGCTTTTCCTTTATGTTTTATTGTCAAAGTGGATTGAACTTCCTGTTGCATAAAAGTCTTAATGCATCTTCAGATTAATGTTCCATCTCAATAGAGTCCTATATGGAAAAGTCACTTTATTAAAAACTGGGAGTTGGGCAGGGGGGGGCGGTGGGGGGAGGCATGGGAGCAGGGAAGGGGAACCAGCAAATGGTTGTTCTTATCAGGGGCTTCAATCTTGTCATCTTTGAGCTCATATACTCTCTGCAATATTCTGCTGAGATTCAGAAAGAGATTGTTATTACAAAATATCTGTAATAAGTTCGCTATAAGAAGTTTTCTATAATCAGCATATAATATTGTAATTCTGTTATTGTACATAGTCTGCTGAAATATGTTGTAATTAAAATATATATAGAATTTGTGTCTCTCTATTGCACTTTTCTATACGGTCATTGTAAGATTTGCAAAATTTCTGCATCTCCCCGAAGATTATTATTAATAAAAGGGACCCTGCATGGACATTTTTAAATTGAAAAGGGTACCCAAGATGACGTCCGTGCCTCGTGACAGAAAGCCTATGGGATTCCAAAATGGATTCTGCAGCGCAGACAGCTTGGGAGAAATCGAAACTAAGGCTGCAGGCTTTCTGTGAAGAGAAACTTTGTATTTTGGAATGAGACAGGACTTTGAATTATGTATTAGACTGAATTGGAGACAGATCTAAATTCAGTGAGGCCTATAGTTAAAGCCATCAAACAGTCTGCATACATAATCGGAAGCAGATGAAACACAGCCATCGAGGCTGGACAAGCCCATCAAAGAACTCTCAGGACAATACAAGTCAATTATTGGACCAGTAGATGCGATTACCGGCCATCTAAAAACCGTCAGTATAGATTGCTACCATTGTTTAAACTAGCCCACCAAGTTTAAGACAAAGAACTAACCTGTTTTGGCGCGAAGATAAGGATTTTCGAAAGGAGTATAACTGAAGGCCCTGGGTAGCAATCTCCTTCTTGCTATCTCTTGCCCTTGCCCTTGACTCTGCTCTCGTGGCTCCGGCCTCTTGGGCTGCCGCTCGTACTCGTGCCCTGGCCTCGTGGCAGGGTCTCTCCCCGGAGCAGATTTTCAGTAGCCAAAAACACCATACCAACTGCTAGGAAGGGGAGCGAGGCCCAAGTCCACAGCCATCCAGGACGCCCAGGCCGCAGAAAGGGGCGAGACAAAGTTGAGCAGGTAGCCCAGGACTCGTATAGTAGCCCGACGAGATGAGACGAGTGGAGACGAAGAAGACGATAATAACTCGATAAGGGCAGAGTAGGGCAGCGAGAAACGTATCGATAATTATACCAAGTGCCTAGTTATAAGCTGATGCTTGGGGAAGAAAGTCCTTGAGGACAGTGGGGGCAAGCACCTTGAACACTGCAAATAAACGCAGGTGTCCACGCCATAACGAATATGCTAGCATTCGAAGGATGGGTAGTAAAATCTAAGCAGAAAAAACTGCTAATCGTCTCATCGATGTAACATTACCGCTGACGACCGCCCAAGGGAGAAGAAGAGGAGAACCCATCGAGACGAAACGACGATGGTAACGGAGGGGAGAAGGTGTGTCGCAGTGGCCGATCCAGCTCCGCGCCCCTGAAGACCACATGGTGATGAGGTACCTAGAAGGACCAGAAACAGACTTCAAAACTCGCACTCGTTAACAGTTGGCTTTTATCTTTGGATTGGTGAGCATGAATTCTGACCCCTCATAGCTTAATCTAGTTAGGTATAGGGGGTGGGATAAGGGTAAGGGGATTGTTTAGATAGTTGTTTTCCCTCGATGTGCCGTGTGTTCCCCATTCCCTGTATAAGTGTATTTGCCTGTAATGTTATAGTGGTAACTTCTTTTAAGACTGTATTAATTTTCCTGTTCAATAAAATCTTGGTTTTTGCTTGCATCCAAACCACCTGTCTACTCGAGTTTTCTGTATTGCTGCCTGTACCTAAGTCCGGTGCCTAGAACCCAGGGGCGTGGGAGCGATTCAAACTGCTCACAAACAGTCAAGGGCATAACTGACTGGGGGCACGCGCCACACCCGCCACCCCCTACAGTCATACTCCTATGAATGTGAAGTGCCTTGTGTCCCATCCCAAAATTTTAACAGAAATGTATAAATTGGGAAATAGTAATTATTCCCCTTAAGAAATCAGCACTGCACAGGGATGAGTTCAAACCAAATAGAACATGAAATTTGTTCCTGAAATTAGGCTAACTGGACAATTCACAAAAATGTAATTCTGTGGTAAGTCATTTCTAATACCAGTCAAGGAAGGGGGTGGGTATATTATACTTGTTAATAAAATAATACAGAATATCCTCCAGAAAAAGAGAGCTGGGGGATATGTCAGTTGCTTATGATGTACGCAACCCTATGTGACCCGAGAGGTTTCTCAGAGGGTCAGAATTTCGGTTTTCTAAATCTGAATCAAACTAATTTTGTTGATAACAAATAATCCTGACAAGACTGGAAACTCTCTGCTATGGTACAATAATTACTATGGATAATATGTCTTGTTCCAACCTCTGCAGAAACACACGCAGCAGCAGTGGCGCTCTGTAATGTGAGACAAGGAGCATATGAGCCAATTTCTATTTTATCAATTTCATGTTCATCAAGGCAAGAGGGTGAAGAATATATATTTTCTTCTTAGTGTCAGCATCAAAGCACCCTCCAGGTCAGCTACAGCAGTGTGAAGATCCCTGGAGATCGCATTAGTAATGTTTCTTAACCCAAGCTCAAAGAAGCACAGCCACCGCTGCGAGGATTCCATTTCCCAAGTCAACTATTCTTGGTGCTTATTAGTGAGATAGCCAATTAACTATTAAAGTTTGTTGACATTTTTTTAACTGGTTGAATGGGATAGTGGCTCATTATCAAGGTCACTTTTCAAAAATCAACCAGTTACAACAAAAATTACAACAAACTTTTGAGCTTGGATTAAGAAACATTATTAAAGCAGGCTCTTGAAATGTAATATTTAAATTGCATCAAGTTCATATCAGAGCTGTTGTAATTGTGTCCCTGTCAGGCTAAGAGACTCATTTCTTGGCTAAGCAGTACAACCTCATTTTATGTCTTCCATTGATAGATTGCTCAAAATACCAGTGACTCATCACTCAATATGGCATGAGTGAAGCTATGCACTGGGACACTTGGCCATGAAAATCAGAACTATTTCAATTAAGGGACTAGCAACATTGGTTAAGGTTACAAATCATTAATGGGGTGCTAAATAAAGTCAGTAAAATTGACTGAAAGAAAAATCATTCACCACATTAATGGTGATGCAATTGAATAGGCTGGCTCTTTAACTGCTAGCAATTCATTGCTCGCCCACAATTCAAAGCATTGCTAGGGCTAGCGAGGATATTCAAAATGTAAATGGCCTACCCATATAATTGATTGTGGGGTATTCCATGCACTCTCCCCTCTCCCTCACTGGTGGATTTTGCCAGTTTCATCACAGGCCCCACTCTTCCTTCCATTCAGATTGCAGCTGTCTTCTTTAAACTGCTGTAGCCATGAGAGGCCTGCAGCATCGGAAGATGAGGTGCTGTTCCTCGAGTTTACGTTGAGCTTCCGTGGAACAATACAAGAGGCCAAGGACGGTGAGGTCCGAGTGGGAATGGAGCATTGAATTAAAATGACAGGCGACCGGAAGCTCGGGGTCACCCTTACGGACTGAACGGAGGTTTTGCGGAACACCTCCGTTCAGCCCGTAAGGGTGACCCCGAGCTTCCGGTCGCCTGTCATTTTAATTCAACGCTCTATTCCCACTCGGACCTCACCGTCCTTGGCCTCTTGTATTGTTCCACGGAAGCTCAACGTAAACTCGAGGAACAGCACCTCATCTTCCGATTAGGCACTTTGCAGCCTTCCGGACTCAATATCGAGTTCAACAATTTCAGATCATAACCTCGGCCCCTATTTCATTTTTTCTTGTAATTTTTCCACTCCTTTCCCCCCCGCCCCCCCTTTCCTTTTGTTTCGCTCTTACACCTGGCAGCTATCCCTTGCCCTGCCAGTACACTTTACACCCAATCTCAGCCTATTACCATCTCGTCTAGCTTCTAACACCTTTCATTGTCTCTTTTTTACTTCTTCTGTTTCTTTTATTCTTTTGTCCGATCGCAGCCCTGCCTCTGATCCATCTTTTCTTTCCAGTTTTGAAGAAGGGTTCGACCCGAAACGTCAACTCAAATTTCTGTCCACGGATGTTGCCTGACCTGCTGAGTTTTTCCAGCATTTTCTGTTGTTAATTCGGATTTCCAACATCCGCAGTATTTTGCTATCGTTCTGTTTCAGATAGTGTTCAGCTTCTTGAGTGTTATTTCAGCTCCACTCGTCCAGGTGAGTCGTGAATGTTTCATCACCAGTTTCTACTGGGCTTAGCTCCAAATCCATAAAACTTCTTCTATTTTGTCATTAATTGATAAAAACACTTTTTCATGTTGACAGTGTCACTTTACACTCACTATCTTAGGTAAATTTTCCAACTGGTGTGGCCCTTTTAAGTTACATTTAAGGCTATCCAATTAAATTGATACTCCTGAAATAGTTTAGTCAGTAATTGATTAACTAACCTTGCACAATGACTCAACAAATCTGTGCTCCGTTTGTCTGCTTTCTTTATCAGTCACTTGTTTAGTGCCAAGATTTCTATTCCTTGTTTTTAAATGATATTTTGGAGTGAAGTAAATAACTTAAATACTGAGAGAATCTGTGGCAAGCAACCCCTAAGTTGAAGCATACGAAGGTAATTGTCACCTTTTAATAACTTGAAGTAAGTAAACATTTTTGCCTCTTGGGATTTCCTGGGAAGGAGTGACGGTCGTTGGGAGTGAAACTTAGAGGAAGAAAATGTGAGCTTTGTAGTCACTGAAGCAGCCTGTAATAGCAAGGAAGGAATGACTCCCTCTATCAAAA
This sequence comes from Somniosus microcephalus, assembly GCF_052327205.1. Lineage (NCBI taxonomy): Eukaryota > Metazoa > Chordata > Chondrichthyes > Squaliformes > Somniosidae > Somniosus > Somniosus microcephalus. Next base: position 221,071,596 of record NC_140994.1, on the reverse strand, counting down.
CTTGTGTGAAATTTACAGGTGATTGATTTTATTCAGAGAAATGCACTTGAAAGATATTTGGAGCACACAGGAAACACTTAAGACAGGGTGGAATTCTCAGTGTCTATGTCATGAGTAAAGGTGTCTGACTTTGCTATCAGGATGGGCCACTTTTTACCTCCAAATAACTTTTTTAAACTTTGTAAAATATGTTTAATCTTGCCTTGTTTGTTCTGCACTCCTGTCTGCTTTGAGTTGTGTTTCTAGTGGGATATGTCTGATCCATTGTGGCACTCTGTACAGTATTTTACAAGATTGTATCCTGTGCACACATATATAGGAAAATAAATGAATAAACCTGGTGATCCACAGGGAAGAGAGTGAGCGAAGTTGCCTCATTTTTAAAACTGGAACATCCATGGGAATGTAATCCTTCATGTGTGATCCCATTGTGGAAGATATACTTGTGGGTTAATCAGGTTTGCACGACTCATTGGGTGGGGAGCATTTTCTCTCTGGCTTTGCTTAGCAAATTCATAAAGATTTCTTTTATAAACAGGTTTATCTTTCAGTTGGAGGGTAATTTTTTTCTGTAGATTAACACCGCCTTGTAAATCCCTATATATGTGTGACAAATTAGCTTATGCACTGAAGTGTCACATGTATGTCTCAAAACAATATATCTCGTGTTATGTTGTCCATGTTAAATTTCTGTCAGCTTCATGTTGCACTATCTCTCTTCCTGCTCTGCCATTCTGTTTTTCTGTCTGTATATTCTTTTACTTTTGTCTATTGTTTGCTACCTTTTGGGTAGCATGGTGGGGAAGGGAGCCAGTAATGGCTGCAGCCATATCTGCTGTTGTCCCTTCCAGTTTTTTCCTCAGTGACATGCCTGTCTGCACTTCCATTTTCCCAGTCTGTCCCTTTGCCTGTCACACCAGTTTTGTTTTATCCTTTGCTTTGCTATTTCTGCTCTACTCCTAATGTTTGGTTTTGCCGTATAAACTTTCCTGCTCTTCCTATATCTTTCACTAATTTCCCCCTATCCTTGCCTGTGAAACATTTTGTTGTCTCTGCTCTGCAGTGCTGCCTTTTACTTTTTGCTAAAACTGGGGTCCCCTGCCCATGCACCTGCTTCATGGTCTGTCAATTATAGTAGTTCGCCCATTGGCAACATTCGAGTGAGCCATAAGGCACCAAGGAGCCATAGCAAAACTTGAGGTCAGTGGGGGTCAAGAGGAAAGCCCTGCAGTAGTTAGAATCACACCTGACACACAGTCAATTGTTGGAAGCCCACCCCCGAATGCCGTACGGAGCTCCCTTTTCAGTGCTGGGAACCGTCCGCGGCTGCGGCCTTCTGCCACTAGTGTTCCCTCCCGCCTGCCATTTTGCCAGCTGCCAGGTGAGAGGTGGCCCTACAGTATGTTAATGAGGCCTTGCTGTTAAGATGGGCAAGGCCTCCACATACATAAGAACAGGAGTAGGTCATTTGGCCCCTCGAGTCTGCTCCGCCATTCAGTAAGATCATAGCTGATCTGATCTTGGCCTCAACTCCACTTCCCTGCCCGCTCCCCATAACCCTTGACTCCTTTGCCTTTCAAAAATCTGTCTATCTCCACCTTTTTAAATATTTTCAATGACCCAGCCTCCACAGCTCTCTGGGGAAGAGAATTCCAAAGATTCATGACCCTCTGAGAGAAGAAATTTTTCCTCATTTCTGATTTAAATGTGTGCCCCCTTATTCTGAAATTATGCCCCCTAGTTCTAGATTCCCCCACAAGGGGAAACATCCTCTCTGCATCTACCCTGTCATGCCCCTTCAGAATCTTATGTTTCAATAAGATCCCCTCTCATTCTTCTAAATTCCAATGAGTATAGGCTCAACCTTTCTTCATCTCCAGAATCAACCTCGTGAACCTTCTCTGAACTGCCTCCAATGCAAATATATCCTTCAGTAAGGAGACCTTAACTGTATGCAGTGCTCCAGGTGTGGTCTCATCAATGCCCTGTACAGTTGTAACAGGACTTTCCTACTTTTGTACACCATTCCCTTTGCAATAAAGGCAAACACACCATTTGCCTTCCTAATTACTTGCTGTACCTGCATGCTAACTTTTTGTGATTCATGTACCAAGACCCCCAGATTCCTCTGTACCTCTGCATTTTGTAATCTCTCCCCTTTTTAAATAATTTGCTTTTTTATTTTTCCTACCAAACTGGATAACCTCACATTTTCCTACATTAAACTCCATCTGCCAGATTTTTGCCCACTCGCTTAGCCTATCTATATCCCTTTGGAGATTATTTGCATCCTCCACACAATTTGCTTTCCCACCTATCTTTGTATCATCAGCAAATTTGGCTACATTACATTCGGTCCCTTCATCCAAGTCATTAATATAGATTGTAAATAGTTGAGGCTCCAGCACTGATCCCTGCGGCACCCCACTAGTTATAGTTTGCCAACCTGAAAATGATCCATTAATCCTGACTCTGTTTTCTGTTAGTTAGCCAATCCTCTATCCATACTAATATATTACCCACAGCCCTAAGAGCTCTTATCTTGTATAGTAACCTTTTTATGTGGCACCTTATCTGTAACGGCTGCAGCGGCACTTCCCTCTGCTCTCCGCCTGAGGGCGGTTTTTGCCGTGCCTTCTGGGCCCCTCTCCTCACCTGTTTCTTGAGTAATTGATCTCATCAGAGTAATTAGGCTAGTTAATAAAGTTGTTCGTTTTTGTCTTGTTTCTGTGCCTCTGGCCTCACCTGTGTGTTAAAGTATTTGTCTCCTGTCTCATTTGAATAATTATGTCAGGTGACCACTCTGGCCTGTATTTAAGCTGCCTGTTTCCTGTCCTTTTTGCTCAGTCCTGGGTTCGCCTGCCTGCAAGTAGCAGCTCTCTCGAGTCTCTGTGTTTTCAAGTTTCAAGGAATCTCCTTTCGAGTGTTACCATGTCTCTGTGTTTTCGAGTCTCAAGTGAAGCATCTTTCGAGTTCTACCCGGTCTCGAGTCCTTGGATAGGTTTCCTGCGCTTGGGTCCACTACCGAAAACCCTAGCAAAATGGCCCCGTGACATTATCGAATGCCTTCTGGAAATCCAAATACACGACATCTACTGGTTCCCCTTTATCCACCCTGCTTGTTACATCCTCAAAGAACTCCAGCAAATTTGTCAAACATGATTTCCCTTTCATAAAACCATGCTGACTCTGCTTGACTATATTATGATTTTCTAAATGTCCTGCTACCACTTCCTTAATAATGGACTCCAGCATTTTCCCAATGACAGATATTAGGCATTTCCCCAATGACAGATATTAGGCTAACTGTTCTATAGTTGCCTGCTTTCTGTCTCCCTCCTTTCTTAAATAGGGGCGTTACATTTGCAGTTTTCCAGTCCACTGGGACCTCCAGAATCCAGGGAATTTTGGTACATTACAACCAATGCATCCACTTTCTCTGCAGCCACCTCCTTTTTTTTTTACGACTCTAGGATGCAGGCCATCAGGTCCAGGGAACTTGTCCACCTTTAGTCCCATTAGTTTGCCTAGTACTTTCTCTCTAGTGATTGTTTTAAGATCCCCCCCACCCCACCCCAATAGCCCCTCGATTATCCATTATTGGGATGCTTTTAGTGTCTTCTACCGTGAAGGCCGATACAAAATATTTGTTCAAGGTCTCTGCCATTCCCCTGTTTCCCATTATTAATTCCCCAGACTTGTCCTCTAGGGGACCAACATTTACTTTAGCTACTCTCTTCCTTGACCTTGCTGGGTTCTTTGGATGATTTCAGCCTCCCCAGCTCCCCATTAATATCAGGGCCAATGTACAACTGAGAAACGCCTCTGAATAAAGGCCTATGACCAAGACCACTGCTTCAAGACAAAAAATACTAAAATATAATTTAATGAAAAAGAATTAGATTAGTATTTTAGGACCACATTCCCAAACTGGGGGCCAGTTTTTGGCGGGTGACATTTGGTGTCCGTTCAAAATTTATCCATTGAGGCCCAGGATATTTTAACGCCGAGCAGGTTAAAATTCAGAATAGTCAGCAGCCAGCAGCCCCAGGGGAGTATGTAACCTGGGTGATTTTAACTGCTCACCTGCCTGGTTTCAGCCAGGCAGGTAGGGTTAAAATCACCCCGTTTCAGTTTTTGAAGTTATAAATTCAAATGGATTTTCTTGTGTTGGTGCTGTGTTCTATTAAGATTTCCCATTTATATAGCACCTTTCATGACCTCAGGATGTCCCAAAGTGCTTTACAGCCAATAAAACACTTTTGAAGTGTAGTCACTGTTGTAATGTAGGAAACTCGGCAGCCAATTTGCACATAAAACATTGCGGATTGTGCGATCATGGTAACGACCAGATAATCTGTTTTGTGATGTTGATTTTATGGATAAATATTGGCCAGGACACCAGGGATAGCTCCTCTGCTCTTCTTCAAAATAGTGCCATGGGATCTTTTACACCCACCTGAGAGCAGATGGGACCTCGGTTTAATGTCTCATCCAAAAGATGGCACCTCCGACAGTGCAACACTCCCTGAGCACTGCACTAATGTGTCAGCCTATTGAACGTTTAATATATTGTCAAAAAATGCTGATCTTTAGAACTACAGCCTGGCAAAGCATTATTTGAGCTGAGTATTGAAGTATTCTAGCTGAGATGAGTTGTATAATATACCTCCTCCCATTTGTTAATTACTATCTGGTTGATATGCCTCTGCATTTCCACCTGTTTTTATTGAAACATTAGTTTTCCAAGTTTTACAAAAATAAGTATTGCTTATTGATGCTAATGCAGTATCCCTTCACTAAAATGTTCTTGGATTCTGGAAACTTCAATATGGCATGCATCGCTTGTGGCCCTTGTCTAATTTAAATTTGCTGTAATTGCAGAACTGGAGGTCACACATATAAAATCAGTATTTCTTTATGTGAGACTATACAGCATAAGGAATGCTACCATGGCTTCCTCCATAGAAAATTAGTTGTGTGGAGTTGATGCCCAGTACAAACAGGTGATGCTAAACCATCTGTGTGCTTTAAAAAACGAGCTGAATGAATATCTAGTTAAGCTTGGAATTGAAGGTTACAGGAATAAGCATTGACATGAGATGAAAATTCTATTGAGACATGATGGTTCCAAGCCTGTTGGGACCAAGATAATGTCATCATTGAAATGCAGCCAGTGAAGATTGAATAAAATGCATTGTCATGGTTGACATTCTGTAGATTTGATTTGGATATCTTTTTGAGGGTTGAGGAGAAACACTGGAGCTTCTTCTGAGAGTTTTAGCTGTGAAAGTCCATGACACTGTAAATGACATATATTCTGTTGGAAGGAACTAAGTTAATAGGCCAATTGTCTTTTTTTCCTGTAAATTTTGTGTTATGAAATTTCCTCTTAATTACATGTCCATCATTAGAAAATGTTTCACTATAACACGTGGATTACTTGCTATTGTAAAACAGTCACTCCACCACTCATCACTGCTCAAAAGCCCCTCCCTATGGCTCCCTATCAGCTCAAACACTCCTGATGATGCACCATGACCTTCAGTAAAATACTCTGACATAATTCCCTCTAATGCATTCCACAAGACACCCTCACCCAAAATAATAACTGGACTTTGTGTTTTCTTCAAAAAGTAAATAACATAAGATTTCTTATCTCAACTATTAGAAATGAACAATGGCCTGAGCTGCCAAAATGTGATTGCAGTAGCACTGCATAATGTTGGAGCAGCTTGTTCATTATTTGAATCAACCGTTTATGGAAAAACTGAGAATCTTCAAAACTGCCCTCAGAGGAAAAATTGTAAAATCATGATTGTGAATAATTCCTGACACTGGTGACAGTCAAATATTTTCATACTGAATTTTATTTTTATTTTCAGTTACTTGTATCAAAATGTACCCTGGGCCACAATAAACATGAAATAATGAATATCCATGATGGCTGTTTGCGTTCACGTGTATAATAATATACTGTTGCTAAACTGCAGGCAATCTCATGTAGGCAATTCGAGCTGAATGTCTTTTATCTCTGTCTTTTCTGTTGGCTTATTCTGCGTACTAAATGTATGATAGTGTGTGCACGTATGCAAGTTGAAGGGGAAATGTTGCCACTTTGACTAAAATAAGAGGCTATGGGGGTGAAATTCCATTTGATGGGAGGCGCTAACTGGGTGCAAATGGTTTTGCGCCCCCCCTGAGGTGATAACCGCACCTTCCATGAAATTCAGTAGGAGGTTAGCGTCGGCGCTACTGGTTTTTGCCCCGATCCTCTGTGCCCGGAGATCATGATGTCATTTCCGGGTGCATCGCGCCGTTGGCGCTTCCGATGCAAAATTCCTCTTTCGCCTGCCTGTGCGCCTCTTTTTTTAGTGACAGGTTTGGCAGGCGTTTTCAAGTCGGGAGGCCTGTGGAGGAGCGTCATTTAAAGGCGTCCACTTCCGGTTGTTGTTTGTGTCGGCCAGGACACCGAACTTTTTGCTGCTCAGAAGCAAAGAGGCCCTTCTGATTATTGGAAGCATTTTTGAGATTTCAGAGTTTGCTGCTGAATAAGGAATCTTCATTTGCATTAGGGTGTGATTTGTTGGTTATTAGGCAGTTCTTCTCAGAGCAATGAAAAGGGTCTGCAGTATGTGTCTGTTCTCCTCCAAGCAAGCAAAGCTGCAAATGAGCATCTGGTGAATGATCGGACCTCCCCTTTTAAGAGCTGCAAAGAAGCAGAGCGAGTGATCAAATCTGTTTGGAACTCACCTGAAATTCGGCAGCTCTCTGGTGTTAGTGCCCCACTGACGACATTAACGCTTGATTTAGCGCTCCTCTCCCTTCCTGGGGTGTGTCAGGGAATTTTAGGTGAGGTTCAGAATCATTGGCGCCGGGCGCTAGCTTTTCAACCTTTTTGCAGTTAGTGCCCCAAATGGCCCGCTAGGGGAATTTCGCCCTCATTTGTTGAACAGCCATAAAACAGGAATGCAGCTGAAGCAGTGCTGTATTGGCAGCTGCGTTATGTATGCCCATGCCAACTTCAGCATTTCTTTAAACTGTAGGGGCGGATGTGATTAAATCATTGTGTCACGAATCATTTTGATTTCTGCATACTTCGGTGTGCATCGGGGTCAACCTTGCAGAACATTTTGGCAGGCATGAATTCTTTAAATCTAACTCTGAATAACGTGTGTGTATTGATGGGAGCCTGCAGGCTACATTTAAACAATATGTGACCACCCTCCAGTATCTCACTCAAGTGGCCATTCTTTGTGAGCCGAGGCAATGAGTGTCAGCAAGCTATTGAACTGTGAGGAGTGTTTCTTGCCCGGCATCCACACACACATACTTTACAATAGCACGTCATTGTATAGCATTCAAGGGTGGGAACCCTGACTGATTTTCTGCTCTTGCTCGTGGCCCCTATTGCCCTCAATGATAATATCAGCACAGATTAAATCTAGTATGGTTTAGGGCAGTGCATTTACAACCTGATCCACTGGGGAGCTGTACATTTTGTGGCTTTGGGAGAGTCTTCTTAACTTCAGTCCCATGATTTTTACCCTGTTTCTTTCTTATCTCAACCCAATGTTGTTCCCCCTCTGCCGTCAATTATCTGAGCCTTTTGTCATAAACCAAGAAGTTGTTCCTTGGCTTTCTAACACTGATCCACATCAGTATTGAAACATGTTGTATGTATGTGCTGCCAATAATATATATGAATAAACACTTTTTGAAGTATATGCTACTGTTTCAGATAGCCCCAGGTTAACAACGGCATTTGGATTTGGTTGAATCTGAACAGTGTGATTTATGTGCAAAGAGAAGGTGAAGGTGTTGAGGTATTTTAATCAGATTTGCTGATTTGTTTTTGCTAGAGAGGAAAGTGATTCATTGTAAATCAGATTTTAAAAATATAAAAATAATTACAGCTAGACTCCTACTAATTTCAGTTGATGAAGTAATTTTTTGCTTTAAACGGTCAGATATGGTTGATCATTGCATTGTTTCCCAGATGATTTTGGAGTACAGTATGACCAATTGTTTGAGGGAGTGTCAGCCTTGCATGTTTATAAATTGAGTGGACCATTATTACTTTATTGGAGGTTTTTTTTTGGCAGACTTTGTTGCTGTAATCACTTGCTGCAGGCTGCAACATGATTGCTATCCACTATAACATATATGTACACACTATATATTTTTGCTTAAAAACATGTGCTATCTTGAGGAATGGTAAAAGCTTCGAAGCACTGAATGTCAATTTAATGTTGAACATAAGAATTAGGAGCAGGAGTAGGCCATACAGCCCTTTGAGCCTACTCCGCCATTCAATAAGATCATGGCTGATCTTCAACCTCAACTCCTTTCCCGCCTGATCCCCGTATCCCTTGATTCCCCTAGAGTCCAAAAATCTATCAATCTCAGCCTTGAATATATTCCACGACTCAGCATCCACAGCCCTTTGGGGCAGAGAATTCCAAAGATTCACAATCCTCAGTGAAGAGTGAACACCAACATTTAATAGTTTCTCAGCATTTAAAAAAAATTCTGTTTTTCTATTCTTCCTACCAAAGTGAATAACCTCACATTTTCCCACATTATACTCCATCTGTCACCTTATTGCCCACTCACTTAACCTGTCTATATTTCTTTGCAAGTTCCTTGTGTCCTGCTCACAGCTTACTGTCCCACCTAGCTTTGTATCATCAGCAAACTTGGATACTTTGCACTCGGTCCCTTGATCTAATTCATTTAATATAGATTGTAAATAGCTGAGGCCCAAACACTGCTCCTTCTGGCACTCCACTAGTTACAGCTTGCCAACTGGAAATGACCCATTTGTCCCTACACACTATTTTCTGTGCGTTAACCAATCCCCTATCCATGCTACATCTAACCCCCAACCCCATGAGCCCTTGTCTTGTGTAGCAACTTTTTATATGGCACCTTATCGAAGCCTTTTGGAAATCTAAATCTACTACATCCACTGGTTCCCCCTTTATCTACCCTGCTAGTTACAACCTCAAAAACTCTAATAGATTTGTTAAACACAATTTCCCTTTCATAAAACCATGTTGACTCAGCCTAATCATATTATGATTTTCTAAGTGCCCTGTTACCACTTCCTCAGTAATGGATTCCAACATTTTCCCGCCGATTGATGTCAGGCTAACTGTCCTGTAGTTCCCCATTTTCTCTTTCCCTCCTTTCTTGAATAGCAAGGTTACATTTGCTACCTTCCAATCCACTGGGACTGTTCTAGAATCTAGAATTTTGGAAGATCATGACCAATGCCGCCACTATCTCTGCAGCCACCTCTTTTAGAATTCTAGGATGTAGGCCATCAGGTCCAGGGGATTTGTTAGCTTTTATTCCCATTATTTGCTCAAGTACTTTTTCTCTACTGATATTAATTACTTTAAGTTCCTCACTCTCTTATTAGCTCTTGGTTCCCCACTGTTTTTGGTATGCTTTTTGTGTCTTATACTGTGAAGACAGACACACAATATTTGTATAAAATCTTTGCCATTTCCTTATTCTCCATTCTAATTTCACCTGTCTCAGCCTCTAAGGGACCAATGCTTACTTGTGTTACTCTCTTCCTTTTTACATACTAGTAGAAGCTCTTACAATCTTTTTTATGTTTCTTGTTTGCTTACTCTATTCTATTTTATCCCTTATCAATTTTTCGGTCATCCTTTGCTGGCTTCTAAAGCTCTCCCAATCCTTAGGCTTACTACTATGTTTCACAACATTATAAGCCTCTTCTTTTATAATCTAATACTATCCTTAACTTCTTTAGTTAGTTACAGATGGATCACTTTTCCCATGGAGTTTTTATGCTCAATGGAATGTATATTTGTTGAGAATTTTGGAATATTTCTTTAAATGTTTTCCACTGCTTATCTACCGTCAGACCTTTTAATCTAATTGCCAAACTACCTTAGCCAACTTGCCCCTCATACCTATGTAATTGGCTTCATTTAAGTTTAAGACTCTTGTTTCAGCTGTAAGTATTTCACACTCAAAATTTCACATTGTGTTTATCATATTATGATCACTCTTCCCCAGGGGATCCTTTACTATGTGATTACTAATTAACCCTGTCTCATTACACAATACAAGATCTAAAATAGCCTGTTCCCTGGTTGGTTTCATTACCTTTTTGTTCTAGGAAACGGTCTCAAATACATTCCATGAACTCATCCTCCAGACTCCCTTTGCCAATTTGATTTGCCCAGTCTATATGAAGATTAAAGTCTCCCATGAATATTTATTATCTTTGTTATAAGCTCATTTTATTTGTCAAGTAATACTCTGTCCAACAGTATAGCTACATTTTTGGGGACGTATAAATTACTCCCACCAATGATTTCTGCCCTTGTTATTTCTTATCTCCACCCATACTGATTCTACTTCCTGATCTTCTGAGCCAAGATGCTTTTTCACTACTGTCCTTATGTCATCCTTTTTATTATCAGAGCTACCCTGCCTTTTCCATTCTGCCTGTCTTCTCGAAAATCAAGTACCTGCAATATTTAGTTCCCAACCTTGGTCATCTTGCAACCACGTCTCTGTAATGGCTATTAGATCAAAGCCATTTATCTCTTGTGCCACTAATTGTCTATCTTGCTATGAATGCTTCATGCATTCAAATAAAGAGCCATTAATTTCAACCTTTTACCATTATTCCCCTGCTTTCACCTTCTTCACTGATGCACTATTACCTTCGATCTTCAAACTCGCTCACAGAGCCTCATTCCTAGTTCTGCCTATGTCATTGTTTCCTACGTGGACCACAACAACTGGATCCTCCCCCTCACACCAAGTTCTTCTCCAGCCATGAGGAGATATCCTTAATCCTGGCATCACAACCTTTGGAACTCCCAGCCGCAGCTGCAGAGAACAATATCTATCAGTACAAGAAACACTGATTCATTTGAGGCAAATCCAGAGAACTACTTCAGGGTAAGCCAAGACATTAGAACACAAGAGCATAGGTTTTAAACTGGAGTTTAAAAGTCTCAGCTGTGGCTCAGTAGGTAGCACACTTACCTCTGAGTCAGAAGGTTGTGGGTTCAAGTTCCACTCCAGGGACTTGAGCACATAGTTAGTGCAGCACTGCACTGGAGTGTGAACCTGTCGGAGGTGCTGTTTTTCAGATGAGACATTAAACTGAGGCCCTGCCTGCTCTCTCCGATGGATGTAAAGATCCCATGGCACTATTTTGAAGAAGAGCAGGGGAGTTATCCCTGGTGTCCTGGCCAATATTTATCCCTCAACCAACATAACAAAAACAGATTATCTGGTCATTATCACATTGCTGTTTGTGGGACCTTGCTGTGTGCAAATTGGCTGCCGCATTTCCCACATTACAACAGTGTCTCCACTTCAAAAAAGACCTTCATTGGCTGCAAAGTGCTTTGAGACATCTGGTGGTCATGAAAGGCACTATATAAATTCAAATCATCTTTTTATTCTGGTGAAACATCAATTTAGGACAGATATCTGGTAGAACATCTACACACATACATCAACATATTTGGAATGGCCTTCTGGGAAGACAGTGGAGGTGCAAATCTCAAATTGTTTCAAGATCCAGTTAGATGCTCAAATTGGGGCTGTACGTTTGATTTTTTTCTTTTGAAAAGGTTGAATTCCACCACCAGCCTCTCCCTGCCCCCCTGCTATATTTATGTTCTGATGTGCCCACAAGTGAAGGAAAAATGCTTTTGCAACAAGTTTCTGACTGAAATTTCAGAACATTTTGTACATTATGCCTGAAATTCTATGGGAGATCTTTTAGAAGTTTCAAGTCTATAGTACTGTTTCTCTGAAAAGCAATTCTATAATAAAATAGCTCTGCAAAGCAGCTGAGGCTTTTCTTCTGAGAACCTCCTGACTCAAACCAGTAAAAATGAGACTTTCAGAAACTGGGCAAAAGATCGAGAATATCCGGACAGAAATGTAACTTTTAATTCTTGGACTGAAGTATAAATTTAATGTTTTTTCTTGTTTAAAATCATGCTGATCCATTGTGAATTGGGATTCTTTTTGCTCCGTCAGACTGTTTTGAGCAATTTAAATGCGAAGTGCAAAGATCAGCTTCTCTGGCCCAGTGGTATAGAATGCAAACTGTGATAAAGGCTATTTGCTGCCACCAGTATTTTTCTTTGGTTCAATGCAATCTCCTACAAATGTAAAGTAAAGTAGTTTAAAAAGTCACATTGAGCTTCACCGTTTAAAGTTTTCAATGATGAGGTTACAGTTTTTAGCTTGTCCAGTTCAGGAAGGAAAAGGAACAATTTTTTCAGGTTTAAAGAGGTATGCCATGCATTCCGTTCATGGCAAAAATGTGTGTGTGTGGCTTTTTTGTCAACATTTGACATGAGAGATTTTAATTTGCCATTTTTTTCTATTGTGTTTTTGCACCCTTGCATGTGTTGACCTGCTAAAGTGTCTTCTGTCACTTACTATAATAACCCCAACTATTTAGTCCACTAAAATTTGCAGTTGATGAGATTGTTTGGAAACCTGTTATGAGCACGTAGTCGCACAAGGCTAAATGTGAAATTCAAAGGTATTTTTTCAAAGTATGATCCTGCAACCCTTTGGTGTTAGCGGTTGAAAGACAGGGTGCTGAATACAAGTAATGGGTTGGGGTAGGGGGTGAAAGGGGCCATTTTAATCCTATCTGTCGGGTGGGCGGGCAGTATAATCGCCCACGTTACTTACCTGCCCTAAGCCGGCAAGGTCCTTTGCAACATGTGCATATTGGGTCCCGATGACGTCATTGCACATGACTTCAATATTTACTAGGAGGCTTGAGCAGCAGTCAGTTTTACACTAGGCCTACCTGGCGCAGGAATTGATTTGCGGCCTCTTCCAGCCCCAAACATAAGTTTTTGAATTTCCTTTGTGGGGCCAGGGGTGCTCTTCTGGGCCCCGTAAGGAAACTTGGGCATTCCCTGCTGTGATCTCGTTTCCCCCGATTTATGAGGACACCAGAGGGAAGGCCTGGCAGTCGATCTCACACACTTGCCTGCTTGGCAGGTTACCTCTGGGCCATGCAAATTTATGCCGCTTCCCTCCGATTCCCTGCTTGGAATAAGTGTTCAATCTGGTGTAATTCTGTGATAAAAATCTGTCATAAAATGATCAATCTGTGTAATGACATCATGGTAAATAAATCTGGTTAGTCATCTCACTCACCAAGTGGATAGGTAACAATTAGATTGCTGAATGCAACCTGTTTTATTTAGTCACATTGTTTTGCAGACACATAATTTTGTGGTGGTTGATCTCATGGTTTGAAATCCAATTATTGTTCTCTGTTGACATTGTCTTGGGTTCAATCACTAACTCCAGTACTGCAGTGCACAGCCTCACAACCCTCCATGTGGTTTTAAAAATGTTTCTTCTGCTATCAGTCCTAAATCCCTTGCATTTAATTTTGTATCTAGGTCCTCTTATTCTAGATTTCTCAACCATTGGAAATAGTCTGTTCCTATCTACTCTGTCCCTTTCCTTTTGTATTTGTAAAGACCTCTATCAAATCGGCCTCTAATTTCTTCTGTTCAAAAGTCTTTTCTTTCCATTTCTCATAATCACCTATCCTGTGTCTTTGCTTAGTTGTAGAAAAATGTGTGTTGTGAGCTGTTTCCATTTGACACTACTGCAAGTTAATTTGATTTAGGACAACCAAAAAAGAGAAAACATCTCTCGGCTCCTTGGCTGTAATAGAAATATTTGCTGCTCAACTTTGGCTTAAATTGTTGATGGTATTCTTAAATGAATGCCTATGCTGTCTCTTCACCAATCCAATCCTAACTGGTTCAAAAGTGCCATTTAAATAATTCCATGTCTCAATGAAAGACTCAAATGGAAGATTAAAACAAAGCGGATGGAATCCTATTAAATGTGTAGCCATTGACAATGACTGTACAGGATTTGGATAATCCGCAGATGGAAATAACCAGTTTGCAAATTTTAGTCCCTCAGCACATTTAATAATTCGTTCAGTTATTCCAAATAAAACCAACGGTGTCCACCCCATTTATAGTGCTCTCCTGCTTCCAATATACTTTTTATCTCCTCGGTCGAGCATGCACTTCTAGTCATCTCATCAACACAGAACAATATTACATCATTTGCTTTTACTGCTCCCACAGTATTGCACTACCCATTTTAAGTAGGTTTAAACTTCAATCATATTAATTGTGTTGAAAATGGTAAGAGTGCTACAAGAATGAATATGTGAATTCTCTTTTTTTCTATTACTTGGTTTTCAAGTGATTTACTTACTTAGTACACAAGTAATCTGAAGCTTTAAGGCAGTGATCCAGACAGATGGTCCAGGTAGCTTCTTGCCATGGTTTGGCATCAGGCCAGCCTGTCAGCTCTTTAACTCCTAGACATCTTTTCTGTAAAGCTCTGTTCTGTTGCCATTGCACTCCTCTGTGGAATGTAACCTCTCGTGCTCTGTAGCTAAGACTGAACTGCAGGTGAATGGGAAATTATGAAAACCTGCTGGAGGACTAATCACCAAAAGTAACACCTGTACTTGAGAGTGCATGAGTGCTTTCATGATTTGTGATTTTTAAAAAAAATTCTAGGCTGATCATTAATCGCTTGACAATTGATTTAATCAAAAGTGTATTTAATTTTATTTTTAAAAAACTTTATCACTGTTAGCTTAACAGAATCTTCTGCAGACATTACTCTTTTAGTGCAAACCATCCCTTAGAATCAAACTTTTTCCTCGTCCAAGCTAAAGTTTTATTCTTGTCAATGCAGCAGAGTTGTGCATGGTGACATTCTGATGGAATCTACCAAGCTAAGGCAGATCTGAAGTCCACAGCAATTCCATCTTGGGGCCAGCATGTCTGAATGAGTTCCAAAACAATGTGCTGCAATAAAAATGTGTTCAAGAAAATGCTCATGGTATTTCCAAGCACTTGAGGCAGTATAATGTAAATATAATCTAAGTATAGTACAAATTGAGGGGGTGAAAATGAAACTGATATTTACAGTTTTTCTTTGTGCCCCACCTAAATCTCAGACCTCCAAAACACAATACTGGAAACTCAAATTCTGAAAACAGATCATCCCTGATTATATCTGTTCTGTTAACTTTTTATACGCACGGAATTTTGTTTACTGCAAAGCTTCTCTTATGCATCTGTGTTCATTTTGATGAAACTACCATTCCTAACTTCAGAATATCTGTGGGTTCAATAATAGGTTGAATGTTTTAATATTCACTGCCTTTCTCAGTGAGATTTTTCAAAACTTTCTAATGCTGATGAAACTGACAACAGCACCATCTATCGGGGGTAATGTTTGAATCATCACATAAAACCATGCTAGATTAATGTCTGGTTGTGCTGTCTAAATTCTGAGGTTTGATTTAATATGACTGTTTCACAATCCAAAAGAAAGAGACCGTGGCCTATTTGGAGCAACAGCTTTGATCTATTTCTTTGGGTTTTGGGTTCCATTTTATAGAAGTAGCTTTTGCAGTGTAAAATAAAACATTTATAAATCATAAAATAAAACCACATTTCTAAAACATGGCAGTGTACACAAGTTTTGAAGAGGCTGTTCGATCACCGTGTTGTATAAGCAACTCCATGAGGCAAATCACCTAGTATCAAGACTGCAATGATATTTCAATTCACAGCTCACGTAGTAAGTTCTTTACTGCTCTGTACCAATTTCTGAACTTCATAACAGTTTGAGTACTTGGGTTAATTATATATGGTGACCTTTTCATTTCAGCAGCTACAACAGTATGTAATGATCCGGGAATGCTGGCTACTAAAATACCAATATAGTATCATTTCCCTTCTCTCTTATTGACAAAAAACATGGCAAGCTTTCATATAGTCCTTTTGGGTTCTCTATTAATTGCTCGTGATATCAACAGTCCTTGGGTGTGCCATTTGAGATGTGTTGCAAATACCATACGGAAAAAATGCAGTCTTTGACTTCAGCATTCATGCTAGGTCCGGACATGGCATGTCGGGGGGGGGATTTTCAACCCCCAATGGGGGAATTTTAACCCCCAAGGACGGGTCAGGTGGGAAGTAGAAAATTGAAGCGTGACTGCAACCCAACTCTAACACGCCCACTTCCAGGTTTAACGGGGATGCGTTTGGCTGTGTGAGTAACCTGCTCGCCAGAGCTGGCGCGATCATTAGGACAGGCGGATCGGTAATTAGCACAGCTGTTAACATCATTAGCACATGGTAATGAGGTGCTTTTTTTTTCATTGAATTAAACAGGCATTTGAATGTAACGCCTTCAGCACAGGTTTCCTGGGGCTCAGGGAAACTTGCCAGTGGAAAGAGGTGAGTTTGAGCTGTAGATCATGGGGGGGCGGGGGTCTTTAAAGTTCAGATTGCCAAATCTCTCAAAGGCTCAGTGCTTACAGCTGCTTTGTCAGTTCCCTCTGGGGAAAATGTTTGAGTTTCCTTGTTAGCATCGTGGTTTTTGAGATGTTTGGAGGCTTTCAAACGGACACCAGCAGGATGTGGGGTGCCATGGATATTTTCAACTGCCTTCCTCGTCTGACGTACTATCACCATCCACAGCAGCAACATCGTGCTGTGGAGAGTTCAGCAAGTGCACAGGACAGAGGTGCACAACAGTAGAGAGGAGAGCATCAGAGGGGCCGAGGTTGCAGGAGGCACTACCCATGAGAAGGTCTACCGACAGAGACTCGGCTTCCTGGACCTCTTGAGCAGTGCTTCTGCAAGCTCAGATTGACATGGCAGGTGGCCGCTGACATCTGCAGCCTCCTTCAAGAAGAGCTGCTCCCTGCTGGATCTGGCAGTCACTCATTGCTCGTCGCTGTGAACGCCACCACTGCCCTCAATTTCTTTGCCGCTGGCTCCTTCCAGTGTGCCACTGGAGACATCACGAGAGTCTCCCAGTCGGCTGCCCAATAATGTATGTGGCAGGTGATGGTTGAGTTGTTTGCCAGGGCATAGACTTGTCAACTTTCTCTAAACAATAGCCAGAATAAGTGGGCCCTCGCATTCTCCTCTCTGGCTAACTTCCCACAGGTACAGGGTGTCATCGATTGCCTACACGTGGCAATCCAAAGATCACCACATTGACCAGAAGTTTTTATCAAGCACACGGGATTTTATTCCATCAATGCACAGCTGTTGTGCAACCACATGAAGAGGTTTATATTTGCTAGAGTTTAGAAGACTGAGAGGGGATCTCATTGAAACTTATAAAATTCTAACAGGACTGGACAGACTGGATGCAGGAAGGATGGTGGGGGAGTCCAGAGCCAGGGGTCACAGTCTAAGGATAAGGGGTAAGCCATTTAGGACTGATGAGGAGGAATTTCTTCACCCAGAGAGTGGGGAATGTTGTGTCTGTGTGTTGATAGAGACACTGAAGACAGGAGTTGGTTTGATAGGTGTTTACTAAACAAAGTCTGGAGGGGAACTAACGGATACAACACAATACTCAGGCTTATATAGCCGAGTGGCCATTACCAGCATTACAGTACACATGGGGCTCTTAAAGGCACATGCACTACAATTCCTCCCCTTTTAGCTAACCAGTACATAATATTTTAAGTAATTATTAATTACATGTTACAAGAAAAATAATCTATACATTGCTGCAGTTAATTAATTATAAGTCAGTCTCTCTGGAGGCTTCCTGACTCGGTCCGGATAACGCCTCGGTGGTGTAGTAGTTTCTGGTGGTGTAGTAGGTTCTTTTGGCAAGGCTGATTCGGCTTGAATGCCAGTGTCGGGTTCCAGTATCACTGGATCGGAGGTAGATATGGGTATCTCTACTTCATCGTTAGGCGTATAGAGTTGTGGTGTAGGTTGTCCCTTTTCGGATGACTCTATGATTTGGTCAGCATGGCGCCTTATTATGCTTTCTCCGATGTCCACGGTATACATCAGCGGCCCTAGTCGTGTGCAGATAGTTCCAGGCTGCCATTTCTCGGTACGGTAGTCCCGGGCCAAAACTTGTTGACCTATCTGGAAGGTTCTAGTTGGCCTTTCATTCATGCCTTGAAATTGCCGGTTCTCCACGCCCCTTCTGATGTTGGGCTTGATCAAATCCAGCTGGCATCTTAGGCTTCTATTGAAGAACATCATGGCGGGAGTTTGGTTTGTAACCATATGTGTTGCATTTCTGTATGCGAACAAGAAGTTATCCACCTTGTGCTGAAGTTTTATGTCTTTATTACCCATGGCCTTTATGGCCTTCTTGAAGGTCTGGACAAACCTTTCAGCCAATCCATTGGTGGCGGGATGGTATGGGGCGGACGTGTAGTGCTTAACCCCATTGTTTTTTAAGAACTTCCTGAATTCTTCGGACACAAATTGCGGTCCATTATCAGAACAGATCTGTTCCGGCAGCCAATTCCTGGCAAATATGGTCCTTAATACTGTGATGGTTTTTTCCGTGGTGGTGGAGGACATCTTTATTACCTCTGGCCACTTGGAGTGTGCATCAACCACAATTAAGAACATTGAGTCCATAAATGGACCAGCAAAGTCGATGTGTACCCTTTGCCAGGGAGATGAGGGCCACTCCCATGGATGTAGAGGGGCTTGGGGTGGAGCGTTTTGGACCTTCTGGCATCCTAGGCAGCTCTTGGTCATTTCTTCGATGTCTCCATCGATACCTGGCCACCATACAAACGCTCTGGCTAGGTTCTTCATTTTCACTCCACCCAGATGCCCCTCGTGAAACTCCGTTAGCACTTTATCCTGGAGTTTGGGTGGAATCACCACTCTGGATCCACACATCAAGGTTCCTCGGCACACTGACAGCTGTTCTCTTCTTTGCAAGAATGCTGGCAACAATGGTTCGCCATGTGCTGGCCATCCCTTCACCGTTAAGTCGTAGACTCGTGAGAGAGTCGGGTCATTTCGCGTTTCCTTTTCAATGGCAGAATTTGTTACTGGTAGACATTCCACTATGGTTGAGTGGAACATCTCCACTGGGTCTACTGTAGGTGCCTCTTCTACCGTTGGCAACGGTAGGCGCGATAAACCGTCAGCATTCCCATGCTGTTTTGATCATTTGTATTCTATGTTGTATTGGTGTGCCCCTAGAAAAAGGGACCACCTCTGTAGCCTTTGCGCTGTCCTAATGGGAACACCCTTTTTAGGGTTGAATATGGAGATGAGGGGTTGATGGTCAGTCAACAAGGTAAATTTTTGTCCGTGTAGGTAATGGTTGAATTTCTTCACTCCCCATACCAGGCTGAGTGCTTCCCTGTCGATTTGGGCATAGTTACGCTCAGCTGAGTTCAATGAGCGTGACGCAAAAGCTATCGGCCGTTCCGAGCCATCAGGGAATTTATGCGATAATACTGCTTCTATGCCGTAAGGGGATGCATCGCATGCCAGTCTGATTGGCAGTGATGGGTTGTGATGAGCCAAAACTTCTTTGGATGTGATTAAGTCTTTGCATTTATGGAAGGCACGTTTACAGTCTTCGCTCCATTTCCAAATTACTCCTGTTTGTAGCAGTTCATAAAGAGGGTGTAGAAGAGTTGATAAGTTCGGTAAAAATTTATGATAATTTATTAATCCCAGGAACGACCTTAATTGTGAAACATTTTCAGGTGCTGGGGCTTTTATGACCGCTTCAATTTTTTTCAGGTGACTTATGCAACCCTTTCCTTATTAATTATGTGGCCACAATATGATATTTGATTTTGGAAAAATTCGCACTTGGGGCGATTTGCTCGAAGGCCCCGTTCTCTCAGCCTAGTGAGCACCTGCTCCAAATTGGCAAGGTGCTCGTTGTCATTTTCTCCTGTTACAAGGATGTCGTCTAGGTAGCATTGAGTCCCCGGAATCCCTTGGAGGACTTGCTCCATAGCTCTTTGCCAGATAGCTGGAGCAGATGTTACTCCGAAACCTTTGTGTGTATTTATCGTGAGATTTTTTAGAGGCCTCTTCAACCTCCATCCCTAGATATGCCTGTGCCAAGTCAATTTTGGTGAAATGTTTCCCTCCGTATAGTGAGGTGAAAATATCTTCTATCCTCGGAAGAGGATACTGTACCGTGTGAAGGATCGGGTTTACAGTCACCTTGAAGTCTCCACAGATGCGAATTTTTCTCTGTTCTTCAGATTTATCATTCTTCAATGCTTTCTTCATGACTGGGACGATGGGTGTTGCCCACTCGCTCCAATCTATTTTACATAATATGCCTGCCTTTTCCAAATTCTCCAGCTCTGCCTCGACTGCTGGACGAATTGCATATGGTACCGGTCTTGCCTTAAACTTGGGAATTGCTGCATCTTCCACTTTTATTGAGGTGGTGATGCCTTTCAAGGTTCCTAGTTTCTCTTCAAACACTTCCTTGGCGTTGGCCAAGATGTCTTTTAATCGTTCAGGTATGACGTCATCATTTTTTCCTTACTGGTCACCGTCAGTGCCTGAATGGAGTGCCAGTCTAAACGTATTTTCCTGATCCATTCACGTCCCAACAGCGATGGACCACCATCTTGTAGAATGTATAAATACAACTTCTGTATTTCCTTGCCGTTGTATACAACAGGCACCCTTATTTTTCCTTTGGGGTATACTTTCTGCCCCGTATATGTTTTCAAGATAATGGATGTGTCTTTTAAAGGTATATGCGGAAATAGCCGCTCGTAATCCCGTCGATTTATGACGGTCAGAGCTGATCCTGTATCTAGCTCCATTTTAACTGGGGCCCTGCTATTGTGAGGGTAACCCAAATGGTCTGGTAATCTTCTTTGGCAATTACATTATGTAATTTGAGAGAGCTTAGTCTCTTGTTCCCGGAGTCACTATCGCTCTTCTGGTCTTCGGAGCTAATGTCCGTCATCATTTGTACCTTTCTGTGCTTTTCCTTATTGATTGTTTTCCTGTTAGTGGATTTTTTGTTTCCAGATCGGCATACACGTGTAATGTGTCCCATCTTTCCGCATTGCCTGCATGCTTTGTCCTTGAACCCGCAGTCCCTCTGGTCATGGGTGGATCTGCCGCAGCGATAACATCTCTCGAAACCCCGTATCATTTCATGGGTGCCGAAGTCTTGTGGCTTTTGCTGTATCTCTGCAACTCCTCTTGCACTGAAAGCCTTGTCCAGTGTTAAATCTTTCTCAGAAACTACCCTTTCTTGTGTTCCTACACTTAGGAGACCGCAGACGAATTTGTCTCGTAGAGAATCTGCCAGTCCTGCCTCGAATTGGCAGTGTAGGGTATCAACAATCTCCTCAAAATTCTTGTCCATCGGTTCGGCTGGAGTGATTAAGTTTCGTAACAGCTTGTATGCCTTTGCGCCCATTAGATTTAGAAGTACTGAAGCTTTTTTTCATCTTCTATTCCATTTGCGGTGCAATATACCTCCACTCTTTCCACATATGTGGTCCAATCCTCTATCTCGTTATCAAAAGCATCAATATTGCCAGAATTATGCATCTTAGAAAAGATATGGCGCTTCCCGCGCTTTCCCGTCGCTGCTGCCGATGACAACGCTGTTTCCCGCGGTTTCCGTTCTTTTATTTATTTATTTATTTATTTACAGTTGGAGACTCGTTCCCGCCGGACTCTCTCTCTAGGTCTGAACGCCGACCTGCTTGCAGCGCCGGCCGTCTCCCGAGTGCTCCCTCCCCGTCTGCCACTGCCCGCCTCCGCCTTCGCTGCTTGGCCCAGCTGTAGAGCCAGCCGATGGAGCCCCAGCCTGACGCCCAGGAAGGACTACCGCAGTACCTGCCACCAGCTTGGCCAGCTGGTGAAACAACAGCTTCTTTCACTTCTTGATTCTTCTGGACGCCAGAGGAATCGATGTCCTTGAGGTGCTGCCGAATTGTAGGTCCGTTTCCACTTCGTCGCCACTGTTGTGTCTGTGTGTTGATAGAGACACTGAAGACAGAAGTTGGTTTGATAGGTGTTTACTAAACAATGTCTGGAGGGGAACTAACGGATACAACACAATACTCAGGCTTATATAGCCGAGTGGCCATTACCGGCATTACAGTACACATGGGGCTCTTAAAGGCACATACACTACAGGGGACCTGTGGAATTCTCTGCCACACAAGGCAGTGGAGGCCAATTCATTAAATATATTCAAGAAGGAGTTAAATATATTTCTTAAGGCTAAAGGGATATGGGAAGAAAGTAGGGACAGGGTACTGAATTTGGATGATCAGCCATGATCTCATTAAATGGCAGAACAGGCTCAAGGGGCCTAATAGCCTACTCCTGCTCCTGTCTTCTATGTTTCTATAAGTTTCATGCAGGTGTGCGCAGATTCCCTGGGAGTTGTCATGATGCTTTTATGCAATGGCCGGCCAATGTTCCAGACCTTTTTATTCCTGGAAACAGAATTGAGGGCTGGCTCATAGGAGACGAGGGATAGCCCCTTCAAAAAACCTGTGAGGAACCTCAGTAATGAGGCACAGGCGCACTCCACCAAGAGCCACATGACCACCAGGTGTGACATCGAGCAAGCCATGAGCATGTTGATGATGCGCTTCAGGTACCTAAATAGATCTGGAGGTGCCCTTCCGTACTCGCCAGCAAGGGTGTCCAGAATCATAGTGGTGTGCTGCGTCCTGTGCAACATTGTGCAGCAGAGAGGATTAGAGGTGGATGACGACCAAGGCGCTCATCAGTCGGCATCTGATGAGAACATTGAAGAAGAGGAGGAATATAAAGATGGGGCTCCCATTGCCAGACCAACTGCGTATATTGCTGCCAGGGTTGTCCTCATAGCTCGAAGGTTCAGTTAGTTATTTCAACTGGGACAAATAACACATGCTGAGCAGAGCTTGGAGAATTGCTCCCCCCGACATAGACTCTCCACAGCTGTCCCTGCCACAAGTGTCTGCTCATGCTGACTTGTGAATCACCAGGTGAAAACCTAACTAACTCTCTAACTGGATTCACTGAAGTGCGTGCATTTGCGCTGGCGCATGGCTATACGTCCTTTGATGGTGCACCCTCAAAGAACGAGGTCCTCCTGAGGAATCATCCTCGTGCAC
The DNA here is from genome assembly GCF_052327205.1 of Somniosus microcephalus. Taxonomy (NCBI): domain Eukaryota; kingdom Metazoa; phylum Chordata; class Chondrichthyes; order Squaliformes; family Somniosidae; genus Somniosus; species Somniosus microcephalus. The sequence goes on along the minus strand of NC_140994.1, from coordinate 221,048,591 downwards.
CTCCAGTCCTCTCCCTCTCCCTTGCATGTTGTGCTCTCTTCTACAAGGGGCAGAAAATCAGACCTGAGTGGTCATTCGCCCAATGGATGCAGTGCATTTGATGAAGGTTACGGAGAGAGATGCATCAGCGGCGGCGGAGGACCTGTGTGGAGCGAGGCAGCAGCGATAATTTAAGAGGTGGCGAGGCGCAGGTAGGCTTACCAATCTCCGAGCTCAGAGGGAGGGAGAGAGAGAAGTAAAAAGTAATCTAAGTGTGACGTCACCAGAAAGCAGGTAAGTGATTGGTTGGTGAGTATTTCTCTCTTTCTCCTTTTTTCCAAACTTAAATTTTGTGGTTAAAGTTTATAGGGTGTCTGGTGTAGCAGGGACTGCTGGTAAACCAGAGCCCTTAAGTATATCATTTAATTGTAGTGTAATTGGTGGGATTGATTTGTTTTAATTTGAAATAATTAAAGGGTAAGTCATGGCAGGAGAGCTTGGCCCCGTGGTATGCTCCTCCTGTGCTATGTGGGAAATCAGGGACACTTGCTGTGTCCCTGACGACCATGTGTGCGGGAAGTGTATCCAGCTGCAGCTACTGACAGACCACATTGCGGCACTGGAGCTGCGAGTGGATACATACTGGAGCATTTGCGATGCTGAGGAGGTTGTGGATAACATGTTTAGGGAGTTGGTCACACCGCAGGTAAAGGCTGCACAGGCAGGAAGAGAATGGGTGACCACCAGGCAGTGTAGTAGGTGCAGGCAGGTAGTGCAGGGGTCCCCTGTGGCTATACCCCCTCTCAAACAGATATATCGCTTTGGATATTGGTGAGGGAGGTGGCTTATTAGGGGAAGGCAGCAGCAGCCAACTTCCTGGCACCGTGGGTGGTTCTGCTGCACAGGACAGGAGGAAAAAGAATGGGAGAGCTATAGTAATAGGGGATTCTATTTTAAGGGGAATAGATAGGCGTTTCTGCGGCCGCAAACAAGACTCCAGGATGGTATGTTGCCTCTCTGGTGCAAGGGTCAAGGATGTCTCTGAACGGCTGCAGAACATTTTGGAAGGGGAGGGTGAACAGCCAGTTGTCGTGGTGCATATAGGTACCAATGACATAGGTAAAAAATGGGATGATGTCCTAAAAGCTGAATATAGGGAGTTGGGAGGTAAATTTAAAAAATAGGACCTCAAAGGTAGTAATCTTAGGATTGCTACCAGTGCCACGTGCTAGTCAGTAGAAATAGAAGGATATTTCAGATGAATACGTGGCTAGAGGAATGGTGCAAGGGGGAGGGATTCAAATTCCTGGGACATTGGAACCAGTTCTGGGGGAGGTGGGACCAGTACAGACCAGACGGTTTGCAGCTGGGCAGGACCGAGACCGATGTCCTAGGGGGAGTGTTTGCTAATGCTCTGGGGGAGGGTTTAAACTAAAATGGCAGGGGGTTGGGAACCTGAGCAGGGAGACAGAGGAAAGGGAAACAAGGATAGAAGCAAAAGAAAGGAAGGAGAAAAACAAAAGTGGCAGTCAGAGAAATCAAGGGTTTAAATCAAACATGGCCACAGTAAATAATAATTCTAAAAGGTGTAAGAGTGTTAAAAAATCAAGCCTGAAGGCCTTGTGTCTTAATGCGAGGAGCATTCGTAATAAGGTGGATGAATTAGCTGCGCAAATAGAGGTAAACAAATATGATATGATTGGGATTACGGAAACATGGCTCCAGGGTGACCAAGGCTGGGAACTCAACATCCAGGGGTATTCAATATTCAGGAAAGATAGGCGAAAAGGCATTGGGGTAGCATTGCTGGTTAAAGAGGGGATTAACACAATTGAAAGGAAGGATATTAGCTCTGATGATGTGGAATCTGTATGGGTAGAACTGAAAAATACCATGGGGCAGAAAACGTTAGTGGGAGTGGTATACAGCCCTCCAAACAGTAATGCAAAGGTTGGGGATGGCATTAAATGGGAAATTAGAGAAGCTTGCAATAAGGGCATAGCAGTTATCATTGGTGACTTTAATCTACATATAGATTGGGCTAACCAAATTAGTAACCATACTGTGGAGGAGGAATTCCATGAGATGGTTTCCTGGACCAATATGTCGAGGAACCAACTAGAGATCAGGCCATCTTAGACTGGGTATTATGTAATGAGAGGATTAGTTAGCAATCTTGTTGTGTGAGGCCCCTTGGGTCGGTGCAATCATATGATAGCATTCTTCATTAAGATGGAGAATGAAGTAGTTGACTCAGAGACTAGGGTCCTGAATTTAAATAAAGGAAACTACGATGGCCTGAGGCACGAGTTGGGTAGGATTGATTGGGGAATGTCACTCAAAGGGTTGATGGTGGATAGGCAATGGCAAACATTCAAAGATCGCATGGATGAACTACAGAATTTGTTCATCCCTGTTTGGCATAAAGATAAATCAAAAAAGGTGACTCAACCGTGGCTAACGAGGGAAATTAGGGATAGCATAAAATCCAAGGAGAAGACATCTAAATTGGCCAGAAAAGCAGTAAACCTGAGGATTGGGAGCAGTTTAGGATTCAGCAAAGGAGGACAAAGGGTTAATTAAGAGGGGGAAAATAGAGTATAAGAGTAAGCTTGCAAGAAACATAAAAACTGACTGTAAAAGCTTTTATAGAGATGTGAAGAGAAAAAGATTGGTGAAGTCAAGCGTAGGTCCCTTGCAGTCAGAATCAGGGGAATTTATAATGGGGAACAAAGAAATGGCAGACCAATTAAATACATACTTTGGTTCTGTCTTCACAAAGGAGGACACAAATAACCTCCCAGAGATGTTGGGAAACATAGGGTCTAATGAGAGGGAGGAACTGAAAGAAATCAGTATTTGTAGGGAAATTGATGGGATTGAAGGCCGATAAATCCCTAGGGCCTGATAATCTACATCCTAGGGTATTAAGGAAGTGGCCCTAGAAATAGTACATGCATTGCTAGTCATCTTCTAAAATTCGATAGACTCGAACAGTACCCATGGATTGGAGGGTAGCTAATGTTACCCCACTATTCAAAAAAGGTGGTAGAAAGAAAATGGAGAATTATAGACCGGTAAGCCTGACATCGGTAGTGGGGAAAATTCTAGAATCCATTATAAAAGATGTAATAGCAGAGCACTTGGAAAACAGTGACGGGATCGGACAAAGTCAACATGGATTTACAAAAGGTAAATCGTGCTTGACTAATCTATTGGAATTTTTTGAGGATGTAACTGGTAGAATAGATAAGGGAGAACGAGTGGATGTGGTGTATTTGGACTTTCAGAAGGCTTTCGATAAGGTCCCGCATAAGAAATTAGTGTGTAAAGTTAAGGCACATGGGATTGGGGGCAAGGTACTGACTTCGATAAAGTACTGGTTGGCAGACAGGAAGCAAAGAGTTGGAATAAACTGCTCTTTTTCCGAGTGGCAGGCAGTGACTAATGGGGTACCGCAGGGATCGGTCCTAGAACCACAGCTATTCACAATATATATAAATGATCTAGATGAGGGAACTGTATGTAATATCTCCAAGTTTGCAGGTGACACAAAGCTGGGTGGGCATGTGTGCTGTGAGGAGGATGCTGAGAAACTCCAGTATGATTTGGACAGGTTGGGTGATTGGGCAGAAGCATGGCAGATGCAGTATTATGTGGATAAATGTGAGGTTCTCCACTTTGGTGGCAAAAACAGGAAGGCAGATTATTATTTGAATGGCAATAGATGGGGAGAAGGGGAAGTGCAACGAGACCTGGGTGTCCTTGTGCACCAGTCGCTGAAAGTAAGCATGCAGGTGCAGCAGGTGGTTAAGAAGGCAAATGGTATGTTGGCCTTCATAGCGAGAGGGTTCGAGTACAAGAACAAGGATGTCTTGCTGCAGTTGTACAGGGCCTTGGTGAGACCACACCTTGAGTATTGTGTGCAGTTTTGGTCGCCTTATCTGAGGAAGGATGTTCTTGCCATGGAGGGAGTGCAGTGAAGATTCACCAGACTGATACCTGGGATGGCAGGAATGACGTATGAGAAGAGGTTGGGTCGATTGGACTTGTACTCACTGGAGTTTAGAAGAATGAGGGGATCTCATTGAAACTTATAAAATTCTAACAGGACTGGACAGACTGGATGCAGGAAGGATGTTCCCGATGGCCGGGGAGTCCAGAACCAGGGGCCACAGTCTAAGGATAAGGGGTAAGCCTTTTAGGACAGAGATGAGGAGGAATTTCTTCACCCAGAGAGTGGTGAACCTGTGGAATTCTCTACCACAGAAGGCAGTGGAGGCCAATTCATTAAATATATTCAAGAAGGAGTTGGATATATTTCTTAAGGCTAAACAGATCAAGGGATATGGGGAGAAGGCAGGGACAGGGTACTGAATTTGGATGATTAGCCATGATCTCATTGAATGCCGGAGCAGGCTCGAGGGGCCGAATGGCCTACTCCTATCTTCTATGTTTCTATGCATAAAGATTGGGGTGAATGGCAGCAGTGGATGGATAAATGGGGAAGTGATGAAGTGCATAGAAAATGACGGCTGGGTACTGCTGAAATTTGAGTGGGTGTGAGGAGAACGCTTGGCAGGACAAAGTAAATGGGTGCAATTATACCACAGGATGTAGGTGAATCAGCAAATATACTCAATCACTTCCTGCACTGCATCCAAGGCTGGAGTACAGTGCTCCTGCTGCTCACCTTCTCAGCCACCTCCAACCACGCCTTGGTGGCAGCAGCAGGTTCCTTCCTCCCTTTGCTGGGGTAGAGTATATCCCTCCTGCTCCTGACTGCACCTAGCAGTAATTCAAGAGAAGCGTCACTGAATCTGGGTGCTGCCCTTGCTTTCTGTGAATCCATCCTAAACATCTCCTGGCTCCTCAATTCCATTTCTGCATTGGTCCCTTAAATAGTGGCCTTCAGATCATGTTGTGCGGGTATGCAGCACGCCCACTGCGGAGCTTGGAGATGCGAAACCTAAAAGGAAAAATGTAATTGAATAAAGTGGAAATCGAAGATTCTGACCCAGTGTTTTAACATCTGGGTTTCACGCATGCAATCTCTCCACGGCCTTCTCTCGGAATCCGCTTTTGCATTAATCGGGATTTTCTGCATCTGCTCCATCCTCGAGTCTCCAGGACTATTACCTGAGTTGCAGTAATTTAAGAAGCAACTATTCTACCTTGAGTACAATAATAATAACCAGATATGACTCATCACTAATACTTTTAACACTTCGATAGCATCCTTTAAAGATTTTAAAAAAAAAATCAACTTGCATTTATGTAGCACCTTTCACATCTTCAGCACTTTACAACAATTGGCTATTTTTGAAGTGTATTTGGTGTTGTATTGTTGTCATTTTGTATAGAGAGATCCCATTAACAGCAATGAGATGAATGACCATTTACTCTGTGGTGCTGGTGTTGGTTAAAATATGATCAGGCACCAAGAAGCTCCCTGCCTTTCTTTGAAAAGTGCCAGTAAATCTTTTATGTCCATCTGAACAGGCAGGCAGGGTTTCAATTTCAATGTTGCATCCAAAAGATAACAACTCCAACAGTACTCTTGGGCCTAGAAATTAGGTATGGCCCCGCCAGCTCAGTTGCGCCCAAAAGTTTGCGCAGCGCCCGGAGCCTGTTGCGCCCGCCAGAAATTCACTTTTAGCGCCCCAAGTCGGAACCGGGCGCTGTTCCAGGGTGTGCCCGCCTCCGCTTGGGGCGCTGAAAGTGAATTTCAGCGCTCCAGCTGCCGCTGCACCACCCGATGCAGTGCGGCAGGCTGGGGTACTGCAGGCCTCCTCCTTCTCTTAAGGAGGAGCTGCCTGCAGCCGTGAGATCGCCGCTGGATTCTGCCGGCAAATGAGCCCGGCACCACGGAGAAGTGCCGGGCTCACGGGAAACAGCCACCAATGCCGCAGGGGGGGTGGTGTAGGAGGCCGGGGAGGGAGGTGCGGGCAGGCAGCCGCCGAAAAAGCGGCCGGCCGCACCTCCACCTTTATGCGCCCCACTAACGCTGCATGAAGGCCGTGTTTCACGAACGTTGTTTGCGGCCGCTGCAGAAGAGGCGGCTGCAACTGAATATGGGCGTCGGGCCGGCATCGGGGCGGAACCGGGGCGCTGCGCACACCGATGACGTCATCGGTGCCGGCGCAGCGCTACCGGCTACCGCCGCCATTAACGCTGCACTCAATTTCCGCGCTACCAACCCCGCCGGCGCAGAAGACCTCTTTAGGCGCTAAGTGGGTGCAAGGCCCACTGAATTTCTAGGCCTTGGTACTGTACTGAACTGAACTGCCAACCTTGCTCAAGACCTAACTAAGTTTACATGAGGTTCTTAATTTCAGCTCCCATGGAGTCTCCCACATTCTTTTGATAGCCTCGGAAGAGCAGGTGAACTGGAAGTACAGTCCTTGAGAGAGATCCCTGGCCTCTTTGTTTAGCCGGAAACACAGGAAATCAAAAATGTGACTTTCAAACCCAAAGCTGCAGATCATGCATATAATTAAAGATAATGGCCTAGAAATTCAGTTAAGGCCCGCCAGCAGGCTAACGCCCAAAAGTTAGCGCTGCGGGCGGAGCCACTTGCGCCCGCCGGAAATTCAGTTTCAGCATCCCAACTCGAAGGCGGCCGCTATTCAAGGGTTTCGGCGCCCCCGCTTGGGGCGCTGAAACTGAATATCGGCGCGCTAGGTGCCGCAGCGCCACCCGCTGCGGAGCGGCAGGCTGCGGTACTGCAGGCCTCCTCCTTCTCTTGGGGGAGGTGCCTGCAACAGCGAGATCGCCGCTGGATTGTGCCGGCAAATGAGCCCGGCACCACGGAGAAGTGCCGGGCTCGCGGAAAGCAGCCGGCAATGCCGCGGGGGGGGGGTGTGGAGGAGGCCGGGGAAGGAGGTGCGGGCAGGCGGCCGCCGAAAAAGCGGCCGGCCGCACCGCCACCTTAAAGCGCCCCAGTAGCGCAGCAGTACGGCCCCGTTTTTCCAGCGCTGTTTGCGGCCGCTGCAGAAGAGGCGGCCGCAACTAAATATGGGGTTTGGGCCGGAAGCGGGGCGGAACCGGGGCACTGCGCACACCGATGATGTCATCGGTGTCGGCGCAGCGCTACCGGCTACCGCCGCCATTACCGCAGCGCTGAATATCAGCGCACCCTCTTACACTGGCGCAGAAACCCTATTTGGGCGGTAACTGGGTGCAAAGCCCACTGAATTTCTAGGCCAATGTCTGCAATATTGGGGACTAGCTCCTGAAATTACAGTGGAAAATCCATTATCCGTATATGAAGGCACATCTACATCGTGTACCAAGTAACATATCCAAGTTTTCTGACTGACTTGTAGGGCTTGATTTTAATAGCCCTGAGGAGGCAGATCTGTAGCAAATCGGGGGAAAAATTGCTTCAGACAAACATCTCACCCCCACCCGATTTTCGTGAGTGTCTGTTCAGCCGCTCCCAAACTGACCCGACTGGAAATGGTGGAACAGGTAGTTAAGGCTGTTAACTGCCTTGCTAATCCTATTTTCATAGTGGTTTCCCATTTTTGTGCTTCTGGCTCCTGTTTCATAAGAACATAAGAACATATGAAATAGGAGCAGGAGTAGGCCAATCGGCCCCTCGAGCCTGCTCCGCCATTCAATAAGATCATGGCTGATCTGATCCTAACCGCCAATCCACTATCACAGAACCATCTCCTGAATCTAACAGAATTAGACACACAAAATAGGAGCAGGATCAGGCTACACGGCCCCTGGGCCTGCTCCGCTACCCACAGGGCCATGACCGATCCGAACCTAGACTCATGTCCAAATTCCTGCCCGCTCCCCGTAACCCTTAATTCCCTTTACTTCTAGGACTTGTCAGAACCAGGCCAGGTTCAAGGAGACGAGTTGCTGGAGGGCATGATTTGTATGCATTGGTTGGGTGCTTTAAAAGTGCCCCTGAAACATAGCTGACATTCAAATGCAACAACTTTGTTGTTGGAGGTTTGGGATAAGATTTTGCACATCTACTGATATTGTGACATTCATCTGCAGTGTGACATGAATGGAATAATTTCAGGCCACTTCGACTGTGCGCTTGCAAGCTTGTTGCCTCAAATGAAATCTATAGCAAGGGGATGGGAAAAATTTATGCCCTCTCATCCTGGTCCTCATAATCGAAGGAGTAGCAGCCGCGTGACTCAGCGCAGATCTTCCCGAGAGGAGGATGAAGGGAGCCTTGCATGCCCTGTTGTGACCAATGCAGCATCCCTCCAGTTCACTGCTGCCTGTCAACCAGGGTATACACACTGCCATGCCACATTAGCATAAGCTTACTCTTCAACCATAGGTGGCTACCATATGGCTCTGTAATTGCAGATGACACTTGTCCAATGTCATTCATCATCTCTGCTAGATCCTGTTATTTCCTATCACTTTTACCATCAGCATTACAAAAGCAAGTCGCCCTGAGCCCTCAATGAGCTTTTGCCATTTCCGATAACACATAGGCCACACAATCGACTGTTTGCCATGATTTTTCTTTTACACATCATGAAAGGATAATAAACCAGCAACAGACAGGAAAAAAAAAAAGATAAATCACCCAAGTGACTCCCATTGTGACTAAGTGTAAGAATTTACAGTTCTGAAGATTAATTTTTTTGATTAAAGCATCCCTGGGCGTTGTGCTTTTAAATTTCCAGGGATAAAAATGACTGTCGCACCACATGGCCGAAGACAAAGGACTTGGAAAGCAGCTTTCTGTGTCTGGAAGTAAGGTTCAATGGAGCTGCCAATCAAAGGGGAGTCCCCACCCCCCTGCAACAGGACAATCGATGCCTGTTTATAAAACGTTCTACAATGTTAACTTTAAGATCGAGTGCTTGAAACTGCCAACATGAACAAAGGAACTTTGTTTGCTAAGCACTCAAGACTGTCAATCAATTGTGGTTCCAGATGACCACAGGACAATGCTTTGTTTACAAAGCAATTGAATGCTATTAGCATTTGTTTGTATATCGAGTGGATACATCTAAACTGCAGAAGAGACTTTTGGATCTTGAATGGGAACCATTTAAGAACTGAATGGGCTTAAATCACCTAGCATTCTGTACAATAGAGCAGTTGTATTTCCCTTTTTGTTTCAGCCCAGGGAGCTCCGGAAGACACATTAACCCAGTCCAACCACTCTGAGTTAGCCAATCACAGCTTTCTCTTGTGTATGGGCCCCTTTGGGTGGGAATTTTGCACACAGCCCTTGCAAGGCAGAATGGCAGGGGGCTCACCAGGTATTTAAGATAGCTGCTGAGAAGCTATCACTCTCTCTTACTTCGCTGGACCACAGGTGAGCAGGGTGTTCTGACTCCTCAACAAGGCAACCTAGCAGGAGTTTGGGGTGGTGATTTAAGGGAATTGCTAAGATTCTTTAAATAACATTGTAGCCATTGTATCCCTCGTTTTCGCTGTCTGCAAGCCCCTGTTATATAGTTTTACTGTAATTACTGTGTTCGTGTGGTACAGTTTATGTTGTGTCTGTATAATAAGACACAGACTGCAGGAGAACGGTACAACAGTGTTTTCTCAACGTGGCTCACACGGGAACTGATCTGTACAGATTATTACTCAGTGCTATATACAGGTGTGGTCACTGCTGGTACTGCAGTATACATGAGCTGTAAAAGATAGTTCCCCCCTTAAAGGTATATACATTACAATTCCTCCCCTTTTAGATTAACAGTACCATAACACGCTTAACAATTAAATATCAAACTAATTACAATTAACACTTTTAGCATGCAACATTAGCTGAAAATAGTCTATTTATATATTCAGTCTTTGGGGAGGCTTCCTGATCCTTTCTGGATAGCGCCTTTCCCGAGTGTCTTGCTCTTGGTGCGGAGGCAATTCTGGCCCCCTGTCGTTGGTTGGTTCATCAGCTTCCGATGCTAATGTTTCTGGGGTAGATGCGACCTGTACGTCGGGTTCATCACCAGGTACGTATGGGCGAGGCATGGGGTTGACTTGTTCCTGTGACTCTAGGATCTGGTCAGCATGGCATCTCACGATGCTCTCCCCAACGTCCACTGTGTACATTAGTGGGCCCTGCCGTGTGCATATCGTTCCTGGCTGCCATTTTTCTGTTCGTTAGTCGCGGGCCAAGACTGGTTGCCCTACATTGAAGCTCCTTGTTGGCTTCTCATGGATGTGCTGGAATTGCTTACTCTCAACATCTCTTCGTACGTTTGGTCTGAGCAAATCCAGGTGAGATCTTAACCTTCGGTTAAAGAACATCATGGCTGGGGCCTGGTTGGTGACTGCATGTGTCGCATTCCGGTAGGCGAACAGGAAATTGTCCACCTTGTGCTGCAGCGGAATGTTGTCATTGTACATAGCCTTTATTGCCGCCTTAAAGGTTTGTACGAACCTCTCAGCCAATCCATTAGTGGCTGGATGATACGGGGCGGATGTGTAATGCCTTACCCCATTCCTTTTCATAAATCTTCGAAACTCTTCGGACACAAACTGTGGTCCATTATCAGAGCAAATCTGCTCTGGCAAGCCGTTCCTGGCAAATATGGTCTGTAGGACTGCAATTGTTTTCTCCGTGGTGGTGGAGGACATTTTGATGACCTCAGGCCATTTCGAGTGCGCATCCGCGGCTATTAAAAACATTGAGTCCATGAATGGACCAGCAAAATCAATATGCACCCGTTGCCATGGAGATGAGGGCCACTCCCATGGGTGTAGAGGGGCCTGTGGTGGTGTATTTTGGACTTTCTGGCATCCTGAGCAACTCTTGGTCAGGTCCTCGATTTTGTTTATCGATTCCCGGCCACCACACAAGCCCTGGCTAGGCTTTTCATTTTTACCCCTCCCAGATGAAGCTCATTGAGCACTCTATCCCTTAACTTGGGTGGAATTACCACTCGGGATCCACACATCAAGGTCCCCCGGCACACTGACAGCTGTTCTCTCCTTGTCGAGAATGCTGGCAACAGCGAGTTGCCATGTGCTGGCCATCCCTTCACCGTCAAATCATATACCCGAGACAGTGTCGGGTCATTTCGGGTTTCCTTTTCGATACAAGCATTAGTTACCGGTAGGTATTCAACTATAGTCGAATGGAATATTTCGACAGGATCCACTGCTGGTGCTTCCTCCACAGTAGGCAGTGGCAGGCGTGATAGCCCATCAGCAGTTCCATGCTGTTTCGTGCCCTTATATTCAATCTCATAGTGGTGTGCCCCTAGAAAAAGTGACCATCTTTGCAGCCGTTGCACAGTCATCACCGGAACGCCCTTCGGATTAAAAATGGAGACAAGAGGCTGGTGATCAGTCAGCAAGGTGAATTTCTGCCCGTGCAGATAGTGATTGAACTTTTTCAATCCCCACACTCGGCTGAGGGCCTCCCTGTCAATCTGGGCGTAGTTACGCTCTGCTGAGGTTAGTGATCGTGACGCAAAGGCTATTGGCCTCTCTGAGCCGTCTGAGAATTTGTGCAACAGCACCGCTCCAAAATCATAGATTGACGCATCACATGCCAACCGAATTGGTAATGCTGGGTTGTAATGGGCCAATACCTCTTTCGATGTGATTAGTGTTTTGCTCTTCTGGAAAGCTCGTCTACATTCGTCACTCCACTTCCATGGTACCCCAGTTTGCAGTAGGGTGTTCAGTGGGTGTAGTATTGTAGACAAATTTGGCAAGAACTTATGGAAGTAGTTTACCAGCCCGAGGAACGACTTCAGTTGTGACACACTTTCCGGTGCTGAAGCCTTGACTACTGCCTCAATCTTCTCTGGGGACTTATGTAACCCCTCTTTATCGATAACGTGGCCACAATACGAGATCTGTTTTCTAAAAAACTCGCATTTGGGGTGGTTAGCTCGGAGCCCATATTCCTGTAATCTAGTGAGCACCTGCTCCAGGTTGGCAAGATGATCACTGTCATTTTCGCCCGTGACCAGGATGTCGTCCAAATAACACTGGGTCCCTGGGATCCCTTGCAGGACTTGTTCCATTGCCCTCTGCCAAATAGCTGGGGCTGATGCTACCCCGAATACCAGCCGGTTGTATTGGTAGAGACCTTTATGGGTGTTGATTGTGAGGTATTTTTTTGATGCTGCTTCTACCTCCATTTGCAGATACGCCTGGGCCAGATCAATCTTAGTGAAGCGTTTCCCTCCAGATAGCGAGGCGAAAATATCTTCAATCCGCGGAAGTGGATATTGTACGGTGTGAAGGACCGGGTTCACTGTTACCTTAAAGTCCCCACAGATGCGAACCTTTCTTGGTTCCCCAGGCGTGCTGCTCAACAACTTTTTCATCACGGGGACGATGGGTGTAGCCCACTCGCTGCAGTCTACCTTGGACAGTACACCTGAACGTTCCAGACTCTCCAGCTCTGCTTCGACGGCTGGGCGGATCGCATAAGGTACCGGTCTGGCCTTAAAAATTTTGGGCTTGCGTTATCTTCAATTTTAATCGTCGCTGTCATGCCTTTTAGTGTTCAGAGTCCTTGCTGGAACACTTCTTTCACGTCAGTTAGGATCTTTGACAGTCGCCCAGGTGTGATGTCGTCGTCTTTTTTGTCAGCCACAGTCAGTGCCTGTATGGAATGCCAATCCAGTTGTATTTTCCGGATCCATTCACGTCCCAGTAATGGTGGTCCTCCATCTTGCAATACATACAGGTCTAGTTTTGGTGTTTCCTTTACCGTTATATATAACGGTCACCCTTATTTTTCCTTTGGGGTAGACTTTTTGCCCCGTGTACGTCTTCAAAATAATTTTTGTATCTCTCAAGGGTATGTGTGAGAATAGCCGCTCGTAGTCCCATCGGTTTATGTCTGTTAGGGCTGATCCTGTGTCCAATTCCATCTTTACCTGGACTCCTGCTATCTTGAGAGTGACCCAAATGGTTCGGTGATCCTCCATTGTGATCACATTATGTAGTTTCAGACAACTCGGTTCCCTGCTTTCGGAGTCGTTATCACTCTTTTGTTCGTCTGAACTATTCTCCGTCATCTTATGTACCTTCTTGTACTTTTCTTTGGTAGGTTTCTTATTGCTGGTTTCTTTCCCGACCTGCAGACTCGTGCTATGTGTCCTACTTTTCCACACTGTGTGCACACTTTGTCTTTGAACCAGCAATCATTCTGGTCATGTGTTGTTCTGCCGCAGCGATAGCACTTCTCTGTTCCATATGACATTTCGTTTGTGCCATATTCTTGCGGTCTCTGTTGTATCTCTGCAGCGCCCCGTGCTGCTGCTTCATATGATACCGCAATGCTGAAAGCCTTTTCCAGCGTAAGGTCCTTTTCAGATAAAAGCCGTTTCTGGGTTCCTTCACTTTGAAGCCCACACACAAACTTATCCCTTAAGGTATCTGCCAGTCCCGCTCCAAACTAGCAGTGTTTCGATAGTTTGCGCAGTTCTGATAAATAATCAGCATTGCTTTCATCCTTATGCTGGTTCCGTTTGTGAAACTTGAATCTTTCTGCTATCAGCAGCGGTGTGAGGTTTAAATGTTCCTGTAGTATCGCTACTACGTCTTCAAAACTCTTTTCCATTGGCTTCGTTGGGGTTACTAGATTTTGTAATAAACCATACGTCTTTGCACCCATTAAATTTAACAATACCGATGCTTTCTTGTCATCTGACACCTCATTTGCCTTGCAGTATACCTCTATTCGTTCGACATATGTAGTCCAATCTTCGACTTCATTGTCAAATGCGGTGATACTGCCACTCTTCGGCATTTTCGGTGTGGCTTAAAATGGTGTCTCCCACGCTTTCCTTCCTCCCCCGCTGCTGCCAAGGCTGTTCCCGGCGGCTCTCATGGCAATGGCGGCGCCCTGTAGGTTTCGCGCGCTTCTGCTGCGCTGCTGCCAACGCCGCTCTCAGCGGTCCTCGTCGCAATGACGGCGCCTCGCGGGTTTCTGCGCGCCTCTCTCTCCCTCTCTTCGACGCTGCTCGGCCCCTGAACACCGGCTGTGCCCTAAGAACATAAGAACATAAGAAATAGGAGCAGGAGTAGGCCAATCAGCCCCTCGAGCCTGCTCCGCCATTCAATAAGATCATGGCTGATCTGATCCTAACCGCCAATCTACTATCACAGAACCATCTCCTGAATCTAACAGAATTAGACACACGAAATAGGAGCAGGATCAGGCTACACGGCCCCTGGGCCCGCTCCGCTACCCACAGGGCCATGACCGATCCGAACCTAGACTTATGTCCAAATTCCTGCCCGCTCCCCGTAACCCTTAATACCCTTTACTTCTAGGAAACTGTCTATTTCTGTTTTAAATTTATGTAATGATGTAGCTTCTACAGCTTTTTGGGGCAGCATATTCCATGGACCTACCACCCTCTGAGTGAAGTAGTTCCTCCTCATCTCAGTTTTGAAAGAGCAGCCCCTTATTCTAAGACTATGCCCCCTAGTTCTAGTTTCACCCATCATCGGGAACATCCTCCCCGCATCCACCCGATCCAACCCCTTCACAATCTTGTATGTTTCAATAAGATCGCCTCTCATTCTTCTGAACTCCAATGAGTAGAGTCCCAATCTACTCAACCTCTCCTCATATGTCCATTCCCTCATCCCCAGGATTAACCGAGTGAACCTTCTTTGTACTGACTCGAGAGCAAGTATATCCTTTCTTAAGTATGGACACCAACTGTACGCAGTATTCCAGGTGCGGTCTCACCAATACCTTGTACAACTGAAGCAATACCTCCCTATTTTTATATTCTATCCCCCTAGCAATGAAAGCCAACATTCCATTGGCCTTCTTAATCACTTGCTGCACCTGCATACTAACCTTTTTGAGTTTCATGCACCAGGACCCCCAGATCCCTTTGTACTTCAGTACTTTCCAGTTTCTTGCCATTAAGATAATAACTTGCTCTACGATTTTTCCTGCCAAAGTGCATAACCTCACACTTTCCAGTATTGTATTCCATCTGCTAAATCTCTGCCCACTTACTTAGCCTGTCGATGTCCCCTTGCAGGTTTTTTATGTCCTCCTCACTCACTACTTTCCCTCCCATCTTAGTATCATCTGCAAACTTTGATATGTTACACTCGGTCTCCTCCTCCAAATCGTTAATATAGATTGTAAAGAGTTGGGAACCCAGCACTGACCCCTGCGGAACACCACTAGTTACTGATTGCCAGTCTGAGAATGAACCATTTATCCCAACTCTCTGTCTTCTATTAGATAGCCAATCCTCTATCCATGCCAGAATATTACCCCCAATCCCGTGATTTTTTATCTTAAGCAATAATCTTTTGTGTGGCACCTTGTCAAATGCCTTTTGGAAGTCCAAATACACTACGTCCACTGGCTCCCCTTTATCCACCCTATACGTTACTTCCTCAAAGAACTCCAGCAAATTTGTCAAACATGACTTCCCCTTCATAAAATCATGCTGACTTTGTCCTATTAAATTATGATTATCCAAATGTCCTGTTACTGTCTCCTTAATAATGGACTCCAAAATTTTACCTACCACAGATGTTAGGCTAACCGGTCTATAGTTTCCAGCCTTCTGTCTACTGCCCTTTTTAAATAAGGGTGTTACATTAGCAGTTTTCCAGTCTGCCGGGAGCTTTGCTGAGTCCAGGGAGTTTTGGAAAATTATTACCAATGCATCCACAATCCCTACCGCCACTTCCCTCAAGACCCTAGGATGTAAGCCATCAGGTCCAGGTGATTTATCCGCCTTGAGTCCCATTATTTTACCGAGTACCACTTCCTTAGTGATTTTGATTGTGTTTAGCTCCTCCCCCCCCCCCCCTTAGCCCCCTGTTTGTCCAGTGTTGGGATATTCTTAGTGTCTTCTAAGACTGATATAAAATATTCATTCAGTATTTTTGCCATCTCCATATTTCCCACCATTAATTTCCTGGTCTCATCCTCTAAGGGACCAACATTTACTTTAGCCACCCTTTTTCTTTTTATATAACTCTGTTTTTATATTTTTTGCTAATTTACTTCCATAATCTATCTTCCCTTTCTTAATCCTGTGCGCTCTGCCCTCTCTCTCTCTCTCTCTCTCTCTCTCTCTCTCTCTCTCTTTCTTTCTTTCTCTTTCTCTTTCTCTTCCCCCCCCCCCCCCCCCCCCATCGACGCTGCTCGGCCCTTTGCTTTGCCACTCGGTCGGGCTCTAGCCCACCGCTGTCCGGGAAGGGTCTGCGCACTACCTGTTGCCAGCCCGTTTCGCTGGACCACCTCGACTGGAAAGCCAAGCCTGGCTCTCGACAGCCTCCCCCGCAATTCTCGAGTCTCTGCTGGATGACTGGGCGGTTGCCCGTGGTCGACGCCCGAGTCTCTGGCCTCGACCTCCAATCCACTGATCTCCAGGAACGAATCCCCGGGAGGTGATGCAGAGTTGCAGGTAGGTTCGAACTTGCCTCGTCGCCAATGTTCTGTCCGTGTATAATAAGACACAGACTGCAGGAGAACGGTACAACAGGTGTTTACTCAATGTGGCTCACACAGGAACTGATCTGTACAGATTACTACTCCGTGCTATATACAGGTGTGGTCACTGCCGGTACTGCAGTATACATGAGCTGTAAAAGATAGTTCCCCCCCTTAAAGGTATATACATTACAGTTTATTCTTTTGAATGTAGTTTATTTAGGTAATAAAACTTGATTTTTCCTCTCATCCAAACCACTTGTCCGTTTTAATATCATTAATTATAAGTTCCTCCACTCAGAACTGAAGGAGGGGTAGCGATTCGAAACCGCTGTTTGTAAATTGGTTTAGAGTGCAGCAGCAAAAGGCTGCTGACCAGGTGAATTACCGTAAACCAGGTAAAAGGTTGGAATTGGTCAGAGCTCAGAGGCAAAGGCTGCTGGCCAGGTAAATTACCATAAACCAGTTAAAAGATGCCCCCCTTACATAAGTGCTTAATCTTTCTCCTACGCGTGCTTCGATTGTGGCTTCTGTAGATGTGTGGGAACCTGGGAACATCAACAGTCTGCTCTTCCTGCGGCTGTGCAGGGGCTGAAACAGTCATCTCTGTTGTCTCCGCAAAGTGGGTCTCTGACCGAGGGCTCCGCAGTGGCATGGTCGCGAGTGTTTTGAGGGGAGCCCACACTTCCTTCTGTCCTGCCAACAACATCCCTCATGGGTCAGTCGCACCTCAGTGCTGGCAAGTGGCTGGAGAGCACCTTGCTGCACATCAGGGGGACCATGAGGACCCGTATCTGCACTGGCAGTCCTCGTCAAAAGGACGTCCATGAAGCTCTGCTCTCTGCTCAATAGCTGCCCATCGCTCCTCCAGAGATGACATTCTATTTTGAACAGTTACCATGTTTTCCTGACTCTGGCAACTTATTTCCTCCATGGCCATAGCAATCCTTTCCACTGAGGTAGCCAGCCTTTCCAGAGGTTGCCATCCTATCCATGGTAGTGAGTTCATGCGCCATTGCCTCCATCACGGCAGTGCTGATGTTACAGATGAACTCCTCCACACTCTCTCTAACCTCGGAGGCAAATCCTTCCCGAGACACCTGCACTTGTTCCTGTATTTCCCATGACACTCTTTTTGTGGATAGCCCCAGAGGCACAACATCTGCATGCAGCTCAGCAGAGCTAGGCGCGTCCTGCAACCTCCGCCGAGGACTCTCCACTGCTTTTGCTGTCTCCACCATCTGCTGATGCTCACTTGTGTGCTGTGATAGACCAGGTGGCAACACTATAACTCGTGATGGCCTCACCGAGGTGTGCATTGCTGCGCTGCTGCTGGGTGTGCTGAGTCCTGGAGACGCTGCTGCCTCGGAGGCTTCAGGTTCCTCCCGAGGAGTCGTCCGGCTCTTCATCCTGGATCGTGGGGAGGGGGGCGCTCAATGGTCCTGTGGAGAGTAAAGGCATGATTTAGACATTTGATATTGATGTAGCCGACACATCCTTTTGAGCAGATGATATGTGATTCTCTATGAACATCATATGCCATTGCATTCTGAGAGGGATGAAACTCTAATGTCACCAGCTTCCTCTAGTGTGCCCGTCTCTCCATCGCCTACTTCTAGGTCCTTGCCACCTCCAACAATCTCGTTTGACCAGTGCTGAGGAGGCTGCAATGTGGCTAGGATGGGTGTTCCTCCTCCAGTCATTGCTCTCTCTCTCTCCCCCTTATTGTGGGCTATCTTTTCCTTCAAGGAGGGACATGAGTGGTGTTTCAGCCACTGAGGGTCAATAATCCCTAACATAGAAGCTTTGAGGGAGACATGGATGGGGTAAGGTGCCAAGAGGAAGCTAGCTCCCTGTGCGTTGTTAGTTGTTGTCACTGCATGATAGCGAGAGAGAGTCCAAGGGGTGCATAGGCAGGATGCTGAAGTGATTCAGTGCAGAGATGGATAGGTAAGGGTGCAAGTGAAGTAAGGATAAGGTGGGATGTGGAGGAGCAGGCTTACAATGCAGAGTGCTGGTGATGAGAAGAGAAGGGAAGCAGATTGAAGGTAAGTGTGATGGGATGCTCACTTTTGATGTTCGCACAAGACTATTAAGCCTTTTTTGGCACTGGATCCATGAGCGTGCAGATATGGACCTTGCGCTCACCTCCTGAGCAATGTGCAGCCAGGCTGCCTTGATCGGCTGAGGAGACTTCCTCCAGCCATCAGGAGGGAAGAGAATCTCCCTGCGCCCTCTGACAGCATCCACAAGAACATGGAGGGAGTCATCATTAAAATGAGGAGCTGCCTTGCCTCTGGAAGAAGTTGTTTCGTCTAAATCAATATCAATGAGTCCAGGAGTCCACAAGAGAAAGGCTTAGGCTGAATGGCAGATTTAAAAGAAGCAGCTATGATGACATCATCAGAGGCGGCCAGCCGACCCGATCGCACTCGTTGGACTGGCCAGCGCGCCTCATTGAATCAAATCGGACATCCGCAGCTGATTCTGCCGGAAGCGGCTCCGGAGCCTGCCCACCACGCAACCCGACTCAGCAATTCAAATCGAGCCCGTAGAGTTATGAAGGCTTTAGAAAGATGTACATAGGAATAAAGGGTAAGAATGAGTGTTATCACTGAGTTGTTTGTGAGCTAATGGTTTAAAAGCATGCTTGGTGAGACAACTGGCATTGCACATATACATATATACACTTAACCTCTGAATACCAGTCAGGTAATATTTGAGAAGAATGAATGAATGAATTTGCAATTATATAGCATTTTATTGCATTCTAGGACTTTCCAAACTGCTTCATGTCCAATTAGTTATTTTTTGACTTGGTTCCTGTCAATCACTGACTACAAGAGTAAAAACACCAGCCCCCCCAGTCAGCGATGCCTCCCTTCCGGAGGAGCTTAACAACTTCTACGCTCGCTTTGACAGGGACAACAGGGAGCCAGCTACCAAAGCCTTGCCACCCCCGGAAGACCAGGTGCTCACTCTGTCGACCTCCAACGTAAGGGGTGTTCTACACGGAGTGAACACACGTAAGGCTGCTGGACCTGATAGCATCGCTGGACGGGTACTCAAGGAATGTGCTGATCAGCTGGCTGATGTCTTCACCGCCATCTTCAATCTGTCATTGGCCCAGGCAGTAGTCCCTACATGCTTCAAGACCGCTACCATTATTCCTGTGCCAAAGCAAATGGCTGTGACGTGTCTGAACGACTATCGACCTGTCACACTCACACCCATCATAATGAAATGTTTCGAGAGACTGGTCCTGGCTCACATCAAAGCCAGTGTTCCCGCCTCTCTTGACCAACACCAGTTTGCCTATCGTGCAAACAGATCAACGGAGGATGCAATCACAACTGCTCTACACTCTGCACTGAGTCACTTAGACGGTAAAGAGACCTACATCAGAATGCTGTTCATAGACTACAGCTCAGCATTCAACACTATCGTCTCCAACAAGCTGGCCACCAAACTCCACACTCTTGGCCTGAACACTTCCCTCTGCAACTGGACCCTGGACTTCCTAACAAACAGACCCCAGTCTGTCAAATTAGGTAACTACACCTCCCCCGCCCCCCCCCCCGCCGACCCTGAACACGGGGGCCCCACAAGGATGTGTGCTAAGCCCCCTCCTCTACTCCCTCTTCACCCACGACTGTGGTTCATGGTTCCAACACCATCATCAAGTTTGCGGATGATACCACGGTGGTAGGCTAGATCACCAACAACGATGAGTCAGCCTACAGGGAGGAGGTCCAGCATCTCTAAGTGGTGCGCCGATAACAACCTGGCCCTCAACATCAAGAAAACCAAAGAAATCATCGTGGACTTCAGGAAGTCTAAAGGCGGAAGTCACACCCCCATCCACATCCATGGGGCTGTGGTGGAAAGGGTGGACAGCTTTAAGTTCCTCGGAGTCCACATCACGGAAGACCTCTCCTGGTCCCTCAATACCTCCTCTCTGGTGAAGAAGGCCCAGCAGCGCCTATATTTCCTAAGGAGGCTGAAGGGGTGTAACCTGTCACCCCTGATCCTCTCTAACTTTTACCACTGCACAATAGAGAGCATCCTGATGAACTGTATCACAGTATGGTATGGCAGCTGTAGCTACTATGACCGGAAAGCCCTGCAGCGGGTAGTCAAAACTGCCCAACACATTACTGGCGCCCGGCTACCGACCATAGAGCACATATACCAGAAACGCTGTTTACGGAGGTCACGGACCATCATCAAAGACCCTACCCACCCCAGCCACAGTCTGTTCGCCCTCCTGCCATCTGGGAGACGCTACAGATGCATTCGCACCCGTATGACCAGATTTAGGAACAGTTTCTTTCCCAGGGCTGTCATCCTACTGAACTCCACAAATAAACTCTAAAGCCTGCACATCTGCCAATGCACTTTATTATGTTTATGTTAATGTATTACAAGGCAAATGAATGTTGAATGTTTAAATGTCTTAATCTAAATGTACACTCTCTGGAGCTGTAAGCTTACATTTCGTTGTACTGCACTTGTGCACTAACAATGACAAAGTTGATTATTATTATTATGTAGGCAAACACTACAGCCAAGTTACAGATGAAGTTTTAAACTTTAGCCTACAATCTTGGATTTCTACATCTACACTAGCATGTTCCACAAGGTGAGGGTCAACCATGTACAGTATGTTGGTCAAAAATGGCTTTCTAATTTTGAGTGAAAATGATGACTAATTAATTTGGTTTGGCGATTCACTTTGTGGGGTGAGAGGGAATCTTAGAGGGCAGCTTCTGGGATCTGTTTCTTTATCTCCAATTCCCAACCATATCATTTTATAAAACTGATCATTCTGAATCCTTCTGTTGACTCCCAATAAGTGACACACAAAGTCACTTAGAGGTGTGATCAATATTTTCTGTGCATTCACTCCAGGACTGCTTTCTTTCAGTGTTCCTTATTCTAGACTCCAAGCCGATGGTGCCTCCATTTTGCAGAACTGCAATGATGGGAAGTACTGTTCATCACTTCCCACCAGTGCTATTTAATTGAGATTAATCTCAGCTTTAACACATTAGCCAGCTTATTACACTTTATTACTGGCAATTCACTTTTTAATAGTAAAGCTATCAAAGGAACTCCATAAAACTTACGGCTGGAAGGTAAAACTTACTTTAAAGCCATAAAATCCAATTTCGTGGGATGTTGTGCAGAATTGGTGATTTTTGGTTTGTTTTTAATCTTGCTTCTAATCTGCAAATTCCCTAAATTTATACCAAAATCTTTAGCCCCAACAACAACAACCACTACTTGCATTTATGCAGCACCTTTTTAACCTTGAAAAACATCCCAAGGTGCTTTACAAAGCTAAATAACAGGAACATTGGAACAGGAGTAGGCCATTCAGCCCCTCGAGCCTGTTGAAAGTTCCACACTTCTACCACCCTTTACGTGAAGATGTGTTTCCTAACTTCTCTCGAATGTTCTGGCTATAGACGACTTCCCAAAATAGAGAGGCATTGTAGAAGGATGGTGTGATCGACCTGTCCATGGCTGCAGTGAGGACGAGGAGGGATAAAATGCATCATGGTCACAGAAGACATCATTTGTGACCTTGATTAGGGCAGGTTCGGTGCTGTGGCAGGGATGGAAATCTGATTGGAGCGATTCAGACATGTAGTAGCTTCGGTCCTGTTGGTAGCTAGTGGAGGCACCAAAACATCCTGCCTGCACTTCATTAGGCAATAATTAATTATTGTAAGGAGGCTTCTAAAAGCAAAACTGTAGACTTCAGATTTCAATCACTGTTCAAAACATTGTACTGTGAATTTTCAATTTCTGCTAGCATTTTGGGCACTTTCCAAAATTGAGCCTGGATTTATGTACAGGAATACCTGAGCTAAATTATTGACAATGCATTTATTATAAACTAGCTGAAGTGCCCGGCGGTGCCGAGGGTCTTTTGAGGGCATGTTGTTGTTGGAAGAGAGAGAGCGACTGGGGGGGAAGAGAGAAGGCGACTGGGGGGGAAGAGAGAGAGCGACTGGGGGGGAAGAGAGAGAGCGACTGGGGGGGAAGAGAGAGAGCGACTGGGGGGGAAGAGAGAGCAACTGGGGGGAAGAGAGAGAGGGCGACTGGGGGGGGAAGAGAGAGAGCGACTGGGGGGGGAAGAGAGAAGGCGACTGGGGGGGAAGAGAGAAGGCGACTGGGGGGAAGAGGGGGTGACTGGGGGGAAGAGGGGGCGACTGGGGGGAAGAGAGGGCGACTGGGGGTAAAAGAGAGGGCGACTTGAGGGGAAAAGAGAGAGCGACTGGGGGGGGAAGAGAGAGAGCGACTGGGGGGGGAAGAGAGAGAGCGACTGGGGGGGAAGAGAGCGACTGGGGGGGGAAAGAGAGCGACTGGGGGGGAAAGAGAGCGACTGGGGGGGAAGAGAGAGCGACTGGGGGGAAGAGAGAGCGAGACTGGGTGGGAACTTGGCCCGATGGACCCCTGCGAAGGAAGGAAGAAGGTAAGCTCTCCCTCCCTGTCCCACCCCCTCACTCTTTCCCTCTCCCTCTCCCTCTCCCTCTCCCTCTCCCTCTCCTCCTCCCTCCCTATTTCTCTGTCTCTCTGACGTCTGTTCCCCTCTGTCGCTCTCAGTTTTTCTTCTGCCGTGGTGCCCGATTTGCTACTCCAGGCCCTGCCGTCTGCCCGCTCTCTGGGACAAGGTAAGAGCCGGGGATCAGCACCCGAGGAACCCGCCCGCCGCCCAACGTGAACGAAGACCCTCCTTACCTGTCACGGAGTTGAAGTCTCCGAAAGCGGCGTGCGCCGAGCCTCTTCCCCCGCGCATTCAGGAGGCGCGGGGAAGAGAGAGAGACAGACTGGGCGGGGGGGGGGGGTGCAAGTTAGACACCGCCGCACACCTGCTCCATGGAGCTCCGTGCCGCCACCGCCGCACCAGCCTTTACTAAGATGGCGGCGCTCGGCTGAGGCCCGCCCCTCCAGCCATCACAAAGATGGCGGCGATCGGGGGCCGCTTGTTGACTGGGGCCGGGAGGTGCCTAGCTTGGGCATGGGTGCGGAGGAGAGGCCGAGGCTTCGAGGCCTACCTGGAAAAACAGGGAAAGGTAGGAAAATTAATGAGATTAGATAAAAGATTTAGAAAGTAATTAACTTTTTTAAAAAACAATATGTTTTAAAGTCAACGTTTCTTTGAAAGACGCAGAAAGCGGGAAAAAGAAAGGAAAAGTTTGGAATCAAGATGGCGGCGACTCACCTCGGTCCAGAACGATAAGGCCCGCCCACACACGCACCGATTGGTCAACCGTCAGGTGACCAAAGCGTAGGATTGGTCAATCGTCCCGTCACTCGACCGTAGGAGGGCCCGGCCGCACGTGCCAGCAACCCGGCGTACGATTGGTCAACCTCGAGGTCACTCTGTCGCTAATGAGCGGATAATGAGATGCTAATGAGCGGAATGTTGAACGTTTTTCGGATACCGCGGGCGCGATTTTTGTCCGGCCGAAACGTAAATACGCTTACCATCGTTTTGGAATGGTGAGCTTTCTTTCGACGTAACGCACGCGTAGGTACGCTCTAACGTTCGAGCGCATAGCCGGACAGACGCACACCTGAGGACAGACAGAAGGACAGACAGATAGACAGACAGGTCGATTCCTTTATATATATATATAGATAGCTGGGGGGAGCCCGCCTTTGCCAGGGCTGTTTTGGGCCGGGCGGTTTAAATAGAGTGCCAGGCTTTGGGGCCTCTCTGTGAATCTGCTGCCGGGCAACATTTTAAATCGCGTCCCAGGCTTTTGGGCCCTGTCTGTGTCCCTTTGTGAATCTGCTGCCGGGCAACATGTCTGCCTTTTAATACCTTGAAAGATGAAAGTGAAAGTACTTATAAAAGGTTTTTGGTCAATCTTATGTTATTTTTAAAAGAGAAACTAACTTTTTCAAAACTGGATTATCAAAGGGCTTTCAGGCCCTGTCTCTCTCTCCCTGTGTGAATCTGCTGCCGGGCAACATTTCTACCTTTTTAATACCTTGAAAGATGAAAGTGAAAGTACTTATAAAACATTTTTGGTAAATCTTATGTTATTTTTAAAAGAGATACTAACTTTCAAAGTAGTTTGAGCTGGAAGCTGAAGTCATGGCAGTGAAACAATGGCTGCCAGATCCCCGAGATGAAAATGATTAGACACACACAGACACAGACACAGACCGTACTGTAGGATTGGTCAATCGTGACGGCACAGGATTGGTCGAACCTTGACGTCAGTCAATCAATGGTAGCAGATAATGAGTTTAATTTTGAAGGTTTTTTGCATAAGGCACGAACAATTTTCGTCCGACCGAAAAGTAAATATGCTTACGAGCGTCCCGGAAGCGTAAGCTTTCTTCGGAGGTAACGCGCGCATAGGTACGCCGTATAACTTTCGAGCGCATAGCCAGACAGACGCACACCCGAGGACGGACAGACAGACAGAAGGACAGACAGATAGACAGACAGACAGATCGATTCCTTTATATATATAGATTGGTGCCCCACTTTAAGGGGTTGGGGGAACGGAGAGTGGAGAGTCAACAGAGAAGATGTGGATAATGCTTTCATTTAAATAAAGGTGGCATGGAGCTTTGAATAATGTTGCATTATGAGACATACGAACAATGACAGACAAGTGAAGACCCTCTGGTCCATCCAGCCTGTCTCTCTCAATTGTTATACTATATACACTCCCCAACTCGCCCGAAACCATGTTCTCTCCTGGACGAGGCAAAAAAACAGATGAAAAAACCCAGGCCAATTTGCAGGAAAAAAAATCTGGGAAATTCCCCTCTAACTCATTGAGGCGACCAAAACTAGTCCAGGACATCACTCTGACCCTGAATTCACTGAAGTACCTACCTTTTGTAAGAGGTGATGTTCGCTCCAACCAGAAACAGCCTGAAGGAATTTAGTGAGTCCACCACGTGAGATGGCAGCCTGTTCCAGAGGTCCACTATTCTCTAGGAAAAGAACCACCTCCTGACATCTGGCCTTACACAACTTAAAATTGTGACCCCCCCCCCCCCCACTGGTCCTCCCTAACTTTATTTAATTGGAAAATCCTATAAAAGATAGACTGTTACAAAATTACCCATAAAAATAAAAAGCAAGGTGGTCCATCCAGAAGTCTTGTATAAAAGGTTGTATTAAGTGATAAACATTATCTTATTAATAATTGCCTCCTTTTTTATATATAAAAAACAAGAATGTTCTATTAGGCACAAATTCTTTGAACAACTTAATGTTCTGTTCATTTTCCCCCCAAAAATGATTCACTCAAAGATTGAGGCATATAGATTCTCATAGACTGGACAAATCAAATTGGCAAAGGTAGTCTGGAGGATGAGTTCATGGAATGCATTCAGGACAGTTTCCTAGAACAAAATGTCATGGAACCAACCAAGGAACAGATTATTTTAGATCTTGTATTGTGTAATGAGACAAGGTAAATTAGCAATCTCATAGTAAAGGATCCGCTGGGGGCAGAGTGATCATAATATGATAGAATTTCACATTAAATTTGAGAGTGACTTGCCTAAGTCCAAAACTAGAGTCTTAAACTTAAACTTAGATAAAACCAATTACATAGGTATGAAGGGCAAGTTGGCTAAGGTAGATTGGAAAAATAGATTAAAAGGTATGGTGGTAGATAAGCAGTAGCTAGCATTTAAATTTTAAAATTTCATAATTCTCAACAAAAATACATTCCATTGAGAAACAAATACTCCACGGGAAAAGTGATCCATCTGTGGTTAACTAAAGAAGTTAAGGATAGCAGTAGATTGACAGAAGAAGCTTATAATGTTGTGAAGAATAGTAGTAAGCCTGAGGATTGGGAGAGTTTCAGAAACTAGCAAAGGATGACCAAAAAATTGTTAAAGGGGGGGAAAAAATAGAATGAGAGAAAACTAGCAAGAAATATAAAAGCAGATTGTAAGAGCTTCTAAAAGTATGTAAAAAGGAAGAGAGTAGCAAAAGTAAATGTTGGTTCCTTAGGCTGAGACAGGCAAAATTATTATGGGGAATAAGGGAATGGCAGAAGCATTAAAAAAAACTATTTTGTATCTGTCTTTGTAGAAGACACAAAAAGCATGCCAAAAATGGTGAGGAACCAAGGGTCTAATGAAGGTGAGGAACTTAACATAATTTAATATAAGTAGATAAAAGGTACTAGAGAAACTAATGGGAATAAAAGCCGACAAATCCCCTGCACCTGATGGCCTATATCCTAGTGTTCTAAAGAGGTGGCTGCAGAGGTAGTGGATGCATTGGTTTTGATTTTCCAAAATTCCCTAGATTCTAGAACGGTCCCAGCGGATTAGAAGGTTGCAAATATAACACTGCTACTCAAGAAAGGAGGGAGAGAGAAAACAGTGAACGACAGGCCAGTTAGCCTAATATCAGCCGTCAGGAAAATGCTGGAATCCATTGTTAAGGAAGTGGTATTCGGGCACTTAAATCATATCATGATTAGGCTGAGTCAACATGGTTTTATGAAAGGGAAATCATGTTTGACAAATTTATTAGTTTTTTGAGGATGTATCTAGCAGGGTAGATAAAGAGGAACCAGTGGATGTAGTATATTTGGATTTCCAAAAGGCTTTCGATAAGGTGTCACATAAAAGGTTATTACACAAGATAAGGGCTCTTGGGATTGGGGGTAATATAGTGACATGGCTAGAGGATTGGTTAATGGTCAGAAAACAGAGTAGGGATAAATGGGTCTTTCAGGTTGGCAGGCTGTAACTAGTGGGGTGCCGCAAGGATCATTGCTGGGGCCTCCGCTATTTACAATCTATATTAATGACCTAGATGAAGGGACCGAGTGTAATGTATCCAAGTTTGCTGACGATACAAAACTAGGTGGGACAGTAAGCTGTGAGGAGAACAGAGTCTGCAAAGGGATATAGATAGACTGAGTGGGCTGCAAGGTGGCAGATGGAGTATAATGTAGGGAAATATGAGGTTATTCGGTTTAGTAGGAAGAATAGAAAAACAGAATACTTTTTAAATGGTGAGAAACTTTTTTAAATGTTGGTATTCAGAGAGATTTGGGTGTCCTCGTGCAAGAAACACAAAGCTAGCATGCAAGTACAGCAAGCAATAAGGAAGGCAAATAGTATGTTGGCCTTTATTGCAAGGAGGTTGGAATATAAGACTAAGGAAGTCTTGCTACAATTGTACAGGGCCTTGGTGAGACCTGGAGTACTCTACACAGTTTTGGTCTCCTTATCTAAGGAAGGATGTACTTGCCTTGGAAGCGGTGCAACAAAGGTTCACTAGATTGATTCCTGGGACGAGAGGTCTATACTATGATGAGAGATTGTGTAGAATGGGCCTATACTCTCTGGAGTTTAGAAGAATGAGAAGTGATCTCATTGAAACATACAAGATTCTGAGTGGGATTGACAGGGTAGATGCTGAGTGGTTGTTTCCCCCGAGCTGGAGTGTCTAGAACTAGGGGGCAAAGTCTCGGTCTTAAATGGCCTACCCCTTCTTATGAGATGAGAAGGAATGTCTTCACTGAGGGTTGTGAATCTTTGGAATTCTCTGCCCCAGAGGGCTGTGGATGCCGAGTCTTTGAGTATATTCAAGGCTGAGCAGATCAGCCATGATCTTATTGAATGGCGGAGCAGGCTCGAGGGGCCATATGGCCTACTCCTGCTCCTATTTTAGGTTCTTATGAGGCACTCAAAAAATATTGTTTAAACTGCATCCCATGGGCTCATTCCCAATAGCTGATTTTACAATTTCATCCAATATCACCTGTAGAGATGGTTAAGTGGCCCCAAAAAACTCCAAAAATTTGAGGTTTGTAGCGTGCCTGAAAATTGAGCAGTCAAAACCCAATATATCCAAGCAGTCCACAATCACCTGGCTTGTAAAATGAGAAAGTTACCATAAGCACCCAGGAATCACATGCTAATACTCTAAATGGAATCTCACAGCTCTGCTTGATCTCTTGAATTCCAAATGTCCATATTTCGAGTATAGCATAGTAATGCAGCACATTGGAGCGGTAGGATGTGTGACATGGGTTTGCAGCCTCTATTTTCCCACATGATGGTAGCACTCTCCTACTCACTCAGAAGGTTATGGGTTCAAGCTTCACTCTAGAACTTAAACACAAAATGAAGGCTGATGCTCCATTGTTAAAGTTAGTGTATTGTACTGTCTGAGATTGTTTTGGGTGAGCTGTTCTTCAAATCAAATCAAATCAAATCAACTTTTATTGTCATTGTTAGTGCACAAGTGCAGTACAACGAAATGTAGGCTTGCGGCTCCCGAGAGTGTACATTTAGATTAAGACATTTAAACATTTAACATACATATGGCTTGTAATACATTAACATAAACATAACCATAATAAAGTGCATTGGCAGATGTGCAGGCTTTAGAGTTTATTTGTGGAGTTCAGTAGGATGACAGCCCTGGGAAAGAAGCTGTTCCTAAATCTGGTCGTACGGGTGCGAATGCATCTGTAGCGTCTCCCAGATGGCAGGAGGGCGAACAGACTGTGGCTGGGGTGGGTAGGGTCTTTGATGATGGTCCGTGACCTCCGTAAACAGCGTTTCTGGTATATGTGCTCTATGGTAGGTAGCCGGGTGCCGGTAATGCGTTGGGCAGTTTTGACTACCCGCTGCAGGGCTTTCCGGTCATAGTAGCTACAGCTGCCATACCATACTGTGATAGTTTGTCAGGATGCTCTCTATTGTGCAGCGGTAAAAGTTAGAGAGGATCAGGGGTGACCGGTTACATCCCTTCAGCCTCCTTAGGAAATATAGGCGCTGCTGGGCCTTCTTCACAAGAGAGGAGGTATTGAGGGACCAGGAGAGGTCTTCCGTGATGTGGACTCCGAGGAACTTAAAGCTGTCCACCCCTTTCCACCACAGCCCCATTGATGTGGATGGGGGTGTGACTTCCGCCTTTAGACTTCCTGAAGTCCACAATGATTTCTTTGGTTTTCTTGATGTTAAGGGCCAGGTCGTTATCGGCGCACCACTTCACGAGATGCTGGACCTCCTCCCTGTAGGCTGACTCATCATTGTTGGTGATCTGGCCTACTACCGTGGTATCATCCGCAAACTTGATGATGGTGTTGGAACCATGAACAGCCATACAGTCGTGGGTGAAGAGGGAGTAGAGGAGGGGGCTCCGCACACATCCTTGTGGGGCCCCCGTGTTCAGGATCAGGGGGGGGGGGACATTAAATCCTGGCACTATTTGGGAAAAAATAGTTCTGATGCTCTGGTTGACATTTCTTCCTCAATTAACACACCAAAATAAAGACTAACTGGTTATTTATCTCATTGATGTCCTTGGGTATGTTACTCCTCCCCAAATCTCCACCACACTTGCATATATGACAATAGTCACTGCATATCAAAGTATTTCACTGTAATATATATTGTCATAGGTTTGTGATAGGAAAATAAGGAGTAGAGAGAAAGCCTGTTGCTTTCCTCACCCGGAGTTAAGCTACATCTGCATACTAGTATACCTCCTTGATCCTAATTCTGTATAGGCAGAAGACCGAAATGCAGGTATCGCTGCATTAATAAGAAAAGTGATTTAATGACACATTTTGTGTAGTGGTGCTTCAATACAAATTATATAATCCACACTGATTGTATTTGGACGGAACAGATGCCTTATCAGATGACCGGAACACCAGCCTCAGTGTTGAATCTATACATGCCCTCAATTTGTTCTATAGCATTGTTTCAATTGCTTTTCGTTTTAGCTGGTGAGAAATTTCTAATCTGTAGTGTTGTGGCTTGTATAGAGCTGGTAAGAATCCTGTTTCAATTTAAAAATAGGCTGATCAGTATGGCGTAGGTGTGACTGGACAGCCGTCTTCACCTTCTGTTTATTTCAGATGTGTTAATTGACTAGAATCAATTGGGGCATTGATACACGTAGGCTGCTGATACAAAAAAGTGTTTTTCATGGTGCACCTTCGCAATGGATTCCTATTTTTTTATTTTTTTTTATTTTGCTATAAGTTTTTTGCCGAGATGGAGCCTTGTTTTAAAGCAACGACATTTCCTGTTCTCAACCTGTTGCAATAGATCAAAGCTTTTTAAGTCATAAAATATATTTTTT
This sequence comes from Somniosus microcephalus, assembly GCF_052327205.1. Classification (NCBI taxonomy): domain Eukaryota; kingdom Metazoa; phylum Chordata; class Chondrichthyes; order Squaliformes; family Somniosidae; genus Somniosus; species Somniosus microcephalus. The sequence continues at coordinate 221,018,094 of NC_140994.1, read as the reverse complement.
ATTTCTAAATTTTAATGTAGGTCTTTTTCTGGATTTGTACTGCAGCTCCAGTCTTCAGACTAGTAGCTGTAAGAATGTTTTCAATCATGCAGTACCTTATTTTTGCGACCTGGATCGAACTCCGTTCTTTTGCCCAGCCGAAAACTCTGCGTAAAAGCACTCTTGCAGAGCCCTTCAGCAAGTGGCTTAAAATGTTAAAATTTAGAGACCCCGAACATTTTTATTAAAGCTGGTTTGACATTGCATTGGAATTATAATCCATAAATGATGTGAGATTGCCTGGAGGAATCAGTCTCGCATCAGGCCCCGATTCCCAATTTACACTGTCCGTGCAAAATGATTTTCACTGCGCAGTGACGCTAAAGTTGTAATAAAGATGGACCCTGAAATAAGTCTAGCTGTAATTGCATCCTTCTCATCACCACCTTCTGGAATTTTTATTCTTAAAAAGGTATTCGTCCATTAATTTGGCAAAGAACAAATTACTGCAACTGCTAAATATGTGCTCTCTCTTTACCCATGCAGTTATGACATCAAAGCTAATGGAGCAATGTGCCTGCTCACAAGCACTGTGCAATCATAGTGTACAATAACTGTACTAGAAATGTGTATCTATTGGTAAAGTCTCCTAAAGCCTAAAAATAATCCTAGTATTGTAAATCCTTTGGGATCAATTGTGTGTATTTATGCTGGTATATTTAAGTGCAGAGATGTGAATATAGGAATGAAGCTTCTAATGCACAATAAGATTTGAATTCATATCTTGTTAGTCTGTGCCGTTAGATTGAAGTTCCTCTTCTTCTTAGGCAGTCCCTCGGAAACCGAGGATGACTTGCTTCCACATTAAAAATGAGTTCGCAGGTGACTGATTAGTCCAATGCGGGACCTACAGTCTCTGTCACAGGTGGGGCAGACGGTGGTTAAAGGGGCAGGTGGGTGGGGTGCTTGGGTTGACGTGCGCTCCTTGCGCTGCCTGTGCTTGGCTTCCGCTTGCTCCCAGTGAAGAGACTCGAGGTATTCGGCGCCTTCCTGGATGCTTCTCCTCCACTTTGTGCGGTCTTGGGCCAGGGATTCCCAGGTGTCGGTGGGGGTGTTACACTTTTTCAAGGAGGCTTTGAGGGTGTCCTTGAAGCATTTCCTCTGCCCACCTGGGCCAGAGCTCCGTGTAGAGCGCTTGTTTTGGGAGTCTCATATCGGCCATGCGGACAATGTGACCCGTCCATCGGAGCTGATTGAGCATGGTCAGAGCTTGGATGTTGGCCTGAGCAAGAACACTGACGTTGGTGCGCCTATCCTGCCAATGGATTTGCAGGACCTTGCGGAGGCAGCGTTGGTGGTACCCCTCCAGTGCTTTGAGGTGCCTGCTGTACATGGTCCATGTCTCTGAGGCATACAGCAGGGCGGGTATCACTGCTGCCCTGTAGACCATGAGCTTGGTGCCGGGTTTGAGGTCCTGGTCTTCAAACACACTCTTCCTCAGGCAACCAAAGGCTGCACTGGCACACTGAAGGCGGTGTTGGACTTCGTTGTCAATATCTGCCCTTGTTGACAGTAGGCTCCCGAGGTATTGAAAATGCTCCACGTTGGCCAAGGCCTTGTCGTGGATTTTGATAATCGGGGGGGCAGCACTGTATGGCGGGGGCAGGTTGGTAGAGGACCTTTGTCTTATGGATGTTTAGAGTAAGGCCCATGTTCTCGTACGCTTTGATGAAGGTGTTGACGATGGTTTGGAGTTCGACCTCCGAGTGAGCGCAGGCGCAAGCATCGTCTGCATACTGTAATTTGACTACAGAGGATGGGACGACCTTGGATCTGGACTGGAGGAGACGGAGGTTGAACAGTTTCCCATTTGTTCTGTAAATTAGCTCCAATCCAGCGGGGAGCTTACTGGGGGTGAGATGGAGCATTGTAGCCAGGAAGATCGAGAAAAGCATTGGTGTGATGACATAGCCTTGCTTGACCCCCGATTCGTATGTGAATTGAGTCTGTGGTGGAACCGTTGGTCAGGATCACGGCTTGCATGAACGTGAAGTTCCTATACCATACACTTCAAACAAAAATAAAAAAATATATGCTCAGCAAAAAGGAAAAGGAAGAAAAACCTCCATTGTGTCTTTACTAGCATGTTGCCTAAGTTCTTTCATTTTATGTAAAAGAAAAATAATATTTGTGGATGCCAGACTGCTTTTGCCTGTCTATGAAAAGGTGACGGCTGGAAGCGGCAGTCGCTGAATATCATGGAAAGGTTAAATACTACTATTGTGGGTGGGGGTGGGTGGGGGTGGGTGTGGGGGGGGTGGGTGGGGGGGTGTGGGGTGGGGGGGGGTGTGGGGGGGTGGTGGGGTGGGGTGTGGGGGGGGGTGGGGTGGGGTGGGGGGTGGGGTGGGGTGGGGGGGGTGTGGGGGGGTGTGGGGGGGGGTGGGTGTGGGGGTGGTGGTGGGGGGTGGGGGGGGTGGTGGGGTGGGGTGGGGGGTGGGGGGGGTGGGGGTGGGGTATGGGGGGGGGTGGGGTGGGTGGTGGGGTGGGGGGGTGGTGGGGGTGGGGTGTGGGGGGGTGTGGGGGGGTGGTGGGGGTGGGGTGTGGGGGGGTGTGGGGTGGGTGGTGGGGTGGGGTGTGGGGGGGTGGTGGGGTGGGTGGTGGGGTGGGGTGTGGGTGGGGGGGGTGTGGGGGGGTGGTGGGGTGGGGTGGGGGGGGTGGGGGGGTGGTGGGGTGGGGTGGGGGGGGGTGTGGGGGGGGGTGGGGTGGGGTGGGGGGGTGGTGGGGTGGGGTGGGGGGGGGGTGGGGTGGGGGGGGTGTGGGGTGGGGGGGTGTGGGGGTGGGGGGGGTGTGGGGGGGTGTGGTGGGGGGGGTGGGGTTGTGGGGGGGTGGTGGGGGGGTGGGGGTGGGGTGGGGAGAAAGGCGTGTAGTAAAATGTTTGAGGTTGTTTGCCAGAATGAAGGGCAGGATTGCCCGCAACTATGTGGCCTGATAAGCCCCCCCCCCACCCTCCCCCAATAGAATTATCTTTTGGAATAAAATATTCTCTAGTTGAACTTTACTTTTGCAGTTGTTTTCCTATTTAATTTAAGATGCAAGGGTAATTACTGTGATGACAGTTGTGCTCTCGCATATTGATAGGCAAGTGATTAACCAGGTGTATTCTAGCAGTAGTTGTGGTATTTTTTCATATAATGAAGATGCACTTTTAAAAGTGCTGTCTCCTTATTGCTTATTCTTCCGTACCATTAGAGGAACTATGAGGTTGAATCCTGATGAATGGTTAGTTTTCTAAGTAATACTCTGTATCATGATTCACATAATCGGCAGAGGAATACACAATTTAACCAGCCAATCAGCAACTCACTCATTGAAAATAACACACACAATAACATTTTCACACAAAAGTGATCAGACATTGTGTGTCTGGCTCCAAGTGAAACTTGGCAATGCATTAAAGATACACTTTTTGAGCATTGAAAAAAAGGAAAATACTTTGGCCCTGATTTTCCCCGAGCCGTTGGCAGGTTTTCAGGCGTGTGTTGGGTGTGGGGGGTGTGGGGGGTGTGGGGGGTGGGTGGGGGTGGGGGTGTGGGGGGGGTGGGGGTGGGGTGTGTGGTGTGGGGGGTGGGGTGGGGGGTGGGGGTGGGGGTGTGGGGGGTGGGGTGGCGGTGTGGGGGGGGGGTGGGGTGGGGGGGGGTGTGGGGGGGGTGGGGGGGGGGTGTGGGGGTGGGGGGGGGGAATCCTGAATTTAGGGGTCCCGACACCATCCCGTCCAAAACCCCGCCCCACGCAACTTTCAGGGGCGGCGGGTATCTGCCCTGCACTGGGACCCGTCAAAACCAGGCGGGAAGGCCTTAGTGCCAATTAACTGCCTGTTAACAGGTAGTTAAGAGGCAGTTTTTAGCCTAATCCCTATTTTGAGGGGTTTCGTGTGGGATTCCCGACGGCTCCAAACCACGGCAGGTTGAGCAGGCGGGCCGTCGGGTTGAAGGAGTTTGAGGGGTCGCGATGGTGATGATGGATGCATGAGTGCAAAGGCAAGTGTGTCTAAAGTGTGTAAAGAACTTTTACTTACCTTAACAGCCTTTCTTCCTGTAGCCATTGGGAGCCCATCACTCAGCCGGAACTTAAAGCTGAACGGCTGCGATCTGTGAAAAGTGACAGCCTTCAGCTTTGAGTGCTGCTGAGAGGTCTAACTGAGTCTGTGCAGAAGGACTCATGTTAGAACTCAAGCTGTCAGTGTTTCACAGCTTCAAACAGCTGTGAAGCACTGATACTTCATAGATGAAATTGCAGTCTGTGACGTCACCTGTTGCCGGGTGGCCCTTAATTGGCCTGCTGAGCCCGCTGGGCAGGCTCAACAAGGTCAATCAAGGGAAAATCACGCGGATTGGCCGGACGTCGATGTAGGCGGGTCAAAAACCCGGAAGTTGAAGTCCCGCCTTCTTCCCGACAGGTTCGGGAAAATCGACCCCTTTGAGTTTTTTAAGATTTAAGTTTCATGAGTTCTGTACAAAGGGAAAAGATTTGATGTGTTGGAATTCCATACAATTCGGAGTAACTTTAGTCAATTGCAATTCTATACAATGTGAATTAATGGGAAGAGGTTTAGAAGCCTGAGTTATTCTTGAATCAGCTACCAGTTTATTAAGGGTTAACTGTAGACATCTATATACTGTTATATTCTAGAGAGCCTTCTGGAGAGAGTGTACTGCTATTGTATGACCAACCAGTTTAAAGCAGCGCTAGCTCTAAGATTTGCAGTAATTCAAAGAATAGAATATGTATTTATACATTTCTGCAACATTTAGCTCAACAAAACAGATGGAGATTAAATGGTACATATTTTAAAAGCAGTGTACAGTATTTTTTTAATGCAGTTCTCTTCTGCCCCAGTTGCTGCATTTCCTGGTATTTCAAACTGCTGACCTATACAGATTTAAGCAGCTGATAGTTGCAGAGTCTCCAGGGGATTGCATTTTTTAATATATCAACTTGTGCCTGCTTCCTATATTTTTAAAAATCTGTTGTACTAAACACTGAAATGAAAATAAAGTGTGACTCCATGTTTGAAAGCATACTGTGTTGTGTTGTCAATTTATTCATTGTGAGTTTTCACAAGTTTATTTTAAATTAACAGCTACTTGTACAACATTACTGAGGCAAGTAGTCTGAGGAAAGGTTATGGTTCTTGGAGTGCTGTCTCAAAACTGCTTGTTCATTTTACTTATTGCTAGCTAGCAGAATTACTGCGGTTAAATCTCCCAACGGCAAAATACACAGATATCATTTCCCAGAAGTTTAGTTTTATATTTCATTTCTTGCCATTTTTTTTAAAAATTTGGGCAGGTCGATGGGATTAGTAGGAGGGCTGACAGTTCCTGGGCTGAGGCCGTGGGTAGTAACTGCTCCCAAGACTGCACCAAAAATATTAAAAAGCATTGAATGAGGAAAAAGCCCATAGGCCCATCTACCTTGTTCTGTTCCAGACTATGAATACTTTACTTTATAGTGAGCTCAAACCAATTTATTTAATCTCTCGAAGGTTTAGCAAGTTTCTCCTCTTTCCTCTGCAAAGGTAATTGAAGGAAAATCCACACTATTGATCTGACCTTCAAAGTTATTATTTGTGTTTGACCTGTTTCTTTCCATACCAAACATTTATACAGTTCCAGCAGCACAGGAGCTATGGCGTTCCACATAAATGCAAGCTCTGTCTTTCCATCTCTCTTTTGCGCTCTCTCTCTCTCTCTCTCTCTCTCGCGCTTGCCACCGCTCTCCCTCTCTGGCGCTCATCCGCCTACTCTCCCTCTCTGGCAGGCGCTCGCCCGCCCACTCAGGCTGGCGCTTGCTCGCCCCGCCCGCCCTCACCTGCTTCCTTCCAAGTTTGAATGGTTTTTGATCTCATTTCGATCTTCCAGCCGATTAACTTAACGATTTCATCTTGACCAGAACAATGAGTCGTCAGCCTTGTTAATCAAGACTTGGGACTGGGCCTTTCAGGCCATTGTTCCCAAGTACAGTTCGTTTCCATACGAATGCGTCATCTCCAGCTTGAGTGGTTTTTCACTGCTTCCCCCCCTCCCCCCCGCCCACCCTCGCCCACCCCCCCAAGCAGCCTGTCCAGTTTTTAATAAGGGTTCATAATCTAAAAATCCATGGAGTCTGCACCACCTGCTACAGGCCCCCCCTTATGATATTTCTGTTTGGGAAAAGTTGAAATATCAAAGTTCTGTCGTTTTCCGCTGCGGGAGGCGCGCTGTATATCCCAACCAAACCGTACATCAAATTTTACCCCAGGGTCCTGTATCTCACACTTTATACAACAAATCACATCACAGTTACAGGAATATATACAAACGGTCAACTCCGGGCTATACTTTAATCAAAGCTTGCCACTGGGTTCGGAGTGTTTTCCTTTGCTTTCTGCGTGATAACCGGAGAAGGTAAAACGCTAACACACATTGAACTACTACAATCACATGAGAAATCACATGAATCCATGGGGGAATCTCGATATTTAGAACGATGTCCCACCATGGCAGAGAATTTTCCCCATTTCCCTGTTCCATTGCTCAAGGGTATAGAAATGCTTTTGCGAGAGTTCAATTTCCTTTATTAATTTTGTGAGGTGTTCGGGCAGAGGAGGAATTTCATACCCGAACCGCATTACGTATTGCTGCAGGTCCTGTATCGTGTTGTTCACCGTGCGGTGTACCATGGTGGGCTCTGGAATGGGAATGATGCGCTCTTGAGCCACCTGAACTTCTGTGCGGGGATTGAAGCAGAAAATCTTATCGGTAACCGGGCACCAAGTGTCGTTGGGTACCTGGTACTGGTCCACGCTTGTCGTGACGCAGTACATCCCTCTGCCCGCACATGCTACCTGGGGTGGAACGTGGCTTTGGGCTATCACCTCCATGGTGCAATTAATGGACTCCGCACCCTCTGATTCAAACCCGCACACCGGCCGATTTAAATGCATTCAAATGCTGGGGACAACACCACGTGCGCGCCCTTGCTTTGGCATCCATTGAGGTCAGTTCCGGTCATGGCGTTCTCCAACTTTACAGCAAACGGTGGGGCCCCATGATGTCGCACGTGCACTCTGTCCCTTAGGACGCCAATATTCTCCACTCGGTATACCGGTGCCAGAAGACTGGGGGTTGTGAGCCACGTGCCACTGTTGTAGGAAAAATGATCCCTCGGAAACTAGACTTTGAGTAAGAGAGACAACTTTATTAAATGACAGAGCTCTGGGAGAAGCGTCTGCAACCACGCGGTCTGCGAGAGCACCTTCTCCCCGATTGTAGAGCTTATATACAATTTCAAGAAGTTGGTTTTAGATCATTTACATTCATCCAATCAATTCGTTTATTAGTGCATATCGTTATTTTCCTCCAGTCAGGAGTTTACACACTTGTGTTGCCAATTCTGCCTCTTCAGGTCTTCGTTCCGTCTTGTTCCCCGGCGGAATGTGATTAGTTCGATAATAGGATACAAGTGATTAGTTCGATGATAGGATACCAGTGAACCTTGTTAGTCCTCAGTGATCCAATTAGTCCCAGTCAGGACACGAGACGAACTTTGTTCCAGCCATGCGTAAGCGTGGCATGTCTCATTGTGCAGTGATTCAATTAGCCCCAGTCAGCGAATTTGTTGTTTGTGTCTTTTCCAGCAAAATCTTGTCCAGCAATCTTGTCCAGCAAAATTTTATTCTAACAATCCCTCCTCTTGGTCCTGGAGCACGATTCATTTGCTCCCAGATGACCATCCTCGGTCCCCCTTTCGTCGGTGCTTACAGCCACTGGCTTATGTCCGGGGGTTCGGTTGTTCCTTCGACAGTGTCGTATTGGTGTTCTTCATCCCTTGGTAGCAGATTGGTGTGTTCCTCCTCGATAGAGGCGATCGGCATCACGGTTTTCATAGCAGTTTGGCAACACAACTTTATAAGGCTCAGCGCACAACACATCAACATACAAATTACAACTATTATTATTATCCCTTGCATCATCCACGCTCCCCACCCGGTTTTCCCTAGCAACCAATCAAGCCATCCTGTGCTTGTGGGTTGATGGAGCTTCTTTATTTCTTCTTGGATATGATTTGCTAGGCTCGTGATATTCTCGGAGCTATCTGGGGCATATGTACAGCAGTCTGTCCCGATCAGGGCACAGGTGCCTCCTTGCGCCGCCAACAGATAATCTATGGCTATCCTATTCTGTAAGGCGGTGGTCCGGATCGCCACCATTTCGGCACTCATTTCTCTCAGGGACTCAGCCGTATCGTTGGCTATTTGTTCGAGCACTGCTGCCATGTTTATGGATTCCCTTGCTATTTTTCCTGTTCCGTACCAGGGGAATGCTATAGCCCAGAATCTTTCGGTTTCCGTAATAGTTCTCTTAACACGCTTGGCTGGTTGCCATAATGACTGGTACCCGTAGTGGTGGGTTAGGGAGGATAAATGATGGATGTATGGTACTACGTATCCTATATAGCATGACCCAGTCCAGGTTCGTGGAAGCCATGGATACGCCTTATATCCACAAATGAGATAGGTATTATTATAGGCCTCAAATTTGTTCCAAAGTTGGTACATGATCCCAGGTATTCCCCTCCAGGGTAGATTGCTAGTCCGGTTTAGCACGTCGGATAAATTAAACGTTCCCACGTGGGGCCATTCTAGGGCACCTGGTGGTTTAGTACTGGTTTTGGTTAAAGTGTAATTATACTTGCACTTACTCCATCCAACCACTAACCCTGTCTCGTCATAGTTTACCAAGCAGACTTCCCCCTCTGCATTGTTTAGTTTTCCCCCTGTGCTGACTAATAGCTCTTCTGGATACCTTCGATTATTGTACTGGGGATGAAACCATCCTTTAAAGTTCATGGGGTTATACCCTGCCTGTTTCCACTCATGTTCCAGCTGACCTGGATTCAAGCTATTTTGGGTTTGTATGGTATCCTCCTTATTCCAGGTGGTATTAGAGTGTAATAACCACCCTACCATCTCCTCTACCTTAAAGGGGATAGGCCTTAATGGGATTCCTCCCCCCGTATGGGTGGGCACATGGGCGCACACCCAGCAGGAGCTTTGGCCCATTTTTTTTCGCATAGACATATGACATGTACAGAAAGGTATTTACATGCAATCCTCTCTCTTTACGTAAATGGGGTACCGCGCTTCCCGTGACAATATAAAATAACGCCATTACCCATAATACTCTAAACATGATTCATATATCACTACAGTCCAGTCTTTACAGGAATTTTGTGACAAAGGGTATGCAGATCACCTGTGAAACAGATTCAGAAAGTAGCCAGTCAGTCGTCTTTGTATACTTTCAATTGTGTCCAATGCTTCCATACTCCTTTACCCCTTATGTCTAGACAGGCACAGGTATCCCCACTGATTATGATTTCATATGGCCCACTCCATTTTGGGGCGAACCCTGGTTTGCTGGGCAGAGTTTTCACCATGACTTTACTACCCGCTGAGGGAACATAAGCCGTCATTGTGAGCTCTTGTGCCCGATCCTTGTCCTCCAGATTATCGCGGACATTCTTTCGCATCTCCTTTAATTGAGTGCTAAATTCCAGAACGTATCATTTTAGTCTATCTTTTAAAGGGCCTACATCGGCCCCACCTGTTATGATGCCTTCTGGCAATTGCATCGCCCTTCCTGTCATCAATTCATAAGGGGTCAAGCCTGTCGTTCGGTTTTCAGTGGCTCGCAGCTTCATTAGGATAATGGGCAATACTTCAGTCCAGGTTTTCCCTGACATCTGCATTGCCTTTGCCAATGCATTTTTAAGGGTTCGGTTCATTCGTTCCACCATGCCCGAACTTTGAGGGTGGTATGGAATGTGGAATTTTTGTTTAATTCCCATTAATTGGCATACCGTTTTTATGACACTCCCGGTAAAGTGGGTACCTTGATCAGAGTCCATTTGAATTGGTATTCCCCACCTGGGGATTACTTCTTCAGCTAAGACTCTGGCAACCGTCAAAGCGGTGCAATTTCGCGTGGGGAAAGCCTCTACCCAGCGGGTGAATTGGTCTATGACCATGAGGCAGTAGGTTTTGCCATGTGACGGTGGAAGGGGACCTGTGAAGTTTATCTGTATATGCTCCCAGGGCCCTCGCGGCCTTGGTTGATGTCCCATTTTGACTTTTATGGGTCGCCCGGGGTTATACTGCGCACAGGTGATACATCGATGGCAGTATCTCGCGATATCTCTTCCCATCCCCTTCCACCACCATTCTTTGCTGAGGCTTCCCATCATCGCTTCTCTCCCTGAGTGTACAAGCCCATGGTGGAGTTCTAATAGCGTATTTTGAATGCACTTGGGGGCCATTACCCTGTTGTCCTTTCGCCAGACATTATCGCTTCCCCGCTTTGCGCCTTGTTCTCCCCACGTACCTTTTTCGACGTCGGGGGTGTCCTCATGCAGTTCGTCAATACTTATCTCGTCCTCGGAGCTGCTCACAGTGGCTATTGGTACTTCTTCGATCCTTTCTTGCTCTAGCGCCCTTTGTGCTGCTTGGTCCGCAGCCTGGTTCCCCTGGTGATTTAACCAGTCCGGGCTAGTCCGGTCCGGTTCCCTCTGATGTGCCTTAATCTTAATTGCTGCTACCTGTTGGGGTTTGTCGCTAGCTTCTAGGAGGGCTTCTACCCTCAGCTGGTGTTTTATGGGATTGCCTCCCATAGTAATGAATCCCCTCCTACCCCATGCAGTCATATAATCGTGGACCACCCCAAAGGCATACCTACTATCTGTGTAAATGTTCACGATTTTATTCTCTGACAACTCTAGTGCCCTGGTGATAGCCACTAGCTCTGCTACTTGGGCCGATAGGCCTCCATCAATCCGTCCTGACTCTACGGTTTTTAATTCGCCAATAACCACCGCCCACCCCGTTCGGGGCAGCCCATCTATATACTTGCGTGAACCATCTACGTACAACGTCTCTTCCGCTGTCGCTAAAGGGGTGTCTTTTATCCTATCTTCTTCCAGGTTCATATCTACGTCCCCACAGTTGTGGGGCTCCCCAGTTCCCAGTATTCCTTCTGCCGGGTTCTCCCCTGTGCCTCTAACAATGGTTACTGCTTTACTCGGAGGGAGGAGGATGGCCTCCCACTTGGCACGTCTCATGTTCGAGACGGATCTTAATTTCCCGGTATTCAGCATCTCTACCAGAGTGTGTTTAGTGTGCAATATAATGTTTCCTGTCATTACTATTGGCTCACTAACCTTTACTGCCCAAGCCGCACAATCCAATGCAGCTATGCACCGGGAGAGCCCTGTGACTACCGGTCCCTCCGCTGTGGAATAGTAGGCGATGGGCCTTCTTTTATCCCCATGATCCTGTGTAACCACTGCTGTGTAAAACCCTTCTTCATTGTTGCAATGTATGTGGAAGTCCTTACTCATATCTGGCAGTCCTAGCCCTGGGGCTGATACTAGCTCAGACTTTAGTTGAGTATAAGCTTCCTCTTGTTCCGGTCCCCAATCTATCGGTTCCAACGCGGGTTTACCCCCTTTCACTAATCTTTGTATAGGTTCTGCTAATTTAGCGAACCCCGGGATAAAATTTCTACTGTAATTAAAGAGCCCCAGTACCTTCCTAACTCCATGTACTGTTACGGGTCTCGGCATGCCCTGGACAGCGTGTTTCCTGTCCTGTGGCATTTCTTCAAGTCCTTGGGAGATTAGATGTCCCAGGTATAGGACCTGAGTTTTTCCTATCTGTGCTTTTTTAGGGCTTACCTTGAGGCCAGCCGTCTCTAGGGCCCTTAGTACTAAATATAGGGTTGCCAGATGGTCTGCCTTCGTTTCCGAGGCTATTAGTATGTCGTCGACGTACTGCAAAATAGTGCTTCCTTTAGGTACTTCTATCTGTTTTAGGATATCGCTCATGACGCGGTGAAAAATAGCTGGGCTATTATGGAATCCCTGTGGCAATCGGGTCCACGTATATTGTTTATCCCCTACTGTGAATGCAAATTTCTCTTGTGATTCCGGATCTAATGGGAGTGCCCAGAATCCGTTAGCTATGTCTAAAACGGTGAATATCTTCTGTTCAGGGGATAGCCCATTCAAAATTGTTGAGGGGCTGGCAACGATGGGGTGTAATTTAGGAGTGACCCTGTTGAGGGCCGTATAGTCTATAGTCAACCTATAGCTCCCATCAGGTTTCTCTACTGGCCATGTGGGGGAATTAGTAGTGCTCGTGGTTTCCCTCAGGATACCCCTTTCTACTAGCCCCTTCACTATGTCCACGACTGCCTTCCTGGCCTCCGCCTTTATTGGGTACTGCCGGTGTGGCTTGTTTTCTGGTCCAGGAATCTTAATAGGGTCGATACTAGCTTTTCCTGTATCTAACTTTGTTTCAGCCCATACCCCAATCACGGAATCACAATGGCTCCGTATCCTCCCGTATCTTCGTGCCAGTCCCTGGTAGTTACGGTGGCCACCCCAAGGGTGCCAGTGTTATTTGCCAGTTGTCTAATCTTTTCCTTACGGCCATCCGCCTTTGGCCATGTTAACTTTCCTTTGCCACAATCAATTCTTGCTTTGTACTCCCTCATTATATCATTACCTAATATTGTACCTTCATTATTTTTACACACATAGAATTTCATGGGGAGGTATATATTATCGATTTCCACCAGCTGCGTGTTGCTCAAGTGAGCTGGCACTTTTGTGCCATTGAGTCCTCGCAGGAGTATTGACTTACTAGTAGTGGGGAGGGGGAGGTTAGTGACGGAAACTGATGCGCCTGTGTCCACCAGCATTTCACATTGTCGGCCCCCTACTAGTGCAGACACATAAATTCTCCCCTCCCTTTTACCTTTTATGGGGGCCACAGGACATCAACTACTACGCTTATATTCCTGCCATTCCTTATATTCTTCGGCGGTTAGGGTGTTTTGCCCCTCACTAGGCCTGTTGTGTTTTCCGTAACAGGCGGCCTCTAGGTGCCCCCGTTTTCCGCAATAATTGCACTGTTTGTCAACTTTCTTCCCTGGAGTTCTAAAGTCTGTGACACAGCCCAACCATCTTTCTGCATCTTCTTAATTAACGACTGTCGGTTTGTCATATAAGAATATGTGAGGGAGCCCGAAGGTCCCCTCTTAACTTCCTCACCTGACATCGCCGCTGCTTCACCGATCGTTCCTTCGTGTCTGGAGATCTGTTCCTTAGAGAGCCCCCCTATTCTTTCCTTCCGAGAATACCCGAGCTTCTTGTCGCACTCTATGCCAGCGTTCTCAGAGGTCCGGGTTTGTCTTTCTCTCAAAACTGCCCGGACGTGTAACGCTTGCTTGTTGGACGGGGTTTCTACCCCTCCCCGGTGTCTGTTTACCTGATCAGGGTCCTACAACACCAACACTAATAATCTCCTAGTTCACTTAGCAACATGATATAATGCAGAAAAATGTTAACCGTACTCGAGTAGTATCACGACTTTAGGACACCTTGGAGTCTCGGCACCTACTTCATGGTCCTGGCCTTCGCGTGGGGCATTTGCCCTCTTAACAACCGGCCTGAGGCTAGGTGTCTGAGACAAGTGTCCTCCTGGTCCGAGGTTTTTCTTAGTTACTATTACACAAATACAAATACACAAATACAAACACACAAATACAAATCAAGTAGTGTCTCTTACCCACTCAGTCTGTGTCCCAGATTCATTTTGGTGCCGCTTCGCCGTTCAGTCGCCTTGTCGAGTGTCTCTGATTTATGGGCGGTCAAAAATCTGACTACTCACCCTGGTCACTGATTCGAACGACTGTTCAGCTCCGTGGCACCCTGCTCGCAGCGCCAATTTGTTGTAGGAAAAATGATTCCTCGGAAACTAGACTTTGAGTAAGAGAGACAACTTTATTAAATGACAGAGCTCTGGGAGAAGCGTCTGCAACCACGCGGTCTGCGAGAGCACCTTCTCCCCGATTGTAGTACGTGCCGAGCTTATATACAATTCCAAGAAGTTGGTTTTAGATCATTTACATTCATCCAATCAATTCATTTATTAGCGCATATCGTTATTTTCCTCCAGTCAGGAGTTTACACACTTGTGTTGCCAATTCTGCCTCTTCAGGTCTTCGTTCCATCTTGTTCCCCGGCGGAATGTGATTAGTTCGATAATAGGATACAAGTGATTAGTTCGATGATAGGATACCAGTGAACCTTGTTAGTCCTCAGTGATCCAATTAGTCCCAGTCAGGACACGAGACGAACTTTGTTCCAGCCATGCGTAAGCGTGGCATGTCTCACTGTGCAGTGATTCAATTAGTCCCAGTCAGCAAATTTGTTGTTTGTGTCTTTTCCAGCAAAATCTTGTCCAGCAATCTTCCCTCTGCAACTGGACCCTGGACTTCCTAACAAACAGACCCCAGTCTGTCAAATTAGGCAACCACACCTCCCCCCCCCCGACCCTGAACACGGGGGCCCCACAAGGATGTGTGCTGAGCCCCCTCCTCTACTCCCTCTTCACCCACGACTGTGTGGCTGTTAATGGTTCCAACACCATCATCAAGTTTGCAGATGACACCACGGTAGTAGGCCAGATCACCAACAACGATGAGTCAGCCTACAGGGAGGAGGTCCAGCATCTCGTGAAGTGGTGCGCCGACAACAACCTGGCCCTTAACACCAAGAAAACAAAGGAAATAATCGTGGACTTCAGGAAGTCCAAAGGCGGAAGTCACACCCCCATCCACATCAATGGGGCGGAGGTGGAAAGGGTGGCCAGCTTTAAGTTCCTCGGAGTCCACATCACGGAAGACCTCTCCTGGTCCCTCAACACCTCCTCTCTGGTGAAGAAGGCCCAGCAGCGCCTATATTTCTTGAGGAGGCTGAAGGGATGTAATCTGTCACCCCCGATCCTCTCTAACTTCTACCGCTGCACTATAGAGAGCATCCTGACAAACTGTATCACGGTATGGTATGGCAGCTGTAGCTCCCATGACCGGAAAGCCCTGCAGCGGGTAGTCAAAACTGCCCAACGCATTACCGGCACCCGGCTACCGACCATAGAACATATATATCAGAAACGCTGCCTACGGAGGGCACGGTCCATCATCAAAGACCCTACCCACCCCAGCCACAGTCTGTTCGCCCTCCTACCATCTGGAAGACGCTACAGATGCATTCGCACCTGTACGACCAGATTTAGGAACAGCTTCTTTCCCAGGGCTGTCATCCTACTGAACTCCACAAATAAACACTAAAGCCTGCACATCTGCCGATGCACTTTATTATGGTCATATTTATGCTAATATATATGTACAAATGTATGTTGAAATGTTTAAGTGTCCTAATCCAAATTGTACACTCTCGGGAGCCGCAAGCCTACATTTCGTTGTACTGCACTTGTGCACTAACAATGACAATATAAGTTGATTTGATTTGATTTGTCCAGCAAAATTTTATTCTAACACCACTTCCCTTGTATTCCCAAGAGTTTTAAGGTGGCCTGCATCACCTGCCTCGTGAAATGGCTCCCTTGATCGGACTCCACGACCTGGGGCAGCCCCCATCGGGAGAACACTTCCCTCACCAGGATTCTAGCTGTTGCTAGTGCCATGGCTGCTCGGCAGGGGAAGGCTTCCACCCACTTGGAAAATACGTCCACCAGGACTAAACCGTACTTGTTGCCTGCTTTAGTGGTGGGCAGTGGTCCGATGAAATTGACCTGCAGGGACCGCCACGGCCCTTCTACCCTCCTGGTGTGCCCTATGGGGGCTTTCCTGCACTGCGGATCGGGGTTATTGGCTGCGCACACCAAACAGTACGCACAGAAAACTCGGACATCCTCCCTGAGCTGGAGCCACCACCCTGCCTCCTGTACCCTTTGCCAGGTAGTTTCCGGCCCTGGGTGTCCTGCTCCCGGTCCCCCATGGGCCAACTGGAGGATCTCTTCTCGGTGCCGTGCAGGGACTACCCACCAATCCCCTTTGAAAAGCATCCCCTCTTTGATACTAATGTCCGCTGCCCCGAACGGACCTTCTATGGACTCCCCATTCTCTCTCTTTATCAGGACGGCCTTAAGGACAGGATCCTGGGTTTTGGCCTGCTTTAAGTCTGGAGCCAAAGCAACCCCGTGTGCCTCCCTTGTCCCGGATTGCGGCTACCGGACCTGCTGTGTACGGATCCCAGAATACTCTTTCCCTGGCCCCCTGTTTG
The DNA here is from genome assembly GCF_052327205.1 of Somniosus microcephalus. Taxonomy (NCBI): domain Eukaryota; kingdom Metazoa; phylum Chordata; class Chondrichthyes; order Squaliformes; family Somniosidae; genus Somniosus; species Somniosus microcephalus. The sequence goes on along the minus strand of NC_140994.1, from coordinate 221,001,927 downwards.
GCCAGCTCATCTGCCTTTTGGTTGCCCTCCCACTTGGGCTCTGTCTTTGAATGGGCTTTAACTTTGTGAATATAGTGATCTCCCCCAGTGCCTGTGGCCTCAAATTTTACCTAGCAGCGGTGCTGTTGCTAGGGGCTTCCCATCTGTGGACTTGAATCCGCGCCTGGCCCAGATTGCCAAGTATTCCGTGCATGAGTTGCACGTGAACATAGAGTCCGACAAATGGTGTAGGGGGTGGGGAACTCGTCGGGGTGGGTGACCACGTATGCCACCACCGCCAGTTCGGCGTGCTGAGCGCTCCAGGGTGTTTAGGAGTTTAATGGCCTTTGCTATTTTAGCCGTAGGGTCATAGATTCCGCACCCGGTGAGATGCTCCCCCTTCACGACCGAACTGGACCCGTCTAAATAGATGTCCCGGCCCATCAGGTGTTTCCCGGCCCGGAATCCTTCATCTACATCCCACACCCTTTCTACCGTACACGTGTGGGCCGTCCATGTGTAAATCATGCTGGCTGCTAGCTTTGGCTCGGTCAACCCCTGCACACTCGAGTTCATCTTCGAGAGCAATAACGTCCAGTGGGCAATGCAAGCACTGCTCACTGTCCCGTCCTTTATTCTCCCGTCCAACAACATCTGAGTGGGTGTATGGTGGGGGAGTAGAACTATCGGGGATGATCCCGTAAAGAGCTGTGAGCGCTTTACGGCCCAATGCGTGGCCAGGAGATGCCTCTCGTAGTTGGAATATTCCCGTTCTACCTCGGTGAGAACGCTAGAGAGTAAACCACGGGCCATAGCTTGCCGTGTCGCTCCTGGAGCAACACCGCGCTCAAGCTATCCCCGCTGGCTGCTACCTCTAAAAAGAATCCTTCCCCACCGTTGATGGCTCCCAATGCGGATGCCGTCTGCAAATCCCCTTTGAGGCGAGTGAACACTTCCTGGCAGTTCTGATCCCACTCCCACTCGACTCCCTTGCGGAGGAGCCGAAGCAGAGGGGCTGCCGTGGCTGCGTAACCCTCTATGAAGTCCCGGCAGTACCGTGTCCCAGAAAAGACCTTTCCCCGGTCATATTCTTGGGGGCTGGTAGCTCCTGTACTGCTTTCCTCCTAGCCTCGTTTATGGCCCTTTCACCAGCCCTTATGGTCAGCCCGAGGAATTTGACTTCCTCCTGGCCAATCTGGGCTTTCTTGGGGTTGACCTTGAACCCCGCCTCCTACAACGGCTTTAGCAGCTCGTCCAGTAGTGGCCCGTGGTTCTCCCCCTCTGCGGAGAACAAAAGCAGGTCGTCCACATACTGGATTAACTGGTGGGGTCAGCTGAAGCCTTTTTGTGTGTCTGCCATGCATTGGTGGAATATGGAGGGGCTGTTGTGGAACCCCTGGGGAAGGCATGTTCATGTATACTGCTGCCCTTTAAAAGTAAATGCAAACTTGTATTGGTCTTCCCGTCTGAGGGGAATCGACTAAAAACTGTTGGAGATATCCAGCACTGTGAATGTGGTTGCGGTTGCTGGAATGCTCCCTATAAGATCAGCGACAGCTGCGACTGTGGGCGCACAAGCTGGGATGTTCTTATTGAGGACCCGATAGTCCACGGTGGCTCTCCACGACTGGTCGGGTTTCTTCACCGGCCAGAGTGGTGAGTTCACGATGGTGGCTGTTAGTCTCAACACCCCCTGTTTTACCAGGGATCCCAGTGCTGTCTCCAAGTCAGCTTCTGCCTCCCGGGGGAAACTATTCTGCTTTTGTGGCCATGACATGGGGTCCCCTTGCACCCAGACCTCTACCCCCGTCACCCTGCCACAACCATGTTTATGGGTGGCGAATGCGGCGAGATTGTCCCGCACATTCGCCTGGTATTGGGCTGGGGCGCTACTAACCAACTGTTCCAGGTCGTAACTCCCTTTGGGTTTCATGGCGCATACACTACCCCCTCCTCCCTTATCTCTGGGAATCGCTATCACCTCCTCTGTCTTGTCCGAGACCACTGCCCCCCACAGGCAGTGATTCCTCAGGTCCACAATGACCCGGTTGGCTAACATGAAATCAGCCCCGAGGAGTCCCCACCCTGGTTGCTCCCATTTCATTAGCACGCACTTCCACATGGTGCGGAGGGACCCTAGCTCTATTCTCGGGGTTTTGGACTTCGCCTCCACCTGCTCGTTCCCTGTGAATCCCATTATCCTAAATGGGACCTTGTTAGACCAGGGTGAATTGGTTGGGTCTTCCGAATGGACCACTGTGCTGGAAGCTCCGGTATCCACCAAATATCTCCCCTGCACCGTCTCCACCCCCATCTTAACACAGGGCCTGTCCCACTCATCATAAGTGAGCGGACACAGGTACTCAGGCTGGGCGCGTTCTAGTCAGGAGGAAGGTGGACATGCGGGTGTGGGCGGCGTTATGCTGCTCACGGCAGCGCCTAGCCTTCCTCTGTCCTTCCCCAGCACCGTGCGAAGGGCGGCACTGGAACGTCAAATGGTTCATTGGGCGCCTCCTTTTGCCTCAGTGACCTGGGGTTTTCGCACTGGAGGACCCCCTTGGCCTAACTTCCCCTCCCCCCCCTTTTGGACCAAAAATCCCCCCTCCAGTGTCCCATCTTCCCATACTTGAAACAAGTCTTAAACGCGTCGGTGTTACCCCCTTCCTGACGCCATTCCTTCCTATCCCCCTTACTGGTCTTCATCTCATGTACCCTCCCCTTGTGGTTGACCTCCTACCTGGAACCGGCCCTAAAAGCTAAGCCCAATTTTCGGAGCACGCCTGCCTCCGTGTTCATGAGGTCCTCAGAGTCAAACCATGCTTCTGCCTTGGCTTTAATCCTTGGCAGGCTGTTTGCTACCAGGGTCCTAAGCCAGTGGTTTCTGGAGACCCCTATCAGTTGTGTGTGGTCTGGCGCACCTCCAGTTGCCTTTGCGTACACCGGCCATAGCCTGTCCGCAAATGCAGCCAGTGCCTCGCCGGCCAACTGTAGAGTCCGTTCCACTTGTGAGAACGGACTACACTGGGTATGCCCCAGGGCTCTCGGGATCTCCTCTTTCAACCCCTCTGTGGTGCTTCGCCCCGTTTTTGTGGCTGGGGACAGGCTCTGATACAGTTTCTCGTCAAGGAAGAGCAGCATCAGCCTATGGATCTCGCCCTCACTACACCCGTTGATCCCCCTTACCTGCTCAACCTCCATAAAGTGAACTGAGGGGTCCCCGTCCTGTTTTCGTTTGGGCAACTCTACTACCATGGCTTGCAACTGTGGGGTGGTGAATGGGACCACATAATCGCTCTGCAGCGGGCCCTGGTCACCGTACTTTTGCTGCCGCAGAGGATACATTGGTCTTGGTGGCGCTTCTGGCGCCGGTGGGACTTCCCTGTCCTGAACCTTATCCTCTGCTTCCTGACCCTCCTCGTCCCACTCCACCTGGGTTTCCCCTGGTGCCATTAAACAGACCATGCCTCTGGCCCCAGACAAGGCTTGGGTCAATTTTTTTTAATCCTTTCTTTGCAGGGACCGTGATCAGAGTCTTCATAGCCCCTACTTCTAGCTACCTTTTATGAGCTATTTTAATGTCCCTTAGCGGACCCTCCAAACCGTTGGCTCTCATCGTTAATCTTGCGTTCTCCTCCCGTAAGGCCTGCTCATTTAACCTGGCACTGCAGGTATTCCCCCATATTACGGGAGGTCTCTTCCTGTGCGCGTCTTTCCTCGCGCAACTCCTCCACTAATCTACTCCCAACTATCCCCCTCGTGTCGGGCTTGTCTTCAGACACTTTCAGCTCGTTTTTGAGCTTTTCAACCTGCTCCCGGAGCAGTTGAACTTGCTTTTGGAAGCACAGGAGCCAAATCACCTTCTCTTTGGACTTCCTGTGCTCCTTGCTCCCTGTCCACTCTGCAGCACTATCCTCGGGACTCTCAGAGCACAACATCTCCAGCACCCATTGTTGGGATACGTTAACCTTTTTAAACACGTAGGAGGAAATTCTGTCTTCCATTCCGGATCTCTTGCCCTCCAAACTGTCCATATCTAATCCGCAACCTATCGTCCTGCCAGTGGTCACCAAATCTGTAACCGTTTTTTCCGGTGGCCAATTTCCTATGGCCCCTGCCGCAATCGTCAATTATTGTAAGTGGTTTCGCCCCGCCCATAGCGAGCACGCAAACCCCCTTACTACAAGTTCTGGACGATACGGATTACTGAGGACAGATTTGAACACGAACAGCGTTTTCAGAATTACCTGTACAGTGTTTATTAAGGTTGACAAAAACCACTCCACTCGCATACAGTACGAGCAGTGTGAACACAACAGTACAGTTTGAAACAGTACAACCCTGACTTGTCCAACAAGCCCCTGCCGTGCTGACTTACCATGGCCTAAAAACACCCTCCTGTGAACTATGAACTAAACTATCACAGGGCCCTTCCAACGCTAAACCCCCTCTGGTTTGGTAGGAACATACAGGCAGCCCCTCACACAGCTAAGTGATCTTGTGGGTGTGTAGGCTTGGCAATGCTCACCTAGATTGCCCCTTTTTGATCTTGCTTGCAGCTTTCTCCCGTACGTCTCAGCTACCTGGTTCCGTACCGGCCTTGTGGCTGTGAGTCCTAGCCTTAGTCGAAGTCCATCTTGACATTCCATTGTGTGGAGAGCAGGAGAGAGAGAGAGAGAGAGCTATCCAAACTGTTCTCTAATATACCCCTCCAATACAAAGACTGCTGTCTGTAGTTTTAATGGACTCATGGCCTCAGGTGATGGTTTTGAAGCTTCTTTCCAGGTTTGACTGGTTTTTGATCTCATTTCGATCTTCCAGCCAATTAACTTAATGAGTTGATCTCGACCAGAACAATGAGTCGTCAGCCTTGTTAATCAAGACTTGGGAGTGGGCCTCTCGGGCCATTGTTCCCAAGTACAGTTTGTTTCCATACAAATGAGTCATCTCCAGCTTGAGTGGTTTTTCACTGCTCCCCCCGCCCCACCCACCCCCCCAAGCAGCCTGTCCACTTTTTAATAATCTGAAAATCCATGGAGTCTGCGCCGACTGCTACACTAGAACTAGGGGGTATAGTCTCAGGATAAGGGGTAGGCCATTTAAGACCGAGATGAGGAAGAATTTCTTCACTCGGAGGGTTGTGAATCTTTGGAATTCTCTGCCCCAGAGGGCTGTGCATGCTGAGTCTTTGAGTATATTCAAGGCTGTGGCGTACCGATCACAGAAAGGACACAGTCCGCTTTTCGGTCCGTAGACTATAAATCAGGCGTCATGCCTTTAAGAAGGATCACACCTTTAAGAAACTTGATCTGCAACATAGTTAAGCCCGGAGCGGGGGAGGAGCAGTCGAAGCTGTGGACTGATGAAAGGCAGTCGGACTTGGTGTAGTCTCTGACTCCATTTTGTGTTCAACATGCAGCCTCAACAATTAAACCTTTTCTGTTGAACCTCTCCGAGTTCAGTATTTTTTGCTAGGAGTACGTAGACTCCTACATTGGTGACCCCGACGCTCAGGACGACTCCTAAGCATAACCATGGCTGACACAAACGCAGTTTCTGTGAAGCTGCCGGAGTTCTGGGAGAACCTAGCCACCGCCTGGTTCCGTCAAGCCGAATCGCAATTCCGACTCCGCGGCATCACCGCCGACGCAACGATGTACGACTACCTCCTCGCCTCCCTGGGCAGCTCCACAATCACGAAAGTCTGGACAACACTACAAAACCCTCCGGAGGAAGGCAAGTACGCACATCTCAAGGCCGCGCTCCTTAAAAAATTCACAGCCTCCCAATTTTTGCGCAACTGCCACCTCTTCGACCTCCCGGGCCTCGGTGACTCCATGCCGTCAGACTTGCTCTCACACATGCTTGCTCTGACCGACGAGAAACCGCCCGGCTCCCTCTTCCGCACGCTCTTTATCCGCCAACTACCTCCCAGCATCCGCCCGGCGATCGTGGCGTCCAGCCACACGGACCTCGAGGCCCTGGCCGATGAAGCCGATAAGCTCCTGTCTGCCGGCTCCAAACACGCCGTCACCCCCGACCTGGCCTCCGCAGCGTCGGCGCGCGCTCCACCCTCTATCGCGCGGCCACACAGCTCGGCCACGAGACCCCCCAGGCCCCCACGTCCCCCAAGCCCTCCGACCCAGGGCTACTGCTACTTCCATACCTGGTTTGGCGCACGGGCACGCCGCTGCAGCCATCCCTGCACGTTTCCAACCGCCCCCACACCGGCCTACACGATGGCCGTGGGGCAAGCAGGCGCGCTGCTGTACGTTACGGACAGTGCCTCCGGACGCCGTTTCCTATGCGACACAGGCGCGCAGCACAGTATCATCCCTGCGTCCACCCTCGAGATCAAGCGAGGCGGCCGCGGCCCTGCGCTGGCTGCCGCCAACGGCACCGACATCCGGACATACGGCACCCACACCGTCACCATCGACCTCGCAGGTCGCCGCTACCACTGGGAGTTTATCACCGCCAAGGTGCTCTCCCCGCTCCTCGGTGCAGATTTCCTGTACGCCCACGGCCTGTTGGTCGACAGGCCTCGGCGCCGCCTCGTGGACATGAACACCATGTCACCTATCTCGGGCGCCATGGCCCCCCCCCAACCCGCCGAAATGGTGTGGCAGTGCCGCGCCCGCTCAACGGACGACTACTCAGCACTCCTGGCTGAGTTCCCAGCCCTCACCAACCCGACCTTCTCCGCAAAAGTTGCTAAGCACGGGGTCGAACGCTTCATCCCCACCACAGGCCCACCGGTGTATGCCCACGCCCGCAGGCTGGACCCGGCCAAGCTGGAGATCGCGCGGGCCGAGTTCGCCACAATGGAACAGCTCGGCATCATCCGCCGCTCCAACAGCCCCTGGGCCTCCCCACTCCACATCGTCACCAAACCTGACGGGGGATGGCGCCCCTGCGGGGACTACCGGCGCCTAAACGACGCCACCACACCAGATCGGTACCCCATACCACACATTCAAGACTTCTCGGCTAGACTGGCCGGCCGCTCAGTCTTCTCCAAAGTCGACCTGGTGCGCGGTTACCATCAGGTGCCAGTCCACCTCGCGGACGTTCCCAAGACGGCCATAATCACCCCTTTTGGGCTATTCGAGTTCTTCCGAATGCCCTTCGGCCTCAAAAACGCGGCCCAGGCCTTCCAGCGGCTCATGGACTCGGTCCTCCGGGACCTGAAGTTCCTCTTTGTCTACCTGGATGACATCCTGGTAGCTAGTTCCTCCAAGCAGGAACACATCGAGCACCTCCGCACCCTGTTCCAGCGGCTCAGTGAGCACGGGCTCATCGTCAGCCCAGCCAAGTGCCAATTCGGCCTTAGCAGGATCGAATTCCTCAGCCACCACATCACGCAGGACGGAGCCATTCCCCTGCCCACCAAGGTGCAAGCCGTCCAGCAGTTCCCCCGGCCTACCACCATCAAAGGCCTCCAGGAGTTCTTGGGGATGATCAACTTTTACAACCGCTTCATTCCCGGAGCGGCCTCCCTCATGCGGCCCCTATACGAAGCCCTCCGGGGTAAGAAAGACAGAATGGCGATCGAGTGGTCGGCGGACATGTTGACCGCTTTCGACTCGACCAAAAAGGCGCTCGCCGACGCCACCATGCTCGCTCACCCACAGCCCAACGCCAGGGTGGCCCTCACCACGGACGCCTCCGACCATGCGGTCAGCGCCGTGTACGAACAGTGGGTCGACGGGGCCTGGCAACCGCTGGCCTTTTTCAGCCGCCAACTGCGCCCCCCGGAGGCCAAATACAGCGCCTTTGACCGCGAGTTCCTCGCACTGTACCTGGCAGTCCGCCATTTTAGATTTCTTCTGGAGGGCCGCCCCTTCACCGCGTTTGTCGACCACAAACCCCTGACATTCGCGATGGCGAAATCTGCGGACCCGTGGTCAGCCAGGCAACAACGCCAGCCCGAATTCACCACGGACATCCGGCACATCTCCGGTTGAGACAACGTGGTGGCCGACTGCCTATCCCGCCCCGCCATCCACGGCGCCCACCTGGCAGTGGACTATGCTCAACTGGCAGCGGAGCAATGCACCGACCCCGATCTGCTCTCCACACCCACAACCCTCCCAGGGCTGCGACTGACCGACGTCGCCTGCGGCCCGTCCGCCATCACAGTCAAATGTGACACCTCCTTGGCGCAACCCCGCCCCGTAGTCCCGGCGTCCTGGTGAAAACGGGTGTTCGACATCGTCCACGGCCTCTCACACCCCGGCACCCGCGCGTCCATTAGACTGGTGGCCAACCAATTTGTCTGGCGCGGCCTGCGCAAAGATGTGCGCGTCTGGTCCAGATCCTGCATAGCTTGCCAGCGTGCCAAAATCCACCAGCACATCAAAGCCCCACTCGAGGAGTTCACCGTGCCAGAAAGAAGGTTTGACCACGTCCACATCGACCTCGTCGGCCCCCTGCCGCCATCACAAGGTCACACGCACCTGCTGACAATCGTGGACCGTACCACCCTCTGGCCCGAGGCCATTCCACTGACGTCCACCACCACCGCCGACATCGCGAGGGCGTTCATCGGTACCTGGGTTGCTCGGTTCGGCGTCCCCTCCGACATGACGTCGGATAGAGGCCCGCAGTTCACCTCTGATCTGTGGGCCGCCATCGCCCGAAACCTCGGGTTGGCCGTTCACCGCACCACGGCTTACCACCCCCAAGCCAACGGACTGTGCGAGCGATTCCACAGGTCCATGAAGGCGTCCCTCCGCGCCAGCCTCGAGGACGAGGCTTGGATCGACCGCCTCGGTCAAGGAAGACCTGCAAGCCTCGGCGGCGGAACTCGTGTATGGCCAGCCGCTGCGCATACCCGGAGAGTTCCTGCCCACCGCCACGACCCCCTGGTCGGCTGACCAGCAACGCCGCGCTTTCGCCAACCGAGCACAACAGTTCGCTCCGGTACCCACCGGCCGGCACGGCGAACCAGCAACCCGCGTACCACCTAGCCTGCACATGGCCAAATTTGTTTTCGTGCGCCATGATGCCCACCGAGGACCTCTACGGCCCCCATACGACGGACCCTACAAGGTACTCCAGACGGGGAACAAGTTCTTCCTCCTCGAAGTGGGTGGCAGAACTGACAAGGTGTCAGTCGACCAGCTCAAGCTGGTGCACCTAGAGCCTGACGAACCCGTTCAAGTGGGCCAACCCCCACCGCGGGGCAGACCGCCTAAGAGCCCGACGCGTCCGACCACCCCGCTCCCGACACCAACCGCCAAGAGCCGTTCCGGCTGTGCCATCAAGCCGCCACGCCGGTTCGTAGAAACATAGAAACATAGAGATAGGAACAGGAGTAGGCCATTCGGCCCTTCGAGCCTGCTCCGCCATTCAATGAGATCATGGCTGATCTTCGTCTGAGATCATAGCTGATCTTACCAGTTCAGTACCCCGTCCCCGCCTTTTCTCCGTAACCCTTAATCCCCTTAGCCTTCAGAAATATATCCAATTCTCTCTTGAAAATATTTATTGAATTAGCCTTCACAGCCCTCTGTGGCAGGGAATTCCACAGGCTCACCACTCTTTGAGTGAAGAAATTCTTCCTCATCTCTGTTTTAAATGATTTGCCCGCTATTTTTAGACTGTGGCCCCTGGTTCTGTGCTCCCCGGCCATTGGAAACATTCTCTCTGAATTCAGCCTGTCCAGGCCTGCCATAATTTTATATGTTTCGATGAGATCCCCTCTCAATCTTCTAAACTCCAGTGAGTACAAGCCCAAACTATTTAATCTCTCTTCGTAGGTCATTCCCGCCATTCCAGGTATCAGCCTGGTGAATCGCCGTTGCACTCTTTCCATGGCAAGAACATCCTTCCGCAGATGGGGCGACCAAAACTGTACACAATACTCCAGATGCGGTCTCACCAGCACCTTGTACAGCTGTAGTAAGGTATCCCTATTCCTATACTCGAACCCCCTTGATATGAAGGCCAACATACCATTTGCCTTCTTAATCGCCTGTTGCACCTGCATGCTCTCCTTCAGTGACTGGTGCACAAGAACACCCAGGTCCCTCTGCACTTCCCCATCTCCCAATCTATTGCCATTTAGATAATAATCTACCCTCCTGTTTTTACCCCCAAAGTGGATAACCTCGCATTTATCCACATTATAGTGCATCTGCCACGTATCCGCCCATTCCCCCAACCTGTCCAAATCGCACTGTAGCCTCCTGACATCCTCATCAGAGCCCACCCCTCCTCCTAGTTTAGTGTCGTCAGCGAATTTGGAAATATTGCATCCAATTCCCTGATCCAGATCATTTATATATATTGTGAACAGCTGGGGTCCCAGGACAGATCCTTGCGGCACCCCGCTGGTCACTGCCTGCCACTCCGAAAACGAGCCGTTTATTCCAACTCTCTGTTTTCTATCCGCCAGCCAGTTCTCTATCCACGTTAATACTTTGCCCCCAATCCCATGAGCCTTAATTTTGCATGATAATCTTTTGTGTGGAACCTTATCGAAGGCTTTCTGGAAGTCAAGGTACACCACATCCACTGGTTCTCCCCCATCTATTTTACCAGTTACTTCCTCAAAAAATTCCAGCAGATTAGTCAAACACGATTTACCCTTTGTAAATCCATGTTGACTCTGTCCGATCCTTTCCCCATTTGTCAAGTGCTCCGCTATTTTATCCTTAATAATGGACTCTAGCATTTTGCCCACAACCAATGTAAGGCTTACTGGTCTATAATTCCCTGCTTTCTCTCTACCCCCCTTTTTAAATATTGGGGTAACATTAGCTACCCTCCAATCCACGGGTACTGTTCCCGAGTCAATGGAGTTCCGGAAGATGATCCTTAGAGCATCTGCTATCTCCAGGGCCACCTCCTTAAGTACCCTAGGATGTAGTTTATCAGGCCCCGGGGATTTGTCGGCCTTCAGTCCCCTCAACTTACCCAACACCATATCCCTAGAGATACTAATTTCTGTCAGCTCCTCCCTCTCATTAGTCCCTATGTTTGTCGATATTCCTGGGAGGTTATTTGTGTCCTCCTTTGTGAATACAGAACCAAAGTATGAGTTTAATTGGTCTGCCATTTCCTTATTCTCCATTATATATTCTCCCGAATCGGACTGCAAGGGACCGACTTGGGATTTTACCAGTCTTTTCCTCCTGATATACCGATAAAAGCTTTTGCAGTCTGTCTTTATGTTTGCTGCAAGTTTACTTTCGTATTCTATTTTCCCCTTCCTGATTAATCCCTTTGTCCTCTTTTGCTGTATCCTGTACTGCCCCCAATCTTCCGGTCTGGTGCTTTTTTTGCCAGTTGATATGCCCTTTTTTTTGATTTTATGCTGTCCCTAATTTCCCTCGTTATCCACGGTTGAGTCACCTTTTTAGGTTTATTTTTATGCCAAACCGGTATAAACATGTTCTGGAATTCTTCCATTCTATCTTTGAATGCTTGCCATTGTCTATCCACTGTCAATCCCCCCAGAAACACCACCCAATCAATCTTACCCAATTCCCATCTCATACCCTCGTAATTCCCTTTATTTAAGTTCTGGACCTTAGTCTCTGATTCAATTTCCTCACTCTCCATCTCGACTGAGAGCTCGATCATATTATGATCGCTCTGACCCAAGGGGCCTCGTACAAGAAGATTGCTGATAAGTCCCTTCTCATTGCACAATACCCAGTCTAAAATGGCCTGATCTCGAGTCGGCTCCTCGACATATTGGTCCAGATAACCGTCCCGAAAACATTCCAGGAATTCCTCCTCCTCAGAATTTTTACTAATTTGGGTAGTCCAATCAATATGTAAATTAAAGTCACCCATGATGACAGCTGTGCTCTTATCGCACGCTTCTCTAATTTCCCTTTTTATGCCTTCCCTCACCTCCATATTACTATTTGGAGGCCTATATATCACACCCACTAACGTTTTCCTCCCCTTGCTATTTCTCATTTCTACCCATACAGATTCCGTTTCATCCGAGTTAATATCCTTCCTTTCCATTGCATTAATCCCCTCCTTTACCAGCAATGCTACCCCACCTCCCCTACCTTTTTGCCGATCCTTCCTAAATATTGTATATCCCTGGATGTTAAGTTCCCAGCCTTGCCCACCCTGCAGCCACGTTTCTGTAATCCCAATCAAATCATACTTGTTTACCTCTATTTCCACAACTAATTCATCCACCTTGTTCCTAATGCTTCTAGCATTAAGATACAAAGCCTTCAGGCTTGCTTTTTTCACACTCTCATTATGAATTAGTTTGGCCCTTTGTGTTTCTCTCCTTTGCTTATTGCTTCTCACCTTTCTACCATCTATTTCTGACTTCATATGACTTCCCTCTTTTCCACTACCTAGGTTCCCATCCCCCTGCCAAATTAGTTTAAATCCTCCCGAACCGCCCTAGAAAATATTACCCCGAGGACATCGGCTCCCTCACAGTTCAGGTGTAGACCGTCCCCTTGGTACAGGTCACTCCTCCCCAAGAACTGGTTCCAATGCCTCAAGAATTTAAATCCCTCTCCCTTGCACCACTGCTCAAGCCACGTATTTAGCTTATCTATCTTACTCTCTCTAAACTTATTAGCTCGTGGCACTGGTAGCAATCCAGAGATTACTACCTTTGAGGTCCTACTTTTCAATTTAGCTCCTAACTCCCTAAATTCAGCTTGTAGGACCTCCTCCCTCTTTTTACCTACATCGTTGGTACCTACATGTACCACGACAACTGGCTGATCCCCCTCCCCCTTCAGAATTCTCTGCACCCGCTCCGAGACATCCTTGACCCTTGCACCAGGGAGGCAACATACCATCTTGGAGTCTCGGTCTCGGCCACAGAAACTCCTATCTATCCCCCTTACAATTGAATCCCCTATCACTATAGCCCTATCCCTCTTTTTCCCGCCCTTCTGTGCAGCAGAGCCAGTCATGGTGCCCTGAACCTGGCTGCTGGTGCCTTCCCCTGATAAGTCATCTCCCCCAACAGTACCCAAAACGGTAAACCTGTTTTGGAGGGAGATGACCGCAGGTGACTCCTGCACTACCTTCCTGCCTTTACCCTGCCTTTTGGTCACCCATTTACTGTCTGAGCTAGCCTTTACCTGCGGTGTGACCAACTCACTGAATGTGCTATCCACAACATCCTCAGCATCGCGTATGCTCCAGAGTGAGTCCATTCGCAGCTCCAGCGCCGCCATGCGGTCCGCTAGGAGCTGCAGCTGGACACACTTCCTGCACACATAGTTGTCAGGGACAGTGTCCCTGATTTCCCACATGGCACAGGAGGAGCATGACACGGGTCCGAGCTGCCCTTCCATGACTTAACCCTTACAATACCCTTTTATTTACTACGATTTAGCTTAATTATTGAATTCTACTTAGAATAAGTTTGTGAAAGTACTCACCAACCAGTCACCTACCTGTTTTCTGGTGTTGTATTTTCACTGCCGCCTCCTGTCCTGGAACCTTTTCCACCTAGGTTAGGCTCCTGAAATAAAATAAATTGAACCTACCTTTTCAACTTCCCCTAACCCCTAAAAGGTTAGAGGAGGTGGAAGGGTGGGAGACACTACACTGTAGTGTTTCGGGTTTAGCAACAGCTCCACCTATATAAGAGTTACTGGCCTCCTGCTCTCCCGACTGCACCAGCTGTGAAAGAAAAAGCCCGCGAAAGGTGAGCTTTTAAACTCACCAGTTACTGGCCTCCTGCTCTCCCGACTGCCCCAGCAGTTACTGGCCTCCTGCTCTCCCGACTGCACCAGCTGTACACTCCCTACTAGCGGATTCTGGGGGGAGCTGTGTGGCGTACCGATCACAGAAAGGACACAATCCGCTTTTCGGTCCGTAGACTATAAATCAGGCGTCATGCCTTTAAGAATGATCACACCTTTAAGAAACTCGATCTGCAACGTAGTCAAGCCCGGAGCGGGGGAGGAGCAGTCGAAGCTGTGGACTGATGAAAGGCAGTCGGACTTGGTGTAGTCTCTGACTCCATTTTGTGTTCAACATGCAGCCTCAACAATTAAACCTTTTCTGTTGAACCTCTCCGAGTTCAGTATTTTTTGCTAGGAGTACGTAGACTCCTACAAGGCTGAGACCAATCGATTTTTGGACTCTAGGGGAATCAAGGGATATGGAGATTGGGCGGGAAAGTGGAGTTGAGGTAGTGGTGTGAGGTAGGATACGGGCAGCATAGTTTTGGATGAGTTCAAGTTTAGGGTGTGGAGAATGGAAGGCTGACGAGGAGAACATTGGCATATTAGAGTCTAGAGGTAACAAAAGCATGGATGAAAGTTTCAGTGGCAGATAAACTAAGGTGGGGCAGAAGTAAGTTATGGTAGTAGACAATCTTTGTGATGGAGAGTATATGGGGCCAGAAGCTCAGCTCACGGTCGGTAAAGGATGTGAGATTGTGAACAATCTGCTTTTGCCATCAGTACATCAAGCAAAAGTTGACACCGGTACAAGTGCCGTACACACTCTGGATTACTAGAATTATATCTGAGGGGCATTTTTATATTAAAAAAAAGCAATATTAGTGGTTTATACCTCCCTTTGGCATCTTTGTGCAAAAGCAAACCAGGAGTGGTCTTCTGAAGTGCATCCTGTTTGCTTTAACTTTTTGCAGAGTTTTAAACTTCCTTTGTTCTCTTTCCCTCCCCCCACCCCCCCTGATTTCAGGCCACTTTCCATACTTTACCCCAACATCAGATTCTCACTAAATCTATATGGGTGACTTTAGCTGAAAATTTTAGGGGGGCGGAAATAAAATTTATTTGATTTCCAATAAGTATGCAGCAACAGCTCTCTGTTCAGTACAGCTGATACTAGCAACTAAGCATCTGGAGAATTGGATCAGCAGCCTGTACCCTTCTATGTGTAGCAAAGTGTTGGAACTCCAACAGACTGTACTGTTGGTTTCATAACCCGTGTTTTGTGCTGCTGTAAACTTTCAGTATGCTTGCAGAGCCTCTTTCCGAGGTACCAAGTCTGCAGTAGTGATTCGCCTATCTGAGCTCATTACCAGGCCCGATATCGATGTGCAGTGGGAATGAGGATGCAAGAGACATTCAACTTTACTACATCCCAAATTAGATATGAATCAACATGACTCCATGTTAGCTGTACATTTATAACCACTTCCGTTCTTTTTAAAATTGATTCAAGTTTTCAGTCCAGTTCAATTTCTTTTCCTTTTTTTCAGAGCTGAAAGAGATCTGACGATATTTTGTGCTGTTGAAGGAAGTTCAAGTTGGGAATAGAACACCCTAGAACACCCTTTGGTTGTAACCAATAATTTCATATCTGGCGTATATTATGGGTTAGAAGCATGCTGGGTGAGTGAAGTTTATTTTACTTTCTCCAATAATATGATTTTGATGCTTAATGTCTGAAAAGCTACTCGATATTTCCATTTCTTTGCATTTCTCATACTGATAAGTATTAATGACCCAATTTAAATCCATGCTGAATTCTAAGCAGTTTTCTGTTGTGCATTTGTACTCCATAGAAACTGCGGTGGGGGGCGTGAAACTCAACTTCAGTGAAAGTGTAAAATGCACGGCAGCGAGTCAGTCGCCCATTCGATACCTTGCCCAATTATCCTTTCCATTGCACACTCACCAAAGTTGTATTTCACCTGAGATTCCTTCAACTAAAGCTCATTTGCAGGGTACCTGAAGCTGGCAAAGAGAAAACTCTTATCGCCCTGACTGAATTCAAACCCAGGTTCCAGTGGGGACCATAAAATATATGAAAGCAGTTTCTTTTTGAAGTATGAATTGACAGCATTACTTTTCACCTCCTTCACAAAAACAATCGCACTACCCTCCTAAGAGGGAAATACAGGCTGTCTTCAGCAGTCCCATCTTCATTATCTCACCTCTAGAACTTAATTTTTTTTAAATATTTGGGCAGGTACCCTATCATTGTAGCTCTAGAAAAGCAGTTTGAATCCAGACCAGATTAGTGGAATGAAAGTTTCCTCTCCAATTCCAGGGAGCTACATGGTGAGTCTGTGCAGGCTCAAACCGTCATTGAGTTCACATAGACCTACTGTGCACAACTGTCCATAATGTATTTGGCAATAATTGGTTATCCCCCTTAAGACTATAAGGTGTGGGTAAATTGAAAAGCCTTATTGTTGCAATAAGGGATGGAGTATTAATACACCACATCACGACGTGGGGCAAAGGTAGGTTTGCACCTTCAATTTTACTTCATGCATTGAGATATTGATCTCGGCTGCTTTGCTATTGGCAAGCATTGAGCAGAGGTCTGTCGCTTTGCCTACAAAGTAGGAGGAAGGGAAAGTAAATAGGAGTGAGAGTCCACAAAGGTCATTCAAGTTTACCTCCGAGCTGTATTGGCTGAAAACAGTTGCCTTCCCCCTCGGCTGTAGTTGATGCATTGCCTTGAGAGATCAGGATGAAAGATTTCCCCTGAACTATTTGTTGGTGCACTGTAAACATAGTGAGAGAACTTGCTCTAACCATTTATAGAGACATTGGAAAAGCATTCTAAAAGAACTTGTATATGATTTTGCTACAAATTGTGATGAGGAACTCTTCCCTACAAGGATATAAAGAAAAAATAAAGAGGGAGAAATTCGGTTGTTGGCGCCACCGATTAACGCCTAAAGAGGCCGAGAAGTGGGGCGCTAGCCAATTTCCGGGCGGGCGCAAGGCGTCTAGTGCCTCGCCCCATATTGAGCATGCATTTAGCGCCGGCTTAGCGCCCGTTCATGGGCGCAGGCTGATTATGACGTCATTTGAGTGTGCAACGCCTTTTGGGCACCCCGGACCGGAAATTCAGTGGTGCCTGGCGCTAATAGTGACAGCTTACCTGGGCCTTACCAAGTCGCTCTCGGGCTGGAGGAGCGTTATTTAAAGGGGACTGGTGTGGTTTAAATGCGGCAGCCATTTTTGGAGCACAACTTCCTCGAGAGCTACAAAGAGTTGCTGAGCTGCACACTGAGAGCCATTTAACCACTGAGCCAGTGCAGGTAGACGATCTTCAGCCTTCTGGCCATCACCTTGCTGTTGGTGAGCCTTGACAATGGGGAACCTTCCTGTGGGCACTTATTACGGGGGCTGCATTGGAGGGGAACGACTTGCTGCTGAATCATCTGGAAAGGGCACTGAGACGCTGGGAGAGGGGGGCGGGCATGGCCAGACGGAGGAGGGCCAACAGACGTCGCCACAGCAGACCTTACGCTGGCAGGGTTTTCCGACAGCAGTTTTCCTACATGAACATGCAGTGTGTCAGAAGGCTGTGATTTGGAAAGGAGGTGGTGACTGAGCTGTGCCAGCTGCTTCAGCCAGGTCTGCAGCCTCGGATAAGGTGCAAGACATCTCTGTCGGTGGCTGAGAAGATGCCTGCTGGCCTGAACTTCTACGCGAGCGGCTCTTCTCAGGCTGCGCGTCAGAGGCTGATCAGAAGTAGCTTCTAGGCCCCTCTCACAGAATGCTTGCTGCCATTCCAAGAACAGGAATGGAACCGGTCTGATACTCCCAAGCCTGTGAAGGGCAAGATGCATGTAAATAGCAGTCATGGCCATTGTAAATGAAGAAAGTGTTTCATTACACAAAATGTGGTTCCTTCAAACATGAGAAAGCTATGGCAACAGAAAGCAAAACTAATACACTGACACATAACTGCCTCTCACACCCAGGAGACTGTCCAAAACATAAATCACATTCCGACCATCTTCCTTGGCCTTGATTCCACTGTGCCAACCAAAGCATCCAATGCCCCATCAGTGAGGTGTTCTGCCCTCTGCCTCACCCTTTCCATGTCTTGCTAGGCTGGTGCGCCACAGATAGGTTCCCACCGCTTTGAAGGCCTACAAAGCAGTGAGTGTGTCTGGTGATGCCAATTGACCTGCCCCTTTAAGAGCTGGCCGGTGCCCGTGTGTCTCAGGGAAAGTGATTATTGACAGCACCCTCGCTGCGCCCCGCCGCGGCGAAGTTGGGTTGCGCTGCCGGGTTAGCGCCTTAAGAGTAGCGTGCAGTGCCTGATATAGCGCCGCAATCACCTTTAGGGGCACTGCAACCCAATATCGCGCTAGGTGGCACTAAATTGCGCCTGGCGCTAAACTTTGCGCATCGCCAGGACTAGCGCCCCAAACGCGGCTATACTGAATTTCTAGGCCAAAGGAACATAAGAAATAGGAGCAGAAGTAAGCCATACGGCCCCTCAAGCCTGCTCCACCATTCAATAAGATCATGGCTGATCTTCGACCTCAACTCCACTTTCCTGCCTGATCCCCATATCCCTTGATTCCCCATGAGTCCAAAAATCTGTCGATCTTAGTCTTGAATATACTCACAACTGAGCACCCACAGCTCTCTGGGGTAGAGAATTCTAAATATTCACAACCCACTGAGTGAAGAATTTCCTCCTCATCGCAATCCTAAATGGTCGTCTAACTCGTTTGTTTGTTGGTTTTTTAAATAAACAGTTCGACAAATTCAGTACTGAAGGAGTTATATATTTTTACAAAACACCACGTTTGTTCCAATTTTGGCTGATGCGAGATAAATGTCTGAAAAGCAATGCATTTTAATGTGTTTTGAAGTGAAGTGTGAACGTCAAACCTAGCTGCAGCTTACTGATAGCACAGCTTTCATTAGAGCTGGCTCCTCATAGCAGCTCTCAGTAACTCCCCTGTTCATGGCATTTCATGGGGAATGAGCTGTTGGTTCAAATACAATTCTGAAGTACATCCTCCTGCACAAGAGCCATACCTTTTCTCATTCAGTCACTCGAAAGTAAAGGGTAAAGCAATTCTTTATTTTTAGTGCTACACTGCCTTGCCTGTGAAACTTGATGCCCTTTTAAAATGCCACTGATGGTGGCACTCCCTCCTTGCATTGTGCGGAAAGTGTAAAGGGTGCAATTTGTCAGAGGTGGGACCTTCTACAAGTGATCAACGTTTAAAGGGGAATTGACTTTTTTGGGAAGAAAATTGCACAGGAAAACCTGAATAATTTTTCCTCACCATGGTGGTTTTCAAATATGAATAACCTCACACTGCACACTTGAAAATAGAAGGAAAACCCTTTCACAAGGACTTCATAAAGCAACAATGTGGTTTCAGTTATGGTCTGACTGTAGAGCACTGGAGCTTTGAGGTGTCAGCCATGGCTCAGTCTTGCCTTTGAGTCAGGTTGTAGGTTCAAGTCTTGCTCCAGAGATTTGCGCATTAAACCTAGGCTGACACTCCAGTACCATACTAAGTGAGTGCTGCATTGTAGGAGGTGCCATCTTTCGCATGAGATGTTAAACCGAAGCCCCGTCTGCCTTTTTGGGTCAATGTAAAAGGCCCCATGGCACTATTTGGAAGGAAAGCAGGGATGTTCTCCCCAGTTCCCTGGCCAATATTTATCCCTCAACCAACACCTAAAAACCGATAACCTGGTCATTATCACATTGCTGTTTGTGGGACCTTGCTGTGTGCAAATTGGCTGCCACGTTTCCTATAACAGTGACTGCAGTTCAAAAGTACTTCATTGGCTGTAAAGTGCTTTGGGATGTCCTGAGGTCATGAGAAGTGCTGTTTAAATGCTCTTTCCTCCTTTCCTTCCTCATTTCTCCTCAAGCCGTGCATAAAGACTGGCAGTTATTTACATCCATTTAAAAGAAGCTTTTTTTTTTCAATTTTCTTGTGTTAACTAACACAAGATACAAGAGATACAAACCTCAATATTGAAACCTAAATCTGACACATCATTGGGCCTGACTTTGCGGTCGGAGGCTTCCTGTGGGCGGATGCCTCCGAACCGCAATAAAAGTACGCACCTAACGGATGGTCCTGGATCCACGGAGGCTCGCGCTCCTGGGCCTCTGTGTAGGCCTGCGTAAAGGCCTAAGTATCCCAGGGGCGCATGCAGTTCTTGAGCATTCCTGGGATCACATGGGCTGGCCCAACCAATCAGAAAGGGGTTCCCATTATGCTTATGGAGATTCCATTTACATACGGAATCCCCATAAGCTTATTAGGAATCACCCAAAAAACACATTTTTACAGCACTGAAAAAAAAATCATTACATGTTTAAAATTAATTAAAATAGAATTTAATTAAACATTTAAAACAATTTTTTTGCAAAATAAATTAAACAAATTTTAAACAAAATAACAAACTTAATTTACAACTTTTTGAATGTTAAAATGATTTTAAAAAATGTATTTTAATATTTATTTTCACCCTTATGCTGGTAAAAGAAAGCCCTATGCCTGCTTTTACCAGGCGTAAGAGTTTCACGGGCATTCGCTGGGCAAATAGCCCAACTTTCTGCTAGCAGATGTCCATTTCCCGGGGATGCGGAGGATCTGTCAAGAAGATTCCTCCGGGCCTATTCGTTTTTTGAGGGTGTAACTAGCAGGGTAGATAAGTGGGAACCTGTGGATGTAGTATATATTTGGATTTTCAGAAGGCATTCGATAAGGTGCCACACAAGAGGTTGTTGCACAAGATTAGGGTTTCTTGTGGAGGAATTTCAAATCACTCAACACAAGTCTGAGATCAAGGCCTAGAAATTCAGTGGATAGCGCCAGCCGTTAACGCCATAAGAGGGGTCTACTTCCAGCGCTAGGCACTTTGCGCCCGGGCGCAGCGTGATCCGCGCCGACGCCCAAATTCAGTTGACATTTAGCGCCGGCGCAAAGTGTTTGCGCCCGCTCAGGTGCGCGCGCAGCTTATGACGTCATATCGTCGCGCAACGCTGTTTGTGCGCCCCAAACCGGAAATTCAGTGGCGCCCGCCCAATGTGGGCGTGGCGCTGCTAAGAACTGTGAAGTGGAACGCAACAGAGGCCCTGTGGGCCTCGGGGACCTATAAAGCCCAGCCATTTTGCTGCAATGACTTTACTGCTTTGGATTTCTCGACAGAGACCAAGGGACAGAGCTAACTGATTTGGGACAACATAGGAGAGGTATTTTTGGCTTCTGGCCAGTGCTTTGACATTTGACTCATTGTGATTTCACTGTTTTCAACTTCATTATGGGGGCTGTATGGGGGTGCAACCCGGAGTTGCAGCATTATGTGCGAAGGGCTCGCAGACGCTGTGAGAGAGGGCCAGCCATGCCTAGACGCAGAGGGGCCATCAGGCGTCAGCAACGTAGGCCTTACACACTCAGGCAATACTGGCAGCAGGTGTCCTATCTCACCATGACTGCCGCGCATTGTGTTAAGAGGCTGCGCTTCAGAAGGGAGGTGGTTGCAGAGATCTGCCAGCTGCTTCACAGAGATCTGCGTCCACAGCTGATGTGCAGGACGTCTCTCTCGGCGGAAGTGAAGGTCACGGTGGCTGAGCTTTTATGCAAGCGGCTCCTTCCAAGCCGCTGCTGGGGACATAGCGAACATCTCCCAGTTTGCCGCGCATCGCTGCATCCGGCAGGTCACTGATGCACTTTTCGCAAGGAGTCACCAATTCATCTCCTTCCCCATGACCCGACAGAGGCAGGAGCAGCGTGCAGTCGGATTTGGCAGGTTCGCGGGCTTCTCCATGGTGCAGGGCGCCATTGACTGCACGCATGTGGCTATGCGGGCACCTATCCACAATGCCGAGGATTACCGCAACCGGAAGGGCTACCATTCCCTCAATGTACAGCTGGTGTGTGACCACAGGCAGCGCATCCTAGCTGTCAATGCCCACTTCCCAGGAAGCAGCCACGATGCATTCATCCTGCGCCAGACTACTGTGGCTGACATGTTCGAGGCACAGCCTCCACCAAGGGGATGGCTTATTGGGGACAAGGGCTACCCTTTGTGTACATGGCTCATGACCCCGCTCCGCGCGCCCAGGACCCCAGCGGAGGAGGCATACAACGAAAGCCATCAAGCCACAAGGAACATCATAGAGCAAACGATAGGCGTCCTCAAACAACGGTTCCGCTGCCTGGATCGTTCCGGCGGCTCTCTACAGTACTCGCCGGATAGAGTCTCCCAGTTCGTCGTCGCGTGCTGCATGCTGCACAACCTGGCTATCCACAGGACTCAGGCACTGCCACCTGACATTGCACCACCACCTCAGGAGGACGAGCAGGAGGACCATGAGGAGGAGGAGGAGGAGGAGGAGTACCAGCCCAGGAGGAAGCCACAAGGTCCAAGGGCCGTCCGCCGGGGGCTTATTGCTCGACACTTCTAGGCCCCCTGTCAGGGAATGGGCTGTGGAAATGTACGCACCTGAAGGCAGCCGCTCCGCAAGCCCTCAGCCGGTTAATGCAACAACCACTTGAAACATGACACCTGGACATGCTGAATAAATAAAACGCTTTATTTCACAAAATCAGGGCCCTTCCCACATGAAACAGAAAAACAGACAAGAGCCCCAAAAAACAGTCAAAAACATCTGTTGCTCCCAAAACCTGGGGAGGACTTACAAAACTTGGCCATCCAAATGGCCTTCAACATCGGCCTTACAAAAATAAGGGCCCCCCTCCACAACACAAACACCCCCATAAAAACAAACAAGGCCTTGATCTTCGGCCTTCCCAAAATAATCCCCCCCAAAACACAAGCCCCCCCATATATAAAAAACCACTCTCACCACACTCTAGTGGGTGTGCCGAGAGGGCGAGTCCTTAGACAGCCTTCCCCGGCCCCTGCCCGACCTGCTGCTCCACCTCAACCTGGGCCCTGTGGCTGGGACAAGGCTGGGGGAAGGCTCATGAGGGCCCCGAGGCGTGTCGGCAGATGCCCTTGGGGGTTGGCCTAGACGACGCACGTCCCGGGAGGGGCCGGCTGCTGACTGCTGCAGCTGTCGCTGGCCAGCATCAGTGCCAGCAGCAGCTCGTCGCACCTTGGCTGGGGGAGTGGCAGTGTCGGCTGCACCAAGGGGGGCAAGCTGGCTGATGGCAGGCGCGCGATGTTCGCCAGAGACACTGGCACTCGGCCGGCCTGGCAGTGCAGCAGGCGCAGCTATCAGGTGGAGGCCAGACCGCTGTGCTGCAGCGGGGCGGCGGGTGCCGTGGCGAAGCCTCTGCGCCACAGCGAGTGTGGCAGAAGTGAGTGCCCGAACTGCCCTGGTATGTGGCCGCATCAGCTGTGCCAGTGTCTGGACGGCACCACTCATCTCGTGAGTCGCGTCCTGCACTGCCGCGAGATGCTGGACACCCCTGTCATGGGCTGCCGCGAGTTGTTCCACCCCCCTGGCCTGTGATTCCCCGAATGCGACCACACTCTGAGCCAGGGACTGAATGGCCTGAGGCATCTGGTCCACAACCCCCATGAACTCCTGGTGGCGCCGCTCAGAGGCCGCCGAGATCTCTTCGAGGAGGCGCACCTCCTGGGCGAGGACCCTCTCCGGACTGGAGGGAGGACTCTCCCTCTGGGGAGAAGGCGGCCGAGCTGGCCGAACCCTCCCGCCTGCCTCAACCCCACTGGGCCCAGGATCTGCCCTCCCCTGCAACACCTCCCCCCTCTGGGGAGCAGGCCGGCGTGCTGCCGGACCCTTCCCGCGTGCCTCAACCCCACTGCGCCCAGGATCTGCCCTCCCCTGCAACACCTCCCCCCTCTGGGGAGCAGGCCGGCGTGCTGCCGGACCCTTCCCGCGTGCCTCAACCCCACTGGCCACAGGATCTGCCCTCCCCTGCAACACTTCCCCCTGGCTCTCCTGCAGGCCAGACGTCCCCCCTCCATTGCCATCCCCTGGCGCGGCTGAGGGTTCCCCCGATGTGCCGCCTTCCTCCTGGTCCTCGTCGTCCTCCTCCTCCAAGGGCCTGGCACTCGGAGCTTCAGGGACCACCTCCTCCTCAGCAGCTGAAAGCAGGAAGGCATAAGAGTAGCTTTAGAGTGAGGACACGGCGTCAGCGAGGGAGGCCTGAGTGGTGGCATTATGCGCATTTGTCGGTCAGTGGGAAAGGATCTAGATCTGAAGCGCTAGGGCAACGAGAGAGGTCCAACCGGTCATGTCCTTACCAGTGGGTTCCAGTACAGGGTCCGCATCTCCGATCGCAACAGGGCCAGTCACCCGGGAACGCATGAGTCCAGCCACGCTCTCCTCCAGATCAGTGAGTGCCTGGTACTGGGGACGGCCTCCACCGGTGACAGTCTGGCTCCTCAAATTCCTTGCCAGCTTGGCCTGCAAGAGAAAGGACGGACTCTAAGTACAGTGTGGTGCCCTGTTGCTGTGTGCACTGCCTCCCATGGTGGAATAGCTTGGCCAGTGTGGTGCCCTGTTGCTGTGTGCACTGCCTCCCATGGTGGAATAGCTTGGCCAGTGTGGTGCCCTGTTGCTGTGTGCACTGCCTCCCATGGTGGAATAGCTTGGCCAGTGTGGTGCCCTGTTGCTGTGTGCACTGCCTCCCATGGTGGAATAGCTTGGCCAGTGTGGTAAGTGCAGAAAGTGCTATTGATGATCATGCCAGTGCCATTGCTGCGGGAGGAGGGCTGCCCATTAGGCCTTTGAGGTCCCTTTGCCCATAATGTGAGGTTCACATGCAAGGATGAGGAGGACACTGGAAAGGGTACTCACCTTCACCAACCGAGTGAGGTCGTTGAACTTCTTGCGGCATTGGTCCGCACTCCTGGGGACATCGCAGGTGGATGACACCCTGCGGGCGATTCTCCTCCAGGCTTTCCTGTACTCGCTCCTGGGAGCCTTGTTGCCACTGTCCGGGCACAAGATCTGTCTTTTGTCCTCCACACCATTAATGAGCACCCTCAGAGCATGCTCGGAGAAGCGCTGCGCTCGTTCACGGGCCCTCTCCATGTCTCCTGGCGCTATTTTGGCCCACCAGCAGTGTTGAGGCCTAGCTGCAGGGCTCCAGTATGCAGGGTGTGGCAGCAGTCAAAGTCGACCCTTCCCCCTTTAAGAGCAGGCCGGCGTCAGGGTGTCTGCTGTCAATCAAAACATGACCGCACCTGCGCTGCGCCCGGCCTCGGCGTTATCAGGCCGCATCGCCGGATTAGCGCCTGAACAGAGCATTGCAACGCCAGTTTCAGCGCTCGGCCAAACTCTTGGCCAACTCTACTGAATTTCGGCGAGGTGGCCTGCACTTTCCGGCGGGCGCTAACTTTAGCGAGCGCCCGACTTTAGCGCCCCAAAAGTGTCCAGACTGAATTTCTAGGCCCAAGAGTCCAAACAGCCTTTATTCGCATCGGTGGGAAGACAGCCTGCTCCCGCCTTAGTCAAGTTTCTCCAAATTGTTACAGCAGTTGGTAGATATTTATATATACAGTTTGATGTGCTATACATACGTTCCCGTCTACCTTCTAGAATGTTCTGCGTTATAACATAATTTCGCTCTTATTAGCATTTGTTTACTGGCCCTTTGTCCTAATCCCCAAGAATCGTTGACTTCGTGTCTGTTTCCTGATCTACTTAACGTCCTTGGGATATTGTTAGGCCGTCTGGTTTCTAGGCCGGTTACACATTTTGAGCATCCCCTTTGTCTTGCAACATTTGCATTTCTGTTTTTGATTATATCTCTTGTAGCCAGCCCAGTCACGTGATAATGTGAGGTAATGTAATGCACTGCCTCTCCTGACCATTTTTATATAGAACCAAATCTCCATCATGCCCCACCATTCTGCACTAACTTTTATACATCTTCTTTCCCCCTTTCAGGGTTCATGGGATTGGGGGTAATATATTGGCATGGATTGAGGATTTGTTAACGGACAAAAAACAGAGTAGGAATAAACAGGTCATTTTCCGGATGGCAGGCTGTAACTAATGGAGTGCCGCAAGGATCACTGCTTGGGCTTCAACTATTTGCAATCTATGTAATATCCAGGTTTGCTGATAATATAAAGCTAGGTGGGAAAGTAAACACTGAGGAAGCTGCAAAGGGATATAGATCAGTTAAGTGATTGAGCAAGAAGGTGGCAGATGGAGTCTTATGTGGGGTCGTGTGAAATCCACTTTGATAGGAAGAATGGAAAAGCAAAATATTTTTTAAAAGGTGAGAGACTAGTAAATATTGGCATTCAGAAGGATTTGGTTGTTCTTGTACACAAATCACAACGTTAACATGCA
Source organism: Somniosus microcephalus (assembly GCF_052327205.1). Taxonomy (NCBI): domain Eukaryota; kingdom Metazoa; phylum Chordata; class Chondrichthyes; order Squaliformes; family Somniosidae; genus Somniosus; species Somniosus microcephalus. The sequence continues at coordinate 220,975,983 of NC_140994.1, read as the reverse complement.
AATACAGCAAGCAATTAAGTAGGCAAATGCTATGTTAGCTTTTATTGCAAGGGGGTTGGAGTTTAATTAAGGAAGTCTTACTGCAATTATATAGGGCTTTGGTGAGACAACACCTGGAGGACTGTGTACAGTTTTGGTCTCCTTACCTAATGTAAGGATATACTTGCCTTTGATTGGGTGCAACAAAGGCTCACTAGATTGATTCCTGGGATTAAGGGGTTGTGATGAGAGCCTTGTCCTTTGAGGAGAGAGTGAGTGAAATGGGGCTGTATTCTCTGGCGTTTAGAAGAATGAGAGGTGATCTCATTGAAATGTATAAAGTTCTTAGAGGACTTGACCTGGTAGATGCTGAGAGGCTGTTTCCCCTGGTTGGAGAGCCTAGAACTAGGGGTCATAGTCTCAAGATAAGGGGTCAGCCATTTAGTACTGATGAGGCATTTTTTCACTCAGAAGGTTGTGAATCTTTGGAACTCTGCCCCAGAAAGCTGTGGATGCTCTCATTGAGTATATTCAAGACTGAGATCAATAGATTTTTGGGCACTAGGGGAATCGAGGGTTATGGGGATAAGGCGGGCAAGTGGAGTTGATGTAGAAGATCAGCAATGATCTTATTGAATGGCGGAGCAGGCTTGAGGGCTGCTTGGCCTACTCCTGCTGCTATTTCTTATGTTCTTAAAGGAACCTTGCTGTTGCTAAAGTACAATTCATGAATACATTGGAAAGTTTTAAAATAAAGAAAAATGGTGATCATTCTCCAGTTACTTTTGAATTATGAAGAGAACCCGTTGCTACACTACTTTTTAGAGTTTATTACGATTGGATTTATTTGTTGAGTGCTTAGCTGGAAATCATAGGACAATACAGCACAGAAGGAGGCCATTCGGCTCATCGAGTCTGCGCCAGCTCTTTCGAAGAGCAATATAGTTAGTCCCACTCCTCTGCTCTTTCCCCATATCCCTGCAATTTTCTTCCTCCTCCTTTTATCCAATTCCCTTTTGAAGGCTACTATTGAATCTGTATCCACCACCCTATGGGCAGTGCATTCCAAATCCTAACCACTCATTGCTTAAAGTTTTTCCTCATGGCACCTCTGGTTCTTTTGGCAATATCCAGCTAAATCCAAATATACACAACTAGTTTTGCCAAGAGATTTATCTCCTTAGCCCAGCAGCTGTACCAAGTGTAGTTTAAAGTAACTAGTTTGGCAGTTGTCCCATTGCAGCCTATTTACTCACCTGAGTGACTGACTCCATACTAACAGGACAAAACTGAACAATTTCAATTGCCCTGCATTTTTGTTGCAAAATGATTGAACGGTTTAAGATATCTGGCTGGCTCAACATGAAATTTTGCCAAAATTAAAGGAACACTGAGAAATATTCTACAGATCCCTTGTTTTGCTCACTAGTTGTGTTTAAAATATCCGAGTTGCTTACATATGATGTTACAAACTTAACACGTGACTGTTCTGCTCTTTCTGCACAATATAAATTCCGCCTCCATCTCTTAAAACCAGATTACTGTGGAACACTTTCATCAAAGTTATATTTAAAAGGGGATTGTTGCACTGGATAATTGAGCTTTATGTCTGTTTATAAAATGCTTGTCATAAAGACAGCAATTTGGAAAATCCCTTACCAACCGTGAATATATTTGCCTAAAGCAAAAAAGATTACCACTATCTTAGTTTGTGTATTTTGAGGAGCTACTCAAGTAAAGTATAATGCACATTTTGATCAAGTATTACACAATAACTTTTTACTTGCCATTTAAAGTTTAAATTTCTTACTCGTGCTTGGATTTTCCATTCTACATTTTTCTTTTAAGCAAACTTGATCAAATCTAGTATTACTGAAATATGCCAGATGAAAAACTTGAGGGGCTAAATTGGGAAATAGCGAATCGGCAGTCCATTATACACCTCACCTGATTTTTCTTTTCCATTTACTTCAAGAAGGAAAAAGTGAGTATTAAAGTTGATCCTGTTTCTTGAGACTGTTTTTAATATAAAAAAAGATTGGGAATTTTCAACTGCAAAACAATATCCACAACATGCGAGAAGAAAAAGAAATTGAACAAAATGTTTTAAAAAGAGGTAAAACATGGCACTGCCTACAGCAGAATAACAATACTGCAGCAATAGCTATAAACTTGTAACAGTCAATTATCTGAGGCAAGACTCAGCCAGTCAACGTTTACGTCAAAAAAACATATAAACATAAAAGACGGGTTTTGCAAGAGTATTGAAAGGCAAGCTGAGGAAAACCAGGAGCGATCTATCGGCAGGACTGGTCAGGATCAAAAAGTCCTTAGTGGGGAACTCAAGTTTTTTTACAAACATATATGCATAGTGGGAGGGTGGGGCTGATTACTGACCAATAACGAGGGCATGGCTGAGGTACTAAATCAGTACTTTGCATTTGCCTTCTCTAAAGAAGAGGATGCTGCCAATGTCACACTAAAGGAGGGGTAGTAGAGAAATTGAGTAGGATGAAAATAGATAAAGAGGGAGTACTTGAAAGGTTGGTAATCAAAGTAGAAAGTCACCCGGTCCAGATGGCCTAGGTGGCCAAGGGTAGAAATTATGGAGGCTCTGGCTGCAATCTTCCAATCTTCCTTCGATATGGGAGTGGTACCAGAGGACTGAAGGATTGCAAATGTTACACCCATGTTTGGGGGTGGGGGGAGAAGGAGGGATAAACCTGGCAACTACAGGCCAGTCATCCTAAGGTCGGTGGTGGGGAAACTATGAGACACTAATCTGGGACAAAATTAATTGTCACTTGAAAAAATATGGGTTATTAAAGCCAGCATGGATTTGTTAAAGGTAAAGTGTTTGACTAACTTGATTGATGTTGTTGATGAAGTAACAGAGTGGGTTGATGAGGGTAGTGCAGTTGATGCTGTGTATATGGACTTTCAAAAGGCGTTTGATAAAGTACCACTTAATAGACATGTTGGCAAAATTGGAAACCCATTGGATTAAAGGGGCAGTGGCTGCGTGGAAAAGAAATTGGCTAAAGGACAGAAAGTAGAGTAGTGGTGAACGGTTGTTTCTTCGCTTTACATTTCTCTACATTAAATCACTTCAGTCTGACAAACAGCCATTCATACACATGGCAGATGAACTTTAATGCAGAGAAGTGGAAAGTGATGCATTTTGGTAGGAAGAATGAGGAGAGGCAATATGAACTAAATGGTACAATTTTAAAGGGAATGCAGGAACAGAGAGACTTGGGTGTGTACTTACACAAGTCTTTGAAGGTGGCAGGACAAGTTGCGAAGGCTGTTTAAAAAGTCATATGGGATCCTTGGCTTTATTAAGAGTTCAAAAGCAAGAAAGTTATGCAAATCCTTTATAAAAACACTGTTTAGGCCCCAGGTGAAGTATTGTGGCCAGTTCTGGGCACCACACCTTTGAAAGGATGTCGAAGCCTTAGAGGGTGCAAAAGAGATTTACTAGAATGGTAATGGATAAAAGACTTCAGTTACATGGAGAGACTAGAAAAACTGGGGTTGTTCTCCTTAGAGCAGAGAAGGTGGATTTGATAGAGGTGTTCAAAATCATGAAGGGTTTTGATCAAGTAAATAAGGATAAACTGATTCTGGTGGCAGAAGGGTCTGTAACCAAAGGTCACAGATTCAGGTAATTGGCAAAAGAACCAGAGGTGACCTGAGGAAACCATTTTTTTTGACGCAGTGAGTGTTATGATCTGGAATGCATTGCCTGAAAGGGTGGTGGAAGCAGATTCAATAATAACTTTCAAAAGGGAATTGAAGGGGAACAATTTGCAGGACTATGGGGAAAGAGCAGGGGAGTGTGATTAATTGGATAGCTCTTTCAAAGAGCCAGCACAGGCACGACTGGCTGAATGGCTCCTTCTGTGCTTCATCATTCTATTATTCTATGAAAGTCAGTAAATTTACATGAGGAAAGTTTTGGACATGATTTGAAGGGCTCTATAGATTCATTCCAACAAGAATGGCAGGCAAGCGGACATTATTCCTTCAAGGTGGATTAAAACTAGAAGAGCAGACTCCCTCTTTAGACTTAAAACCAGCTATCCAGAAGCAATAGAAATTGTGTAAATTTATTTATATTTATGCATTTTGCAAACTGGGAAAAACTGTATACTTGTACATCTGAATGCTAAAAGCTTGATTTTAACCCTTCACACCTGGCAAAAACTGGGTGGAGAAGTGGTTAAAATGGTGGTCATACACTTTCCACTGCATTCCTGATGCGCTTCCACCTGTCGCTAGTTTTTTGGTGGAGGATTCATGAATATATTTAAGTTGGTATCCTATGATTCAAATAGGACCCCAATGCCATTTTAGCTAAAACTCACAGAAGGTACCTGACCCGCCAGTAAAATCTAGTGGGAACATAGGAATTATTAGATGAAAAAAGACCAAGGTCTATCTAGTTTGCCTTCTGCCATCCTGGTAGTCGCATCAAACAACAATAATGGAGTTGTGACTCGTCACAGCAATGCATCGTCATCAATTAATCTATAACGGATCCAAACATGTCGTGAAGCAACACCAGTGATGGAAAGCTTTGAGAGCCATAGATCCTAAGTCACTTGTTACTCCCAAACATGCTACGCTTACCATATGTCATGTCTCAAATTACTTGTGTATTTTCTCCCTAAATGTTATTTCCTGTAAGAAATCTATATAATTTGCATTTGAATGAATCAATACTAACTGATTCCACCATCACCCTAAGGAGTCTATTCTGTAGATTGACTGCTCGCTGACAGCTTCTGCAGTTTCGATTTGAATTTATCCCCCTTCAAGCGCAGGCTGTGTCCTCTGGTTCTATTGTTCTGGGCAATGTGAAATAGCTTGTCATGGTCTACATTATCTAGTCCCTTTAGCATCCTGAAAATAGCAATTATATCACCTCTCAACCTTCACTTTCCAGTGATTTTGTGTCTGAGCTACTGAAACTGTATGTAAAGGGGGATTCGGTTGCAGGTCAGTGGATCATAGGATCTTTTCGTTGTCTGGTTTGCTAGGAGTGTTTCCAGCTTCCAGATCGCTTTGCATTTTTTTGGTCTTGTTGCCCTTGGTAAGCTTTCTATGATTATCATGGGTACAATTGTAGCTAGTTACTTTTGGATGGAGGAACACATGAGGGAAGAGTAACAGTAGTCTCCAAAACCAGCAGCAGCTGTGACTTATCAGAAGACAGCAAATGAGGGGGTGGGAGCTACTCATAGAAGACCATACCCAGCACACACTGTGGGCTGGATTTTCATTTAGCAGTCGGGAAGGAGGCGGGACTACAACTTTTGGGTTTTAGTCCCGCCTCCATCGACGTCCAGCCAATCCACATGATTTTCCCTTGATTGACCTTGTTGAGCCTGCCCAGTGGGAGCGGGCTCAGCAGGCCAATTAAGGGCCACCCGGCAACAGGTGACGTCACAGACTGAAATTTCATCTGTCAAGAGGTGTTGACGGATGAAATATCAGTGTTTCACAGCTGTTTGAAGCTGTCAAACACTGACAGTCTGACTTCTAACCTGAGTCCTTCTACGCAGACTCAGTTAGAACTCTCACCGGCACTGAAAGCTGCAGGCTGTCGCTTTTGACGGATCGCAGCCATTCTGCTTTCAGTGCCATCTGAGTGATGGACTCCCGACGCCTAGAGGAAGAAAGGCTGTTAAGGTAAGTACAGGTAATTTAAACTTCTTTACACACTTTAGACACACCAAACACACTTACCTTTGCACTCATGCACCCATCACTCACCTGAACACAGACATCGCGACCCCTCCAAGTCCTTCAACCCGACGGCCCGCCTGCTCTAACCTGGCGTGGTTTGGAGCCGTCGGGAATCCCACACGACACCCCTCAAAATAGGGATTAGGCTAAAAACTGCCTGTTAACTACCTGTTAACAGGCAGTTAATTGGCACTAATCCCTTCCCGCCTCGGGTCGGCGGGTCCCAGTGCGGGGCGGGTACCCGCCTCCTTTGAAACTTGCGTGGAGGCGGGTTTTGGGCGGGATGGTGTCTGGACCCCCGAATTCGGGATTTTAGCCCCCCACATGCCTAAAAGCCCGCCTCACGGCCCACTGAAAATGTAGGCCACTGTGTATAAGCCAAGAGTCACTTCTGGGATGGCAGAAATCCTGTTTGCATGTATAAATCGGGTTTTCACTGCCCTTCTGGTGAAATTATGGTGACAGAGTGGGAATGGTTCTGAGAAATTACCTCTGGTTGTACCGTCTTGTTTAGGCACCAAGTTTTAAAACGAGACCTCTTACCAGGCAAGCAGGGATGTAATGATTTTTTTAAAATTATATATTTCAACTTTACACCTTTTTTTATTTAAAGAAATAAGTGATATTGTCAAAGAAATGCAAGCTCATTATGATGTCAGTATAGTAGTACTGCAGTACGATCCTGTCTAATTTGGGAACTGAACTTGCCTGAAATCGCCTACTTAAAAGATCTAGACTAGACCTTGTCTCTGCTCTTTCCAATAAATGCCTAATTATGAAAAAAATGATGCTTCCTTTGGGAGACACAGTTTGAAGGATTCTTCAGTGAAATCTCTATAATGACTGTCAGTAGGACTTATTTGGTGGACTTCTAATACAGATGCTAGACTTGATCATTAATTTATTGCACTCGTATGTACAGTCATGAAGGTCTGTCTGCACTGTACACCTTAGATGCAGCGTTGGTGCTGTGAGTTTCACCAGCGAGAAAATTGTTTATTGATGGTATGTAGTGAAAGTCAGAAACTATATTTTAGTCATTGGAACTTGTTTGTAGGTGTTTTTTTTTAAATGCCTACCCACACTTATCAATTACTTAAAAAACTTTTGGTTTGGTAATCATGGCAATTGTTCTTGCAAGAACATTTGTTTTTTGAATTTGTGAAATGTTCAATGCACAGGCTGGGGGAGTGCGTCATTTAAAAACTGCTTGATGTTCCTTGCCTTTTCAAGCTTGGATAATATCCTGAACTAGGGGCCTTCGCCCTTCACCTAGGGTTCTCAATAATAATATACATAATCATACCAGTGGCTCTACAGTTCAGTTTTGGGAGCAATAATGTCGCTGAAAACACTTTCTTCCTTCATCTCCATGATCCTGTTGCCCCATTAGCAATTCTTTTAACTTGACTAATTTTCCACATGACTTCAATTGGCATAGCACCACCATCTAGGCAAGTTATGACCCTCAAGAGAAGTGGGGTGGTGGAATGCATATCTAATTCCTACTTGCAAGAAAGAACTAAACCCTTGCCCCACCAATAGGCAGGAGTTCAGGTTGTTTTCCTCCTCGTATTCTGTTTACACGTAAAGCTGTTCACAGGCAACCAAATACACCACATCCACTGGTTCTCCCTTATCTATTCCACCAGTTACATCCTCAAAAAACTCCAGTAGGTTTGTCAAACACGATTTCCCTTTCATAAATCCATGTTGACTTTGTTGATATTTTCTAAGTGTCCTGTTATCACATCACATCCTTTATAATAGACTCTAGCATTTTCCCTGCTACTGATGTTAGGCTAACCGATCTGTAGTTCCCTGTTTTCTCTCTCCCTTTTTTAAATAGTGGGGTTGCATTTGCCATCCTCCAATCTGCAGGAACTGTTCCATAATCTATAGAATTTTGGAAGATGACAACCAGTGCATCCACTATTTCCATGGCTACCTCTTTTATTACTCTGAGATGCAGATTATCAGGCCCTGGGGATTTATCGGCTTTCAGTCCCATTAATTTCTCCAGCACAATTTTTTACCAATACTAATTTCCTTTAATCCCTCCTTCTCACTAGACCCTTGCTTCCCTAGCATTTCTGGGAAGTTATTTGTGTCCTCTTCCGTGAAGACAGAACCAAAGTATTTGTTTAATTGCTCTGCCATTTCCTTGTTCCCCATTATAAATTCTCTCATTTCTGACTGTAAGGGACCTTCATTTGTCTACACTAATCTTTTCCTTTTTACATACTTGTGGAAGCTTTTACAGTCCACTTTTATGTTCCTTGCAAGTTTACTCTCATACTCTATTTTTCCCCTCTTAATCAATCTCTTGGTCCTTTTTTGCTGAACTCTAAACTGTTCCCAATCCTCAGGCTTGCTTGTTTTTCTGGCAACTTTATATGACTCCTCTTTGGATCTAATACTATCCTTAATTTATTTTGTTAGCCATGGTTGGGCCGCTTTTCCTTTTGTGTTTTTTGCGCCAGAAAGGAATGTATAACTTTTGCAATTCATGCATTCATTCCTTAAATGTTAGTGTTCTGTCCTCCTCATGATTATGATTCAACAGACAGCTAAACCCTCATCACCAAACAGGAGGCGTTGTTACTTTTTTATCCAGTTTAATGACACAGGGTGAAACTACAAGAAAACAAGAAATTACAACATCAAATAAGGCCGATTGGTATTACAATCATGATCTGAATACACAAAATAAACCTAGGATAGTAGAATGAAACATTACCACTATAACTCAATGGTTCTATTACAATTTGAGGTAAATATGATACAACAATCAAAAGTCTAACACATGAATGCCAGGGGAAAGACTAATAGCCAGCCACATGGAAACTCCACAAAGTGCAATATTTTAACTCATCTGGCCACAAATATCAAGAAATGGTGACATAGATCAAACATGAAGACATCTGATAAAAAGCTACTTACAGACAATGCCAATCAAAGGGGGAAACTGAAAAGGATGGCGTTAGATGCTGCAGAATCACCAGCCATGACTTCTGGCTCCCTCGTGGTTGTGTTTTACTTTCACTTTCTAATCATGTCACATGACATAAATCAACAATAAGGAGGTAAGTAGTAAAAACACTAGGGGGAGACAAAACACAATACTAAAAGTCTCATAGGGGACATAACAGTTAGCCATTGCCTATCCACCATCATGCCTTTTAATGAAGCTCCCCAATCTATCATAGCCAACTCCTCCTAGTTGGTCTAAAAAACCATCTCGTACACACTCCAGGAATTCATCCTCCACAGTATTATTGCTAATTTGGTTTGGCCAATCTATATGTAGATTAAAGTCACCCATGATTACTGTAGTACCCTTGTTACATCTCTAATTTCCTGTTTGATGCTATCCCCTACATTACCACTACTGTTTGGAGGCCTATAGACAACTCCTGCCAATGTTTTCTGCCCCTTCATGCTTCTTAGCTCCACCCAGGCTGATTCTACATCTTAATTTTCTGAGCCAATATCCTTTCTCGCTATTGCTCTGATTTCAGCCTTTACTAACAACGCCACCCCACCTCCTTTTCCTTTTTTGCCTGTCATTCCTAAATATCGAATTGTAGGAATTGGTAAATTCCTGACGAAAATACTGAGAGCGAGTCAATCAGCTAACCAAAACGATGTTTAATGCAAACTGGTGGAAGTAACAAACAAAAACGCAGGAGAACAAATCAACAGGTGCTTGCTTAATGCTGGCTCCACGAGGACTGAGAAGGGGAGGCCCCTCAGTCCGACGTCATGACATCATCACGTTTCCTGCCATTGGGAACGTCACGTGACCCACGTGAAGACGTCATCGCATTCGGTCTTAACCCTTTAGAGACCGCGCTATTTACATACAGCGAAAGAATACAGATTTAAAGGCAATTATATACATTCGTATAAGAGTTCCTTGGTGGCTCTGCCACAGAATATCCTTGAATATTCAACTCCCAGCTTTGGTCACCCTGCAGCCATATCTCCGTAATCGCATTTACATCATATCCGTTTTCATCTATTTGCGCTGTTAATTCCTCTACCTTATTAGGAATGCTTCATGCATTCAGATACAGTGCCTTTAGATTTGTCTTTTTAACATTTTTAGATATCTTAACATTTTTTTTACTATGGCCCTATTTGTCTTACTATTTTTTTCTTACCCGGACCCTATTTGTTAGTGCACTCTTGTTTGTACGCTCTGTCCCTTCCTGACACAATCTGGTTATCCTTACCCCAATCGCTTTCCTGCACTGCTTCCTTGTCTTTTATTTTTAGAATTTTAGATTTCTCTCCACCGGGACCCTCCGGTTGCTGCAGAAAGGTGGATTTCAATTAAAAAATGTCTGCTCTTTGGCTGTTTCTGGCTAAGCTAATGCAAAAACACTGAAATGAAGAAGGATGGGGATCTATATAGCTTTTTACACATCTTTCAATATGTTCCATTCAGATAAACATTGCTTCCCCTTTAACTTTGTGCATTTCCTACATTACAACAGTGACTACACTTCAATAAGTACTTCATTGGCTGTAAAGTGCTTTGGGACATTCGGTGGTCATGATAGATGCTATATAATTGCAATTCTTTTCACTTTTTCTCTTTTTTCTTACATATATACATACAGTATTGAATGCAAGAGCCTTGAGTATCTTCCCAAGGTTGTGCTAAAAGTCAAATACTGCAGAGAATATTATGCAGTTGTCAGCCTTGGTTTAGTAGTAGGACTCTTACCTCTGAGTCAGAAGGTTGTGAGTTCAAGCCCTATTCCAAGCCTTGATAACATAATGGTTGATCCATCAGTGCAGTACTGAGGAAGCGCCCTCTTTTTTAAGGTAAAATAAACAGGTCCTGTCTGCCGTCACAGTTGGATGTAAAGATCCCATGGCAATATTCGAAGAAGAGCAGGATAGTTCTATTGGTGTCCTGGCCAGCATTTATCTGTCAACCAATTTGACTACAACTGTTTAATTGATCATTTATCTCATCGCAGTTTTTTTGAGCTTTCTGTGCACACATTGGCTGCTGTGTTTCCCTACATTGAAACATTGACTATACTTCAAAAGTAATTAATTGGTTGTGAAGCACTTTGAGATGACCTGAAGTTAAGAAATGTTCTATATAAATTCAAGTCCTTTTATTTTATTTTCTCCTTAAAAAGATTTATTTCTTAAAATGCATTTTGATTGTTTTGCTGGTTCATGGAGAGAAATGTAAAATTTGGTAGAAATGTAAATTCATATTTAATCATTTTACTGTTCCATTTCCAATTACGTGGGAGAGCACTTCGACTTTTACTGAGAAAAAAAATCTCTAATTGCATTAATAAGCAGTATGATAATTAGAATCTTTCTCTGGCCTGATGTCTGTGCAGGGAAGACTAATGCTTTTTACAGTATTAAACCACATCTTGCAGTCTCTGTGATTGTGGTGGGCTCAGGCTATGGTGCACACGTTGAGATCACCTTTTTCATTTCTGTTTTAAAATATCATGCCACTATTTGAAGAAGAGGAAGAGAGTTCTCCCAGTGTCCTGGCCAATTTTTATCCCTCAATCAACATCACTACAACAGATAACCTGGTTATTTATCGCGTTGCTTTTTGTGGGACTTTGCTGTGAGCAAATAGGATGTCATATTTGCCAACATTGGAACAGTGACTACATTTGAAAAGTACCTCATTGCTATGAAGTGCTTTGGGATGTCCCGAGGATGTGAAAGATGCAATATGAATGCAAGTTCTTTCTTTCATATTGTGTGAGTCAGGTTGGGGAGGGGTTGGGTGCTGGAGAGAACTTTGATGAAAGGAGTAAGCTAGCTGTGCTAAATGATCTTTTCTCATTCCTACATTCTTCTAATGTAAACGTTTTATTCAATTATGCCAAATACTTGACCAGCAATGACAAAAGACAGTGAGGTGATTGATAAATATGCTAATTTCTGTTACGTCCGTGTAATAATACGAAAAGGACTGCAGAGAACGGTACAACAGGTGTTTACTCAACGTGGTTCAAACTGCAACTGAAACAACAGATTACTACTCAGCGTTATATACAGGTGTGGTCACTGCCAGTAATACAGTATACATGAGCTAAAGAAAATAGTTTCCCCCTTAAAAGTACATACATTACAATTCCTCCCCTTTTAGATTAACAGTACCATAACACTCATTTAACAATTAAATATCAAACTAATTACAATTAACACTTTTAACATGCAACATTAGCTGAAAATAGTCTATTTATAAATTCAGTCTTTGGGGAGGCTTCCTGATCCTTTCTGGATAACGCCTTTCCCGAGTGTCTTGCTCTTGGTGCAGAGGCGATTCTGGCCCCCTGTCGTCGGTTGGTTCATCAGCTTCCGATGCTACTGTTTCTGGGGTAGATGCTACCTGTACATCGGGTTCATCACCAGGTACGTGTGGGCGAGGCATGGGGTTGACTCATTCCTGTGACTCTAGGATCTGGTCAGCATGGCGTCTCACGATGCTCTCCCCAACATCCACTGTGTACATTAGTGGCCCCTGCCGTGTGTATATCGTTCCTGGTTGCCATTTCTCTGTTCGGTAGTCGCGGGCCAAGACTGGTTGCCCTACATTGAAGCTCCTTGTCGGCTTCTCGTTGATGTGCTGGAATTGCTTACTCTCAACATCTCTTCGTACATTTGGTCTGAGCAAATCCAGACGAGATCTCAACGTTCGGTTAAAGAACATCATGGCCGGGGCCTGGTTGGTGACTGCATGTGTCGCATTTCTGTAGGCTAACAGGAAATTGTCCACCTTATGCTGCAGTGGAATGTCGTCATTGCACATGGCATTTACTGCTTTTTTAAAGGTTTGTACGAACCTCTCAGCCAATCCATTTGTGGCTGGATGATACGGGGCGGATGTGTAATGGCTTACCCCATTGTAGGGGGTTTCTCTTGCTCGTTCTGGTCTCCTACCAGGCTTCGTGCAATAATTACCCTTGAGTGGTTCGACCCACTCTTCCCTACGGTTCTAGACCTTGGACTTAGGTGCAGGGAACTGTAGTGCAGAGAAAAACTCAATAGACCAGGTTGAATAGCACGAAATGGATGCTTTTATTATTAAACAGTTTGCAGCATTATAAAATACATGTCATAAGCACAGATTAAAGTAACTACAAGCATGCACATATCTATAAACTTAACTCTATGGAAATGGGAAACACACGGCACATCGTAAAAGGGGGAACACATTACGATTACCCTTAACCCCCTCCCCTAGACCTAAACTAAGTTTCAACTTGAGGAACTCGGGATCATGCTCACCACTTTCAGATTCGCGAAAAGGGGGTTCGCAGCCTTTTTGGCACAGCTTTCCGTCATTACGTGGATTTGGAAACTTCTGGCGCAGCTTGTTTTTCTTACGCGATGAAGCAGCAGATACAGCCTTGATGAGCGCTCGTCATGGATGTGATATACCTATCAATTCCTCCAATAAAAGGCGAAGAGTTACGAAGGTGACTAAAGGTTTTTATTGACTAAATAACAGAGCCCACTCTCGTGGGTGATCCGATCCAAGCAGGAGGAATACCAGCCAGTCGCTCACCTTTATACCTGGCCTGGTGGGTGGAGCCAAGGCGGAGTCGGCAGTGGTCATCCCAGGTATAGCAGTGTGGCAAGAGGCGACCTCGTACTGTGATACAATAGTGGTCAGTGATACAGTTATAACGAACAGTGGTGAACAGTGCTAACTACTAACAGTGATACGATAGTGAACGTGGTTTACCACATTCACCCCTTGTTTAGAATTAAGTCCGGCGGGGTGAAGTGTACTACCAATTCTGGTAGGTCAGTCTGTCCGGAGGCTTCGTAAGCCTCTCCGATCGCCGCAGCGGTGGTGTTGCCTTATCCGGTGCTGGTGCCTTATCCGGTGTTGATGCTGGTGTTTGCGTGGTCGGCGAGGGCTCGTGGGGTTCCGGCATGCCGTCTACCTGGACTGAGGTTGGGGGGGGTGGTGGCGGTGTTTCCGGATCAGCTGAGGGTGCGAGGTCTCGTAGGGAGACAGTGTCCTCCCGCCCGTCTGGGTACGCCACGTAGGCGTACTGGGGGTTGGCGTGCAGGAGGTTCACCCTCTCGACCAGGGGGTCCGTTTTATGGGTCCTCACGTGTTTCCGCAGCCAGCCCGGCCCCGGGGCGGTCAGCCAGGTTGGTAGAGTGGTTCCCGTAGTCGACTTCCTGGGGAAAACGAACATTCGTTCATGGGGGGTGGTGTTAGTGGCCGTGCAAAGTAATGACCGGATGGAGTGCAGCGCTGTCGGGAGGACTTCTTGCCAGCGGGAGGTTGGGAGGCCCTTAGACTTTAAGGCTAAGAGGACGGCCTTCCATACCGTCGCGTTCTCTCTTTCCACCTGACCGTTACCTCTGGGGTTGTAGTTGGTGGTCCTGCTTGCTGCAATACCTCTCTCTAGGAGGAATTGCCGGAGTTCCTCGCTCATGAAGGAGGAGCCCCGGTCGATGTGTATATAGTTCGGGAACCCGAACAAGGCGAAGAGGGCATTCAGGCACTTAATGACCGTGCTACTGGTCATGTCGGGGCAGGGGAAGGCAAAGGGGAAACGGAAGTACTCATCAACGATGTTGAGGAAGTACACATTACGGTCAGAGGACGGGAGGGGCCCCTTAAAGTCGATGCTCAGGCGCTCGAAGGGGCGGGTGGCCTTGATCAGGCTTGCTCGGTCCGGCCTATAGAAGTGCGGTTTGCACTCCGCACAGGTCTGGCAGTTCCTGGTCATGGTCCTGACCTCCTCGATGGAGTAGGTCAGGTTGCGGGCATTAATGAAATGGTAGAGTCTGGTGACTCCGGGGTGGCAGAGCTGGTCGTGGAGGGTCTGAAGCCTATCGATATGCGCGCTGGCGCATGTCATTCGTGAAAGGGCATCAGGGGATTCGTTCAGCTTGCCTGGCCGGTACAAGATCTCATAATCGTAGGTGGAGAGCTCGATTCTCCATCTCAAAATCTTGTCATTCTTGATTTTGCCCTTCAGCTTGTTATTAAACATGAAAGCCACCGAACGCTGGTCGGTGAGGAGGGTAAATCGTTTGCCTGCCAGGTAGTGCCTCCAGCGCCGTACTGCCTCCACGATCGCCTGGGCCTCTTTCTCGACCGACGAATGTCGGATCTCGGGGCCCTGTAGGGTCCTTGAGAAGAAGGCCACTGGCCTCCCCTCCTGGTTTAGGGTGGCGGCTAAGGCGAAGTCAGATGCGTCGCTCTCCACCTGAAAGGGGATGGACTCGTCCACTGCGTGCATCGTGGCCTTGGCTATGTCTCCCTTAATGAGGGAGAAGGCCGCGCACGCCTCCTCCGTGAGGGGGAAGGAAGTGGCTTTCAGGAGGGGTCTGGCTTTGTCCGCGTAATTGGGTACCCATTGGGCATAGTAGGCGAAAAGCCCTAGGGTTCTCCTAAGTGCTTTAGGGCAGTGGGGGAGGGGTAGCTCCATGAGGGGGCGCATTCTTTCTGGGTCGGGGCCGATGATTCCGTTCTCCACTACGCAGCTGAGGATGGCAAGGCGCGTGGTGTTAAACACGCATTTCTCCTTATTGTAGGTGAGGTTCAGCTGTTGGGCCGTACGGAGGAATTTCTCCAGATTCGCGTCATGTTCCTGCCGGTCGCGGCCGCAGATAGTGACGTTATCTAGGTAGGGGAATGTAGCCTGCAGTTCGTTCTGGTCAACCATCTGGTCCATCTCCCTTTGGAAGACCGAGACCCCATTAGTGACACCGAAGGGGACCCTAAGGAAGTGGTATAGGCGCCCATTCGCCTCGAAGGCGGTATACTGGCGGTCCTCAGGGTGGATAGGGAGTTGGTGGTAGGCCGACTTCAGGTCGATGGTCGAGAATACTTTATACTGTGCAATCTGATTGACCATGTCAGATATGCGGGGGAGCGGGTATGCGTCCAGCTGGGTATATCTGTTTATGGTCTGGCTGTAGTCGATGACCAGGCGGTTTTTATCGCCGGTCTTTACGACTACGACCTGGGCACGCCAGGGGCTGCTGCTCCCCTCGATAATGCCCTCTTTCAGGAGGCGCCGCACCTCAGAGCTAATGAAGGCTCTGTCCCCGGCGCTATACCGCCTGCTCTTGGTAGCGACGGGTTTGCAGTCAGGGGTAAGGTTAGCAAACAGAGAGGGTGGCGGGACCTTGAGGGTGGAGAGGCTGCAGGTGTTACGCGGTGGGCGGTTTAACGTTTGCTGGTTGTTGACTGTGAGTGGGGGGAGGGGTCCACCGTATGCTAGGGTTACGCTTTGGAGGTGGGATTGGAAGTCCAGCCCTAGTAGGACGGCAGCGCAGAGATGGGGGAGGACGGGGAGTTTAAAGTTTTTATACTCCGTGCCCTTAACCGACAGGGTCACGACACAGTAGCCGCTGATGTCCGTGGCGTGGGACCTCGATGCCATCGAGATTCGGCTGCGCGTTGGTAGGACAGAGAGGGAGTAGTGGCTCACTGTGTCTGGGTGGATGAAGCTCTCCGTGCTTCCGCTGTCGAACAGGCAGGTCGTGGCGTGGCCGTTCACTTTGATGTCCATCATTGACTTGGACAGATGGTGCGGGCGGGCTTGGTCCAGGGTGACGGAAGCTAGTGTGTAGCTGAGCGAGTCGTTGTCATCTGCGGGCGAGGCGGTCGGGCGTGGTGAGTAAAATGGCGTCTCCCACGAGGTAGGGCCCCATGAGGCACTATTGGGGTCGGTTGCCTTAATCAAAGATGGCCGCCCCCATGACTCATGTGTGGGGATGCTGGCCTCAGTTGCCCTAAACAAAGATGGCCGCCCCCATGACTCATGTGTGGGGATGCTAGCCTCAGTTGCCCTAAACGAAGATGGCCGCCCCCATAGTTCGCATGCGGCACTGCTGGCCTCTGAGGATCCGCTCCTGCAGGCCTTGGAGAAGTGGCCTTTCTTCAGGCAGGTTTTGCATATGGAGTTCTTGGCTGGGCAGCGTGACCTCGGGTGTTTCTCCTGGCCACAAAAAAAACAGCCGGCGGCCCGATCGCGGATGCCCGATGTCGGGGCCGGTGCCGGGGGTGGCGGGGCCGGTCGGGTCCGGGACGCCGACGCAGAGGTAGGTCCCGGGGGCGGCGCTGGGAAGGGTGCTGTGGTAGGGGTCGGGCCCGAGTCCCAGGGTCGCGAGCAATACCTGGTGAATGCTTCCTGATCTTGGTGGGCCACTTCCAGGGAGATAGCGAGGGCTTCAGCTTTTTCCATGCTGAGGTCTTTAGCTTCCAGCAGTCTTTGCCGTGAGTACTCGGACCGTAGGCCTTTCAGGAATGCGTCGCGGATATTATCTTCAGTATTTTCGGCTGCCGACACCGATTTAAAGTCACAGTTCCTGGCGAGTGCATATAGCGCCTGTGAGAATTCGGCTACTGATTCTCCTGGCTGTTGCGGCCGTGATCTTAGGAGGTGCCTAGCGTACATGTAGTTTACCGGGGTCCGGTACTTCTGTTTCAGCAGGTTGATGGCGGTCTCGTAGGTAGTCATGTCCTCGATGAGAGTGTATACTCTCGGGCTCAGTTGTGCCTGCAGGACACTTAGTTTGGATGCCTGAGGGACGCTGGATTCTCTCAGGTATGATTCGAAGCAGACCAGCCAGTGTTTAAAGTCTGCGGCTGAGTTTGCTGCTCGTGGGTTCAGGTCCAGGTACGGCGGTCTGAGGGCTCGCAGCCAAGCTGGCTGGTGTGGCTGTGCTCCTGGGAGCTGCGCTGGTGGCTCCTCCGCCGGTTGTGACTCGTTGTCGGACATCATTAAATTTAGTCAATAAAATTGATATACCTATCAATTCCTCCAATAAAAGGCGAAGAGTTACGAAGGTGACTAAAGGTTTTTATTGACTAAATAACAGAGCCCACTCTCGTGGGTGATCCGATCCAAGCAGGAGGAATACCAGCCAGTCGCTCACCTTTATACCTGGCCTGGTGGGTGTAGCCAAGGCGGAGTCGGCAGTGGTCATCCCAGGTATAGCAGTGTGGCAAGAGGCGACCTCGTACCGTGATACAATAGTGGTCAGTGATACAGTTATAACGAACAGTGGTGAACAGTGCTAACTACTAACAGTGATACGATAGTGAACGTGGTTTACCACAGGATGAAAATCCATTAAACCTGTGTTACCTTTACTGAAAGGCTGCCGAAGAACTGGATGCACATGGAGACTCTGCTACCGATGTGATGTTGTAGAAATGCACATGGAAGGTCCGTTACCGAATGGGATGTTGAGGCACTGGAGTGCTAGGCCCTGAGTGTCTTCTTCTCCGGCCTGGGTCGTCGATCTCCCGATGGTCTTCCTCGGGGCGGGACGCTGGTCTCAAAAAGCTTTCTTTATACCGTCATAATGTCCTTCTGAGGGTGTCTTCTTCTTCGGCCTGGGTCGTCGATGATCTCCCGACAAAAAGTACCCGGGCCACCCTCGTCGTCTTCCTGTTGTGGCTGAGCCTTGCCTGGCCGAACACCGACCACGTCCCGAAACCAAAGTGCTGCCTTAACCGAAGAGTCGTAGAAGTTCCGAAGCGAAGCGTGAAGCGAAGCGTAGCGCATAACGTCCTGATGGACATTTTCAATCCACAGTTATACCCTTTTGGAACATTCTTATCTCCCGCCAAATCATAGTCCAGTCTTTGTAATATTTTTGGCGGGCAGAAATCTCTGCAGGGGCGCTTTGTCTTTGTAACGGGAGCCGGTGATAGCTTAACTGGCCTTCCTGGGCCGATAATGTCTTTTACTTTGTCACCGTAACTCGGTTCGTATATTGATCGGTCTGGAGATTGCCCTCGATGGCTGTTAAACGGTTTTCCTTTGTACAGTAAATGGGTTTAAATGTTCGTTCAATTGTCCGCCCATTTCTTGATGGGCCTCATCCTGTTACCCAAAACTGTCCTGTACTTAGAATCTAATTAATATGTATGCTCAGTTCCATGAGTTTCGGTTTCCCGATACTGGCTTTCGCGGGCTTACTGTCCTCAATCCACAAGCCTGTCTGGCTTGCAGTAACAGAAATCAAATGGTCCCAGAAACTGATCACAAGGTCCGGCGGCCATTTTGTATGCCCTTTTATCAAAGGTTTTTCTGTACAAGCTTCTTTTGGTCAATAAACTGTCTTATTAACCCTATTTTCTTGCGTGATTAATTACTGAAAATTTCAAATCTTACACCATTCCTTTTCATAAATCTTCGAAACTCTTCGGACACAAACTGTGGTCTGTTATCAGAGCAAATCTGCTCTGGCAAGCCGTTCCTGGCAAAAATGGTCCGTAGGACTGCAATAGTTTTCTCCGTGGTGGTGGAGGAAATTTTGATCACCTCAGGCCATTTCGAGTGTGCATCCACGGCTATTAAAAACATTGAGTCCATGAATGGACCAGCAAAATCAATATGCACCCATTGCCATGGAGATGAGGGCCACTCCCATGGGTGTAGAGGGGCATGTGGTGGTGCATTTTGGACCTTCTGGCATCCTGAGCAGCTGTTTGTCTGGTCCTCGATTTGCTGATCGATCCCCGGCCACCACACATAAGCCCTAGCAAGGCTTTTCATTTTCACCCCTCCCAGATGACCTTCGTGAAGCTCATTGAGCACTCTCTCCCTTAACTTGGATGGAATTACCACTCGGGATCCACACATCAAGGTCCCCTGGCATACTGACAGCTGTTCTCTTCTGGATGAGAATGCTGGCAACAGTGAGTCACCATGTGCTGGCCATCCCTTCACCGTCAAATCATATACCCGAGACAGTGTCGGGTCATTTCGGGTCTCCTTCTCTATACCAGCATTAGTTACTGGCAAGCATTCAATTATAGTCGAATGAAATATTTCGACAGGATCCACTGCTGGTGTTTCCTCCGCAGTAGGCAGTGGCAGGCGTGATAGCCCATCAGCGTTTCCATGCTGTTTCGTGCCCTTATACTCGATTTCATATTGGTGCGCCCCTAGAAAAATGGACCATCTTTGTAGCCGTTGCGCAGTCATCACCGGAACGCCCTTCTTTGGATTAAAGATGGAGACAAGTGGTTGGTGGTCAGTCAGCAAGGTGAACTTCTGCCCGTGCAGATAGTGATTGAACTTTTTCACTCCCCACACTAGGCTGAGGGCCTCCCTGTCAATCTGGGCGTAGTTATGCTCGACTGAGGTTAGTGACCGAGGCGCAAAGGCTACTGGCCTCTCCGAGCCATCCGGGAATTTGTGCGACAGCACCGCTCCAATGCCATAGGGTGATGCATCACATGCCAACCGAATTGGTAGTGCTGGGTTGAAATGAGCCAACACCTCTTTTGATGTGATCAATGCTTTGCTCTTCTGGAAAGCTCATTTACATTCGTCACTCCACTTCCATGGTACCCCCGTTTGCAGTAGGGTGTTCAGTGGGTGTAGTACGGTAGACAAATTCGGCAAGAACTTATGGTAGTAGTTCACCAGCCCGAGGAACGACCTCAGTTGTGACACATTTTCCGGTGCTGGAGCCTTGACTACTGCCTCAATCTTTTCAGGGGACTTATGTAACTCCTCTTTATCAATAACGTGGCCACAATACGAGATCTGCTTCTGGAAAAACTCGCATTTGTGGCGATTAGCTCGGAGCCCATATTCCTTCAATCTAGTGAGCACCTGCTCCAGGTTGGCGAGGTGATCACTGTCATTTTTGCCCGTGACCAGGATGTCGTCCAAATAACACTGGGTCCCTGGAATCCCTTGCAGGACTTGTTCCATTGCCCTTTGCCAAATAGCCGGAGCTGATGCTACCCCGAACACCAGCCGGTTGTATTGGTAGAGACCTTTATGAGTGTTGATCGTGAGGTACTGTTTCGAGGCTTCTTCTACCTCCATTTGCAGGTACGCCTGGGCCAGATCAATCTTAGTGAAGCATTTCCCTCCAGATAGCGAGACGAAAATATCTTCAATCCGCGGAAGTGGATATTGTACAGTGTGAAGGATTGGGTTCACTGTCACCTTAAAGTTCCCAGAGATGCAAACCTTCTTTGGTTCCCCAGGCGTATTACTCAACGACTTCTTCATTACAGGAACGATGGGTGTAGGTCACTCGCTCCAGTCCACTTTGGACAGTACTCCTGAATGTTCCAAACCTTCCAGCTCTGCTTCGACAGCTGGGCGGATCGCATAAGGTACCGGTCTGGCCTTAAAAAACTTTGGCTTGCATTTTCCTCTATTTTGATTGTCGCTGTTATGCCTTTTAGTGTTCCGAGTCCCTGCTGGAACACTTCTTGTGCGTCAGTTAGCATTTTTGACAGTCATCCAGATGTGACGTCGTCATCCTTTTTGGCATCTGCAGTCAGTGCTTGTATGGAATGCCAATCTAGCTGTATCTTCCGGATCCACTCACGTCCTAGTAGTGGTGGTCCTCCATCTGGCAATACATATAGGTCCATTTTTGGTGTTTCCTTGCCGTTATATATAACGTTCACCCTTATTTTTCCTTTTGGGGTAGACTTTTTGCCCTGTGTACGTCTTCAAGACAATCTTTGTATCTCTCAAGGGTATATGTGAGAATAGCCGATTGTAGTCCCTTCGGTTTATGACTGTTAGGGCTGATCCTGTGTCCAATTCCATTTTCACTTGGACTCCTGATATCTTGAGCGTGACCCAGATAGTTTGGTGATCCTCCGTTTTGATCACCTTATGTAGTTTCAGACAACCCAGCTCCTTACTTCCGGAGTCTGTATCACTCTTCTGTTTGTCTGAACTACTCTCCGTCACCTTATGTACCTTCTTGTGCTTCTCCTGTGGAGATTTCTTGCTGCTGGTTTTCTTTCCCGACCTGCAGACTCTTGCTATGTGTCCTACTTTTCCACACTGTCTGCACACTTTGTCCTTGAACCAGCAATCATTATGGTTGTGTGTTGTTCTGCCGCAGCGATAGCACATCACTGTTCCGTATGACATTTCATTTGTGCCATATTGTTGCGGTCTCCGTTGTATCTCTGCAGCACCCCGTGCTGCTGCTTCGTGTGATACTGCAATGCTGAAAGCCTTGTCCAGCGTAAGATCCTTTTCTGATAGAAGCCGTTTCTGGGTTCCTTCACTTTGAAGCCCACACACAAACTTGTCCCTTAAAGTATCTGCTAGTCCCGTTCCATACTGGCAGTGTTTCGATAGCTTGCGCAGTTCCGTTAAATACTCAGCATTACTTTCATCTTTATGCTGGTTCCTTTTGTGAAACTTAAATCTTTCTGCTATCAGCAGCAGTGTGGGGTTTAAGTGGTCCTGTAGGATTGACACTATGTTTTCAAAATCCTTTTCTACTGGCTTCTCTGGGGTTACTAGGTTTCATAGTAAGCCATACGTTTTTGCACCCATTGAATTCAACAATACCAGCGCTTTCTTGTCATCTGGCACTTCATTCGCCTTGCAGTATACTTCTATGCGTTCAACATATGTCGTCCAATCTTCGACTTCATTGTCGAACGCTGTGATACTGCCACTCTTCGGCATTTTTGGGTGTGGTTAGACTGGCTTAAAATGGCGTCTCCCGCACTTTCCTTTCTTACCCGCTGCGGCTTAAAATGGCGTCTCCCGCGCTGCTGCCAACGCCGCTCTCGGCGGTCCTCGTGGCAAATGGCGATGCCCTGTGGGTTTCGTGCGCTGCTCCTGCACTGCTGCCAACACCGCTCTCTGCAGTCCTCATGGCAATGGCAGCGCCTCGCATTTTCCTGCGCGCCTCTCTCCCCCGTTGATGCCGCTCGGTCCTGAACACCGGCTGCGCCCTGTGCGCTCTGCCCTCTCTCTCTCCCCCGTCGACGCTGCTCGGCCTTTTTCTGTGCCGCTCGGTCGGGCTCTAGCCCGTCGCTGTCCGGGAAGGGTCTGCACAGTACCTGTTGCCAGCCCGTTTCACTGGACCACCATGACTGGAAAGCCAAGCCTGGCTCTCGACAGCCTCCCCTGCGATGCTCAAATCTCCGCTGGATGACTGGGCGGTTGCCTGTCGTCGACGCCCGTGCTTCTGGACTCGACCTTCTTCCACTGTTCTCCAGGAGCGAATCCCTGGGAGGTGATGCAGAGTTGCAGGTAGGTTCGAACTTGCTTGTCGCCACTGTTACATCCGTGTAATAATAAGAAAAGGACTGCAGAGAACGGTACAGCAGGTGTTTACTCAATCTGGTTCAAACTGCAACTGAAACAACAGATTACTACTCAGCGTTATATACAGGTGTGGTCACTGCCGGTACTACAGTATACATGAGCTATAGAAAATAGTTCCCCCCCTTAAAGGTACATACATTACAATTTCCATCCCTTATCGCATGACCCCCTGGTGATTTAAAGAGGTAACATTGCAAAAAGGGAGCTCCGTGCAGGTTTTCTCTAACATTTTGGTTGCTGAAGAAAGTTTGCACTGCAGTAACTATGTCTGCCAGAGTGAGGACCAATGCAGTGTACCTTTTTAGATTAGGATTGTCATTTTCATATTCTTTACAACACTCTCTTCAACTGTATGTTCTGCTCCTTTGCTCGACCTTGGTTCCTGCCAATGCAGCTCTGAAATTGGCCACTATGAAATGCACATGAGTGATTTCAAGGTGTCATTCTAATTGGGAGCCAATGCAGGTCTGCAATGACTGGAGTGATGGCTAGACTTGATGTGAGATGGGGACAGCAGAGTTTTGGATGAGCTGACTTTTATGGAGAGTTGAAGATGGCAGGCTAGCCACGAGCATTTGTGTAGTTGCACCTGGAGGTGTGAAAAGGCATGGATAAGAGTTTCAGCAGCAGATGGACAAAGGCAGGTGATGTTATCGAGGTGGAAATAGGTGGTCTTTGTGATGGAAATGATATGGGGTTGTAAAGTCTGATCCGGGCCGAGAGAGGATGCTGAGTTTGTGAACAGTCTGGTTAAACTGAGACAGTGGCTGAGGAGGGGAATAGAATGTGTGGCAAGATTACGGCGTTTGTGGTTGGAGGCAAAGATGAGGGTTTTCCCAATGTTTAACTAGAAGAAAATGTGGCTCATCCAAGACTGTATGTTGGAGAAGCAATCCGACAGCACAGAGACCATGGTGGGGGTCAAGAGAGGTGGTGAATTAGAGCTGGGTGTCATCAATATAAATGTGGAGACTGACCCGACGTCTTCAGGTGATGTCAATGGGCAGCAAGGATAGATTCTTGGGGTACTCCAGGCATAACGGTGTAGGGCAAGAAGGGAAGCCATTGCTGGAGATGCTCTGACAATGATTGGATAGGTAAGAGTGGAACCAAGCAAGGACAGTCCCACTGAGCTGGGCCATGGATGAGAGGGATGGAGGAGGATGATCTGGTCGACTGTGTCAAAGGCTGCAAAATGGCCGAGGAGGATGAGCAGGGATAATGCACCACTGTCACAGACATCTTTTGTAACTTTGGTCAGGGCCAAAGTTCCCTCGAAGCTGCGCTTTGTTGTATGCGGCCTATTTATTTATCCCTTTAAATTTCTGCACGTGCGCGGTATATCCGATGGAATAGCTTATGAGTGGCCTATGCAGTACCTTGCAGATTACCATGTGGTGCACGTGGCACACTGGTCAGGGCCATGTCAGTGCTGTTGCAAGAGCAGAAACCTGATTTGAGAGATTGAAACATGCTTTGGGAAAGATGAGCCTGGATTTGGAAGGCGACAATATGTTCAAGGACTTTGGCGATAAAAGGAAGATTTTAATGTAAAAATTCTAAGTTTTGTTAGTGAGCATACCCTTAGACCCCTCTAGAAATGTACCTCCAATTTTGTACTTTCAATCTTTTATACACTTAAGGTTTTTTTTTTATCCTCCAATAACCACTTGTTTTTGCATGTCAAGGCCATTCTTCAGTTACCAGTTTTTATTTTGGAAGTTGTCAGCTTTTGCTGCTTTTCTAGGTTGGCATGTGTGGATCAGCCTTTGTAGCTGTGTATTCTTTACAAACCTGCTAAAGTATCTGGCAAGGCATTGACTCATGATGACATCTGTTCTATATCCTGTAGTAATATAACTGATATTTCTACATGGCAAATGATTACTATGTATTTGCAATTGTACAGTGCTAAGTGGAGAGTACCGGTTCTGCAATGTACTATTTGTTCCTCCAGTACCCAGTGGCTGCTGAATGTCAAAAGAAAATAATATTGGAAGTGAGAGGCAATCTACAGCAGTTTTTTGGGGGGAGAGGATGACAAGTGAAGCTGCAACTGTGTGGAGAAGGAATGCTAATGAGGGACTACTGTGCACTTTATATGAAATGTGATCAGTATCTAGGTACAGGAAGGAAACTAGAGACAGATATGAGAGAGTACGCTGGCTATCTAAGAATAGACCATTAATTGGTTGTAATGTTTTTGTTTGAATTGAGATATTGGAGTGTATGAAACACAAGGCTGGATATGTGCCTCCATCATGGGGTGTAACTGTCCGTTAATGACCAACCCATTTTCATAGCTTGGGCCATTGTGGATATGACTTTAGTGGGTTCATTAGGTACACTTAAAAAGAAATGTTGCATTTCTTGATTTTAAATTAAGTTGTCTTTTATGTCCATACTTTGCATAGTGTGTTTTATATAGGGAAAGATGCAGGAAAATAAAGTGAGGATAGAGAAAACAATGTAGTTTATAGGGAAAGTTCAATCTGGGAGCACTTGCACTCAGAACCAAGATTTGCATCACTTTTTCGGGTCTTTACTGCCAGCAGAGGGAGCAGTTGCTTTCCGCCCAGATGTTGAGGCCTTCATCAGTTCCAACCACCTCCCAGCAGATAGTTTTAAAGTAAAGGCCTGGAAGCAGGTCAGCTTCCTGTGCCCTTCACCCACAGATGATGCGTGGCTAGAATGGGGAATAATCAATAGTTAGTTAAAGGGAAGGCAGCAAAGAGAAGGCCTTCAAAAGAGAACCTTGCCCTTAAAACAATGAGGACTTCTGGTTAGTGTTTCCCAAAGCAGTAAATTGATTGTTTATTTTTCTTCTTCCAATTACCAAGAAATGACCAGAGATCTCACTAATGCTCAACATAGTCTAATCTCTTTCAAAATTATTTAATTTTTTTTAGAAACTCTCCTTACTAAAGGATCTACATGTTAAGCATTCGCAGTGTTGCACAATATAATTTATTTTCTTTATAGGTTTATGCATCCTTACATTATCTTATGTTTTCAGGATGACTTCTCTACAGATTGGAACAAAATCTTATCTAAATTTATTGTTCTATTGCAAATGGTGTTAACTGTTTTGTTATAATTATCACAGAACCAATGGACGTGGTAGAAGTGAGCAATAAATGTGGGTTTTTGCTTGTAGTCTGAACTGGAAGAATGTTTGTTTGTTCGTGTGTGTGTGTGTGTATATATATACTCCTGGTGTGGGTCAGTATCCATCCCAGTGTTTGAAAATTGCTGCAAAATGTGTGTTTTTTTTTGTTCTGGTTTCACTTTTCAATGGAAATTGGTAAAAGTTTTCCTTGTTCTCTCGGAACCTGATGTCTCCTAGGAGTTGTTTGGCATTGATGGCCATGGCATATGGTACTTCTCCTGTCCACCTGTCATCCAAGTGAGGTAATTGGATCTGTCAGTGTCTGCTGTGTGCTATCAGAGTGATGGACTCTGCTGTTTCAACGGGTGCTTCTGTCCTGATCTGTGTCCATCTATTGGCCAATGATTCCCATTCAATGTCCCCTTTAGGAGCTGGCATATTGATTATAGGATCCCGACCGATTCATAACTTAAAAAAAACTTCGAAGGGAGTAGTCGCACACCTGCAGCCTGATTCCATTTATCAGCTAGTCTGCAGTAAGGCAATACATCCTGGAGAATGAAGTCATACTTTATTGTTTTTTCTAGATTGTACATATTTATATAAAGGTATATTTTATCAAGTGGCCAAGTTACCATAGAAACACTTTTAGGAACCTGTCTCCCTTTTAATGATATCTGCTATCTTCATCTCATTTAACCAGTCTATAAATACACTTAGTTATTCACTAACAAATTCTTCTGCATTAATACACCTGTATTTTGCCAAGTATTTTATTAGTCCATCTTGAAACTTAACTAACCTGCCAACTCCTGTGTAATGAGCCTTTTATTCACCACCCTGCGCAGGGTGTTCCAAGTGCATTCATACCCTTCCATTGACGACCTTTTCTTTTTTTAAGGTGTATTGCTTTAAATTCTCATGGAAGTTTGGTATGTAGAGCAATGCTGGAGATAGTTGCAGATTGTGTAACTGTAACAGCTGCCATGATTGCATCTTTCTGCTGGGCTAATAAGAAAGATATGTAGTCTACCCACCTTACTACTCCCTCCGTAAACTTCAGCTCATCCAAAACTCTGCTGAGCGTATCCTAACTCTCGTTACCTATCACTCCTGTGCTCACTGACTTATGTTGGCTTCCAGTCTGCAACAGCTCGATTTTTAAACTTCCCATCCCTTGTTTTCAAATCCCTCCATGGCCTCGCTCCTCCCTTTGTCTGTAATCGTCTCCAGCCCAACAACCCTCCGAGATCTCTGCTCTCCTCCCATTTTGGCCTCGTGCACATCCCTGATTTTAATCACTCCACCATTGATGCCTAGGCCCTAAGCTCTGGAATTTCCTCCCTAAACCTCTCTGCCTCTCTCTCCTCCTCTTAAGCTGCTCCTTAATACCTACCTCTTTTTGACCAAGCTTTTGGTCCTGTCCTAATATAAGAACATAAGAACATAAGAAATAGGAGCAGGAGTAGGCCAATCGGCCCCTCGAGCCTGCTCCGCCATTCAATAAGATCATGGCTGATCTGATCCTAACC
The DNA here is from genome assembly GCF_052327205.1 of Somniosus microcephalus. NCBI lineage: Eukaryota > Metazoa > Chordata > Chondrichthyes > Squaliformes > Somniosidae > Somniosus > Somniosus microcephalus. Next base: position 220,948,501 of record NC_140994.1, on the reverse strand, counting down.
GCCAATCCACTATCACCGAACCATCTCCTGCATCTAACAGAATTAGACACACGAAATAAGAGCAGGATCAGGCTACACGGCCCCTGGGCCCACTCCGCTACCCACAGGGCCATGACCGATCCGAACCTAGACTCATGTCCAAATTCCTGCCCGCTCCCCGTAACCCTTAATTCCCTTTACTTCTAGGAAACTGTCTATTTCTGTTTTAAATTTATGTAATGATGTAGCTTCTACAGTTTTTTGGGGCAGCATATTCCATGGACCTACCACCCTCTGAGTGAAGTAGTTCCTCCTCATCTCAGTTTTGTAAGAGCAGCCCCTTATTCTAAGACTATGCCCCCTAGTTCTAGTTTCACCCATCATCGGGAACATCTTCCCTGCATCCACCCGATCCAACCCCTTCACAATCTTATATGTTTCAATAAGATCGCCTCTCATTCTTCTGAACTCCAATGAGTAGAGTCCCAATCTACTCAACCTCTCCTCATATGTCCATCCCCTCATCCCCGGGATTAACCGAGTGAACCTTCTTTGTACTGACTCGAGAGCAAGTATGTCCTTTCTTAAGTATGGACACCAAAACTGTACGCAGTATTCCAGGTGCGGTCTCACCAATACCTTGTACAACTGAAGCAATGCCTCCCTATTTTTATATTCTATCCCCCTAGCAATGAAAGCCAACATTCCATTGGCCTTCTTAATCACTTGCTGCACCTGCATACTAACCTTTTGAGTTTCGTGCACCAGGACCCCCAGATCCCTTTGTACTTCAGTACTTTCCAGTTTCTTGCCATTAAGATAATAACTTGCTCTACGATTTTTCCTGCCAAAGTGCATAACCTCACACTTTCCAGTATTGTATTCCATCTGCCAAATCTCTGCCCACTTACTTAGCCTGTCTATGTCCCCTTGAAGGTTTTTTATGTCCTCCTCACTCACTACTTTCCCTCCCATCTTAGTATCATCTGCAAACTTTGATATGTTACACTCGGTCCCCTCCTCCAAATCGTTAATATAGATTGTAAAGAGTTGGGGAACCAGCACTGACCCCTGCGGAACACCACTAGTTACTGATTGCCAGTCTGAGAATGAACCATTTATCCCAACTCTCTGCCTTCTGTTAGTTAGCCAATCCTCTATCCATGCCAGAATATTACCCCCAATCCCGTGATTTTTTATCTTAAGCAATAATCTTTTGTGTGGCACCTTGTCAAATGCCTTTTGGAAGTCTAAATACACTACGTCCACTGGTTCCCCTTTATCCACCCTATATGTTACTTCCTCAAAGAACTCCAGCAAATTTGTCAAACATGACTTCCCCTTCATAAAACCATGCTGACTTTGTCCTATTAAATTATGATTATCCAAATGTCCTGTTACTGTCTCCTTAATAATGGACTCCAAAATTTTACCTACCACAGATGTTAGGCTAACCGGTCTATAGTTTCCAGCCTTCTGTCTACTGCCCTTTTTAAATAAGGGTGTTACATTAGCAGTTTTCCAGTCTGCCGGGACCATTGCCGAGTCCAGGGAGTTTTGGAAAATTATTACCAATGCATCCACAATCCCTACCGCCACTTCCCTCAAGACCCTAGGATGTAAGCCATCAGGTCCAGGTGATTCATCTGCCTTGAGTCCCATTATTTTACCGAGTACCACTTCCTTAGTGATTTTGATCGTGTTTAGCTCCTCCCCCCCTTTAGCCCCCTGTTTGTCCAGTGTTGGGATATTCTTAGTGTCTTGGCATTTGGAATTGCAAGATGTCTTGAAATGTATTTCATTTTACAGAATCAAAGCTTTTTTATACATTCACTCAAAGAATGCTTGCGCTGTCTTTTTGTCATTGGTGTTACTTATACCTTAAACAAAATTAAAGGCTTATTAGAATGCTATTTCTCAATTCAATCTGCACATATACTGAAAGACAGAGTAGGTTGATAATAATTTAAAGAAAAAGTTTTGATTATTTATTTATTTATTATAATCAGGTATGTGTAAAGTTACATTGTGTGACTTTTTTTCATTTGCGCCATCATGTTTTTGCTATAATATCAACAATAACTGAAGGACAGTCATCAAAATTGAATGATATTATCCTTAAACTGCTAACTCATGAATAAAGCAACAATCAACAAACACAAAATTATTTTATAGTCAAAAATGACACCTTTGATATCATATCACTGAAAAAAAACATGCAGTAACACCAGTGACACAATACAACACCAATGACTTGACTCCAGACTATTTCAAAAAACTCAATGAATTTATTACATTTCATCTAACTAATGTGCCATTTTTTTCAGTTAACTCATTTACAGCACTGAGAGATTCATATAATTTGAGTAATAACATAAAAAAACTTAGCCAAAGCACTTTAAGACCAAAGAGGAGCACATTAAAGAGAGCACATTAAGACCAAGATCAAGAATGATTGTGTCTGAACATTGTCATCAACATCGTAGTCAACATCACCATTTTCATAGAAACTCATAAAACATGTAGCCTAGTTCTATCCTAATTGAGCCAGATATAAAACATACTCATTAGATCACAAGTAAACAAAGTAATCTGTCTTTACATCAACTTTAGGCTTCCAGCAACTGGTTTTTGACTTGTGGTCACACATCCAGCTGCCCCTTCAAATATGTCCAGATCTTCTGGTCAACCTGAACTGATCGCTTGTTCACAGGAACTGGCTTTGGCATGAAACACATTATCTGGTCGTCCCCATACCAATTTATGTCATCTCTTGGGCTTGGCCAGAAATACCTGTTCACGCCATTCCTGTGCATGCACTTGACTTTTATGTTGTGCTCTTCCACCTCCAGTATAATGCCAGGGTATGTCTGGTCATCATACCTCACAATACACCACTGCCCGCTATGGTGAGTCTCAATGACATCAGGTCGGTGTGGTTGTTGTGGAGCAGAGTGGTCACGTTCTGTAGGCGGCACAGCTCCTACAATGATTTCTTGGAGACTGTAACATGGGCAATCCCACACGCCCTCTGCTGCGTGGCAGAAACAACTGATGTCTCTGTATTTGAGGATGCCAGGTGTGATGCTCAAAACTTGATGCATTTTCATGGTCCCCTTTATTGCCACAAGAGGCACCTCCAGCATTTTCTGTGCCTTAGTCTCAACATCTTCCTCGCTTACATAGAACAGTTTCACCTGCATTCCAGAGTCCTTTAACTCCTGGAAGAAAGAGAGTGCATCTGGGATATCCCTTCCCTGACGGACCAAGATGTCAGCTGACCTCTTTAATGCACCCCCCACCCCATCCGGAGCACCCTTCCCATGGCTTGCCTTGAAGAAGTTCCAAGTGGTTTTGGGGAAGCTCTTCTGGTGAGGTTCTGAGCAAATCATGTAGAAATTGCCCTTCTGCTTGTATTGGGTGGCAGGGCCATCGCTGAAGAAATGAAGGTTCTGGACTTCAGGGCACTGATTTTTCACCATCTCCAGGATGGGGTCAAGATGAGCCCATATAGCGAGTCGTGCCTTCTACTTGGGAGATCGTACTAAAGGGCATGGGGGGCTGGTCCTGCACATAGAGAACACCAGTGTGGAGGGTCACTTGATGTGACCCCCCAAAGTGCACAGACTGGATTTCATTTGCATACTTGCAAGTGTAGTTTTCACTAAAATCTATGTGTATAAGGCAGTCCTTGGGGGTTAGGTTCTCTCTTAGATTTCTGTAAGCATTGTACTGCCAACGGATGTTGAAGATGTGTCTGCGGAACTTAAAGAGCCTATCTTGAAAATGGGTAGCAAGCTCATCCTCTGTTATTGGCACATCTTTCTTGACAGTGATTGTTCTTCTCTTCTCAGACTCTTCACCTGGTTTGGAATGGTCAATCTTCTCCAGACGCCACTGGGTTAAAGTTACCAGTGTATTTGATGTTGATTCCATGAGGGGATATGTGGTGCGTTCACATTCTTGGCATTCACCATAGGCACATGACTTTGAGTTGTTGCAGACGGTGCTGTCAGCCATTTCATCCAGGTTTTTACACTCTGAGAGCCCAAGTTTGTACAGTGTATCTATCTGCCATAAACTGAAGATTTTCATGAGTCTTGCACTGACATGTTTCTCTGTCCCACTCATTTGGTGTCACAACCCAAAAGGGTCTCTGCCTGCAGAAGAAGGCATAAGAAATCTGTTCTCCATGCTCAGCAACAAATCTCTTGTGGAGGTTGAGCAGGGAGTCACAGAGTAACCTCCTCTGTTTCTTCACCTTCTGGAGAGTGATTGTGTTTTTCTTTCCTGTGGTCAGTCAGCTGACATCATCTCTTAGGTAGAACTGTCTCACAGTCTTCCTCTTGTTTGTGGTGGTTTCTCGAGAGCTGATCTTTGGTTTTCTCCAAGCTTTGCATGAGAAGCCAATGCTCTTCTGGCACAGCAGCTGGCATTTGTATTTTCTGATCAGCTTTCCCATCAGTATGTTTGCAAAAACCTGTTTGGATTTTGTTTCTTTGGCTGCATTGTACATTTCCTTTAAATCTCCCACAAGAGCAAAGTGGAATTTCAGAGCTTTCTTGACTGGAGAGTGGACTGTGTAACCTTGGAGGATCTCTTTTGTCTTCGTTCCTGGGCTTTCGGAATTTGCAACTCTACCCCGCAAATGGAAATAACGTTTCTTGTACATGTTGCATTGTCGTTTGCTTTCCTCAAGCTTATCTTCCAACTTCTGAATTTTCCTCTGGCTCCTTTGTGCATCTCTCTTGCACGCTCTCCTCCCTTGCCATAGTTGTCTGTCAAATATATTGGTGTAATATGTCAGAATAGTAATCCAATCATGTCTTCAATTATATTAAAATCATTCAAATATCTAATTTAATCAATTTCTATGATCAATTTCTCATTTCCCTTCCTATGAAATGACTAACACCAATGTCTTCAGTTCTACCTTGAGATGCTGGGTGAACTCTCTGGAGATGATGGGGGGGTCAAGACTGTCTCTTTTGCTCTCATATCTTGCCTGTGTCTTGCCTGGTTGACTCGCCATGCCTTGCGCTGACCTCTCTTTGCCCTTTCACTGAGATCATTTATTTTCTTTCTTTTTGTTGCTATATCATTGGCATAACCCTGACGCCTTTTTTCTAAGTACTCTGCTCTACGTGTAGGGTCTGCATCCCTGCGCTGTCTGTAAAGCCTCTGCTTCTCAGCTGCACTCAATTTCGCCATACCTGACAAAAGGAACAATAACAATAACAATAGGAAGTTATGAAAATGAAACAATATGTGCTATTTTGCCCTAATAACTTTTGTTGAAGCTTTTATAAAAGCTCATTTACACAAAAACATCACTGGTATTACTGATTGTCATTGGTGTTACCAGGAGGAGTAGTAACACCAATGACGGTAACACCAATGACAATTTGCAGAAAAAATGTTTTTTACAAAATGGACGCCACAGTACCTCAGACCACATGTCTTCAATCATATTAAAATCATTCAAATATCTAATTTAATCAACTTCTATGATCAATTTCTCATTTCCCTTCCTATGAAATGACTAACACCAATGACATACTTAAAAGCCTCGCATAAAATTATCAAATAAATCATCAAATTTATAACAAATGAAGAGAGACAGCAGACTCACCATGTGCCTCTGTTGATCGCACTTCCTCCAATGACCTCTTGAACCAGGAAGTACTTCCAAAAGTCATTGCATTTTTTCAAAATAGTGTGTTTTGTGAAGCAGTAACACCAATGACATAACATGGGGTTACCGCTATTGTTGTTATATTATTTATAATATTTAGTTGGTATTTTAGTTTTTTTAGGTTTCCATTCCATAAATGTGACATTTGTGTTTACTTAATGACATTTAAAGTAGGAGAAAAATATATTTTTAAACTCAGAATATGTCTCTAAACTTCCATACATGATCTGAGTGACAAGCAAATTGCTTGCACTTGGTATTTTATATAAATTATAAAAAACAAACATTGCTCATTACATGACTTAAATATGTTTTATTATTAAAAGAACAGTGTATATTTATCAAAAATATATATTACATGTGATCATTAAGTTCATTTAAAGTATTTTGCTTGCTGCAAAGGTGAGAGACAGGAATGCCACCATTTCTGTAGAATGACCCATAAATATTCATTCAGTGTTTTTGCCATCTCCATATTTCCCACCATTAATTTCCCGGTCTCATCCTCTAAGGGACCAACATTTACTTTAGCCACCCTTTTTCTTTTTATATAAGTATAAAAACTCTTACTATCTGTTTTTATATTTTTTGCTAATTTACTTTCATAATCTATCTTCCCTTTCTTAATCAATCTTTTTGTTATTTTTTGCTGTCTTTTAAAGTTTCCCCAATCCTCTATCCTCCCACTAGATTTGGCTACCTTATATGCCCTTGTTTTTAGTCGAATACTATCCTTAATTTCCTTACTTAGCCACGGATGGCTGTCTTTTCTTTTACACCCTTTTCTTCTCAGTGGAATATATATTTTTTGGAAGTTGTAAAATAACTCCTTAAATGTACACCACTGATCATGTATCGTCTTACCCTTTAATCTATTTTCCCAATCCACTCTACTCAATTCCGCTCTCATACCTTCATAGTCTCCTTTATTCAAGCTTAGCACGCTTGTTTGAGATCCAACCTTCTCACCCTCTAATTGAATATGGAATTCAACCATGTTATGGTCACTCATTCCAAGGGGATCCTTTACTAGGACATTTTTAATTAATCCTGTCTCGTTACACAGGACCAGATCTAAGGTTGCCTGCCCCCTGGTCGGTTCAGTTACATACTGCTCAAGAAACCCATCCCTAATACACTCAATGAACTCATCCTCAAGGCAGCCCTGCCCAATTTGATTTGTCCAATTAATATGATAGTTAAAATCCCCCATAATTATAGATGTTCCCTTGCATCTTGACGGATCATGATTAAAAAGGTTAAAGGACTCTTCATTAGGCATGCCAATGTCAAATTTCAAAGTCACATCAACATATTGCAGCACATTTGTGTGGTTCCGTGTCAAATTTTGTTTGATAACACTCCTGTGAAGCACCTTGGGATGTTTTACTACGTTTCAGTACTATATAAATACAAGTTGTTGTTGGTTATTGTAATCTATAAAGCAATGTGCAGAAGACAAAATGTAAAATGTTATTTTATTTGCCTTTTTTCCAGTAAGACTGAAAATCATAATACTGGTGCCTGCACTCTAATTATAATTAAGTGGAAAATTGTCCAGTTTTTTTTGGAGACTTTTGATGTCTAGTTTCCTTTCTAGAAATGTCCAAACTGTCCATTCATAAATTGGACTTTCTAGTTCAAAACTTAATATGTAGTAACCTTTAATGTAGAATTTCTAGACTTGAAAGCACAAGATACTTCTATTTTGCCTATTTGCTGTTTTAAAAAAAAATCAGTCCTTTGATAACTGAGCTTGTTTGCAAGACTTAATTACTTTTCTGCTTATGACCCCTCTTAGAGGAATTCCTTACTTCATATTAACATGGCTTACAGACTGATGGGAGATGCTGGCTGAGACTCAATTGACTGTACAAAGTTGATTAAAATGTGCTGCAATATGTTGATGTGACTTTGAAATTTGACATTGGCATGCCTAATGAAGAGTCCTTTAACCTTTTTAATCATGATCCGTCAAGATGCAAGACAGATGTGCATTTTTAATACCTGAGGAGCCTCTTGAATAATTATGTCATGTTTTCAAATTCAAAAAGTTTCATGTTTTATTCTGGGCATTAATTTTTGTTTTTGTACCAAAATTATTTTGAATTTGGTAATCTTTGTGCCACTATTATAATCTGCTCCTACTCTTGCACCATTCTTTATTTAAGGTACCCTGCTTGCAGGCCTTGGATTGTATTGCCACTGAGCAACCACGAAGACATCCATGATTATTAGCACCTGATCTGTCCTAGACTATTGCTAGGCACAGAAGGAAGAAGTGAGTTGTGAGGGGAAGGCACTTTATTTGAAGTTCTGCTCAAATTAGAATTCCCATCTGTTAGATCCGTGTATCTTGATGTTGTGTGTCCTTCAATAATTAGACAAGAGACTGCAGGGAACAATCAACAGATGTTTACTGGATGAGGGTTACTCTAAAACTAACTGTACAGATCCCTACTCAGGGTTTATATACAGGTGTGGTCACTGCCGGTACTACAGTATACAGGAGCTGTAAAAAGTAGTTCTCCCCTTAAAGGTACATACACTACAATTCCTCCCCTTTTAGATTAACAGTACCATAACATTCATTTAACAATTAAATATCAACTAATTACAATTAACACTTTTAACATGCAACATTAACTGAAAATAGTCTATTTATAAATTCAGTCTTTGGGGAGGCTTCCTGATCCTTTCTGGATAGCGCCTTTCCTGAGTGTCTTGCTCTTGGTGCGGAGGCGATTCTGGCCCCCTGTCGTCGGTTGGTTCATCAGCTTCCGATGCTACTGTTTCTGGGGTAGATGCTACCTGTATGTCGGGTTCATCACCAGGTACGCGAGACATGGGGTTGACTCGTTCCTGTGACTCTAGGATCTGGTCAACATGGCGTCTCACAATGTTCTCCCCAACATCCACTGTGTACATTAGTGGCCCCTGCCGTGTGCATATCGTTCCTGGTTGCCATTTCTCTGTTCGGTAGTCGCAGGCCAAGAATGGTTGCCCTACATTGAAGCTCCTTATCGGCTTCTCATTGATGTGCTGGAATTGCTTATTCTCAACATCTCTTCGTACATTTGGTCTGAGCAAATCCAGACGAGATCTCAACCTTCGGTTAAAGAACATCATGGCCGGGGTCTGGTTGGTGACTGCATGTGTCGCATTTCTGTAGGCTAACAGGAAATTGTCCACCTTATGCTGCAGTGGAATGTCGTCATCGCACATGGCCCTTACTGCTTTTTTAAAGGTTTGTACGAACCTCTCAGCCAATCCATTTGTGGCTGGATGATACGGGGCGGATGTGTAATGCCTTACCCCATTCCTTTTCATAAATCTTCTAAACTCTTTGGACACAAACTGTGGTCCGTTATCAGAGCAACTCTGCTCTGGCAAGCCGCTCCTGGCAAATATGGTCCGTAGGACAGCAATAGATTTCTCCGTGGTGGTGGAGGACATTTTGACCACCTCAGGCCATTTCAAGTGCGCATCCACGGCTATTAAAAACATTGAGTCCATGAATGGACCAGCAAAATCACTATGCACCCGTTGCCATGGAGATGAGGGCCACTCCCATGGGTGTAGAGGGGCATGTGGTGGAGCATTTTGGACCTTCTGGCATCCTGAGCAGCTCTTTGTCAGGTCCTCGATTTGCTGATCGATCCCCGGCCACCACGCATAAGCCCTAGCAAGGCTTTTCATTTTCACCCCTCCCAGATGGCCTTCGTGAAGCTCATTGAGCACTCTCTCCCTTAACTTGGGTGGAATTACCACTCGGGATCCACACATCAAGGTCCCCTGGCATACTGACAGCTGTTCTCTTCTGGATGAGAATGCTGGCAACAGTGAGTCGCCATGTGTTGGCCATCCCTTCACCGTCAAGTCATATACCCGAGACCGTGTCGGGTCATTTCGGGTCTCCTTCTCTATATCAGCGTTAGTTACTGGCAAGCGCTCAATTATAGTCGAATAAAATATTTCGACAGGGTCCACTGCTGGTGCTTCCTCCGCAGTAGGCAGTGGCAGGCGTGATAGCCTATCAGCTTTTCCATGCTGTTTCATGCCCTCATACTCTCTTTCATATTGGTTCGCCCCTAGAAAAAGGGACCATCTTTGTAGCCGTTGCGCAGTAATCACCGGAACGCCGTTCTTTGGATTAAAGATGGAGACAAGTGGTTGGTGGTCAGTCAGCAAGGTGAACTTCTGCCCGTGCAGATAATGGTTGAACTTTTTCACTCCCCACACTAGGCTGAGGGCCTCCCTGTCAATCTGGGTGTAGTTATGCTCGGCTGAGGTTAGTGACCGAGACGCAAAGGCTACTAGCCTCTCCGAGCCATCCGGGAATTTGTGTGACAGCACCGCTCCAATACCATAGGGTGATGCATCACACGCCAACCGAATTGGTAGTGCTGGTTTGAAATGAGCCAACACCTCTTTTGATGTGGTCAATTCTTTGCACTTCTGGAAAGCTCATTTACATTCGTCATTCCACTTCCATGGTACCCCCGTTTGCAGTAGGGTGTTCAGTGGGTGTAGTACTGTAGACAAATTTGGCAATAACTTATGGTAGTAGTTCACCAGCCCGAGGAATGACCTCTGTTGTGCGTAACTACACCCAGATTGACAGGGAGGCCCTCAGCCTCGTCGCCAATGTTAAATCCGTGAATCTTGATGTATGGTGTCCTTCAATAAATCGACAGAGACTGCAGAGGAACAATCAACAGGTGTTTACTGGATGAGGGTTACTCTAAAACAACAGTACAGATCCCTACTCAGGGTTTATATACAGGTGTGGTCACTGCCGGTACTACAGTATACAGGAGCTGTAAAAAGTAGTTCTCCCCTTAAAGGTACATACACTACAATTCCTACAGAAAATGTCTCACTTAAATCAGTGTCCTCAATCACATTGACTTGGACTTGTTGCCCTTTCTTTGTTTTTACTTTTGAAAAGCATTGTTTGCCAAAGTGATTCTTTCCATGACATTTTCTGCACCTTTTTCCAAACACTGGGCATTGTCGTGACTGGTGTTTGTAACCACAGCGTTTACAATTAAAAATTCCTTCCTCCGATTGCTTTGCATTCCTGTTCTGCGCACGTTTCTTCCCCTTGTAGGACACAGCACCGACAGCAGCACTATCACTCACTACAATCGCATTATTATTAATTTCACTGAAAGTCTTCGTGTGCATCTGAGCTAGCTCACTGGCTTGGCATATTTTCACAGCATTCTCCAATGTTAGTTCGGTTTCTCTCAACAGATGTTCCCTGACCTTTTTATCATGAATACCAAACACAATCTGGTCACGAATCATGGATGATTTCAGCTCAGAGAAATTACATGTCTGTGCTTTCAGTTTCAGATCGGTCACAAAGCTATCAAAAGTCTCATTTTGCTGCTGTGTCTGTGAGCGGAACACGTATCTCTCATAGGTCTCGTTCTTTTTGGGAGAACAATGTGTATCAAATTTCTTTAGCACATCGTCCAGTTTTTCTCTGTCCTCCTCTTGATTAAATACAAATGTATTAAATACCTCTATCACCTGCGGGCCTGCAACCATGAGCAGCAACGCTATTTTCCTTGCATCTGGCATCGTACCGAATCCGATGGCAGCAATGTAGAGTTCGAATTGTTGTTTGAAAGTCCGCCAATTGCAGTCAACATTCCCCGTGAGTTTCAAAACCTCCGGTGGCTTCAAATTCTCCATGTAGCGTTTCACAATATTCAGCAGATTTTACCAATCCTGGTAACATGTTATGTTCATTAATAACTAGTCGTTTTCATTATGAACAGTTAGCTTCTAGCTAGTCACTTTATTCATGCCATGTGGACTTGTACAGCATCCATCTTGACTACTGCCTTCTGGGTAGCCTAGTGCATCGTGGGTAGTCCCACTCTTATATACATACAGCTCCTACATACAGCTCCACCTAGTGTACCATTCTAGAATGACATGTTACTGATCATTACAGTCGTGACTCTCTGTCTTGAGCTTGGCAGGAAAGCCCCAGCAGCTTCCACACTCTGGTCTGACTAAAATTGCATTCCGGGCCCAATTACCCTGATCAAACCCTGATCTGCATAGAGGCCTGTGCAAAAGTCACGGTCAGTGGCATCTGGGTAGCCTGAGCGATTTTTAACAGCTGATCTGCCTGGTTTCACCAATGGGTAGGGCTAAAATCGCCCCCATAGTTGGATGGGAAAAAGATCCTAGTGGAAAAAGAAAAGATGGCAAGTTTCAGTTACCAGTACAACAGATAAATAAAGGAATTAAAAGATGCTGGAATTGCCTAATTGGAGTTCAGTCAGCACGTGAAAAGGAAACCAATGCTGGATTTTCCCTGCGGAGGCGGGTTCGCGACGGGAGAGCTGGTTGGCGGTTTCCGGTCCCACTCTCGGCTGCAGCCGCTCTGACAAAAGGATTTTCCGTTAATAGGGCTTGCTAAGCCTGCCCTACGGGGTTCCCGGCCAATTAAAAGGAAGTGGGTCTGATGGCGTCATTTGATGGTACTTCATCAGCCGGTTTCCTTAAAGGGACCATGGCCACATTCATTTTGACAGTTATGCTGTCAGTGCTCTGCAGCACTGAGGTGCTGCACAAAGGTGCACGGCTGCACCCAGGCTCTCGCATGACTCTCTCCATATGCTTATGGAGGAAGTCACAGCACGCAGGGAGGCACTCTTCCCTTCCCATGGGTGGAAGAGACCTTCCCAGGAGATGAGCACAGCCTGATTGCACATTGCACTGGGCAAAAGCAGGGATGTTGTCAGGAGTACCTGGCTGCAGTGGAGCAAACCTTTCAATGATTTCAATAGATCATGAAAAGTTACTGCAAAGCCAGACTCAACCTCATCCTGCTGTGCCACTCATCACATCCCCATCACTCAGCCTTCCCTACTACTCCTGCACATCCTTACTCACACCAACTTACCTTGCACCTCCACCCATCCCTCTCTATCTACATTATCACTTCCCCATCTCACTAGCCACCCCTCGCACTCGCCCTCAAGCTAGCTCAATCATAACAACTAACAACACAAAAGGGTAGGAACTTGGGTGTCTTATGCAATGTTCATGTAAATTTTCTATTAATGTTTTGTCAGACATTAAAATCTTTATTTTCAACATTTTGCCTTATTGTATAGATCTATGCTCACCTTTGGAAGTGCCTTTGTGAGTTGCAGTGAATGGTGAGACACAACGGTATCCACTGCAATGGTGATGAGTGTGAAAGGAATGGCTTGGTCATTGTAGGAATGCTTTGTGGTGCTGGTGTGGGGTGGTGTTAACATGGTGCACCATGTAACAGCCAGGGTTTACAGTGTCAAGTGAAATCAATCTGGCCATGGTGATGCCATCGCTGGCCGCTCAGGCAGCAATGTGGTCGGGTGCTGATGCCCTGGCCTAGAAATTCGGTAGGCTTAGCGCCGCTTTTGAGGCGCTAGAGGGCCTAGCGCCGGAGTTATGGCCAGTTTGGAAATTGAGTGGGTCCCTAAATCGGCGTTAGGCCGTTAGTGCTGCGCCGGCACCGATGACGTCATCGGTGTGCGCAGCGTCCCGGTTGCCATGGTAACCCGCCCGAACTCCGAAATTGACTTGCGGCCGCCTCGCCCGTGGCAGCCGCAAGCAACGTTCTGGCAGAGGTGCCTTACTGGACTTTGCGCCGGCGCATTAAAGGCCCCGCGGCGGCCGGCCGCTTTCCCACCGGCCGCCTGGCCGCAGCTCCCTCCCCGGACTTCTCCCCCCCCCCCCCCCGGGACAGATGCAAGCCCGGCACTTGTCCGAGGTGCCGGGCTCATTTTTACAATGATTTTCGCGGGCCGCGGCCGGGTGCAGGCAGCTCCTCCTTAAGGGAAGGAGGAGGCCTGCACTTCCCGAACCTGCCGCACCGCAGCGGGCGCCGCAGCACCGGAATAGCGCCGCAATTCAGCGCGTAGCGCCAGTTTTCAGGCGCAAACAGCTTTCAGCAGCGCCGGCAGCCGTTTGGGCGCAGAACTAGTGAATTTTTGGCCCACCCAGCGCGACTTAGCTCCGGCACTAACTTCCGGCGCTAAAGCCGTCGCTGCGCCAAAACCCAATTTCTAGGCCCCTGTGTCCAGTGCAGCATCAAGTGATTGCAGAGAAGGTTGGTGTTGATGTTGGTGATGTTGGTGTGCCTGGTGAATTTGGTGTTGGGGCTGATCACGGAGGGATTCAGAGGACCAAGGTGAGATTTTTTCAAGGGCACCAATGTTGTTGGATTAGATGGCAGCTGAATTTGAGATGACAGAAGCGATCTGTCAATGGTAATAGATCATGTGACAAGGAGGTGACAGTGGATAGAGAGTTTACTCCAAACACTTCCAAACTGATTAAAGCTCAAAAGTGTCTTCCAAATCCTGAAGGCTCAAGCTTCTGACATTGGAAAGTGACCAGCTGTGAAATGGTAGCTTTGATGCCACTTTTGCAGCTGTCACCTATTCACAGCAATTGGGTGACAGAGAACCCGACCTAATCACCTGACGAGATCACCGAACGATGTGAACCCCATTAAAGTGGTAAAATAGGAAAAGGATGGCAAGATAGTAGTTAACAAGCATTTAACTATCTTAAATGCCTCCCCTGCCGCTTGGTGTCTGATCTATTCTGAATCCACAGATTCGACACTTTGGAAACTTACACGGAGGTGGCTTCGCGATGGGTTCCCAACCCGCCGTCAATCATTTTGAATTTAACAGCTGACCGACCTCTGAACCCGTACACTCACGCCGGCAAAATCGTGGCCAATTTTTCAGATGTGGCCCTTTATCTGACCTGATCAATTTTCTCTGGTGTATGTTTTTCTGGTGTATGTTTTTCTAAGTCTTCATGTCTCAATAAAAAAATATTTTTTTTTACCAGTACTCTCGCGCTCATTATAGCTCTTCCAAGTCCACTATTTCACATTGCAGAAAGATTATAGGTCCAGTTGCTTTGATAGAACTGGCGATGGGTTACTCACAATTCCTTCATCATCCGATAGGATGTTCTAATGGCCATAAACAAATAAATTGGTCTGGGTCCTGATGATACCCTTTCATCATACAGGCATCTGGGCAAGCAAAAGGCCCTTTGCAATCTGCACTGACAGTCCTTTGAGGTCCAGCTCTGTGCATTTCTCTTGATTTAGGAATTTTTCTGTTGATATGTAGCTGATTACTTGGGGGTGGGGAGTGTGGTCCCATGTTGATGACTCGAGCTGTTCTCTGTGTCATATTTACATTTTTTTCCTTTTATGGTAATAAAAACACACGGTTGTAATAATGATGCACTAAGTTGGAAAGTCCATGGGCTGAAATATCATAAAACAAAACAAAGTTCTTCAGGAGCTCTTGAGACGTCTTTGGTGTCCTCTGTCAATTGATGGTTGCATGGCTATAAATGTGGGAAAAATAACTGACCCCATAGGAGAAAACATTCTGAGAGAGCCCTGCACTTCAGGGGATCTGTATAAAAGGGACCATTAAATTTATTGTAGACATTATTGTTGCAAAAAGTGCTATCATGTTCTTTTATATTGATCTAAAGCATGCTGATTACTGAAGTAGAATATCACCTCCTGAATCATTTTTACACGTTGTGTAGTTTAAATTGGTGCAATGAACTGCTAACGCATGACACCACAAATTGGTGGGATATATATATTTCTCATCATCTGTGCAACTCATAGTGACAGTTCAAAGTAACATCGGTAGAGGCTTTGGGCTCTAGTTGGCGTATAGGCAGGAAACTTGTGAGACTGTCAAACAAGATAGAGATTAAAATCAAAGGTATTACAAAATAGCACTATTTGTTGGGTAGAGAAAGAATCTTGTTTTACCTAGCTCAGTGATGTCATTGTGAATTCATAAACATAATCATCAAATTTCATCTTCCAGCGTAGAACAAGGAATTGCTTACATGGATAGAAAAAAACTTTATTTAAAAAAGAAAAGTAATACTAGCTTAATGACTCTGAATGATTAAGTAATAGTCGAAGAAAGTAATGTAAGCAAGCCTTTGTGATATTCCTTATTGGCTAGTTTGCTGGACTTTCTCTTGAGATGGGAAGATGAACTCAATAGGTGGTGTAGGAACAGTTCCTTTTTTAAATTCTCCCTACTTCAGGTTGGTTGATAATGCTTCAACCGTGAGTGCAAAAGACGAGGCTGAAACTTTTGCAACCATCGTCAACCAGAAGTGTCGAGTGAATGATTCTTCTCAGTCTCCTCATGAGGTCCCCACCATCACACATGCCAGTCTTCAACCAAACTGATTCACTCCACTTGACATCAAGAAATGGCTGAGTGCACAGGACACAGCAAAAGCTATGAGCACTGCTCAAATCCTGGCTATAGTGCTGAAGACTTGTGCTCCAGAACTAGTCATGCCCATAACTAAGCTGTTCCAGTACAACTACAACATTAGCATCTAACCAATAATGTGGAAAAATGCCCGGGTATGTCCTATCGACAAAAGACAGGACAAATCCAACCCGGCCAAATATCGCCCCTATCAGCCGACTCTCAATCATCAATAAATGAATGAAAGAAGTCGTCAACAGCGCTATGAAGTGACACTTATTCGCCAATAATCTGCTCACCGATGCTCAGTTTGGGTTCCGCCAGGACCATTCTGCTCCAGACCTCATTACAGCCTTGGTCCAAACATTGTCGCAAGCTGAATTCCAAAGGGAAGATGAGAGTAACTGCCCTTGACATCAGGGCAACATTCGACCAAATTTTGCACCCAGGAGCCCTAGTAAAACTGAAATCAATGGGGATTGAGGAAAACTCTCCAGTTCTTGGAGAATAATTAGACTGTAAATATCGTGTTTTTCTTTAAAATTCACCTTTTGCACAAGCTTCAGAATATGCACCTTTTGATTTGAGAGTCAAATTTTGAGAGGTTAACAAATGAATCACTGAGATTATAGCTAATTGTAATGGACATTTTGAAATGCCACAAATGGTGATTATAAACTCTCAATTATATAGTGCTTTTCATGAACTCAATGTCCTATTACACTTTACAGCCAATGGAAGTACTTTTGTAACATAGGGAAACACAGCAGACAATTTGCGCACAGTAATGAGATAATAACCAGATATCCATTTCAGTGAAGTTGGTTGAGGGATAACTATTGGCCAGGCTACTGGAGAGAATGCCGCTGCTCTTCAAATAGTATCATGGGATCTTTGAAACCTATCAGACGGGGAAGACGGCACTGCATCCAACGGTGCAGTGCCCCCTCTACGCTGCACTATAGTGTGAGACTAGATTGTGTGCTCAAGTCCCTGGTGTAGAATTTGAATCCACAACCTTATGACTCCGATGAGAATGCTGACACAATTGTTGACTGAGATTATTCTTCTAAACAACTGTACCACTCTCCTGTCATGGAGTATGTTACTTCAAATGCAAAATTTCAGCTGTTTTTAATATGTCCCCTGTTGGTTCCCCAGCAGCTTCCTTGAGCTTTTAATTGTTGAGATTACATAGTATTTACAGCACAAAAACATGCCATTCAGCCCAATAGCTCCATGCTGGTGTTTGTGCTCCACACGAGCCTCCTCCCACCATTCCCATCTAATCCCATCAACATATCCCTCTTCTTTTCTCCCTTAAGTGTTTATCTAGCTTCCCCTTAAATGCATTGATGCTAGTCGCCTCAACTACTTCTTGTGGTAATGATTTCCACATTCTAACCATTCTCTGGATGAAGAAAATTCTCCTTAATTCCCCACTGGATTTATTAGTGACAATCTTATTTATGTCCCCTAGTTCTGTTCCCCCCACCCCCCCCTGCAAGTGGAAACATGTTTCCTATGCCTACCCTGTCAAACCCTTTCATAATCTTAAAAACCTCCATCGAGTCAGCCCTCAGTCTTTTTTCTAGTGAAAAGAGTAATAGCCTGTTCAATCATTCCTGATGGGTATAACCTCTCCGTTCTGGTATCATCCTAGTAAATCCTTTTTGCACCTTCTCCAGTTCCTCAATATCCTTTTTCTAATATGGAGACCACAACTGTTCACTGTATTCCAAAGGTGGTCTAACCAAGGTTCTATACATTTTTAACATAACTTCGCTGTTTTTCAATTCTATCCCTCTAGAAATGAACCCTAGTGCTTTGTTTGCCCTTTTAATGGCCTTATTAACTTGCATTGCTACTTCAGTGCTTTGTGTATCTGCATCCCCAGATCACTCTGCTCCTCTGCCCCATTTAGACACTTATTTTCCAAGGAGTATGTGACCTCCTTATTCTTTCTACCAAAATGTACCACCTCACACTTGTCTATATTGAAATTAATTTGTCAATTACACACCCAGTCTGCAAGTTTATTAATATCTTTGTATATTTTGTTACAGTACTCCTCTATTAACTGTACCCCTCAATTTAGTGTCTTCTGCGAATTTTGAAATTTTACTTCCAATTCCCAAGTCCAAATTATTTGTCAATGGTGAACAGCAGTGGTCCCAGCACCGATCCTTGCAGAATATCACTTCTCACCTTTTACCAGTATGAGTAACTACCTATAACCCTATTCTGTGGAGTGGGCCTTTGGCGTAGCGGTAGCATCCCTGCTGCTGGGCCAGAAAGTGTAGGGTTTCGAACCCCGCTCCAGACAGTCCCGGCAAGTGGAGTCGGAGCTCCGGCTCTAAATTCTGGGTTGACATCCAGCGGGATACTTGCGTCCGTGGGTGTGGGTGCCCCCCCCGCCCTCGTATGGGTTGTGGGAGCCCGCAAAACCCTCCCGCCATAGGACTAACCACCCTAATGGCTGGTATGAAGATGGTTACGGTCACGGAAGGAGCGTTAAACGCGGCCAGAAATCCTTCCACCACTTCACACAGTTCCCCAAAGGGAACAGTGTGAAGACACGTACGACGACGGCGACCCTATTCTGTTTCCTGTTTTGTAGCCAGCTTGTGATCCATTCTGCTACTTTTCCCCTGACTCCACATGTTCTGACCTTGGTCATGAGTCTACTATGCGCAGTACCTTATCAAAGGCCTTTCTGAAATCTAAATATATTATATCTACTACATTACCCTTATGTACCTTTTCTGTTACTTCTTTAAAGAATTCACTAAAGCTGGTCAAGCATAATCTTCCCTTTTTAAAATCTGTGCTGACTACTCTTTATTACATATTCAGTTTCTAGATGGTTTTTCTATGTGCACAAATTAGCTGCCGCGTTTCCCACATTACAACAGTGACTCCACTTCAAAAATACTTCATTGGCTGTAAAGTGCTTTGAGACATCCGGTGGTCATGAACGGCACTATATGAATGCAAGTCTTCCTCCTCCTCCCCCTCCCCTCCCCATACTGATGTTACATTACTTGGTCCTTAGTTCCTTGGATCTGTTCTTATCTCCCTTTTTAAACTTAGGAACCACATTAGCTGACTGCCAATTCTCTGGCACTATTCCCTTTTCTAATGAATTTTTATATATGTAATAATTCCTCTGCTATCTGTTCCCCAACTTTTATGTGCAGAGATGTGGCAAAGAAAAAATGCTCTATCATTGGATTGACAATCTTTGGATATTGAGTACTCTCAATTCAGAGCAAGCTGGGTTATTTTGGATGAATTGTACACAGAATCATTTTATTTTTGCAGGATGGTACAGCAGCTGCTCTAGTTGTTGCTTGACATGTCTGACAACACTGTACTCTTGTAGTTTCTCTAATTATGATTTGTGTCGCTGACTGTCACTAGGTTCACAATGATATTTCAGTCTTTAAGACTGTTGTGCACTCATCTGTGTCCTCTGTACAATAGGGGCATATAGTAAAAAAAAATCTCACTCGCGCTCTCTCTCTCTCTCTCTCCTTTAATCATCTGCTTCACTGCCCCCACCACCTTTATCCGGACAAAAAAATATTTTCAGACTAAGGCCTAGAAATTGGATTGTCAGGGTGTGGCCGATGACAGGACCACGGCAAATTGGTCCACTGGTCTTATGATAGTACTGGTGAACTGTGGCCCTGGAGGCAGCTTGCTGGTTGGTGGACGTTGGCGCCCCATGATTTTAATGTGGCGCCAAGAGGAGTTGGAATTCTTCTCCTGGTTCCACAGTGAGGTAAGCTTATATATTTTTTTTAAAGTTCCACTTACCTTTTCGGTGCCAGCCTCCAGCAGCCACTTTAAGGACTACTAGTTTGCCTGCTGAGCGCCTGAAGAAACCTACCAGAGAATGCGCAGCACATGCTGTGGTCATTCATAGACCAATTTGGCAAAGGGGCTTGAAACCAATGCTGGACACCTCATTTGTATTTGCAATGGCCCCGACACCATAAGAACATAAGAAATAGGAGCAGGAGTAGGCCAATCGGCCCCTCGAGCCTGCTCTGCCATTCAATAAGATCATGGCTGATCTGATCCTAACCGCCAATCTACTATCACAGAACCATCTCCTGAATCTAACAGAATTAGACACACAAAATAGGAGCAGGATCAGGCTACATGGCCCCTGGGCCCGCTCCGCTACCCACAGGGCCATGACCGATCCGAACCTAGACTCATGTCCAAATTCCTGCCCGCGCCCCGTAACCCTTAATTCCCTTTACTTCTAGCAAACTGTCTATTTCTGTTTTAAATTTATGTAATGATGTAGCTTCTACAGCTTTTTGGGGCAGCATATTCCATGTACCTACCACCCTCTGAGTGAAGTAGTTCCTCCTCATCTCAGTTTTGAAAGAACAGCCCCTTATTCTAAGGCTATGCCCCCTAGTTCTAGTTTCACCCATCATCGGGAACAGCCTCCCCGCATCCACCTGATACAACCCCTTCACAATCTTATATGTTTCAATAAGATCGCCTCTCATTCTTCTGAACTCCAATGAGTAGAGTCCCAATCTACTCAACCTCTCCTCATATGTCCATCCCCTCATCCCCGGGATTAACCGAGTGAACCTTCTTTGTACTGACTCGAGAGCAAGTATGTCCTTTCTTAAGTATGGACACCAAAACTGTACGCAGTATTCCAGGTGCGGTCTCACCAATACCTTGTACAACTGAAGCAATACCTCCCTATTTTTATATTCTATCCCCCTAGCAATGAAAGCCAACATTCCATTGGCCTTCTTAATCACTTGCTGCACCTGCATACTAACCTTTTGAGTTTCATGCACCAGGACCCCCAGATCCCTTTGTACTTCAGTACTTTCCAGTTTCTTGCCATTAAGATAATAACTTGCTCTACGATTTTTCCTGCCAAAGTGCATAACCTCACACTTTCCAGTATTGTATTCCATCTGCCAAATCTCTGCCCACTTACTTAGCCTGTCTATGTCCCCTTGCAGGTTTTTTATGTCCTCCTCACTCACTACTTTCCCTCCCATCTTAGTATCATCTGCAAACTTTGATATGTTACACTCGGTCCCCTCCTCCAAATCATTAATATAGATTGTAAAGAGTTGGGGACCCAGCACTGACCCCTGCGGAACACCACTAGTTACTGATTGCCAGTCTGAGAATGAACCATTTATCCCAACTCTCTGCCTTCTGTTAGATAGCCAATCCTCTATCCATGCCAGAATATTACCCCCAATCCCGTGATTTTTTATCTTAAGCAATAATCTTTTGTGTGGCACCTTGTCAAATGCCTTTTGGAAGTCTAAATACACTACGTCCACTGGTTCCCCTTTATCCACCCTATACGTTACTTCCTCAAAGAACTCCAGCAAATCTGTCAAACATGACTTCCCCTTCATAAAACCATGCTGACTTTGTCCTATTAAATTATGATTATCCAAATGTCCTGTTACTGTCTCCTTAATAATGGACTCCAAAATTTTACCTACCACAGATGTTAGGCTAACCGGTCTATAGTTTCCAGCCTTCTGTCTACTGCCCCTTTTAAATAAGGGTGTTATATTAGCAGTTTTCCAGTCTGCCAGGACCTTTGCTGAGTCCAGGGAGTTTTGGAAAATTATTACCAATGCATCCACAATCCCTACCGCCACTTCCCTCAAGACCCTAGGATGTAAGCCATCAGGTCCAGGTGATTTATCCGCCTTGAGTCCCATTATTTTACCGAGTACCACTTCCTTAGTGATTTTGCTCGTGTTTAGCTCCTCCCCCCCTATAGCCCCCTGTTTGTCCAGTGTTGGGATATTCTTAGTGTCCTCTACTGTAAAGACTGATACAAAATATTCATTCAGTGTTTTTGCCATCTCCATATTTCCCACCATTAATTTCCCGGTCTCATCCTCTAAGGGACCAACATTTACTTTAGCCACCCTTTTTCTTTTTATATAACTATAAAAACTCTTACTATCTGTTTTTATATTTTTTCCTAATTCACTTTCATAAACTATCTTCCCTTTCTTAATCAATCTTTTTGTTATTTTTTTGCTGTCTTTTAAAGTTTTCCCAATCCTCTATCCTCCCACTAGATTTGGCTACCTTATATGCCTTTGTTTTTAGTAGAATACTATCCTTAATTTCTTTACTTAGCCACGGATGGCTGTCTTTTCTTTTACACCCTTTTCTTCTCAGTGGAATATATATTTTTTGGAAGTTGTAAAATAACTCCTTAAATGTACACCACTGATCATGTATCATCTTACCCTTTAATCTATTTTCCCAATCCACTCTACTCAATTCCGCTCTCATACCTTCATAGTCTCCTTTATTCAAGCTTAGCATGCTTGTTTGAGATCCAACCTTCTCACTCTCTAATTGAATATGGAATTCAACCATGTTATGATCACTCATTCCAAGGGGATCCTTTACTAGGACATTTTTAATTAATCCTGTCTTGTTACACAGGACCAGATCTAAGGTTGCTTGCCCCCGGTCGGTTCAGTTACATACTGCTCAAGAAACCCATCCCTAATACACTCAATGAACTCATCCTCAAGGCAGCCCTGCTCAATTTGATTTGTCCAATTAATATGATAGTTAAAATCCCCCATAATTATAGATGTTCCCTTATTACAAGCCTCAACTATTTCCTGATTGATACTCCGTCCAACAGAGTTGCAACTGTTCGGAGGCCTATAGGCTACGCCCACTAGTGTTTTTTTCCCCTTATTATTCCTTATCTCCACCCAAATGGTTTCATTATCCTGATCTTTTGACCCAATATCATTTCTCTGTATTACAGTGATTCCTTCCTTTATTAACATAGCCACCCCACCTCCCCTTCCTTCCTGCCTGTCCTTCCTTATTGTTAAATGACCTGGTATGTTTAATTCCCAGGCATTGTCACCCTGCAGCCATGTTTCTGTAATGGCCACAAGATCATACCCATAAGTAGTTATTTGTGCCATTAACTCGTCTATTTTGTTACAAATGCTACGTGCATTCAGATAGAGAACTTTCAAATATGTTTTGTGACACTTAGTTCCTGCTTTTGCCCTTTTTATTACTTTACCTTTTACTCCATACCTTCTGCCCCTTCCTGACACGCTCTGGTTTTTAATGTCCCCACTGCTACCTAAGTCTATGACCTTCTCTGTTGTCATTTTTATTATTTGCTCTCTAGGAACCTCCCCCCCACTAGTCAGTTTAAAGCCCTCTCTACAGCCCTAGTTATATGATCCGCCAGGACTCTAGTCCCAGCACTGGCCAAGTGAAGCCCGTCCCAACGGAACAGCTCCCTCCTGCCCCAGTACTGGTGCCAGTGTCCCAGGAAGCAAAGCCCATTTCTCCCACACCAGTCTTTCAGCCACGCATTTAACTCTCTAATTTTATTTGTCCTAGCCAAATTCGCTCATGGCTCAAGTAATAATCCAGAGATTATTACCCTTGTGGTTCTGCTTTTTAATTTGGCCCCTAGCTGCTCAAACTCCCTCAGCAGAACCTCCTTCCTTGTCCTATCTATGTCGTTGGTATCAACATGGACCACGACAACTGGATCCTCCCCCTCCCACTCCAAGTTTCTCTCCAGTCCAGAGGAGATGTCCTTAACCCTGGCACCGGGCAGGCAACACAGCCTTCGGGACTCTCGCTCTCGGCTGCAAAGAACTCTATCTATCCCCCTAACGATACTATCCCCTACCACTACAACATTTCTTTTAACTCCCCCAACTTGAATGGCCCCCCGCTCCACGGTGCGGTGGCCAGGTTGCTCATCCTCCCCGCAGTCCCTGTTCCCATCCTCACAGAGAGTAAGAGCCTCGAACCTGTTGGACAAGTGCAAGGGCTGCGGCTCCTCCAACACTACCTCCTGGATCCCAGTACCTGCCTCACTTCTAGTCACACCATCCTGATCCTGGCCACGGACTACATCTGAATTAATTAATCTAATTGGTGTGAATACCTCGTGATACACAGAGTCTGAGCATCGCCCTGGATGCCTATTGAGAAGCTGTAACCAATATTGTGGACTGTGCGCTTCCAGCGCAGAATGAGCACGTGCACGCCACCTGCCATTTTGAACCCTTAAGCACCTGTAAAACGGATGATTATTTGACCAGCTTGAGTATAGCCAGCTACCATTAAAGTGTTCTTGGATGGCTATCCAGGCATTTCAAAAGCTCACTTCTTGGTAGGAGATATGATGTGGCAGGTCTTAATGAAGCTGCAGTTTGACCAAGGAAATCGGAGAATATCTCCTCCTCCTCCTCCTCCTCCTTTGAATTTTCTACTACAGTTCAGATTGGGCTCCCACTCCATGGGGAACCTTATACACAAAATCCATTTCATAGAAACATAGAAGTTAGGAGCAGGAGTAGGCCATTCGGCCCATCAAGCCTGCTCCGCTATTCAATGCGATCATGGCTGATCATCCAAGTTCAGTACCCGGTCCCTGCTTTCTCCCCATACCCCTTGATCCCTTTAGCCTTAAGAAATATAGCCAACTCATTCTTGAATATATTTAATGTATTGGCCTCTACTGCCTTCTGTGGTAGAGAATTCCACAGGTTCACCACTCCCTGGGTGAAGAAATTCCTCCTCACTTCTGTCATATCCTTAGACTGTGACCCCTGGTTCTGGACTCGCTGACCATCGGGAACGTCCTTCCTGCATCTAGCCTGTCTAGTCCTGTCAGAATTTTATAAGTTTCAATGAGATCCCCTCTCATTCTTCTAAACTCCAGCTAGTACAAGCCCAATCGTCCCAATGTCTCCTCATACGTCATTCCTGCCATCCCAGGTATCAGCCTGGTGAATCTTCACTGAACTCCTTCCATGGCAAGAACATCCTTCCTCAGGTAAGGCAACCAAAACTGCACACAATACTCAAGATGTGGTCTCACCAAGGCCCTGTACAACTGCAGCAAGACATCCTTGTTCCTGTACTCAAACACTCTCGTTATGAAGGCCAACATACCATTTGCCTTCTTAACCACCTGCTGCACCTGCATGCTTACCTTCAGCGACTGGTGCACAAGGACACCCAGGTCTCGTTGCTCTTCCCCTTCTCCCAATCTATTGTCATTCAGATAATAACCTGCCTTCCTGTTTTTGCCACCAAAGTGGATAACCTCACATTTATCCACGTTATATTGCATCTGCTATGCTTCTGCCCAATCAGCCAAACAGCCCAAATCATCCTGGAGGTTCTCGGCATCCTCCTCACAGCACACACGCCCACCCAGCTTTGTGTCGTCTGCAAATTTGGAGATACTACATCTAGTTCCCTTGTCCAGATCATTAATATATATTGTGAATAGCTGGAGTGCAAGGACCGATCCCTGCGGTACCCCACTAGTCACTGCCTGCCACTCGGAAAAAGACCCATTTATTCCAACTCTTTGCTTTTTGTCTGCCAACCAGTTCTCTATCCAAGTCAATACCTTGCCCCCAGTCACATGTGCCTTAACTTTACATGCTAATCTCTTATGCGGGACTTTATACATTATCGAAAGCCTTCTGAAAGTCCAAATACACCACATCCACTGGTTCTCCCTTATCTATTTTACCAGTTACATCCTCAAAAAATTCCAGTAGATTAGTCAAGCATGATTTACCTTTTGTAAATCCATGTTGACTTTGTCCGAATCCTGTCACTGTTTTCCAAGTGCTCTGCTATTACATCTTTTATAATGGACTCTAGCATTTTCCCCACTACTGATGTCCGGCTTACCGGTCTGTAATTCCCCGTTTTCTCTCTACCACCTTTTTTGAATGTAAGAAGTCACACAACACCAGGTTATAGTCCAACAGCTTTATTTGAAATCACAAGCTTTCGGAGTGCTGCTCCTTCGTCAGGTGAAGTGAAGAAATGCATATAGGCACAGTGATGTAAGAAAAAGGAGACTTACCATCAAGTAACTTTAAAGTAAGCTTTAAGTAACTTATAAACACACTATATACAAGAGAGGTCTTTACCATGCCTCTGGTAGAAGCCTCTTACAATACTGAACAGACCAGTATTTATACCAGTCCAACAGGAAGTGACATATGACAGGAAGTGAGGTATGTACACAGTTCATAGTTCATAGTTCATAGTTCACAGGAAGTGATGACATAACTTCCCGGATGTTATCATTTTTATCACATTCTTCCCTCCTGCAGGATTAGGAGGCTGTGGTCTACCTTTTGGTCCGCAGCCGCCGAACAAGGAAGAGTCGCACCCGTTTGGATTCCCGTCGTAGAGGGTCGCTGGTCCGCTTACATGCGGTTGGCCATTGGTCAGAGTCTGTGTGGCCTGGATTGCCCTGTGAAGGGTCGGGGAGATCATGGCTTCGAGTACGAGCCCCAATAGGTTCAAAGTCGGACTGCCTCTGTTCAGAGGGAGGTGCAGAGCTGGTCTGTGGCGGATCAGTACTTTCATGCGCGGTACTGGGAGGGTCGCAACCTTGAGCACGGGGTTCTACCGGCACCAAGCTAGTTGGTGTCCGATCAGGATCCTGGAGAGGGGTACCCGATAGGTCCCAAGAGTTTCCTGGTGAAATGCCATCACCCGATGTCCCACTAGGTCCTGGTGGGCAGGCAGCCAGATCCCGTAATGATACGGTAGATTCTCGGCCGTCGGAATATCGTATGTTTGCATAGGTGGGGTTGGCATCGGTTAGTTCGACCTCATCTACAAGAGGGTCATTTTTAGACGTCCGAACGTATCTTCGGAGTAATACAGGTCCAGGAGTAGTTAGCCATGACGGGAGTGATGTCCCATGAGATGAGCGACGCTGGAATCCAAAGAACCGCTCATGAGGTGTAGTATTTGTGGCTGTAGAAAGCAGGGACCGTATAGAGTGCAATGCATCCGGAAGCACTGTTTCCCATTGCTGGTCTGGTAGGCCCCGAGATCTTAAAGCGAGACGTACGGAATTCCAGATGATACCGTTATACCTCTCTACCTGCCCATTTCCGATGGGATGGTATGGTGTTGTTTTGCTTGTAGCAATTCCCCGTTCTGAGAGGTAGTCCTTGAGTTCCCTTGACATAAAGGATGGACCCCGATCTGAGTGAATATAAGCCGGCATGCCACAGAGAGAAAATACCTGCTCAAGGCAGCAGATTACTGTGGACGCCAGCATATTGGAGCAGGGGAAGGCAAACGGAAAACGTGAATATTCGTCGATCATGGTGAGCAAATATGTGTTCCGAGTTGAAGAGGGCACTGGGCCCTTAAAATCGATGCTAAGTCGTTGCATCGGTTGGGTTGCATGTATGAGTATACCATCTGAGGGGCGGAAGAACTGAGGTTTTAATTCCGCACAAAGCCGGCATTCTGAGCATATTTTCTTTACATCTCCAGTGGAAAAAGGGAGATTCCGTGATCGTACGAAATGTAGCATGCGCGTAACGCCAGGATGACACAAACCATTGTGGACATCCATGAGAGTGGAGGATGACATAGTGGAGCAGAATGCCCGTGTGAGGGTGTCCGGGGCCACATTCTCCTTGCCAGGCCGATAGAGAATGGTATAACCAAAAGAGGCCAGTTCCATCCTCCAAAGTTGTATTTTATTATTCTTAATTTTGGTTCGTTTTCGATTATCGAGCATGAAGGCGACTGATCGTTGGTCCGTGATCAACGTAAAGTGCTGGCGAGCTAGAAAATGGTTCCACTTCCGTACTGCCTCTATGATGGCTGTGGCTTCTTTCTCAACCGGAGGATAATGTAGCTCGGCACCTTGTAAGGTCCTGGACATAAATGCTACAGGACGACCTTCCTGATTCAGAGTAGCCGAGATCGCCACCTCCGAGGCATCACATTCAACCACGAAAGGGAGATTCTCATCAATGGAGTGAAGAGCCGCTTTCTCCAACTGTTTTTTGAGAAGGTTAAAGGCTGCAACAGCCGCTGTTCCCAGTGGAAATGATCTAGCATGCAGCAAGGGTTGGATTTCGTCCGAAAAATGAGGAATCCATTTAGCGTAGTATGCAAACAGACCGAGAGCCCGACGTAAAGAAGCCGGATTCTTAGGTGACGGGAGCTCTTGGAGCGGGCGAAGTCTTTCTGGGTCTGGCTTAATGATACCATTGCCTACGCAGTAGCCAAGGATGTTGATGGTCGGTTGCGACTCAACAGATTTGGATTCATTCAGGGTCAAATTACGGCGATGGAGGGCATCCCGAAATTTTTGGAGGTTGGAGTCATGTTCCTGTTGATCGTGACCTGCAATGGTAATGTTATCAAGATAGGGAAAAGTGTCCCTTAGGTTTTCCTGCTTAACCAGGCCATCCATTGCCCGTTGAAAGACAGCCACTCCATTAGTAACCCCGAATGGGAGGCGACGAAATTGGTACAGCCGTCCATTAGCCTCAAAGGCTGTGTACTGCTTATCTGAGACCTTCAAGGGTAACTGATGATAGGCACTTTTTAAATCGTAAGTTGAGAACACTTTGTATTCGGCCAGTTTATTAACCATATCATCAATGCGTGGCAATGGGTAGGCGTCCAAGTCGGTATATTGATTGATGGTTTGCGAATAATCGATGCATAGTCGCTGTTTGTGAGGTTTTAGAGGGTTCTTGACAATGACGACTTGAGCCCGCCAGGGCGACGAACATGGTTCAATGATATCCTCTGCTAGAAGTCGAGAGATTTCAGCCGCAATAAAAGATTGGTCTTCCTGATTAAAGCGCCGCGATTTCGTTATTATCGGTTGGCATTGAGGCGGAATACTGGCAAATAATGAGGGTTCATTAAGTGAAGCTGCTGATAATGCACAAAATGGTAATTTAGATGGTATATTAGAAATAGTAAGTCCGGGTTTGGATCCACCAAACTCAATGGTGAGTTTCTTATGCTGTTTTTGGAAGTCCAGCCCTAAGAGGAGATCACTACATAAGTCTTTGAGCACCGAAAGTCGGGTGGAGGGATACATACGACCATGAAGTGTCATATCAACAACACAAAAGCCGGAGATTCTGGTATTAAGTGATGACTGGGCCATCGCAATTGCCTGGTCCGATGGGAAGACATGTAGTTTCAATTTCGCAACAATCTGTTCCTTAATGAAACTATCAGTACTTCCTGAGTCAATTAAGGCATCTAAGGTATGCCCTTTAATTGAAATTTTTGTGGCTGCCTGAGACAGGTTCTGTGGGCAAGCAGCTGTAATTGGTGTCGTTGCACAGAGA
This sequence comes from Somniosus microcephalus, assembly GCF_052327205.1. NCBI lineage: Eukaryota > Metazoa > Chordata > Chondrichthyes > Squaliformes > Somniosidae > Somniosus > Somniosus microcephalus. The sequence goes on along the minus strand of NC_140994.1, from coordinate 220,919,333 downwards.
GTGGCTAAAACTCTCGGTGTGCTTCTTCGGGAGAGAGCTCGAGAGGAAGCTTGATAGGTCCTAGCTGGAGCATCTTGATAGGCCCTAATTGGGGCAGTTCGGTAGGCCTTAGCTGGATTGGCCCTCGTAGAGGCCCTTGATAGGCAAACTTTAGCAAAGTGTCCTTTTTTCCCGCAATAACTGCAGATTGCATTGCGAGCAGGGCAGGTTTTCCTAGGGTGAAAAGCATCTCCACAAAAGAAGCATTCCTTCCTAGATTGCCAAGAGGCTGCTAAAGTGGGGTCGTCCTCCTCTTCTTCATCAGAATTATCAGAATTAGATTCCCCCATGATAGGGTTCACCTGAGACCGCTTGAGTTGTCTGGTTGCAGCTACAGCAGCAGATCGAGATCTGGGCAGCTGATAGAGGTCTGCATTTCTCTTTGCCAAATCCAGTGAACAAGCTAGGTCAAAAGCTTTTTGTAGCTCAAGTGTTTTACTTTCTAGTAGACGCTGGCGTATAAATGGAGAGGCAATCCCGCAGATGAAAGCATCACGAATCATTTCTTGGCGGTACAGCTCAGCTGAGGCTGCCTGAAAGTTACAATCTACGCTGAGCCTGCGAAGTTCTTGCAGGAATTCGTCAATTGATTCCCCTGGCCCTTGTCGGGCTGTGGCCAGTAGATGTCTAGCATAGACCTCATTTGGGGTCTTCGCATACAGTTTCTTAAGTGCCCGAATCACCTCTTCGTAACTATCCCAGTCATCAACATATTCGAACACTTTTGGGGTCACATAATTGACAAGTATCTTCAATTTAGCAGGAGCATCCACTTTACATTCATCCAGAAAATTCTCAAAAGTACGATACCAATGCTTCCATACCCTGCCAGCTGCTGGTGTATTCGGGTCCAAGTCCAGACGAATAGGTCTAAGGATTTTCTCCATGATGGGTGGTTCCCTGGATCCTTAACTTCCGAGTTTGTCTGAAGGTCTAGTATTTGTCAGTGTAAATATTAAGTTACTTAAATTGATGTAAGAAAAAGGAGACTTACCATCAAGTAACTTTAAAGTAAGCTTTAAGTAACTTCTAAACACACTATATACAAGAGAGGTCTTTACCATGCCTCTGGTAGAAGCCTCTTACAATACTGAACAGACCAGTATTTATACCAGTCCAACAGGAAGTGACATATGACAGGAAGTGAGGTATGTACACAGTTCATAGTTCATAGTTCATAGTTCACAGGAAGTGATGACATAACTTCCCGGATGTTATCATTTTTATCACACACAGCATATATAGTCAGAGAATACTGCCAGATGATTACAGGTAATCTTTCTAACTGCCCTTTATCACACCTCGGCAGAGAGATAATCACAGCAATCAAAGGTGTGAATGGTCTCCAAACAGGTCAGTCAGGAAAACATTACATCAAAGAACAATGAGGTGGGGTCACAGGGGGGTCAAATGTTGCAGATGCTGGGGTCTGTATGAAAAACAAAAAACTATTTTTTTGCTGGAAATCACAGCAGGTCCGGCCGCATCTGTGTCGAGAGAACAAGCCAACGACGACTCGAGTCTGGATGACTCTACGTCAGGCGGGGTTACATGTAGCGTGACATGAACCCAAGATCCCGGTTGAGGCCATCCTCATCAGTGCGGGACTTGGCTATCAGTTTCTGCTCAACGATTTTGCGTTGTCGTGTGTCTCAAAGGCCGCCTTGGAGAATGCTTACCCGAAGATCGGAGGCTGAATGTCCTTGACTGCTGAAGTGTTCCCCGACTGGGAGTAAACACTCCTGCCTGGCAATTGTTGTGCGGTGTCCGTTCATCCGTTGTTGCAGTGTCTGCATGGTTTCGCCGATGTACCATGCTCCGGGGCATCCTTTCCTGCAACGTATAAGGTAGACAACGTTGGCCGAGTCACATGAATACGTACCATGTACCTGGTGGGTGGTGTCCTCACGTGTGATGATGGTATCTGTGTTGATGATCTGGCATGTCTTGGAGAGGTTGCTGTGGCAGGGTTGTGTGGTGTCGTGGTCGCTGTTCTCCTGAAAGCTGGGTAATTTGCTGTGAACGATGGTCTGTTTGAGGTTAGGCGGCTGTTTGAAGGCAAGTAGTGGAGGCGTGGGGATGGCCTTAGTGAGGTGTTCATCGTCATCGATGACATGTTGAAGGCTGCGAAGAACATGGCGTAGTTTCTCCGCTCCGGGGAAGTACTGGACGACAAAGGGTACTCTGTTGGTTGTGTCCCGTGTTTGTCTTCTGAGGAGGTCTATGCGATTTTTCGCAGTGGACCGTCGGAACTGTCGATCGACGAGTCGAGCGTCATATTCTGTTCTTACGAGAGCGTCTTTCAGCGTCTGTAGGTGTCCATCGCGTTCCTCCTCATCTGAGCAGATCCTGTGTATTTGCAGGGCTTGTCCATAGGGGATGGCTTCTTTAACATGGTTAGGGTGGAAGCTGGAGAAGTGGAGCATCATGAGGTTGTCTGTGGACTTGCGGTAGAGTGAAGTGCTGAGGTGTCCGTCTTTGATGGAGATTCGTGTGCCCAAGAATGAAACCGATTCTGAGGAGTAGTCCATTGTGAGTTTGATAGTGGGATGGAACTTGTTGATGTTATCGTGTAGTCTTTTCAGTGATTCTTCGCCGTGGGTCCATAGGAAGAAAATGTCGTCGATGTATCTGGTGTATAGTGTTGGTTGGAGGTCCTGTGTAGCGAAGAAGTCTTGCTCGAACTTGTGCATGAAGATGTTGGCGTATTGGGGTGCGAATTTGGTCCCCATGGCTGTTCTGTGTGTTTGGGTAAAGAACTGGTTGTCGAAGGTGAAGACATTGTGGTCAAGGATGAAGCGGATGAGTTGTAGGATGGCGTTTGGAGATTGGCTGTTATTGGTGTTGAGTACTGAGGCTGTCGCAGTGATGCCGTCATCATGGGGGATACTGGTGTAGAGTGCCGAGATGTCCATCGTGGCGAGGAGTGTTCCTGGTTCAACTGGTCCATGGGTACTGAGTTTCTGTAAGAAGTCTGTAGTGTCGCGACAGAAGCTGGGGGTTCCCTGTACGATGGGTTTCAGGATGTCCTCGACGTATCCAGAGAGGTTCTCACACAGGGTTCCATTGCCTGATATGATAGGACGTCCGAGTGTGTTGGCTTTGTGTATCTTTGGGAGGCTGTAGAAGTCTCCCATGCGGGGAGTACGTGGGATGAGAGCGCGTAGGATGCTTTGAAGGTCTGGATCGAAGGTCTTGATCAGTCTGTTGAGTTGGCGGGTGTGTTCTTTGGTCGGATCTGCGGGTAACTGTCTGTAGTGTTCCTGGTTGTCCAGTTGTCAGTATGCTTCTTTGCAATAGTCCGTTCTGTTCTGTATGATGATGGCTCCTCCTTTGTCTCCTGGTTTGATGACGATGTTGCGGTTGGTCTTGAGAGCGTGGATGGCGTTGCGTTGTGCTCGGGTGACATTCTGGACTGTCTTGTCAGTGCGGCTGATGAATCTGGCATTGATGCATCTCCTGACAGTTTAAGCATACATGTCAAGCTTAGGGCAGTGACATTCAGCCTCCGATCTTCGGGTAAGCATTCTCCAAGGCGGCCTTTGAGACACACGACAACGCAAAATCATTGAGCAGAAACTGATAGCCAAGTCCCGCACTGATGAGGATGGCCTCAACCGGGATCTTGGGTTCATGTCACGCTACATGTAACCCCACCTGATGTAGAGTCATCCAGACTCGAGTCGTCGTTGGCTTGTTCTCTCTACACAGATGCGGCCGGACCTGCTGTGATTTCCAGCAAAAAAATAGTTTTTTGTTTTTCATACAGACCCCAGCATCTGCAACATTTGACCCCCTGTGACCCCACCTCATTATTCTTTGATGTAATGTTTTCCTGACTGACCTGTTTGGACACCATTCACACCTTTGATTGCTGTGATTATCTCTCTGCCGAGGTGTGATAAAGGGCAGTTAGAAAGATTACCTGTAATCATCTGGCAGTATTCTCTGACTATATATGCTGTGCCTATATGCATTTCTTCACTTCACCTGACGAAGGAGCAGCGCTCCGAAAGCTTGTGATTTCAAATAAAGCTGTTGGACTATAACCTGGTGTTGTGTGACTTCTTACATTTGTCCACCCCAGTCCAACACCGGCATCTCCACATCATGACCTTTTTTGAATAGTGGGGTAAAATTAGCTACCCTCCAATCCATGGGTACTGTTCCAGATTCCATCGAATGTTGGAAGATGATCAGCAATGCATCTACTATTTCTAGGGCCACTTCCTTAAGTACCCTAGGATGTAGATTATCAGGCCCTGGGGATTTATCGACCTTCAATCCCATCAATTTCCTTAACACCATTTCCCTACAAATACTGATTTCTTTCAGTTCCTCCCTTTCATCAGACCCCAGACCCTATGTTCCCCGACATCTCTGGGAGGTTATTTGTGTCCTCCTTTGTGAAGACAGAACCAAAATATGTATTTAATTGGTCTGCCATTTCTTTGTTCCCCATTATAAATTCCCCTGATTCTGACTGCAAGGGACCTACGCTTGACTTCACCAATCTTTTTCTCTTCGCATATCTATAAAAGCTTTTACTGTCAGTTTTTATGTTTCCTGCAAGCTTACTCTCTTATTCTATTTTCCCCTCCTTAATTAATCCCTTTGTCCTCCTTTTGTTCAATCCTAAACTGCTCCCAATCCTCAGGTTTACTGCTTTTTCTGGCCAATTTATATGTCCTCTCCTTGGATCTTACGCTATCCCTAATTTCCCTTGTTAGCCACGGTTGAGTCACCTTTTTTGTTTTATTTTTATGCCAAACTGGGATGAACAAATTCTGTAGTTCATCCACGCGGTCTTTGAATGTTTGCCATTGCCTATCCACCATCAACCCTTTGAGTGACATTCCCCAATCAATCCTACCCAACTCGCGTCTCAGAGCATCGTAGTTTCCTTTATTTAAATTCAGGACCCTAGTCTCTGAGTCAACTACTTCATTCTCCATCTTGATGAAGAATTTTATCATATTATGATTGCTCCGACCCAAGGGGCCTTGTACAACAAGATTGCTAATTAATCCTTTCTTGTTACATAATACCCAGTCTAAGATGGCCTGATGCCTGGTTGGTTCCTTGACATATTGGTCCAGTAAACCATCTCATAAACACTCCAGGAATTCCTACTCCACAGTATTGTTACTAATTTGGTTAGCCCAATCTATATGTAGATTAAAGTCACCCATGATGACTGCTGTGCCCTTATTGCTCGCTTTTCTAATTTCCCTTTTAACGCCATCCCCAACCTGCGCATTACTGTTTGGAGGTCTATATACCACTCCCACTAACGTTTTCTGTCCTTTGGTATTTCTCAGTTCTACCCATACAGATCCCACATCATCAGAGCTAATGTCCTTCCTTACAATTGTGTTAATCCCTTCTTTAACCAGCAATGCTACCCCACCTCCCTTTCCTTTTCGCCCATCATTCCTGAATATTGAATACCCCTGGATGTTGAGTTCCCAGCCTTGGCCACCCTGGAGCCATGTTTCCGTAATCCCAATCAAATCATATTTGTTTACATTGCACAGCTAATTCATCCACCTTATTACGAATGCTCCTCGCATTAAGACACAAAGCCTTCAGGCTTGTTTTTTTAATGCTCTTAGACCTATTAGAATTATTATTTAGTGTGGCCATGTTTGATTTAAACCATTGATTTCTCTGACTGCCACTTTTGTTTTCCTCCTTCCTATCGTTTGCTTTTATCCTTGTTTCCCTTTCCTCTGTCCCCTTGCTCAAGTTCCCAACCCCCTGCCATTTTAGTTTAAACCCTCCCCCAGAGCACTAGCGAACGCGAACACTCCCCCTAGGACATCGGTCCCGGTCCTGCCCAGGTGCAAACCGTCCGGTTTGAACCGGTCCCACCTCCCCAGAACTGGTTCCAATGTCTCAGGAATTTGAATCCCTCCCCCTCGCACCATTCTTCTAGCCACGTATTCATCTGAAATATCCTTCTATTTCTACTCTGATTAGCACGTGGCACTGGTAGCAATCCTGAGATTACTACCTTGGCGGTCCTATTTTTTAATTTACCTCCTAACTCCCTATATTCAGCTTTTAGGACCTCATCCTGTGTTTTCCCTATATGCACCACGACAACTGACTGTTCACCCTCCCCTTCCAAAATGTTCTGCAGCCGCTCTGAGACATCCTTGACCCTTGCACCAGGGAGGCAACACACCATCCTGGAGGCTCATTTGCGGCCGCAGAAACGCCTATCTATTCCCATTACAATAGAATCCCCTATTACTATAGCTCTACCCCTCTTTCCTCCTGTCCTGTGCAGCAGAGCCACCCCTGGTGCCAGGAAGTTGGCTGCTGCTGCCTTCCTCTGATAAGCCATCCCCCCCCCAAACAGTATTCAAAGTGGTATATCTGTTTGAGAGGGGGATGTCCACAGGGGGCCCCTGCACTACCTGCCTGTGCCTACTACTCTTCTGTTGGTCACCCCTTCCCTTTCTGCCTGAGCAACTTTTGCCTGCGATGTGACCAACTGCTTATGTGATATCCACGACGTCCTCAGCATCGCGAATGGTCCAGTATATATCCAATTGCAGCTCCAGTGCCGCAATGCGGTCTGCCAGTAGCTGCAGCTGGACACACTTCCTGCACACATAGTTGTCAGGGACACAGGAAGTGTCCCTGAGTTCCCACATAGCGCAGGAGGAGCATACCACGGGGCTGGGCTCTCCTGCCATGACTTGCCCTTTAATTAATTGAAATTAAATTAAATCAAATCAATCCCACCAATTACACTACAGTTAAATGGTATATTTAAGGGTCCTGGTTTACCAACAGTCCCTGCTACACCACAGAGAGCTTAGAAACTATAAACCACAGAGTTAAAGTTTAAAAAGAGTGAAATACTCAGCAACCAATCACTTACCTGCTTTCTGGTGACGTCACACTTTGATTACTTTTTACTTCCCTCCCTCCCTCTGAGTTTGGAGATTGGAAATTAGTAAGCCTACCTGGCTCTCGCCGCTGCCTCTTAAACTCGCTGCCGCTCAGCCTCCTCATCTCCCGCAGGTCCGCTGCCGCCGCTCTGAGGGCTACCTGGTCCTTGCCGCTGCCTCTTAAACTCGCCGCCGCTCAGCCGCCTCGTCTCCCGCAGGAAGGATGTTCTTGCCATGGAGGGAGTGCAGCGAAGATTCACCAGACTGATACCTGGGATGGCAGAAATGACGTATGAGGAGAGATTGGGTCGATTGGGCTTATATTCGCTGGAGCTAAAAGAATGAGAGGGGATCTCATTGAAACTTATAAAATTCTAACAGGTCTAGACAGACTAGATGCAGGAAGGATGTTCCTGACGGCGGGGGAGTCCAGAACCAGGGGCCACAGTCTAAGGATAAGGGGTAAGCCATTTAGGACTGAGATGAGGAGGAATTTCTTCACCCAGAGAGTGGTGAACCTGTGGAATTCTCTACCACAAAAGGCAGTTGAGGCCAATTCATTGAATATATTCAAGAAGGAGTTAGATATATTTCTTAAGGTTAAAGGGATCAAGGGATATGGGGAGAAGGCAGGAACAGGGTACTGAATTTGGATGATCAGCCATGATCGCATTGAATGGTGGAGCAGGCTCGAGGGGCTGAATGGCCTACTCCTGCTCCTATCTCCTATGTTTCTATGTATGTAACATCATGTGTGTCTACATGTGCAACTTAAGAAGAATTAATTTTCTGTAATAAAGCACTACCTTAAAGTTGAAGTGTATTCATTTTAAATAATATATAATCCTGAATGGTAGAAAAAGGAAATATCTGTCTCGTTACTAATGTGTTACAGTTATCTTCTTCCTGTCTGTTATACTTTTACTGAATAGGGACACCCTGGGAGCGCAAACATTGTACCAATTTTTTTCTTCAGTAATGACATGAATGTGGCTAAAGGTTTATGGTTAGCATTAGTATTGCTAATGTGAGGAAAAGATTGGTTTCAGCACAATTTTTTTAAATGATTTTATAATTGGTGCCTAGATGCAGCGGGGGAGCAGAGTAACAGTTGCCGAGAAACACCAGCGGTGAACATATATTATGCATTTTTTTTAAGCTTATGTGGCAATTACATAGGATATACAATGAAAAAACAGACCATACGGCCCAACCAGTCCATGCCGGTGATTATGGTCCACTCAAGCTTCCTCCTGTCTTTCCTCATCTAACTCTATCAGCATAACCCTCTATTCCCTTCTCCCTCATTCTCCTTCTTAGGCATATTCTTTTCTAGATTCCCTTTACATGCATCTACACTATTTGCTTCAACACTCCCTGTGGTAGCGAGTTCCACATTCTCACCACTCTCTGGGTAAAGTAGTTCCTTCTGACGTCCCAATTTAATTTTTTGGTGACCATCTTCTATTGATGGCCTCTAGTTTTGCTCTTCCCCACAAGTGGAAACACTCTCTCTGTAACTATATCAAAACCTTTCATAATTTTAAAGAGCTCTATTGGATCACCCCTCAGCCTTCTCTTTTCAAGAGAAAAGAGACCCAATTCTGATGATACACCTTTTAAGAAAATTTCTTATTTCATGACCACTTTCCATGCTTGTACTATGAACAGGAGTAGTGAGCAGTGAATAGCTGTCTCAATTCATGATGTCACATAAGAGTTCGAGACAAAATGTCTGCTCTGCAACTACATGTAATCACCGATTTTAAAGTAGGTAGAGACACTGACCATGATTTTTCCTCTCGATGTGGCTTGGGGGCGGGACAGCTGCCTTCCGGGTTCCAAACCCGCTCCTAACGACGTCCGATGCACAAAAGCGATTTTGCATCAATTGGGCATTTTAAGCCCACCCTGTGGGCTTGCCAGCCAATTAAGAGAAAGCCGGTGTCAGATGTCATCAGTTGATGACACGTCATCTGTCGGTTTTCTTAAAGGGACCACGCACAATTTTTTTGGATACCTGATTTTTCAGTGTTTGGCAGCATTGAGGTGCTGCAAACACTGACAATCCCTGTACAAAGGTGAGCCCTTGCACCCAGGCACTCCAGTGACTCCCTCCGTAGGCTAGAACAGATGGCAGCTGCAGGTGAGGTTACAGAAGCAATCTGTCACTGGTGAGAGAGGTTCTCCCAATGAGGTGGGACTACATAAACAATTCAAAACTTGTTACCTACAGAAAAGTCTAAATACATTAAAAATGATTTTCCCAACATTTTCTTACCTCTGAAACTCACCAGTGTACCATTGGATCCTTCACACCACTTCTGCAGTTGTCATCAATGCACAAACATTATAGTAGACCCACAGTACACCACACATACCTGGCGTGGTGTCCAGACTTCGGGAAGCCCACAGCAGACCTGTCAAAATTGCAAAAAGCCTCTTAACTGCCTGTTAACAAGCAGTTAAGTGCCTATAATCATCTTCCCGCCGCTAGGGGTCGGGTCCATGCGCAAATCGGGGACCCGACACCTGGGAGGATTGATTGGAGGCAGGTTGACAGCGGGTTTCCTACCCGCTGCCAATCTTTGCAATTTTGCCGATGTCCCGCCTCCAAACCTGCCCCCGAGTGCCGGCAATATCCCCCTCACTAAGTAAATATGCAGATGCTTGCTTTAATAACCTTTTTAAGATCTAACAATTCAAGTGGTCACCCTTTTATTTCAGGATGTGTTTATTTTATCAATTATCTAATAAAAATCCAACTTTCTGAATCATGAAATGGAAATTCTTTCGTGGCAATTTAAACTGCTACATGGTATTTTAATTGAGGAACCTTCAGACTCTTGTATCCTTCTTCTTAGGCAGTTCCTCGGAACCGAGGATGACTTGCTTCCACATTAAAAATGAGCTCGCAGGTGACTGATTAGTCCAATGCGTGACCTACAGTCTCTGTCACAGGTGGGGCAGACGGTGGTTGAAGGGGCGGGTGGGTAGGGTGCTTGGGTTGACGTGCGCTGCCTGCACTTGGCTTCAGCTTGCTCCCAGCGAAGAGACTCAAGGTGTTCGGCGCCTTCCCAGATACTTCTCCACTTTGTGCGGTCTTGGGCTAGGGATTCCCAGGTGTCGGTGGGGATGTTACACTTTTCAAGGAGGCTTTATGGGTGTCCTTGAAGCGTTTTTGTTATGTCCGTGTATAATAAGACACAGACTGCGGAGAACGGTACAACAAGTGTTTACTCAACGTGGCTCACACTGCAACTGATCTGTACAGATTACGACTCAGTGTTATATACAGGTGTGGTCACTGCCGGTACTGCAGTATGCATGAGCTGTAAAAAATAGTTCCCTCCTTAAAGGTATATACATTACAATTCCTCCCCTTTTAGATTAACAGTACCATAACACTCATTTAACAATTAAATATCAAACTAATTACAATTAACACTTTTAACATGCAACATTAGCTGAAAATAGTCTATTTATATATTCAGTCTTTGGGGAGGCTTCCTGATCCTTTCTGGATAGCGCCTTTCCCGAGTGTCTTGCTCTTGGTGCAGAGGCGATTCTGGCCCCCTGTCATCAGTTGGTTCATCAGCTTCCGATGCCACTGTTTCTGGGGTAGATGCGACCTGTACGTCGGGTTCATCACCAGGTACGTATGGGCGAGGCATGGGGTTGACTTGTTCCTGTGACTCTAGGATCTGGTCAGCATGGTGTCTCACGATGCTCTCCCCAACGTCCACTGTGTACATTAGTGGGCCCTGCCGTGTGCATATCGTTCCTGGCTGCCATTTTTCTGTTCGGCCGTCGCGGGCCCAGACTGGTTGCCCTACATTGAAGCTCCTTGTTGGCTTCTCATGGATGTGCTGGAATTGCTTACTCTCAACATCTCTTCGTAAATTTGGTCTGAGCAAATCCAGGTGAGATCTTAACCTTCGGTTAAAGAACATCATGGCTGGGGCCTGGTTGGTGACTGCATGTGTCGCATTCCAGTAGGCGAACAGGAAATTGTCCACCTTGTGCTGCAGCGGAATGTTGTCATTGTACATAGCTTTTATTGCCTTCTTAAAGATTTGTACGAACTTCTCAGCCAATCCATTTGTGGCTGGATGATACGGGGCAGATGTGTAATGCCTTACCCCATTCTTTTCAAGAACCTCCGGAACTCTTCAGACACAAACTGTGGTCCGTTGTCGGAGCAAATCTGTTCTGGCAAGCCATTCCTGGCAAAAATGGTCCGTAGGACTGCAATCGTTTTCTCCGTGGTGGTGGAGGACATTTTGATGACCTCAGGGCATTTCAAGTGCGCATCCACGGCTATTAAAAACATTGAGTCCATGAATGAACCAGCAAAATCAATATGCACCCGTTGCCATGGACATGAGGGCCACTCCCATGGGTGTAGAGGGGCCTATGGTGGTGCATTTTGGACTTTCTGGCATCCTGAGCAGCTCTTGGTCAGGTCCTCGATTTGTTTATCGATTCCCGGCCACCACACAAGCCCTGGCTAGGCTTTTCATTTTTATCCCTCCCAGATGACCCTCATGAAGCTCATTGAGCACTCTATCCCTTAACTTGGGTGGAATTACCACTCGGGATCCACACATCAAGGTCCCCCGGCACACTGACAGCTGTTCTCTCCTTGTCGAGAATGCTGGCAACAGTGAGTCGCCATGTGCTGGCCATCCCTTCACCTTCTCATCATATACCCGAGACAGTGTCGGGTCATTTCGGGTTTCCTTTCCGATAAAAATGTTAGTCACCGGTAGGTATTCAACTATAGTCGAATGGAATATTTCGACAGGATCCACTGCTGGTGCTTCCTCCGCAGTAGGCAGTGGCAGGCGTGATAGCCCATCAGCATTTCCATGCTGTTTCATGCCCGTTTATTCAAACGCATAGTGGTGCGCCCCTAGAAAAAGTGACCATCTTTGTAGTCGTTGCGCAGTCATCACCGGAACGCCCTTCTTCGGATTAAAAATGGAGACAAGAGGCTGGTGATCAGTCAGCAAGGTGAATTTCTGCCTGTGCAGATAGTGATTGAACTTTTTCACTCCCCACACTAGGCTGAGGGCCTCCCTGTCAATCTGGGTGTAGTTACGCTCGGCTGAGGTTAGTGATCGTGATGCAAAGGCTATTGGCCTCTCTGAGCCATCCGAGAATTTGTGCGACAGCACCGCTCCAATGCCGTAGGGTGACGCATCACATGCCAACCGAATTGGTAATGCCGGGTGTTGTATCCGTGTGTTAATAGAGACACTGAAGGCAGGAGTTGGTTTCACAGGTGTTTACTGAACAAAATCTGGAGGTGAACTAACTGATACAACACAATATACAGGCTTATATAGCCCGAGTGGCCATTACCGGCATTACAGTACACAGGGGGCTCTTAAAGGCACATACACTACAATTCCTCCCCTTTTAGCCAACCAGTACATAATACTTTAAGTAATCATTAATTACATGTTACAAGAACAATAATCTACACATTGCTGCAGTTAATCAATTATAAGTCAGTCTCTCTGGAGGCTTCCTGACTCGGTCTGGATAACACCTCGGTGGTGTAGTAGTTTCTGGTGGTGTAGTAGGTTCTTTTGGCAAGGCTGATTCGGCTTGAATGCCAGTGTCGGGTTCATCTGGTTCCAGTATCACCGGATCGGAGGTAGATACTATGGGTATCTCTACTTCATCATTAGCTGTATAGAGTTGTGGTGTAGGTTGTCCCTTTTTGGATGACTCTATGATCTGGTCAGCATGGCGCCTTATAATGCTTTCTCCAATGACCACGGTATACATCAGTGGTCCTAGTCGTGTGCAAATAGTTCCAGGCTGCCATTTCTCGGTACGGCAGTCCCGGGCCAAAACTTGTTGACCTATCTGGAAGGTTCTAGTTGGCCTTTCATTCATGCCTTGAAATTGTCAGTTCTCCACGTCCCTTCTGATGTTTGGCTTGATCAAATCCAGCCGGCATCTTAGGCTTCTATTGAAGGACATCATGGCGGGAGTTTGGTTTGTAACCATATGTGTTGCATTCCTGTATGCAAACAAGAAGTTATCTACCTTATGCTGAAGTTTTATGTCTTCATTACCCATGGCCTTTATGGCCTTCTTGAAGGTCTGGACAAACCTTTCAGCCAATCCATTGGTGGCGGAATGGTATGGGGTGGACGTGTAGTGCTTAACCCCATTGTTTTTTAAGAACTTCCTGAATTCTTCGGACACAAATTGCGATCCATTATCAGAACAGATCTGTTCTGGCAGCCCATTCCTGGCAAATATGGTCCTTAATACTGTGATGGTTTTTTCCGTGGTGGTGGAGGACATCTTTATTACCTCCGGCCACTTGGAGTGTGCATCAACCGCGATTAAGAACATTGAGTCCATAAATGGACCAGCAAAGTCGATGTGTACCCTTTGCCATGGAGATGAGGGCCACTCCCATGGATGTAGAGGGGCTTGTGGTGGAGCATTTTGGACCTTCTGGCATCCTAGGCAGCTCTTGGTCATTTCTTCGATGTCTCCATCGATACCTGCCCACCATACAAACGCCCTGGCTAGGTTCTTCATTTTCACTCCACCCAGATGCCCCTCATGAAGCTCCTTTAGCACTTTATCCTGGAGTTTGGGTGGAATCACCACTCTGGATCCACACATCAAGGTTCCTCGGCACACTGACAGCTGTTCTCTTTTTTGCGAGAATGCTGGCAACAATGGTTCGCCATGTGCTGGCCATCCCTTCACTGTTAAATCGTAGACTCGTGAGAGAGTCGGGTCATTTCTCGTTTCCCTTTCAATGGCAGAATTTGTTACTGGTAGACATTCCACTATGGTTGAGTGGAACATCTCCACTGGGTCTACTGTAGGTGCCTCTTCTACCGTTGGCAATGGTAGGCGCGATAAACCGTCAGCATTCCCATGCTGTTTTGATCCTTTGTATTCTATGTCATATTGGTGTGCCCCTAGAAAAAGGGACCACCTCTGTAGCCTTTGCGCTGTCATAATGGGAACACCCTTTTTAGGGTTGAATATGGAGATGAGGGGTTGATGGTCAGTCAACAAGGTAAATTTTTGTCCATGTAGGTAATGGTTGAATTTCTTCACTCCCCATACCAGGCTGAGTGCTTCCCTGTCAATTTGGGCATAGTTACGCTCAGCTGAGTTCAATGAGCGTGACGCAAAAGCTATCGGCCGTTCCAAGCCATCAGGGAATCTATGCGATAATACCGCTCCTACGCCGTAAGGGGATGCATCGCACGCCAGTCTGATTGGCAGTGATGGGTTGTAATGAGCCAAAACTTCCTTGGACGTGATTAAGCCTTTGCATTTATGGAAGGCACGTTTACAGTCTTCGCTCCATTTCCAAATTACTCCTGTTTGTGGCAGTTCATTAAGGGGGTGCAGAAGAGTTGATAAGTTCGGAAAAAATTTATGATAGTAATTTATCAATCCCAGGAACGACCTTAATTGTGAAACATTTTCAGGTGCTGGGGCTTTTATGACCACTTCAATTTTTTCAGGTGACTTATGCAACACTTCCTTATTAATTATGTGGCCACAATATGATATTTGTTTCTGGAAAAATTCGCACTTGCGGCGATTTGCTCGTAGGCCCCGTTCTCTCAGCCTAGTGAGCACCTGCTCCAAATTGGCAAGGTGCTTGTTGTCGTTTTCTCCTGTTACAAGGATGTCGTCTAGGTAGCATTGAGTCCCCGGAATCCCTTGGAGGACTTGCTCCATAGCTCTTTGCCCGATAGCTGGAGCTGATGCTACTCCGAAAACCAGTCGATTGTACTGGTACAGGCCTTTGTGTGTATTTATCGTGAGATACTTTCTAGAGGCCTCTTCAACCTCCATCTGTAGATATGCCTGTGCCAAGTCAATTTTGGTGAAGCATTTCCCTCCGGATAGTGAGGCGAAAATATCTTCTATCCTCGGAAGAGGATACTGTACCGTGTGAAGGACCAGGTTTACAGTCACCTTGAAGTCTCCACAGATGCGAATTTTTCTCTGTTCTTCAGATTTATCATTATTCAACGTTTTCTTCATGACCGGGACGATGGGTGTTGCCCACTCGCTCCAATCTATCTTGGATAATACGCCTGCCTTTTCCAAATTCTCCAGCTCTGCCTCGACTGCTGGACGAATTGCGTATGGCACCGGCCTTGCCTTAAAAAACTTGGGAATTGCCGCATCTTCCACTTTTATTGAGGCGGTGATGCCTTTCAAGGTTCCTAGTTTCCCTTGAAACACTTCCTTGGCGTTGGCCAAGATGTCTTTTAATCGTTCAGGTATGACATCATCATCATTTTTTTTCTTACTGGTCACCGTCAGTGCCTGAATGGAGTGCCAGTCTAAACGTATCTTCCTGATCCATTCACGTCCCAACAGCGGTGGACCACCATCTTGTAGAACGTGTAAATACAACTTCTGTATTTCCTTGCCGTTGTATACAACAGGCATCCTTATTTTTCCTTTGGGGTATACTTTCTGCCCCGTATATGTTTTCAAGATAATGGATGTGTCTTTTAAAGGTATATGCGGAAATAGCCGCTCGTAATCCCGTCGATTTATGACGGTCAGAGCTGATCCTGTATCTAGTTCCATTTTAACTGGGGACCCTGCTATCGTGAGGGTAACCCAAATGGTCTGGTAATCTTCTTTGGCAATTACATTATGTAATTTGAAACAGCTTAGTCTCTTGTTTCCGGAGTCGCTATCGCTCTTCTGGTCTTCGGAGCTACTGTCCGTCATCATTTGTACCTTTCTGTACTTTTCTTTATTGATTTTTTTTTTCCTGTCCGTGGATTTTTTTTGTCCAGATCGGCATACCCATGCAATGTGTCCAATTTTCCACATTGCCTGCATGCTTTGTCCTTGAACCAGCAGTCCCTCTGGTCATGGGTGGATCTGCCGCAGCGATAACATCTCTCGAAACCCTGTGTTATTTCATGGGTGCCGAAGTCCTGTGTCTTTTGCTGTATCTCTGCAGCTCCTCTTGCGGCTGCTTCGTATGATACAGCCATACTGAAAGCCTTGTCCAGTGTCAAATCTTTCTCAGAAAGCAGCCTTTTCTGTGTTCCTTCACTTAGGAGACCACAGACGAATTTGTCTCGAAGAGAATCTGCCAGTCCTGCCCCGAATTGGCAGTGCTTTGATAGCTTTCTTAATTCGGTGAGGTAATCAGCGTTACTTTCATTCTTGTGCTGATTCCTCTTGAAGAATTTGAATCGTTCCGCTATCAGCAGCGGTGTTGGATTTAAGTGCTCCTGTAGGGTATCAACAATTTCCTTAAAATTCTTGTCCTTTGGTTTGGCTTGAGTGATTAAGTTTCGTAACAGCCCGTATGTCTTTGCGCCAATTAGATTTAGAAGTACTGACGCCTTTTTATCATTTTCTATTCCATTTGCTGTGCAATATACCTCCACTCTTTCCACATATGTGGTCCAATCCTCTATATCATTATCAAAAGCATCAATATTGCCAGCCTTAGGCATCCTGGAAAAAAAATGGCGCTTCCCGCGCTTTTCTTTCTTCCCTGCAGAAAAGATATGGCGCTTCCCGCGCTTTCCCGCCGCTGCTGCTGCTGACAACGCTGTTTTCCGTGGTTTTAAAAAAAAAAAATTTAATTACAGGTGGAGACTCGTTCTCGCCGGACTCTCTGGGACTTTTCCCCCCCACTGCTAGGTCCGAAGGCCGACCTGCTTTGCAGCGCCGGCCGTCTCCCGAGTGCTCCCCCCAGTCTGTTTTTGCTTGTCTCCGCCTTCGCTGCTTGGCCTCGCCGCAGAGCCAGCCGATGGAGCCCCAGCCCGCCCAGGAAGGATTATTGCAGTACCTGCCACCAGCTCGGCTAGCTGGTGAAACTACAGTTTTTTTTTCTTGCTTTTCTTCGACTTTGGACGTCTGAGGAATCGATGTCCTTGAGGTGCTGCTGAATTGCAGGTAAATCCGTTTCCAATTCGTCGCCACTGTTGTATCCGTGTGTTAATAGAGACACTGAAGGCAGGAGTTGGTTTCACATGTGTTTACTGAACAAAGCCTGGAGGTGAAATAACTGATACAACACAATATACAGGCTTATATAGCCCGAGTGGCCATTACCGGCATTACAGTACACAGGGGGCTCTTAAAGGCACATACACTACACCGGGTTGTAATGGGCCAATACCTCTTTCGATGTGATTCATGATTTGCTCTTCTGGAAAGCTCGTCTACATTCGTCACTCCACTTCCATGGCACTCCAGTTTGCAGTAGGGTGTTCAGTGGGTGTAGTATTGTAGACAAATTTGGCAAGAACTTATGGTAGTAGTTTACCAGCCCGAGGAACGACCTCAGTTGTGACACATTTTCCGGTGCTGGAGGCTTGACTACTGCCTCAATCTTCTCTGGGGACTTATGTAACCCCTCTTTATCGATAACGTGGCCACAATACGAGATCTGTTTTCTAAAAGACTCACATTTGGGGCGGTTAGCTCGGAGCCCATATTCCTGCAATCTAGTGAGCACCTGCTCCAGGTTGGCAAGGTGATCACTGTCATTTTCGCCCGTGACCAGGATGTCGTCCAAATAATACTGGGTCCCTGGGATCCCTTGCAGGACTTGTTCCATTGCCCTCTGCCAAATAGCCGGAGCTGATGCTACCCCGAATACCAGCCGGTTGTATTGGTAGAGACCTTTATGGGTGTTGATTGTGAGGTATTTTTTTGATGCTTCTTCTACCTCCATTTGCAGATACGCCTGGGCCAGATCAATCTTAGTGAAGCGTTTCCCTCCAGATAGCGAGGCGAAAATATCTTCAATCCGCGGAAGTGGATATTGTACGGTGTGAAGGACCGGGTTCACTGTTACCTTAAAGTCCCCACAGATGCGAACCTTTCTTGGTTCCCCAGGCGTGCTGCTCAACGACTTTTTCATCACAGGGATGATGGATGTAGCCCACTCGCTCCAGTCTACCTTGGACAGTTCACCTGAACGTTCCAGACTCTCCAGCTCTGCTTCGACGGCTGGGCGGATCGCATAAGGTACTGGTCTGGCCTTAAAAAATTTTGGGCTTGCGTTTTCTTCAATTTTAATCGTCACTGTCATGCCTTTTAGTGTTCCGAGTCCTTGCTGGAACACTTCTTTCGCGTCAGTTAGGATCTTTGACAGTCGCCCAGGTGTGACGTCGTCATCCTTTTTGTCAGCCACAGTCAGTGCCTGTATGGAATGCCAATCCAGTTGTATTTTCTGGATCCATTCACATCCCAGTAATGGTGGTCCTCCATCTTGCAATACATACAGGTCTAGTTTTGGTGTTTCCTTACCGTTATATATAACGGTCACCCTTATTTTTCCTTTGGGGTAGACTTTTTGCCCCGTGTACGTCCTCAAAATAATTTTTGTGTCTCTCAAGGGTATGTGTGAGAATAGCCGCTCGTAATCCCATCGGTTTATGACTGTTAGGGCTGATCCTGTGTCCAATTCCATCTTTACCTGGACTCCTGCTAACTTGAGAGTGACCCAAATGGTTCAGTGATCCTCCATTGTGATCACATTATGTAATTTCAGACAACTCAGTTCCCTGCTTTCGGAGTCGTTATCACTCTTGTTCGTCTGAACTATTCTCCATCACCTTATGTACCTTCTTGTAATTTTCTTTGGTAGGTTTCTTATTGCTGGTTTTCTTTCCTGACCTGCAGACTCGTGCTATGTGTCCTACTTTTCCACACTGTCTGCACACTTTGTCTTTGAACCAGCAATCATTCTGGTCATGTGTTGTTCTGCCGCAGCGATAGCACTTCTCTGTTCCATATGACATTTCGTTTGTGCCATATTCTTGCGGTCTCTGTTGTATCTCTGCAGCGCCCCGTGCTGCTGCTTCATATGATACCGCAATGCTGAAAGCCTTTTCCAGCATAAGGTCCTTTTCAGATAAAAGCCGTTTCTGGGTTCCTTCACTTTGAAGCCCACACACAAACTTGTCCCTTAAGGTATCTGCCAGTCCCGCTCCAAACTGGCAGTGTTTCGATAGTTTCCGCAGTTCTGTTAAATAATCAGCATTGCTTTCATCCTTATAATGGTTCCGTTTATGAAACTTGAATCTTTCTGCTATCAGCAGCGGTGTGGGGTTTAAATGTTCCTTTAGTATCGTTACTATGTCTTCAAAACTCTTTTCCGTTGGCTTCGTGGGGTTACTAGATTTCGTAATAAACCATACGTCTTTGCACCCATTAAATTTAACAATACCGACACTTTCTTGTCATCTGACACCTCATTTGCCTTGCAGTACACCTCTATTCGTTCGACATATGTAGTCCAATCTTCGACTTCATTGTCAAATGCGGTGATACTGCCACTCTTCGGCATTTTGGGTGTGGTTT
Organism: Somniosus microcephalus; assembly: GCF_052327205.1. NCBI lineage: Eukaryota > Metazoa > Chordata > Chondrichthyes > Squaliformes > Somniosidae > Somniosus > Somniosus microcephalus. The sequence continues at coordinate 220,900,029 of NC_140994.1, read as the reverse complement.
AAAATGGCGTCTCCCAATGGCTTAAAATGGCATCTCCCGCGCTTTCCTTCCTCCCCCGCTGCTGCCAACGCCGCTCCCGGCGATTCTCATGGCAATGGCGGCGCCCTGTAGGTTTCGCGCGTTTCTCCTGCGCTGCTGCCAACGCCGCTCTCGGCGGTCCTGGTGGAAATGGCGGCGCCTCGCGGGTTTCTGTGCGTCTCTCTCTCCCTCTCTTCGACGCTGCTCGGCCCCTGAACACCGGCTGCGCCCTGTGCGCTCTGCCCTCTCTCTCTCTCCCCCGTCGACACTGCTCGGCCCTTTGCTGTGCCGCTCGGTCGGGCTCTAGCCCGCCGCTGTCCGGGAAGTGTCTGCACACTACCTGTTGCCAGCCCATTTCGCTGGACCACCTCGACTGGAAAGCCAAGCCTGGCTCTCGACAGCCTCCCCCGCAATTCTCGAGTCTCTGCTGGATGACTGGGCAGTTGCCCGTGGTTGACGCCCGAGTCTCTGGCCTTGACCTCCAATCCACTGATCTGCAGGAACGAATCCCCGGGAGGTGATGCAGAGTTGCAGGTAGGTTCGAACCTGCCTCGTCGCCAATGTTACGTCCGTGTATAATAAGACACAGACTGCGGAGAACGGTACAACAGGTGTTTACTCAACGTGGCTCACACTGCAACTGATCTGTACAGATTACTACTCAGTGTTATATACAGGTGTGGTCACTGCCGGTACTGCAGTATACATGAGCTGTAAAAAATAGTTCCCTCCTTAAAGGTATATACATTAGAGTTTCCTCTGCCCACCTGGGGCTCTCTTGCCATGCCGGGGCTCCGAGTAGAGCGCTTGTTTTGGGAGTCTCGTATCGGGCATGCGGACAATGTGACCTGTCCATCGGAGCTGATTGAGCGTGGTCAGAGCTTCGATGCTGGGGATGTTGGCCTGAGCAAGAACACTGACGTTGGTGCTCCTATCCTGCCAATGGATTTGCAGGATCTTGCAGAGGCAGCGTTGGTGGTACCTCTCCAGTGCTTTGAGGTGCCTGCTGTACATGGTCCATGTCTCTGAGGCATACAGCAGGGCAGGTAGCACTACTGCCCTGTAGACCATGAGCTTAGTGCTGGGTTTGAGGTCCTTGTCTTCAAACACTCTCTTCCTGAGGCGACCGAAGGCTGCACTGGCACACTGAAGGCGGTGTTGGACTTCGTCGTCGACGTCTGCCCTTGTTGACAGTCGGCTCCCGAGGTATGGAAAGTGGTCCATGTTGTCCAAGGCCTTGTCGTGGATTTTGATATTTTGATATCACTCTTGTATGGCATAATCTGGGTAGCATTTCTGATTTGTACCCATCTTTTCTATCCTTTGCTCTTCGTTCTTTATTTCTTCTCTGCTTCTGTTGGGTATTTTATACATTTTTATTTATATTCACAATGTGATTATACTGATTTATACATTAATTTATGTGACCTTTATGATTGATCATCCTGTTTCCATATAGATTAGCTGCTGCGGAAAATGTTAAGTCTTAGGTTTTCTGGACAGTCTGGTCCCACAGGAGACCGCATGTTATAAAGACTGGCGGATTGGATCAGCAGCCTAACAGTCTTAGACTGCTAACATTGTCACGATTTCCTGCAGTGTTCCGACACACCTCAATGACTTGGTCAGTCCTGCAAACACTGATGATTTTTTACCCAGCACAGCAACATATTTTCAAAGCAAAGTGCTAATGTTATCTGTTACAACTCTTCTTCCCCTACCCACCCCCCGCAAAAAAAATCAATACAGTTGTAGGAACGGAGGTTCCTATCTGAATAAGGTATTCGACTCGATGAATCAAAGCAACAGGTTTTAATGAACAACGAAGTTAACAGGGAAACTACAGGAGAAACGGTACACAGGTCTAATCAGCTTGCTGGGCACTCGACGACTGCTGGAAGATTCTGGAAGCTGATGTCATGACGTCATCACGTTCTTCGCGCCACTGGTGGTCACGTGATCGGCGTCATGACGTCATCACGTGGAGTGCAGGAAAACACAATACAGTACAGTTAACAGGCAGTTTAAAGGTGCAGTCCGCGGCTGCACTACACTGTAGTTAAAGGGATTATTACTAATTGTTCTAAGACACTTGGTGGCTCCGCCACAGGCGCCCCCCCAGAATCCACTTTAACGGTCATTGTCAGCCGAGTAGGAGGTTTAATGGTCCTGGCCAAACGGCGACGAAACTCAGGCAGTGGAAACGGGGCGTCAGTAGAAGAACCAGTGCCGGATTGCGGCAGAAACGGTAGTCAGAGGTGCAGGCGCATCTGAGACCGAATCGAGCTGTTCGACGGTGGGCTGGTGCATGGCTGGTCTGGCGGTCAACGGCGGTTGGCCGCGGCGAGGCGGTTGGGCAGCCACGACAGGCTCACTCCAATCTAGGTGGGCTGGTTTGAGCCGGTCGATAGAGATGGTATCGGACTTTCCACCGACTTCGACTGTGAAAAACTTTTCCCCTGATGAGATGACACGAAAAGGTCCGGTATACGGCGGCTTGAGCGGGTCTCTGTGACCGTCCTGTCTAATAAAGACATAGTCCGAACTCATGAGCTCTGTCGGGACGTGAGGCCTCTGCAGGTCATGCTGCGAGGCTGGGATGGGCAGGAAATTCCTAGCCGCCTCCTGATGTAGCAGGAGCTGTTGAGCTGCAGACCATGGTTCGGTGTGTGGAGGGAGAAAGTCACCTGGCACTCTGAGTGTCTGGCCATAAACCAGCTCAGCCAATGAAGACTGAAGATCCTCCTTTGGGGCTGTCCGGAAGCCCAGCATCACCCATAGGAGCCTGTCCACCCAGTTGGGTCCCCTCAAGCTGGCACGGAGGGACGCTTTGAGAGACCGATGGAACCTTTCACACAGACCATTCGCCTGTGGATGGTACGTGGTAGTACGGTGCAGCTTGGTACCCAGGCCTTGTGCCACTGCGTTCCACAGCTCCGATGTGAATTGCGGACCGCGGTCCGAGGAGATGTCCGATGGCACCCCGAACCTAGCCACCCACGATGAAAGAAACGCCCTGGCGAGGTCTGCTGCGGTGGTAGCGGCCAAGGGAATCGCCTCTGGCCACCTGGTGGTCCGGACTACCACCGTCAGGAGGTGTGTGAATCCACGTGACCCGGGAAGGGGACCTACTAAATCCACGTGAACGTGGTCGAAACGGCGCTCAGGCACCGGGAAGTTGGCAACCGGAGCCTTGACGTGACGGTGGACTTTGGATTTTTGACAATCGACGCAATTGTTTGTCCAGTCCCGGACGTCCAAATGCATGCCTTTCCAAACAAATTTGCGGGACAGTAGCCGTTGAGACGCCCGCATCCCCGGGTGAGATAACCCGTGGATTGCCTGGAATACCTTCTTGCGCCATTCGACCGGCACAATGGGCCGGGGCACTCCCATGGATGTGTCGCACAAGAGCGTGGTTCCTGCCACTTGAAACGGCACGCCTGCAACCTGCCAACTGGAAGGCGTGGTCCTAAACGCTTGTACCTCTGGGTCTGCCAGTTGATCCTCGGCCAGTCCGTTGAAATTGATGCCCAGGTGGACTGCCTGGACTGGAACCCGGGAAAGGCAATCTGCCACGAGATTATCCTTGCCTGACAGGTGCCGCAAATCCGTTGTGAATTCGGATATAAACGTGAGGTGGCGCTGCTGCCGAGCTGACCAAGGTTCCGCCGTTTTGGCCATGGCGAAGGTGAGCGGCTTGTGGTCCACGAATGCAGTGAACGGACTGCCTTCTAGAAGGAAACGGAAATGCCGGATGGCCAAAAACAGGGCTAGCAACTCTCTGTCAAAAGTGCTATACTTTCGCTCGTTCTTGCGCAGTTGGCGGCTTAAAAAGGCTAACGGCTGCCAACCTCCGTTGACCCACTGCTCTTGAACTGCTCCGATGGCGTAGTCGGAGGCATCCATAGTGAGGGCAACAGTCGCGCCCGGGAGTGGGTGTGCTAGCATAGTTGCATCCGTCAACGCCGCCTTGGTATCGCGGAACGCCTGGTCCATTTGCGGTGTCCAAGTGAGAACATCCTTGCCCGACTTTCCTTTCAGTGCTTCGTACAGAGGTTGCATTAACCAGGCCGCCTTGGGGACGAAACGATGATAAAAATTTACCATCCCCAAGAACTCTTGCAGGGGTTTCACTGTGTTAGGCCGCGGGAATGCGGTAACTGCCTCTACCTTGGTGGCTAGCGGGACGGCGCCTTCTGGGGTAATCCTGTGTCCTAGGAAATCAATACTGGATACTCCAAATATGCATTTGACCAGATTGACAATAAGGCCGTGTTGGCTGAGCTGGGCAAAAAGTGTACGTAAATGGGCCATGTGAGCTGTCGTATCCTTGCTGGCTATTAGGATGTCGTCCAAATATACAAAAATGAAGGGCAGGTCCCGTAAGACAGAGTCCATCAACCGCTGGAATGCTTGAGCTGCGTTTTTCAGACCGAATGGCATGCGGAGGAACTCAAAAAGGCCGAACGGAGTGTTGACTGCCGTTTTGGGGACGTCTGGAGGGTGCACCGGAACTTGGTGATATCCACGAACAAGATCCACTTTAGAAAATATAGAGTTGCCAGCCAGATGTGCCGAAAAATCTTGGATGTGGGGAATAGGATACCTGTCCGGTGTCGTGGTGTCGTTTAAGCGTCTGTAATCCCCGCAAGGTTGCCATCTGCCGCCTGGTTTGGGTACTATGTGCAGTGGGGAGGACCAAGGGCTGTCCGAACGCTGGATGATCCCGAGGCGCTCCATGGTCTGGAACTCAGCCTTTGCGGCTGCCAGCTTGCCGGCTTCTAATCGCCGCGCCCGAGCGTAAACGGGTGCTCCGGTCATGGAGATATGGTGCTCCACCCCGTGCCGTGTGCCTGCAGCCGAAAAAGTAGGCCTGGTGAGCTCCGGGAATTTGCCGAGCTGGCGCGTAAACCCGTCTTGCGACGGAACCGCACAGGCTACCGACCAGGACACGGCGGTGCTGTGGTGGCAGGGCACTGCGTGGAAAGTGGACACATTAATGAGTCGGCAGTGTTGGACGTCGACCAGCAGACCGTTGGCACAGAAAAAATCAGCCCCCAGGATGGCCTGTGAGACCTTAGCTGTAATAAAGTCGCAGACAAAACGCTGACCGGCGAAGGTTAAGTTTACCATCCGTTTACCGAACGTACGCATGGCAGCGCCATTTATTGCCACGAGGGAAGGCCCCTGGCCGCCAGATAGTAGGTCCAGCTTTGAAGCTGGCAGGATGCTGCACTGGGAACCAGTGTCGCACAGGAATCGTCGGCCCGTAACGGAATCCGTAACGTAAATGAGTTTGCCCGCTGAGCCCGCCGCCATAGCTAACTTGCCGTGCTTTTCAGACCTTGTCATCCGTCCGGGAGGACGCGGGCTTGTTGGAGTTTTTTTTTCTTGAGGGAAACTGCAAGGAGGCCGGCAGCATCGAGCTTTGGCGCCAAAACGGGCGTGGTACGTGCACCATCCTGCTGGGGGAGGGCTAGGCTTCGCTCGTGTGGGGGAAAGGCGCCTCGTGGCTGCACAACATTGCTGAGTAACAGTAAATATCTTGTCTGCCTCTGCAGCGAGTTCAGCACCGTCTGTGATGGCAGTGTTGGCCAAGGCCGCCTGAAGCGGTTCGGGTAGATGGCAGAGGAAAAGCTCACGGAATAAAAAACATTGGGGTTCCGCGCCCAACAGCGTGAGCATTTGACTCATCAGCTCTGACGGTTTTGAGTCCCCAAGGCCGGGCATGGAAATAAGCTTGCGTGCCCGCTCCGACTTATTAAGATCAAATACCTGTAGCAAACGGGCTTTAAGCGCTTCGTACTTGCCCTCATCCGGTGGGCTTCCAAGGATGCTGACGACCCGCGAGTCCGTGGCACTGTCGAGAGCGGCAACCACATAATAATAACGGGTCGAATCCGCTGTGACCTCCCGGAGAGCGAACTGTGCTTCTGCCTGGAAAAACCATGCTGCTGGCTGCTGTTCCCAGAACTGCGGCAGTTTGAGGGCGACGGCGTTCGTGTTCATCCTCGACAAAAGTTGTCCGACGAGATCGGGGTCACCAATATGGGAACGGAGGTTCCTATCTGAATAAGGTATTCGACTCGATGAATCAAATCAACAGGTTTTAATGAACAACGAAGTTAACAGGGAAACTACAGGAGAAACGGTACACAGGTCTAATCAGCTTGCTGGGCACTCGACGACTGCTGGAAGATTATGGAAGCTGACGTCATGACGTCATCGCGTTCTTCGCGCCACTGGTGGTCACGTGATCGGCGTCATGACATCATCACGTGGAGTGCAGGAAAACACAATACAGTACAGTTAACAGGCAGTTTAAAGGTGCAGTCCGCAGCTGCACTACACTGTAGTTAAAGGGATTACAGGTAGACCATCCTTTATTCGAACTTCCGAAAACCGAAAACCTCTAAAAACCGAAAGTTTTTTCGTTCAGCGTAGGTCGTGCGCACGACATGACCAGAGTGGCGCACGACTTACGCTGAGCAGGGCAGAGGGTCACAGAGTTCCCTCCTGGGTAGGAGATTGCAGGCCGAGCCCGGCAGTGTGAAGGAGGTACCGGGAGAGTGAACCCAACAATACAGCGGCCCATCCGATAGCTGCAGCGGTCCGTCCGATATTCTTTTCTCCCCCCGACCCGAACTGAACCGCGGCCCGTCCGATATTCTTTTCTCCACCACCCCCCCACCCAACCCGACCCGACCCGACCCCCGACCCGTGCGATATTCTTTTCTCCCCCCCCCACCCGACTCGACCCGACCCCCCCCCGACCCGAACCGCGGCCCGTCCAATATTCTTTTCTCCACCCCCACCCGACCCCCGACCTGATTTGCGGGCCAGCTTAGTAGGAGTCAGCCGATATCCGGCTTTCCAGAGAAGCAGGAAGGGGAATGAGACACGGAACAGTCGCAAGAGGTAGCCTGAACTTTTAAAAATTTACATTAAATACAAATTTCCCAGTCTTATAATAATACCCTCTCAAATCCGAAAAATTCCGAAAACCGAGACTCAGCTGGTCCCAAGGCTTTCTGATAAGGGATAGTGTACCTGTATTACTAATTGTTCTGAGACCCTTGGTGGCTCCGCCACACAGTATTAATTAATATGGCAAAACTCCACTGGAACTCATTATTCTTTTCTTCCCCTTCCCTTTCCTGATGCTGTTAACTGAGTGAATTAAAGATTTTATTGAACTTTAAAATTTAGGAATGTTTCTGCTAAGTCTGTTTAATGCAGTGCTTATACCATTTGATCCATGAGTACTTCATGGACATTTATGAGTCAATAGAAAAACAGGATTTCTTGTTTATTGTCAATGAATAACTAATCCTTTTTAAAAAAAAATTTAATCTTCAGAAATCAAGTTACCGAGCCGGAGTTCCATCAATTTCATTAAAGGGTCATTTAAGAGGAATTTTTGACCTATAGTGCAGGAGCAGTGGACCTCACTGGTCAAACATAGAAACATAGAAGATAGGAGCAGGAGTAGGCCATTCGGCCCTTCGAGCCTGCTCCGCCATTCAACGAGATCATGGTTGATCATCCAAACCCTAGCACCCGGTCCCTACACCGACAGCCATCCCACCCAAGCCCTATCCCCGTAACCCCGTAACCCCACGTATTTAATCCCCCCTAACACTAAGGGCCAATTTTTATCATGGCCAATCAACCTAACCCGCACATCTTTGGACTGTGGGAGGAAACCGGAGCACCCAGAGGAAACCCACGCAAACACGGGGAGAATGTGCAAACTCCACACAGACAGTCACCCGAGTCAAGAAGCATTTTAGCTGGTAATACCAACTCTCTTCCTGAGCAAACTGAAATTGCAGGATCAACCCTGTAACATTGGATCAATGTGGTGTTGGGCCCAGCTAGCTTGCAAGAACTGGCTTGTAAATTTAGAGGATTGTTGCAAATCTGACATTACATGGAATGGTAGGATTCATAGAATCATACAGCAGAGAAGGAAGCCATTCGGCCCATTGTGCCTGTGCCGGCTCTTTGTTAACAGGGCTAAAACCATGAAATCCAGTCTAATATGCAAAAAGGGGGTATTCCAAAGACAGGAGCATAATAAACTTAGAAAGTAAAATAAATCATGGCATCACATGAGTGTATCGTAAGCATTTGCTCAAGGATATAATTGAATTGTAATATCTTTCAGTTTGAGTCTGACTAATGCGCTCTGTTAGAAGTACAATAGTTATTTGCGTGGAAAAACAAACAATAAACTTAAATAAGATATTTAAAACTGCCATAATTTTAACATACTTTCATCATGTGAAGATTTGAACTGACATCTTCTGTCAAAATGAGACTCTCCACGGAATCAAACAAATAGGTAATCAGGCTTCAAATATCTGCAGCAATTTTGTGGCCTAAGGCATAGGTTTTAAAGCTGGCATGAGCAAGATTTGTAAGATTCTAGTCTGTATGTCATTAAATTTCAGTATTTTTCAGTTTAAATAACATTCTTTCTGTTATTGTACACTAATAACATAGGTTCATAAAATACATGATAGTGTGGCGGAGCCACCAAGGGTCTCAGAACAGTTAGTAATAATCCCTTTAACTACAGTATAGTGCAACCGCGGACTGCACCTTTAAACTGCCTGTTAACTGTACTGTATGGTGTTTTCCTGCACTCCACGTGATGACGTCATGACGCTGCTCACGTGACCACCAGTGGCGTGAAGAACATGATGACGTCATGACGTCAGCTTCCAGAACCTTCCAGTAGTCATCGAGTGCCCAGCAAGCTGTATAGACCTGTATACCGTTTCTCCTGTAGTTTCCCTGCTAACTTCGTTGTTCATTAAAACCTGTTGATTTGATTCATCGAGTCGAATACTTTATTCAGCTAGGAACCTCCGTTCCTACATTGGTGACCCCGATCTCGTCGGACAACTTTCGTCGAGGATGAACACGAACGCCGTCACCCTTAAACTGCCGCAATTCTGGGAACAGCAGCCAGCAGCATGGTTTTTCCAGGCAGAAGCACAGTTCGCTCTCCGGGAGGTCACAGCGGATGCGACCCGTTATTATTACGTGGTTGCCGCTCTCGACAGTGTCACGGCCTCGCGGGTCGTCAGCATCCTTGGAAGCCCACCGGAGGAGGGCAAGTATGAAGCGCTTAAAGCCCATTTGCTCCAGGTATTTGGTCTTAATAAGTCGGCGCGGGCACACAAGCTTATTTCCATGCCCGGCCTCGGGGACTCAAAACCGTCAGAGCTGATGAGTCAAATGCTCACGCTGTTGGGTGCGGAACCCCAATGCTTTTTATTCCGTGAGCTTTTCCTCTGCCAGCTACCCGAACCGGTTCAGGCGGCATTGGCCAACACTGCCATCACAGACGGTGCTGAACTCGCTGCAGAGGCAGACAAGATATTTACTGTTACTCAGCAATGTTGTGCAGCCGCGAGGTGCTTTTCCCCCACGCGAGAGAAAACCAGCCCGCCCCCAGCAGGATGGTGCGCATACCACGCCCGTTTTGGCACCAAAGCTCGATGCTGTCGGCCTCCTTGCAGTTTCCCTCAAGAAAACAACAACAAAAAAACTCCAACAAGCCCGCGTCCTCCCGGACGGGTGACAAGGTCTAAGAAGCACAGCAAGTTAGCTATGGCGGAGGGCTCAGCGGGCAAACTCATTTATGTTACGGATTCCGTTACGGGCCGTCGGTTCCTGTGCGACACTGGCTCACAGTGCAGCATCCTCCTGGCTTCAAAGCTGGACCTACTATCCGGCAGCCAAGGGCCTTCCCTCGTGGCAGTAAATGGCGCTGCCATGCGTACGTTCGGGAAACGGATGGTAAACTTAACCTTCGCCGGTCAACGTTTCGTCTGCGACTTTATTACAGCCAAGGTCTCACAGGCCATCCTGGGGGCCGATTTTTTCTGCGCCAATGGTCTGCTGGTCGACGTCCAACACTGCCGACTCATTAATACGTCCACTTTCCACGCAGTGCCCTGCCACCGCAGCACCGCCGTGTCCTGGTCGGTGGCCTGCGCGGTTCCGTTGCAAGACGGCTTTACGCGCCTGCTCAGCGAATTCCCGGAGCTCACCAGGCCCACTTTTTCGGCTACAAGCACACGGCACGGGGTGGAGCACCATATCTCCACGACCGGAGCACCAGTTTACGCTCAGGCGCGGCGATTTGAAGCCGGCAAGCTGGCAGCTGCAAAGGCTGAGTTCCAGACCATGGAGCGCCTCAGGATCATCCAGCGTTCAGACAGCCCTTGGTCATCCCCACTGCACATAGTACCCAAACCAGGCGGCGGATGGCGTCCTTGCGGGGATTACAGACGTTTAAATGACGCCACGACACCGGACAGGCATCCTATTCCCCACATCCAAGATTTTTCGGCTCATCTGGCTGGAAACGCTATATTTTCTAAAGTGGATCTCGTTCGTGGATATCACCAAGTTCCGGTGCACCCTCCAGACTTCCCCAAAATGGCAGTCATCACTCCGTTCGGCCTTTTTGAGTTCCTCCGCATGCCATTCGGTCTGAAAAATGCAGCTCAAGCATTCCAGTGTTTGATGGACTCTGTATTACGGGACCTACCCTTCATTTTTGTCTATTTGGATGACATCCTAATAGCCAGTAAGGATTCGACAGCTCACATGGCCCATTTACATACACTTTTTGCCCGACTCAGCCAACACGGCCTTATTGTCAATCCGGCCAAATGCACGTTCGGAGTATCCTGCATTGATTTCCTGGGACACAGGATTACCCCAGAAGGCGCCGTCCCACTAGCCACCAAGGTAGAGGCAGTTACCGCATTCCCGCAGCCTCACACGGTCAAATCCCTGCAAGAGTTCTTGGGGATGGTAAATTTTTATCATCGTTTCGTCCCCGAAGCGGCCTGGTTGATGCAATCGCTGTATGAAGCACTAAAGGGAAAGTCGGGCAAGGATGTTCTCACTTGGACACTGCAAATGGACTAGGCGTTCCGCGATACCAAGGCGGCGTTGGCAGACGCAACTATGCTGGCACACCCACTTCCGGGCGCAACTGTGGCCCTCACTGCGGATGCCTCAGACTACGCCATCGGAGCAGTTCAAGAGCAATGGGTCGACGGGGGTTGGCAGCCGTTATCCTTTTTCAGCCGCCAACTGCGCAAGAACGAGCGAAAGTATAGCACTTTTGACAGAGAGCTGCTAGCCCTGTTTTTGGCCATCAGGCATTTCCGTTTCCTCCTAGAAGGCCGCCCGTTCACTGCCTTCGTGGACCACAAGCCGCTCACCTTCGCCATGGCCAAAGCGGCGGAGCCTTGGTCAGCTCGGCAGCAGCGCCACCTCACGTTTATATCCAAATTCACGACAGATTTGCGGCACGTGTCAGGCAAGGATAATCTCGTGGCAGATTGCCTTTCCCGAGTTCCAGTCCAGGCAGTCCACCTGGGCATCAATTTTGTCGGACTGGCAGGGGATCAACTGGCAGACCCAGAGGTACAAGCGTTTAGGACCATGCCTTCCAGTTGGCAGGTTGCAGACGTGCCGTTTCAAGAGGCAGGAACCACGCTCCTGTGTGACACATCCATGGGAGTGCCCCGGCCCATCGTGCCGGTCGAATGGCGCAAGAAGGTATTCCAGGCAATCCACGGGTTATCTCACCCGGGGATGCGGGCTTCTCAATGGCTACTGTCCCGCAAATTCGTTTGGAAAGGCATGCATTTGGACGTCCGGGACTGGACAAACAATTGCGTCGATTGCCAAAAGTCCAAAGTTCACCGTCACGTCAAGGCCCCGCTGGCAAACTTCCCGGTGCCTGAGCGCCGTTTCGACCACGTTCACGTGGATTTAGTAGGCCCCCTTCCCGGCTCACGTGGATTCACACACCTCCTGACAGTCGTAGACCGGACCACCAGGTGGCCAGCGGCGATTCCCTTGGCCGCCACCACCGCAGCTGACGTAGCCAGGGCATTTCTTTCATCGTTTGTAGCTCGTTTCGGGGTGCCATCGGACATCTCCTCGGACCGCCGTCCGCAATTCACCTCAGAGCTGTGGAACGCAGTGGCACAAGGCCTGGGTACCAAGCTGCACCGTACCACTGCGTACCATCCGCAGGCGAATGGCCTGTGCGAAAGGTTTCATCGGTCCCTCAAAGCGTCGCTCCGTGCCAGCCTGCGAGGACCCAACTGGGTGGATAGGCTCCCATGGGTGATGCTAGGCCTCCGGACAGCACCAAAGGAGGATCTTCAGTCTTCATCGGCTGAGCTGGTTTATGGCCCGACACTCAGAGTGCCAGGTGACTTCCTCCCGCCACACACCGAACCATGGCCTGCAGCTCAACAGCTCCTGCTGCATCAGGAGGCGGCTAGGAATTTCCGGCCCATCCCAACCTCGCAGCACAACCTGCAGAGGCCTCACGTCCCGACAGAGCTCATGAGTTCGAACTATGTCTTTATTCGGCACGACGGTCACAGAGACCCGCTCAAGCCGCCGTATACCGGACCTTTTCGTGTCATCTCATCAGGAGAAAAGTTCTTCACAGTCGAAGTCGGTGGAAAGTCTGATACTGTTTCTGTCGACCGGCTCAAACCAGCCCACCTGGATCGGACTGAGCCTGTCGTGGCTGCCCAACCGCCTCGCCGTGGCCGACCGCCGTTAGCCACCAGACCAGCTGTGCATCAACCCACCGTCGAACAGCCCGATTCGGCCTCCGACGTGCCTGCACCTCTGACCACCGTTTCTGCCTCGCCCAAGACGCCGCTTCTGTCACAATCTGGCACTGGTTCTTCGAGTAACGCCCCGTTTCCGCTGCCTGAGTTTTGCCGCCGTTCGACCAGGATCATTAAGCCTCCTACTCGGTTGACAATGTCTGTTAAAGTGGATTCTGGGGGGGCGCCTTGTGGTAAACCACTTTTATCGTTCACTATCGTTACACTATAGTTATCACTGTTATATCGTTACTCTATGGTTATCACTGTTCACACTGTTGTATCACTATACGAGGTCGCCTCTTGTCACGCTGTTATACCTGGGCTGACCACTGCTGACTCCGCCCATGGCTCCACCTACCTGCCCAGGTATAAAGGTGGTCGACTGGCTGGCATTCCTCCTTGTTGGATCCGATCACCCACGAGGGTGGGCTCTGTTATTTAGCCAATAAAAACCTATAGTTACTTTCTTAACTCGTCGCTTTTCATTGGATGAATTGATAGGTATATCACGCCTGTGGCGGAGCCACCAAGGGTCTCAGAACAGTTAGTAATAATCCCTTTAACTACAGTATAGTGCAACCGTGGACTGCACCTTTAAACTGCCTGTTAACTGTACTGGATGGTGTTTTCCTGCACTCCATGTGATGACGTCATGACGCTGCTCACGTGACCACCAGTGGCGCGAAGAACGTGATGACGTCATGACGTCAGCTTCCAGAATCTTCCAGTAGTCGTCGAGTGCCCAGCAAGCTGTATAGACCTGTATACCGTTTCTCCTGTAGTTTCCCTGCTAACTTCGTTGTTCATTAAAACCTGTTGATTTGATTCATCGAGTCGAATACTTTATTCAGCTAGGAACCTCCGTTCCTACAATAGCAGTGTTTTCTTTTGAGGAACTGCCACTGTCTTTTGAAAGTTAGGATGGGATAACTTTGGAGTGTGCCGGTATTTGCAATGAGTTCCCAGTAGAGCATTAATATTTGCAAGGAATTCCCCACAGAAAAATAGTGAGAAAGAGAATTGCAAGTGATAACAACTGCCATTAAATAGGTAGTTGCCGCTTTGCAGTGATATCCATGACTTGCAAACCTGGGCTATAACTTGCACCATAATAAAAGTGAGCTTTTGACATGCGAGGTGTATGTGTGTGTGTGTGTTACACTAGTTTGTTTTAGTATTTATTATTTCTTGGTGATTTATGCAAGGTGATAAATGTTTTAAAATCACTAATAATAAAGAATTAGTAATTTTACAGATCACAAATCAAATATAACTTAATGTCCTACTTCATAAATTTTGTTTTTATTCATTGTTGCCTGTGGGTACATTGGTAAGGCCAGCAGTTATTGGCCATCCTAGTTGCCCTGATGACTGACTGACTGGCTTGTTTGGCCACTTTTGTTTTTTATTCGTTCATGGGATGTGAGTGTCACTGGCAAGGCCAGCATTTATTGTCCATCCCAAATTGCCCTTGAGAAGGTGGTGGTGTGCCGTCTTCTTGAACCGCTGCAGTTGTGTGGTGAAGGTACTCCCACAGTGCTGTTAGGGAGGGAGTTCCAGGATTTTGACCCAGTGACGATGAAGGAACGGCGATATATTTCCAAGTCCGGATGGTGTATAACTTGGAAGGGAACTTGAAGGTGATGGTGTTCCCATGCGCTTGCTGCCCTTGTCTTTCTAGGTGGTAGAGGTCGCAAGTTTGGGAGGTGCTGCCGAAGAAGCCTTGGCGAGTTGCTGCAGTGCATCTTGTAGATGGTACATACTGCAGCCATGGTGCGCCAGTGGTGGAGGGAGTGAATGTTTAAGGTGGTGGATGGGGTGCCAATCAAGTGGGCTGCTTTGTCTTGGCTGGTGTCGAGCATCTTGAGTGTTGTTAGAGCTGTACTCTTCCAGGCAAGTGGGAGTCAGCAGGTGAGAGACTAGCCACAGAATACCCAGCCTCTGACCTGCTCTTGTTGCCACAGTATTTATGCGGTTGGTTCAATTAAGTTTCTTGTCAATGGTTGCCTCCAGGATGATGATGGTAGGGGATTCGGTGATGGTAATACTGTTGAATGTCAAGAGGCGGTGGTTAGATACTCTCTCTCAATGCCTGGCAATTGTGTGGCACAAATGTTACTTGCCACTTATCAGTCCAAGCCTGAATGTCGTCCAGGTCTTGCTGCATGCAGGCATAGACTGCTTCATTACCTGAGGAGTTGCGAATGCAACTGAACACTGTGCAATCATCAGAGAACATCCCCACTTTTGACCTTATGATGGAGGGAAGGTCATTGCTGAAGCAGCTGAAGATGGTTGGGCCTAGAACACTGCCCTGAGGAAATCCTGCGGCGATGTTGTGGGCTGTGATGATTGACCTCCAACAACCACAATCATCTTCCTTTTTGCTAGGTATGACTCCAGCCAGTGGAAAGTTTTCCCCCTGATTCCCATTGACTTCAATTTTACTAGGGCTCATTGATGCCACACTCGATCAAATGCTGCCTTGATGTCGAGGGCAGTCACTCTCTCCTCCCCTCTGGAATTAAGCTCTCTTGTCCATGTTTGGGACCAAGGCTATAATGAGGTCTGGAGCCGAGTGGTCCTGGTAGAACCTAAAATGAGTGTAGGTGAGTAATTGCCGCTTGATAGCATTGTTGACTGCACCTTCCATCACTTTGCTGATGATTGAGAGTAGACTGATGGGGTGGTAATTGGCCGGATTGGATTTGTCCTTTTTGTGGACAGGACATACCTGAGCAGTTTTCCACATTGTCGGATAGATGCCAGTGTTATAGTTGTACTGGAACAGCTTGGCTAGAGGCGCGGCTATTTCTGGAGCACAAGTCTTCAGCATGACAGCCGGGATGTTGTCGGGGCCCGCTGCATCCAGTGCGCTCAGCTGTTTCTTGATATGTGGAGTGAATCGAATTGGCTGAAGACTGGTTTCTGTGATTGTGGGGACCTCAGGAGGAGGCCAATATGGATCATCCACTTAGCACTTCTGGCTGAAGATGGTTGCAAACGTTTCAGCCTTGTCTTTTGCACTCACGTGCTGGGCTCCAACATCATTGAGGATGGGTATATTCATAGAGCCTCCTCCTCCTGTTAGTTGGTTAATTGTCCACCACCATTCACGACTGGATGTAGCAGGATTGCAGAGCCTTGTTCTGATCTGTTGATTTTGGGATCGCTTAGCTCTGTCTGCAGCATGCTGCTTCTGCTGTTTAGCATGCATGTAGTCCTGTGTTGCAGTTTCCCCAGGTTGGCACCTTTATTATTTAGGTATGCCTGGTGCTGCTCCTGGCATGCTGTTCTGCATTCCTGATTGAACCAGGGCTGGTCCCCTTGCCTGATGGTAATGGTAGAGTGAGGGATATGCAGTCATGAGGTTACAGGTTGTGGTGTAGTACAATTCTGCTGCTGCTGATGGTCCACAGCATCTCATGGATGCTCAGTTTTGAGCTGCTAGATCTGTTCTGAATCTATCCCATTTAGCACGGTGGTAGGACCACACAGCAGGATGGAGTGTGTCCTCAGTGTGAAGACGGGACTTTGTCACCACAAGTACTGTGTGGTGGTCACTGCTACCAATTGTCATGGACAGATGCATCTGCGACAGGTAGATTGGTGAGGATGAAGTGAAGTATGTTTTTCCCTCACCCCCTGCCGTAGTCCCTGTCTGGCAGCTATATCCTTCAGGGCTCAGCCAGCTCGGTCAGTCGTGGTGCTACCGAGCCACTCTTGGTGATGAACGTTGAAGTCCCCCACCCAGAGTACATTCTGTGCCCTTGCTACCCTCAGTGCTGTCTCCAAATGGTGTTCAACATGGAGGAGTACTGATTCATTAGCTGAGGGAGGGCGGCAGGTGGTAATCAGCAGGAGGTTTCCTTATCCATGCAACTTTGTGGGGGGCTGGAGTCAATGATGACGATGCCCACGGCAGCTCCTTCCTGACTGCACACTGCTGTGCCGCCACCTCTGGTGGGTCTGTCCTGCCGGTGGGACAGGACATATCCAGGGATGGTGATGGAGGAGTCTGGGACTTTGGCTGAAAGGTATGATTCTGTGAATAAAACTGTCAGGCTGTTGCTTGACTAGTCTGTGGGACAGCTCTCCCAATTTTGGTACAATTCCCCAGATGTTAGTGATGAGGACTTTGTAGGGTTGACTGGGCTGGGTGTGCCGTTTTCATGTCCGAAGCCGGTGCCTAGGTTGATGCCCGGTAGTCCGTCTGGATTTATTCTTCTTGCTTCAGAAGGCAGTTGAGAGTCAAGCACGATGGTGTGGGACTGGAGTCACATATAGACCAGACTGGGTAAGGATGGCTGGGTTCCTTCCCTAAACTATGATAGTGAGCCAGTTGGATTGTTCACGCTAATCCACGACTTCATGATACCGGCTTTCATTTCCAGATTCTTTTTAACTGAATTCAAATTCTCAAATTGCCGTGGTGGGGTTTGAACTTGCCTTCTCTGGATTATTAGTCCAGTAACATAATCACTACACTACTGTACCCAATTCATTGATGACCTCTTCAGTGGCGCCAGGCACCATTGTAGAGTGGAATTCAATTATCTGCCATAATGGGGAGGACTACCTGGCAGATAATGGGATTTGCAGGTAATCGTGTATGGTCCTCGTCTTAGTCTGAAGGTGACCCTTGAGCTTGGGATTTACATTACCTAATCGGGTGCCTAGCATTGTAGGAAAAGTCTTGAGACCTGAAGGAGGTTAAGATAGAGGGGAGAGGAACAAATTCCTGTTGGTTCCCCAGGCCTGAAGCCCAGGTTCCCATTGGTGCCCTGATCCAAAGTGAAATATCTACTTGTGCAGAGCTGCATGGATGGTGAATTCTACCAAGTACTAGACATCCAGATTACAACTACGTCTCCATCCATATCAAGAACTGAGTCTGAGAAACATATACTATTAATAGATTTTTCAATCAGGGATATGGGGAAAGAGCAGGGCAGTGGGACTAACTGGATTGCTCTTCGAAAGAGCTGGCGCAGACTTGAAGGGCCAAATGGCCTCCTTCTGTGCTGTACTATTCTATGATTCCATGTAAAACTAAGTCCAAACTCCCTCAAAAAATCACTTCGATAATCAAAAGTGTGGATAATCAATGCTCCATTGTATCTTTAGTTAACTTAGAGGTTTCTTTTCCAAAAAAGTAACCTACAACAACTTGTATTTATAGAGCGCCTTTAATGTAGTAAAATGTCCCAAGGCGCTGCACAGGAGTATTTTAAGACAACAAATTTGACACCGAGCCACATAAGGAGAAATTAGGGCAGGTGACCAAAAGCTTGGTCAAAGAGGGAGGTTTTAAGGAAGTCTTAAAGGAGGAAAGAGAGGCGGAGAGGTTTAGGCAGGGAATTCCTGAGCTTCGGGCCTAGGCAACAGAAGGCACGACCACCAAAGGTTGAGCGATTATAATCACGGATGCTCAAGAGGGCAGAATTAGAGGACCGCCGGTATCTCGGTTGGGGGGCGGGGGGTGGGGGGAATGGAGCTGAACGAGATTAGAGATAGGAAGGGGCGAGGCCATGGAGGGATTTGAAAACAAGGATGAGTATTTTGAAATCAAGGCGCTGCTTCACCTGCCAATGTAGGTCAACGAGCACAGGGGTGATGGGCGACCGGGACTTGGTGTGGGTTAGGACACGGGCAACCGAGTTTTGGATGGCCTCAAGTTTACATAAGGTGTAATGTGGGAGACCAGCCAGGAAAGCATTGGAATAGTCAGGTCGAGAGGTAACAAAGGCATGGATGAGGGTTTCAGCTGCAGATGAGTTGAGGCAAGGGTGGAGATGGGCGATGTTACGAAGGTGGACATAGGCGGTCTTTGTTATGCTGCGGATGTATGGTCGGAAGCTCATTTCAGGGTCAAATATGACACCAAAGTTGCGAACAGTGTGGTTCAGCCTCAGACAGTGGCTAGGGCACGGAGTATGTGGCGGGGACCGAAAACAATGACTTCTCTCTCCTGTACTGAACTTGAACCTGTCTTCTTTCTCAGCTGCTCGCTCCAACTGATTTCAACGATCTGCCGATGTGTTTCACTGAACAGGCAGGTCTCAATTATACTGTTTTGAGGCCTGGCTTATCTGACCGCCAAATCTCCTCTGGTCCTTTGTTAATTTTGGTGGGCTCGTTATTTTTAATATGTTAAAACAATATATATTAATGATTTAGACAAGGGAACTAGATGTAATATCTCCAAGTTTGCAGACAACACAAAGCTGGGTGGGCGTGTGTGTTGTGAGGAGGATGCCGAGAAACTCCAGGATGATTTGGACAGGTTGGGTGATTGGGCAGAAGCATGGCAGATGCAATATAATGTGGATAAATGTGAGGTTATCCACTTTGGTGGCAAAAACAGGAAGGCAGATTATTATCTGAATGGTAATAGATTGGGAGAAGGGGAAGTGCAACGAGACCTGGGTGTCCTTGTGAAGGTAAGCATGCAGGTGCAGCAGGCGGTTAAGAAGGCAAGTGGTATGTTGGCCTTCGTAGCAAGAGGGTTTGAGTACAGGAACAAGGATGTCTTGCTGCAGTTGTACAGGGCCTTGGTGAGACCACATCTTGAGTATTGTGTGCAGTTTTGGTCGCCTTTCTGAGGAAGGATGTTCTTGCCATGGAAGGAGTTCAGCGAAGATTCACCAGGCTGATACCTGGGATGGCAGGAATGACGTATGAGGAGAGATTGGGTCGATTGGGCTTATACTCGCTGGAGTTTAGAAAAATGAGAGGGGATCTCATTGAAACTTATAAAATTCTGACAGGACTAGACAGGCTAGATGCAGGAAGGATGTTCCCGATGGTCGGGGAGTCCAGAACCAGGGGTCACAGTCTAAGGATAAGGGGTAAGCCATTTGGGACAGAAATGAGGAGGAATTTCTTCACCCAGAGAGTGGTGAACCTGTGGAATTCTCTACCACAGAATGCGATAGAGGCCAATTCATTAATATATTCAAGAAGGAGTTGGATATATGTCTTAAGGCTAAAGGGATCAAGGGGTATGGGGAGAAAGCAGGGACCAGGTACTGAATTTGGATGACCAGCCATGATCGCATTGAATGGCGGAGCAGGCTCAAGGGGCCAAATGGCCTTCTCCTGCTCCTATCTTCTATGTTTTTATGTTTAAATTCTCATCGAGTTTCGGGGATGGTCCCATCTATTTTTAATTGGCTTTTAACTGGTTTCGGGATTGCCTTGAAATCATTTTAAAATGTGTAAAGTGTTTTGGAAATCTTTGAGTGGTTTTAAACTGTTGTTTGATTGTCCTTTCCTGCTGGGGCCAGGTTCTCTCTTGTTGACTCGTGGCATGTATTGTATTATTCATGTTCTTGATGGCCCTGTGGGTTTCGGTGGGAACAGTCTTTTCCGTGGGCTTATTGTCTTTATGTAGAATGAGTGGGATGGCCCAGAACATTCTCAGACGATCTGGCCCCTTTCCAATACTCAAACTGTTTGTATTTCGGGGGCCCATCCCACCTCCTTTTGTCGTAGTTTTTTTCCACAGGCCTGAACATGCCTTTTAAACTAGGCAAATCTTCCTGGGGTTTGGATTTTAAGCCCCTTTGGCCCAATATTATTTCAAATCTCTTTTACTTTGGGGAAATCTGTATAATTTTGTGAGCCTTACAATCAGAAGCACTGGTATGGAAGATGGTATCGTTTGACCAGATGCCATGGAGATGGAGAAACTGGGCTAATGGAACAGAGTCCTTACAGGAAGCGGGGTGGGAGGAAGTGCAGTCAAGGTAGCTGTGCTCTTTATTTAGCCGATACAGAGTGGGCATGCAAGAATAAACCACCCCACAGAGGGCTGCTGGTATGTGACATCATGAAGAACCCCCCCCCCCACCCAATGAAGTGTCATGCTCCTTCAATATTTAAATGACTCTCTTAATCTGGAATAAATCCAATCTCAAATTTCAAGTATACTCTTTCTCAGCTGCCCCTTTAAAAAAAAAAAAATCAGTTACTAAGTGGAGACTCCAGGTGACTGATTTACACCACATTATCCAAGCCACAAGATCATGTGTCAGCTACAATTATTGTTCACAGAACTACTTTTGTTATTCATAAAAATATTTGGTGAACATCGAAAATCAAAGCACCTATTTTTCCTTCAATTGCTCACTTCAGAAGTAGGGCTAAACATTCCATTAGCACCTGCATCACTGCCAACAATTGCATTAAAGATAGCCTTTCTCCAGAAATGAAGACAGAGAAGTCGAGGAAGGGAAGGGAAAGGAAGGGAAGAGTCAGAGATGGGCCATGTGAAGGTGAGGGAAGGGTGGAAATTGGAAGCAACGTGAATGACATTTTCTAGTTCAGGGTGAGAGCAGGAAACTGCACCGATACAGTCATCAGTGTACTGAAAAAAGAGGTGAGGGAGGGGACCTAAGTAGGACTGGAACAAAAAATGTTCCACATATCCCACAAAAAGGCAAGCATAGCTAGGATCCATGCAGGCTCCCATAGCAATACCTTTAATTTGGAATCAAAGGAGAAGTTGTTCAATGTGAGAACAAGTTCAACCAGGCGGAAGAGGGTGGTGGTGGATATGAACTGGTTGGGCCTCTGTTCAAGGAAGAAGCGGAGCGCGCTCAGGCCGTCCTGGTGAGAGATGAAGGTGTAGAGGGATTGCACGTCCCTAGTGAAAAGGAGACGGTTTTAGGAAAGGGATTTGGGTGGTGAATATCGACCCAGTCTGGCCTATATGTGACTCCAGTCCCACACCAATGTGGCTGACTCTTAACTGCCTTCTGAAGTCAGTAAGTCAGTCAGTCAGTAAGTCCGTCATGGTTTATTACCTTCTCTAGACACCTCGATAGGTATCTACAGTTTACACCTATTAATTTGCAGTTGAAAAGTAATGAGTTTAAATTTTACTAATCAATGCATTCCTTTGATGTTAAATGGAAAGCACAACTTTGAGATCTAAATACTTGAAATTATATTTATTTCACCTATTTCTGACTTGAAATGAAGTGATCTTTTACGTGGTAAGGGAATTTTAAATTAAACTTTTTTAAACGGGGGATTGTCTAGTGCAGTGGGTTCACACGTTATCCTTTCACTGGGTTCCAAACTAGAACAGAGAGATGAAATGAAATTCTGCTCTTTGCTAGCTGTGAGGCTCTTGTGTGAAATTAGTTAATGAATTTAGTGGTTTAGCAAATCTTCACTTTACTCCTGGTAGTCATGCATTCTCTGTGTAACAATCCATAATTTGGCACTAAACTAGTAATTGCACTCGGAGGGCATAAGGCAGAGAGTACACGCTTGGCAGTGTTGCAACTTTACTGTTGCCAGCCCATGCTGCCAGTGTGAAGTTCGTTTTGAGGTGCTTGTATGGTTTGGAATAATTTATTCCTTTGTTTTGATGCATTACAAATATCTGTATAATATGTTAAGTCTTGGGTATGGCACACACTTTCTGTCCACATTGACCCTATTTGTATCAACACTCAATGATAAAACCCTATGCCAGTATCTGCTTGTCATGTTGTAATTGCATGCCTTCCTCAAGTGAGGTGGAACTGTGGTGTAAATTGCCTAGGTTCACCCAGAATTCTTTTTTGTCCCCAACCAATTTGTATATGTTTTATTTCGCCAAATTAATTAAAATTTCTAAGCGTTTTTTTCAGCACTGCTTACCTTCCAGTCTGCACTGTTCTATACAGCCCTGCTCAGGCCCTAAAACCTGCTGGCCACTAGTTATGCTGTTCTTAGGCCTCAGATGTGGCCACTGGCCTCTCCCCTGGTGATGCCATACTCCGACTTCAAGCACATCCCTTCCTTTATCTTCTTTGTTTCCAAGAATTGTCAGTCATGGCTCAGTGGTAGCACTCTCGTCTCTGCATCAGAATATCGTGGGTTCAAGTCCCACGTCTTGGACTTGAGCACAAAATCCAGGCTGCACTGTCAGAGGTACCGTCTTTCAGATGAGATGTTAAACCGCAGCCCTGTCTGCCCACTCAGGTGGATGGAAAATATCCCTTGGCACTATTTCGAAGAAGAGCAGGGGAGTTCTCCCCGGTGTCCTGGCCCTCAACCAACATCACTAAAACAGATGATCTGGTCATTATCACATTGATGTTCATGGGAGCTTGCTGTGCACAAATTGGCTGCTGTGTTTCCTACATTATGACAGTGATAACACTTCATAAGTACTTCAGTGGCTGTAAAGCGCTTTGGGACATCCTGAGGATCGTGAAACACATTATAGAAATGCACGTTCTGAAACCATCATTTTCCTTTTAAAGGGTTTCTGACAGTTTTGGTCCATTTGTGCTGCTGTAAATCATTAAAAAAACACAAAAAGCCAATTTCTGAACTTAGTGCTTGGAAGCAGTATTTGCAGACTGGAGGAGGAGGGTGAGTGCAGGTGAAGGGGGGTGGAGGAATGGTACTAGAAAAGACCATCTTAGCAGGCATCTTGTTTGGGGGGGTGATGTGGGGGATAGATAGAATTATCTTACAGCACAGAAGGAAGCCATGCAGCCCATTGTGCCTGTACCGGCTCTCGAAAGATCTGTGCACTTTAATCCCACACCCCAGATTTTTTTCCCCCATAACCCTGCAAATTAGTCCTCTTCATGTACATGTCCAATTGCCTTTTAAACATTCCTAAGGAATATGGTTCCAACATTCTTTCAAGTAGTACATTCCAGATCTTAACAACCCTCTGTGGGGGGGAAAAAATCTCCTCATTTCCCCTGTAGTGGCGCTTCTTGGTTTCCAAACAGGCAGCCACTGAGCTGTGGGACTTTTAACAACGAGTAGACGCGTGTCGAAATAAAACGTTCCCAAACGTAGCTTTGTCTTTTAAACTGTTTACTATAACACTTAACAAACGGAATTACAAAGCAAACACGTATAAACGAACACGGTCAAAAACTGTATTGCTCCAAACCTCACGACTTCTGCCTCCTTCAGCCACGTGCAGTTTAAACTGTAAAATGGCTGCACACCATGTGTGGCTTAGGGACTGTACCATTGTGGCAAGAATGAAGGGGGTGTCTCGGACTATACTACTGGAGCAAGAAAATAGGGGGTTTCTTAATACAATAAGTCGGTCAGGTAAATTAACTGTATTATGCCATTTAACCACTATTTTAAAGTATTTTCTTAAGCTTTCATGGCTCTTACATTCCGGCCCCTAATTGACTAGGCACATGAAGCATATCAATTACTCAAACATTAAGAGCCATAAACTAATGAGTTCAACATATTTACAATATAAGTGTCCACTTTTTTCGTTCCGGAACCTTTCACGCTGCTTCTTGTAGCAGGCAGAGCTTTGTGATCGGTCTTTCCAGGGTACTGGTCTTGGTTTGCAAACGAACGCGACGAACGACGCCTCTGGAGTCTGGCATGGTCTTAATTATTTTTCCCATCAACCAAGAATTCCTAGGGGCTGAATCGTCCACGATTAAGACAATGTCTCCAACAATGAAGTTCCTCTTTATTTTGGACCATTTTTGACGCTCCTGTAGCAGAGGTAAGTATTCTTTTGTCCATCTGGTCCAGAAAAGGTCTGACATATACTGAACTTGCCTCCACTTCCGACGGGCATACAGATCTTCCTTTTTGAAGACTCCCGGGGGCATGGCTGGCTGTGTTTTCAACAACAACAGGTGGTTCGGAGTCAGGGCTTCGAGGTCATTGGGATCATCTGATGTCTTAGTTATCGGTCGGTCATTAATGATGGCTTCGACCTCGCACAGAACGGTTTGGAGTCCCTCGTCGTCAAGCGCTTGCTGCTTCAGTACAGAACTGAGTAGTTTTCTTACGGTGCGTATCTGTCTTTCCCAGACACCTCCGTGGTGGGATGCAGCCGGAGGATTGAAGAGCCACTTAATTCCTGTTTGCATCATGGCTTCCTGTATTTTAAGCTGATTCCAACCTTCAATAGCTTCCCGTAGTTCTCTCTCCGCTCCGACGAAATTAGTGCCATTATCAGAACGCATAATGGACACCTGTCCTCTTCTACAGACAAAGCGCCGCAAGGCGTTAATACAGGAATCAGTGTCAAGCGTGTGTGCCACCTCAATATGAACTGCTCTGATGGTCAAACAAGTGAAAAGCACACCATATCTCTTGACAAGGCTCCGTCCTCGCTTTACCTCGAAAGGCCCGAAATAGTCCACCCCTACGTTTGTAAATGGGGGCTTGTCTGGTAACAAACGGTCTTCAGGCAGGTCTGCCATTTTCTGCTCCCCAGCTCTAGCGTGTAGCCGTCTGCAAACAATGCATTCAGAGAGTATTTTTCTTATTACGGAATTAGCTCCTGGAATCCAGTATCTTTGTCTTAGCTTCGCAAGCACGTGATTCCTCCCACTGTGTCCAATACTCTGGTGTATATGCTGAAGAATGAGAGTAGCAACCCGGGGGTCCTTAGAAAGGATAGCAGGATGCTTGGCCTCCTCTGGCATAGCAGATTTGTTTAGTCTCCCTCCCACCCTCAGTACTCCATCTTGCAGTGTGGGGTCCAGCTTGTAGATATGACTACCTTTCTTGATTGGAGTATTTCGCTGTAAAGCTTCGATTTCTTCCAGGTATCTTTGTCTTTGACTGAAGCAAACTATCTCCATCTCAGCCTTGGCCAAATCCTCCACGGTCAATGAATTCTTACCCAATGTGGTCTTGTGCTGATGCATATACTGCTGTAGAAGCATTCTCTGCTTATCAGGGTTACTTTCAGACTGACTGATAGTGGCTCGGTACTCTTTTCTCTTACCGCTCAGGTGTAGCAGCAACTCTTTCAACCTTAGAAACCATGCAACTGCTTTCCTCAACTGGTGCCATCCTGAGAAATGGTTAACAAGCTTGTTCACTGTGTCAAAGTTCTCTTTCGTATTTATGAGATTTACTGTGACTGATCTCTTGACTTCGACGTCGTCTTCAGCAATCTGACTTGGCATATCTGGTCTTTCTGGCCATGATCTCTCTGTTTCCAGCAGATAGCTTGGGCCTTGTATCCAAGTTTCACTCCTCATGAAGTTTTCAGCCTTCAATCCCCGTGAGGCTTGATCTGCTGGGTTTAATGAGGTGTTTACATACCTCCATTGAGATGGTTGTGTAGCTTCTCTAATGGATGAGATTCTGTTTGCTACGAAGGTCTTGAAGCGTATCTTCTCATTCTCTATATACTTCAGCACCGTCGTGCTATCCGTCCAGAAGACAGATTCTTCTAATGGGAGCTGTAACTCTTTCCGCATCACCTGGTCAACTTTAACTGCAACAACCGCTGCCGTCAATTCCAGTCTCGGGATGGTGACCTGCTTCAGCGGAGCCACCCTGGATTTCCCCATGAGGAAGGCACAATGTTTCTGGCCCTGTTGATTTGTCAGCAAGAGGTAAGTAGCCGTGCCATAGCCGTCCTCACTGGCGTCCGAGAAATGATGTAGTTGAGCCGTCTTTGTAACTCCAAAACTCGCGGGCTTGATGCATCTACTGACGTTGAAGCTAGAAAGTTGTTGCAAATCTGTCAACCATCTGTGCCATCTCTGAGCTTGACCTTCTGGGATATCTTCATCCCATCCTCTCTTGTCTCTACACAGCTCTCGTAGCATCAGCTTCACCGGCAGAATGAGTGGTGCCAGGAATCCGAGAGGGTCGTAGATGGAACTGACCACGGAGAGAATCCCTCGTCTTGTGGATGGTCTTTCGTTCACCATTATCCTGAAGTTGAACGTGTCTGACTCAATGCACCATTGTACACCAAGAGCTCTCTCGATAGGAAGGACATCGTGGCTCAGGTCCAGATCTTTGACTTCAGTGGCTCTTTCCTTTTCTGGGATAGAAGCTAGAACTGCTCTGCTGTTGCTTATCCACTTAGTCAGATGGAATCCTCCATTCGAACACAGAGTTCTAAGGTCTCTTGACAGTGCGATGGCATCGTCTTCTGTTGACACGGACTTCAGACAGTCATCGACATAAAAGTTTCTGAAGATTGTCTCCACAGCCTCTGATGGTGCTTTGCCTTTGCCATCTTCTGCAGTTTTTCTGAGAGCGTAGCTTGCACAGCTGGGAGATGATGTGGCTCCGAACAAGTGTACGGCCATTCTACATTCCACCATCGCTTGACTAACGTCGCCATCTGGCCACCAAAGGAAACGCAGAAGATCAGCATCTTCATCAGGGATTCTGACTTGGTAGAACATTGATGCTATGTCTGCCATCATGGCAACAAGCTCTTGTCTAAACCTAGTCAAGACGCCAATGAGGGTATTAGTAAGATCAGGACCTTGAAGCAGCTGGTCATTCAGTGAAGTTCCTCTGAATGAGGCGGCGCAGTCAAACACTACCCGGATCTTTTTCTTCTTTGGGTGATACACACCGTGATGAGGAATGTACCAGACCCTTCCATCGTCTCTGTTCAACTGTTCCTCGGGCACTTTTACAGCATAGCCTTTCACTATGATGTTTCTCATGAAGCCTTTGTAGTCTTCGTGAAAGTCGGGGTTCTTGTTCAGCTTTCTCTTTAGACTGATGGCGCGTTGTTCTGCTATGCAGCGATTGTTCGGCATCTTCGCGGTCTGTCTTCTCAGTGGCAAACCAATGTGATAGTGGCCATCAATGAACTGTGTAGACCTTGTCATCAAATCCATGAACTGATGGTCTTCTTGTGACATCTCTGTCCTTTCCTCACAGCTGCATTCTGAGAAGTCTGCGTTGAACTGCTGTATCAACAGCTCTTCAATGCTTGCGATAGAGATGCGATTAACTGTGACGTTTTGTCGTTCCTCCTTGTTCGACTTGTTGCCATCATCTCTCCTTACCAGTCCATTGACTACCCATCCAAGGGCTGTCCTGACGGCGTAGGGTCCGTCATCCTTGCTGTTTATCACCTGCCATGGCTCCATAGTTTTGTAGGCATTGGTTCCAATTAATAGGCCAATTTCTGCTTCAATGTATGGGAGACGCACCTTTTCTTGGTAAGGCCATCTATCCACATCCTTCTGCAGGGCTAAGTTCCCTATTCTAACAGGAATCTCCCTCTGTGTGAAAACATTAGGCAGGTCTATGAAGTCCTTCTCTTCAAGTCCACACACTTCTAAGTCTGACAGGATATAACTTTGCATTGACTTCTCATGACCCATTGTGCGTAATAGGATTTCTGTTCTTCTGCCTCTAACGTTCAGCTGTCGCATGAGTGATTCTGTGCAGAACGTTGCTGAACTACCTGGATCCATGAAGGCGTAAGTCTCCACAAGCTTCTCGCTCCTCTTAGACTTGATCTTTACTGGTACGATGGCAAGAATACAATCACTGTCACCGGCCCCAGTGAGTCCACAAGTCTCTGGTTCTAGCGACACCAGAGCACTTGAAACAACCTTCTCGTCGGTATTGTTTTCTTCACTCTTCTTAGAGACTTGTTCTTCTTTATGGATATGCAGCAGACTGGGATGTTTCCGAGTGCACTCTCTGCATGTTGTTCTTTGCTTACAGTTTCTACTCAGGTGCCCCTGAGAGAGACATCCAAAACATAGGCCGTTGTACTTCAGGAATTCGATTCTGTCCTTATGTGGCTGTGCTTTGATGTCGCTGCAGAAATCCAATGTATGATTCTTCTGGCAGAATAAGCATGGCTTCTGAAAGGCATTAGCAGACATCACTGTGCTGCTCTTTTTGGGAGGTGAGTTCTGGGGCCTTTCTTCCTCGGCCTGAGTGACGATAGTTGCAAAGCTGCTTCCCCTGGAACCACCTTTCCTGAGAGTCTTTGATTCAACAGGCTTGGCTTTCACTCTTCCATCGGTGGTCGGGCTGACATCCTGGATGTTTCCAAACAATGGGTCCCTCGCAATTTTAGCCTGTTTGTCTATGAAATTCACTAAGTCTGCAAACCTGGCTCTACTTTTCCGTCTCTCCATTATCTCAAAGGCTGTTCTTCTCCATTGTTCTCTCATCCTGTAAGGAAGCTTAGAGATGACGATTCTCATAGTCGTAGGATTGTCCATCTCTTCCATGAATTCAACGTCCTCCATGGTGTTGCGACATCCTATGAGGAAAAGAACATATGCGTTCAATGCCTCTCCGTCCTCCGATCTGATCTGTGGCCACTTGGTAGCCTTTTCAATATATGCAGTGGCTATCTTCAGCTCGTTACCATAGTGCTCCTGCAGCAACTTCCTGGCTTCTATGTATCCCTGGTCCGGTCTCATGTGTTCACAGCTTCTGACCAGGTCTTGTGGTTTTCCACTGGTGTACTGTCCCAGGTAGTACAACTTATCGCTGCTGCTCTCTGTTTTGGAGTCAATGGCTTGTTCAAAGGATCTGATGAAGGGCTTATACTTGAGTGGGTCGCCTTGGAACACTGGTATGTCTCTTTGAGGGAGTCGAAACAGATTCTGTTGTTTTACAAGCATCTCTGTAATTTCGTTCTGACGTTGCATCACTCGGTATAGGCTTCTCCCTGTGTCTTCAGGCCTCTGGTGGTCATCAGCAGGGTCTAGTCTAGACCGTCTGACGTCTGGGGTAGCATCACGTGCTCCTGTTAGTGGAGAGGCCACTCTTCCACGCTGTAATGCCAGGGGATTGCCTTCGGACTCTCTTGTAACTCTTGAAGGTGCCCTGGATCCAACTCTATGTGACAACATTGACTGGCAGTATTCGCTCCCGCCGTCCCGTGAGCCTTCATAATCTTCGTACGCACTCAACCTGGCGTCTGAGACCGCGATAGCTGTTTTTATCTCCAGCTGTTCTTTCTTTGCCTGCACCTGGGCCCGTTGGGCCTGCACTTGGGCCTGCAGTTGGGCCTGTTGGGCCTGCAGTTGGGCCTCTTGGACCTGCAGTTGGGCCTCTTCCCGTTCAAGAGCTTGCTTCTCCGCTAAAGATGCTGCGCGCGCCATCAACGCCGCCCGTTCAACCTCCGCTCTCATGCGTCGCGACGAGCTTGTGGTAGAAGCGACTGACCTGCGTCCAGAAACAGAGCTACCTTCTTTTCGATTTTTGCTCGGTCTGGCGGAAGTCTCTGAAATGCTATCGTCTGGTCCGACTTCATCGTCAACTTTATCTTTCTCTACTGTATCAGCATCTTGACGAATCTTTAACATCCACTGTTCCGTGGCCTTGATAAAGTCCTTAATGCTGGTTGATTTAAGATCAAACCAGTTGTGCTGATCAGCGTTTCCCTCTTCTTCAGACAGAAGTGCTAATACATCTTCATTGAGTACATTAAATTCTTCATGCAGCTTGGAGAAATCGTAATACATTATGTCTTCAGCTTTCTTAATATTAGCATTATCTTCCATGAGACGATCAATTATCTTCATTTTTCCAGTTATCTGAGCTAATTTAGCCTTCCTTGCACCTATGCTTCTATGTAATTTCTCTTCCATTGCCTTTGGGGTGAGCTTTATTTCCCTCTTTTGGCCAGCAATCCTTCTGGCTGGGGGAAGCTCCTGGCTCCGTAAGGCCTCGGCCATTTTACCCGCAGCTCTTATTTAGCTTCTCAATAGAATGAACAAAGCAAGTAACAGTCACTGTACCTTCGCTTTCTTATATTGTCGTCTGGCTCCGTGACCATTCATGTATACGTTCGCCGACGATTCCATCCTTTCCTTCTTAGGGAGCTAGTTTTTGACTAATGTAGTGGCGCTTCTTGGTTTCCAAACAGGCAGCCACTGAGCTGTGGGGCTTTTAACAACGAGTAGACGCGTGTCGAAATAAAACGTTCCCAAACGTAGCTTTGTCTTTTAAACTGTTTACTATAACACTTAACAAACGGAATTACAAAGCAAACACGTATAAACGAATACGGTCAAAAACTGTATTGCTCCAAACCTCACGACTTCTGCCTCCTTCAGCCACGTGCAGTTTAAACTGTAAAATGGCTGCACACCATGTGTGGCTTAGGGACTGTACCATTGTGGCAAGAATGAAGGGGGTGTCTCGGACTATACTACTGGAGCAAGAAAATAGGGGATTTCTTAATACAATAAGTCGGTCAGGTAAATTAACTGTATTATGCCATTTAACCACTATTTTAAAGTATTTTCTTAAGCTTTCATGGCTCTTACATCCCCTCTAATTCTTTTGTCAATTATTTTAAATCTATGACCTCTAGTTACTGACCCACTTGCCAGAGGAAACAATTTCTCCCTATTTGCTCTATTAGGTCTCCCCTTAACCTTCTCTGCGCTAAGGATAACAATGCCAGCTTCTCCAATCTCTCCACATCACTGAAGTCCCTCATCACTGATATCATTCTGGTAAACCTTCTCTGTAACCCCTCCAACTCCATGACATCCTTCCCAAAGTGTGGTGCCCAGAATTGTACACAATACTCCAGCTTAGGCCTAACCAGTGATTTATAAAGGTTTAGCATGACTTCCATTATCTTGTCTTCAATGCCCCTATTTACAAAGTCAAATATCCCAATGCTTTCTTAACCACCTTATCAACTTGTCCTGCCACCTTCAAAGATTTATGAATTTGCACCACCGCCCCCCCACCCCTCCCTGGCTCCAAAATAGTACCATTTAGAGTATACTGCTTCTCTGTTCCTTCCAAAGTGCATCACTTCACACTTGCCTGCATCTGCCATGTGCCCATTTCACCAGTCTGTCTATGTCCTTCTGAAGTGTGCTACTGTCCTGCTCACTACCTACTACCTGCTATGTTGCCAAGTTTTGTATCATCCGCAAACTTCGAATTTATACTCCCTATACCAAAGTCCAGTCATTTATATGTAAATGTAACAAGAAAAGCAATGGTCCTAATACTAATCCCTGGGGGACCCCACTGCACACTTCTCTCCAATTAGGAAAAACATCCCTTCACCACTACTCTCTGCCTCCTATCCCTTAGCCAATTACGTGCCCTAGTTACCACCGTCTCTTTGATCCCATGTACTTCTATTTTCCGAACAGATCTGTTATGTGGTACTTTTATCAAATACTTTTTGAAAGTCCCTATATACAACATCTACTGTACTACCTTCATCAACCATCTCTGTTACTTGATCAAAGGACTCAATCAGGTTATTCAGGCACAATTTGCCTTTAACAAATCTGTGCTGGCTGTCCCTTATTAACCAAAGTTTCTCCAAGTGAGAATTAATTTTGCCCTTGACCATGATCTCTGGTAGTTTTCCCACCACTGATGTTAGACTGACTGGCTTATATTATAGAATGATACAGCAATGAAGGTGTCCATTTGGCCCATTGTGCTTATGCTGGCTCTTTGGTAGACCTATTCAACTAGTCCCATGCCCCTGCTCTTTCCCTATAGCCCTGCAACATTTTTCCCTTGAAGTATTTATCCTATTCCCTTTTTGAAAGTTACTATTGAATTTTATGTTGTCTGCTAATCTTTCTTTTCTAATATTCTCTCTTTGCCCTTATATCCTTTTTTGATTTTCCCCCCCTGCACTCTTGTATTCTGTCTGGTTTTCAATTGTATTCTATACCTGACATTTGCTATAGAGCTCCTTTTTCTGTTTTATTTTAACCTCCATTTCCTTTGTCATCCAGGGAGCTCTAGCTTTGGATGCCCCATCTTTCTTCCTTATGGGAATATGTTTGGTTTGTACCTGCACTATCTCCGCCTTGAAGGCCTGCCATTGATCATTTACTGTTTTCTTGCCCAATCTTTGTTTCCAATCCTCCTGTGCTAGATCACTTCTCAAATCACTAAAATTGTCTCTTCCAGTAGGGTATTTTCACCTTTGATTTTTCTTTGTCCTGTTCCATAACTACTTTAAACCTAATTATATTATGATCACTATTACCCAAATGTTTTCCCACTGAAACACACATTTTAGGAATTTGTCACCCTCCTTGCCCTTTATTGTGTTTTTTTCCCCCAGTTTATATTAGGGTAATTAAAGTCTGCTACTATTACTGCTCTATTATTTTTAAATTTCTCTGAATTTACCTGCAGATTTGCCCCTCTATCTCTAGCTCACTATTTGGGGGTCTATATTAACACCCAGCAATCTAACCGCACCGTTTCTGTTCCTTACCTCTAACCAAATAGATTCAGTCTTTGAACCCACTAGTACATTGTCCCTCTATAGAATTGTGATATTATCCTTGATCAATACTGCCACCCCAACCTTTCTTTGTTCCTTCCCTATCTCTCCTGAATACATTATATCCAGGTAGGTTTAGTTCCCATTCATGCCCATGTTTAAGCCAGTTCTGCGTTATTGCCACTATATCATAACTCCATGTGGAAACTTGTGTCTGCAGCTCATCAACTTTATTTTGTAACCATTCCTCGTATTCACACACATGCATTCCAACACCATGCACCTTTTTTCCTCCATCTAATTCCTGCTCTTTCTACATTATTCTTTATTCTGTTGATATTTGTCCCTCTTAGTTTTCTATGCACTTTTTCTCTCCTCTCTGTTGCCATGTTCTAGTTCCCCTCCCCCTGTCAAATTAGTTTAAACCCTCCTCCACAGCACTAGTTAACCTCCTCGTGAGGACATTGGTCCCAGCCCTGTTCAGGTGCAACCTGTCTGGCTTGTACAGGTCCCTACCGTCCCAGAATTGGCCCATATGTCCCAGGAATCTGAAGCCCTCCCTCCTGTACCATTTCTCCAGGCACAATGGGGAGAGAATAAAGGGATAGGGCATAACTTGGTAAGAGGCTGGTGGATAGGTACTGAGTTGCGAACAGAGTGGGTATGGGTGGGATAAGGGGGCAGTTGAGTCAGCATGTTGGGAAGGTGCTTCTAGCCATCTGTCCTTGCAGGAATAAGGGGGTAGCAGAGAGAGAGATAATTGGTGTTGAAGGAGGAAAGAATGGATGGATAGGAGGAAGGAGGTGACTGTAGCAATGCAGTGACATTGATGTAGGGAGTAAAAGTGTAATGTGAAACTGAATGTGTAAGGGAGGTAATAGATGTGAGAGGGGACAGTGAGCAAGGATAGTTGATGCAATGAAAATAAGGGTGTAGTGTGAGGGGGCATGGGAGGAGAAGGTAGCCGTCAAAGACAGCAGGACACATTTTGTGCACACCTACCACCAGAAAAAACAGCTTGCAATCATCGGCGCCTCCCATCTGTGCCCCCCATCAACTCCAACCTAGAAGGAAAGATGATTAAAAGACAGACTGAGAAGTAGAAGGTGATGGCAAGAAAATAAGATTAAGGCAGGCAAACAGAAGGGAAGTGACCAAGAAAGAGCAATACAAAGATGACTGGTAAAATATGCTCTGAACTAAATCACCACCATTATTGGAGATTCATGTTTATTGATATAAAAGTTTTAAGTATCTATTACAGTTCTGACACCACAATTTAGAGTATTCAGTATAAAAAGAGGGCAGAAAAAGCAGTAATTTTATGCTTAAATCGATTACAGGTTAGTTTTTTTATATCTATATATCTATATCTCAATTATATATACATACACACACATGTACACGCATAAGAATTATGAGCAGGGGTAGGCCACACGGCCCCTCGAGCCTACTTTATATAACAATTTCTCAAATTCACCATGCAAACTACCATGGGAGATCTGCTAGTGATGATTTAAGTACAGTGCTGTAGTTTTTAGGAGTTAATACAGGACACTTTTTGGAAGAGTACAATCCCCATCTCACTTTGCAAATTAATCCCTCTCAATCCCTGAAATGCCTCATGGTATGTAACATCTGAACCCAAGAGTATGGGTTACCAGCACCCAGGCTGCTTCCAATGCTGCTTTGCACCAGCTCCTAGAAGATGGCCTAGGGATAAGATTTAATCTATCTGTGGAGCAACAGGTGACCTCTGTTGAAGTTGTAATCATTTATCAGTGTGTGAGGATCATGGCTGCGAACTCGTGTACTGTTACATATGCATGACCTAATGAGCCATGTTGCTTTGTTGCCAGCTTTTTGGTTAAAGCTTCCATTATGAAATATTTTTATTGCCAGACATGAAACATCAGTTCTTTGTCAGTTGCTGTATAATCTGGCAAATATGTGATTTATGCAGGCCTACCAGCCATGAACCTCTGCAGTAATTTTATTGTCACTGATATTATTTCAGACAGTATTGTGGAATATTAATAAATAAGTTCCACTCTAAGTGCTCAGCTTAGCTCAGCTTAACTTCTATCTTTTTGGTATATTTGAAATTCTATTTTAGAAACAAATGTGATGCAGGTATAATTGTTTTACTAATCGAATGCTTCAGAACATTTTAATACATTTTGGATGGAAAACTACATTTTAAACTAGGTTGATTTGATCGCACTTTTGCCTCCGTCGATAGGTCATGGGTTCCAACCTCACTCTAGGACTTGAGCACATAATCTAGGCTGATGCTTCAGTGAAGTGCTGCAGTCAGAAGTGCCATCTTTCAGGTGAGACATTAAACTAAGGCCCTTTCTGCCTGTTTGGGTGAAAGGTCATGTGCTGCTATTCAACAAAGAGAAGGATGGCCTCCTGGTGTACTGGTCAACATTCCTCCTTCTACCAACACCCATTTAAAAACAGTCAACTACTTATTCATTCCATTGGCTGTTTTGGGGACAGTGCATTGTGCAAATTGGCCCTGCTTCAAAAATAATTTATTGGATATGAAGTGCTTTGAGCCTTCCTGAGAAGGTGAAGCGTTGCTACATAAATACAAAAGCAATGCTGGAAATCTGAAATAAAAACAAAAAATGCTGTAAATACTCAACAGGTCAGGCAGCACCCGTGGCGAGAGAAACCAAGTTAACCTTTCAGGTCGATGACCTTTCATCAGAACACAAATGCAAGTTCAGCCTTCCAGAATTGAAATATTTTACTTTGATTCTGAAAGAATTAGAGAAGTATTATTATAAGAACATTCACCTTTTCCTTTTTGCCTGTCCTTCCTAAATATTGAATATCCTTGGATATTCAGCTCCCAGCCTTGGTCACCCTGCAGCCATGTCTCCGTAATCGCAATTATATCGTATCCATTTACCTCTATCTATGAGTAAGTGCTGCTTGATGGCACTGTCGACAACACCTTCCATCACTTTGCTGATGATTGAGAGTAGACTGATGGGGTGGTAATTGGCTGGATTGGATTTGTCCTACTTTTTGTCGACAGGACATACCTGGGCAGTTTTCCACATTGTCGGATAGATGCCAGTGCTTTAGTTGTACTGGAACAGCTTGGCTAGAGGCGCGGCTAGTTCTGGAGCACAAGTCTTCAACACAACAGCCGGGATGTTGTTGGGGCCCATAGCCTTTGCTTGATAGTTTTATTTGAATTTACATTGTTGGACATAAAGCTTAAACAGGGGCAGGGAATTGAGACTTCAAGTATAAATAGGTCACCACATTTTTGAAAGACCAAAACACCAGTTAATTTTGGAACTGAGAGCCATCGATTTACCCTTAATCTAAAGAATTCTGCAGGCTGATGCCTTTATATTTACCTGGATTTTGTGGTTAAAATGTCGGTGAGGCTATTGGTGCTCACAGTTATTAAAGAGTAAATCAGATAACAACCTCCGGTGACCACACATGCGCAGTTAAACACGCAAATGAGGAAGTTGCTGTCCGAGTTGCCATGCTCCTCTGGAAGTTTCTCTCTGGCGAGTCTCTTGGAGAGATACTGGTATTGAAACACGTGGAATGCATGAAATTGCTGTATTTACCCACTAAACATGGCAGATAAAGTTTGGGCTTGTCCATTCTAGTGTAAGTGGATTTTTAACGGTGTGATAAGTCTTAATTACTGCCAAACATCTTCTCTGGCACTGAAAATTAATTTTTGGAAGTGTGGAGTCTCATTCCTTCAGACTTTAATTATTGTTGGAGATTTTTTTTTAAATAAATACATTTTTAAACTTTGTCTTTGTCTCTTATCTCTCTTTCTTAAACCCATCTTTATTTCCCCCTCTTTATTTTGCTTTCTATGCATGATTTGGAGTACACTTTCTGGCTTAAAGTCTGCGCTGCTCACTAGGAATTCTTCAATCTGATTGGTTAAGGAGGTACACAGTTGCTTGCCCTGTCACACAGCTCCTAGATCCCCCTGTAGAGGGTGCCGTGCTGAAATGGGTTTCTAATTACAGTACCACAAGTTCCAATGCAAAAACCCATAGAAAGTCTGTGGGCAAGTGCAATGAATGGCTGGCGCCATTCATTTGCCACTGACCGCAGAATTTGGGCCAATATCTTTTGGAGCAGAGATGTGTGATGCCACAGAGGGTTTCAGAGTTGATTCTGTGCAGAGGCCAACCAATTTTCTGTTCAGGCTTAATCCAGGTGGACTGTTTCTATCAAGTTTATACATCTCTTGGTGACCTTGGGTATGTTTGCTGATGATTGCACAGTGTTCAGTTCCATTCGCAACTCCTCAATGATGTGTGTGGCCTGAAAAGTTAATTTGATAGAAAGAATGAAAAGAGAAAAGAAAATGTTTATGTAAACTGGTAAGTAGTCTCAAAAAACAAATTCACTGTAGTTAATGCATCAAAGGGTAAATCCGGATAAAGTAGTTTGATGATGCAGTTTCTAAAAACAGAAAATGCGTCAAGTTGCCTATTATTCTAAATGATCAGGCTTCTAAATGGCATAGCATCTAATCTGAAAATAGTGTGGCTTTGAACAGAGTGCATGAGGGTTTGCATTTCAAATAGTGGCTGTAACTAAGGAAATGCATACTTTTAAGATTCACTCTTTTTAAAACATTTTATAGAGCATGTGTGGGAGGATGGCAGCAGCAAACTTTCCAAATCTGAATTTCAGCAGAGCAGAGTAAAAATTGCAACACATCTCATGGTCACTGGTGTTTATTGGTAGCAATCCATGTACATAAGGCAGTCTTCATCTTCTGAACTAGATAAAAGGGCGCAGGGGAGGGAGAAGAAAATAATGAACATTTTTATAAATTACTTTGTTGTATTTCTCCCTATCTTTTCTTTTTTTTTCCTCTGTACCTTCCATTTTCCCCTCATAAAATGGAGCAAACATTTGAGCTTCTGCTCCTGCAAGTGAAGCCAAGTCACTACTTTTGGTAACAAGCTAATTGTGTGAATCGCTATACTTCTATCCACTAAAATTGAAATGTAACTAAATTGAGATGGTAGGTATCAGTGTGCTGTCATGTCATGGTTTTAAATTGGGACTATTGAGTACAACAACAACTTGCATTTATACAGCACCTTTAACATAGTAAGACATCCCAAGGCACTTCACAGGAGAGTAATCAGACTGAATTTGGAGTCGAGCCACATAAGGAGATATTAGGACAGGTGACCAAAAACTTGGTCAAAGAGGTAGGTTTTAAGGAGGAACAAAAGAACATAAGAAATAGGAGTAGGCCATACAGCCCCTTGAGCCTGCTCTGCCATTCAATAAAATCATGGCTGATCATCTACCTCAACTCCACTTTCTCACCCTATCCCCATTTCCCTCAATTCCCTGAATATACTCAACAACTGAGCATCCACAGCCCTCGGGAGTAGAGAATTTCAAAGATTCACCACCCTTTGAATGAAGAAATTTTTACTTATCTCAGTCCTAAATGGCCAACCCCTTATTCTGAGACTATGACCATTAATTTTAGACTCCAAAGCCAGGGGAAACAGTCTGTCAGCATCTACCCTGTCAAGCCCTCTAAGAATTTTATGCATTTCAATGAGATCGCCTCTCATTCATACCTTTCAGCTAACGTCCCAGACATCTCCAACACCATCCCTGGGTATGTCCTGTCCCACCAGCAGGACAGACCCACCATAGGAGGCAGCACAGTGCTATAAAGTCGGGAGGAAGTGGCCCTCGGGAGTTCTCAACATTGACTCTGGACCCCACGAAGTCTCATGGCTTCAGGTCAAGCATGGGCAAGGAAACCGCCTGCTGATTATCACCTACCGCCCTCCCTCAGCTGATGAATCCGTACTCCTCCATGTTGAATACCACTTGGAGGATGCACTGAGGGTAGCAAGGGCACAGAATGTACTCTGGGTGAGGGACTTCAATGTCCATCACCAAGAACAGTCGGCATAGATTTCAAAAGGGAAGTCTTGCTTGACCAACGTCATTGAATTTTTTGAAGAGGTAACAGAGTAGACAAGGATAATGCAGTAGATGTAATTTATCTAGATTTTCGAAAGGCTTTTGATAAGGTACCACATGATAGACTAATGAATAAGGTCTGGAGGAGGAGGCTCCATGAACATCCCCATCCTCAAAGATGGAGGACCCAGCATGTGAGTGCAAATGATAAGGCTGAAGCGTTTGCAACCATCTTCAGCCAGAAGTGCTAAGTGGATGATCCATATCGGCCTCCTCCTGAGGTCCCCACCATCACAGAAGCCACTCTTCAGCCAATTCGATTCACTCCACGTGATATCAAATAACGGCTGAGCGCACTGGATACTGCAAAGGCTATGGGCCCCGACAATATCCAGCTATCGTGCTGAAGACTTGTGTTCTAGAACAAGCCACGCCTCTAGCCAAGCAGTTCCAGTACAGCTACAACATTGGCATCTACCCGACTGTGGAAAACTGCTCAGATGTCCTGTCCACAAAAATCAGGACAAATCCAATCTGGCCAATTACTGCCTCATCAGTCTACTATCAATCATCAGCACAGTGATGGAAGGTGTCGTCGATAGTGCTATCAAGCGGCACTCTGTCACCAATAACCTGCTCACCGATGTTCAGTTCGGGTTCCGCCAGGACCACTCGGCTCCAGACTTCATTACAGCCTTGGTCCAAACATGGACAAAATAGCTGCATTCCAGAGGCGAGGTGAGAGTGACTGTCCTTGACATTGAGGCATCATTTGGCAGAGTGTGGCATCAAGAAGCCCTAATAAAATTGAAGTCAATGGGAATCAGGTGGTAAACTCTCCACTGGCTGGAGTCATACGTATACAAAGGAAGATGGTTGTAGTTGTTGGCGGTCGATCATCACAGCCCCATGACATCACTGCTCAAGTTCCTCAGGGCAGTGTCCAAGACCCAACCATCTACAGCTGCTTCATCAGTGATCTTCCCTCCATCATCACGTCAGACGGGGGGGATGTTCGCTGATGATTGCACAGTGTTCAGTTCCATTCGCAACTCCTCAGATAATGAAGCAGTCCATGCCTGCATGCAGCAAGACCTGGACAACATTCAAGCCTGGGCTGATAAGTGGCAAGTAACATTTGCACCACACAAGTGCCAGGCAATGAGTATCTCCAACAGGAGAGACTCTAACCACTGCTCTTGATATTCAATGGCATTATCATTGACAAAACCCCCACCACCAACATCCTGGGGGGGTCACCATTGACCAGAAACTTAACTGGATCAGCCACATAAGTGCTGTTGCTACAAGAGCAGGTCAGAGGCTGGGTATTCTGCAGTGAGTGTCTCACCACCTGACTCCCCAAAGCCTTTCCGCCACCTACAAGGCACAAGTCAAGAGTGTGATGGAATACTCTCCACTTGCCTGGATGAGTGCAGCTCCAACAACACTCAAGAAGTTCGACACCATCTAAGACAAAGCAGCCTGCTTGATTGGAACCTCATCCATCATCTTAAACATTCACTCCCTCCACAACCGGCGCACCATGGCTGCAGTGTGTACCATCTACAAGATGCATTGCAGCAACTCTCCTAAGCTTCTTTGACAGCACCTCCCAAACCCGCGATCTCTACCACCTAGAAGGACAAGGGCAGCAGACGCATGGGAACACCACCACCTCCAAGTTCCCGTCCAAGTCACACACCAACCTGACTTGGAAATATATCACTGTTCCTTCATCATTGCTGGTCAAAATCCTGGAACTCCTTCCCTAATGCACTATGCAAGTACCTTCACCACCGGGACTGCAGCGGTTCAAGAGGGCAGCTCACCACCACCTTCTCAAGGGCAACTAGGTTGGGTAATAAATGCTGGCCTTGCCAGCAACGCCCTTATCCCAGGAACTAATTAAAAATATTTTTAAAAATTTGTCTAAACTCCA
Organism: Somniosus microcephalus; assembly: GCF_052327205.1. Lineage (NCBI taxonomy): Eukaryota > Metazoa > Chordata > Chondrichthyes > Squaliformes > Somniosidae > Somniosus > Somniosus microcephalus. The sequence continues at coordinate 220,859,441 of NC_140994.1, read as the reverse complement.
GAAAATATAAGCCCATTCTACCCCATCTCTCCTCATAGCTAAATCTCTCATCCCAGGAATCAGTCTTGTGAGTCAGAGGTTCAGAGATTTAGGGAGGGAATTCCAGAGCTAGATAGCTGAAAGCATGGCTGCCAATGGACGGATGAACAAAATCAAGGATACACAAGAGGCCGGAATTGGAGGAATACGGATCTCGGCTGCTTGTAGTGCTGGGCTTGGAGAAGGTTAGAGGTTGGGAGGGATGAGGCTATGGAGGGATTTGAACACTAGCGTGAGAATTTTAAATTTGAGGCATTGCTGGACCAGGAACCAATGTAGGTCAGCGAGCACAGGGGTGATGGATGAATGGGACTTGGTGCGAGTCAGGATATGGGCAGCAGAGCTTTGGATGACCTGAAGTTTATGGAGGATGGCAGATAGGAGGCTGGCCAGGAAAGCATTGGAATAGTAAAGTCTGGAGGTTACACAAGCGAATGAGGCAGCGGCGGAGATAGCAGATCTTACGGAAGTGGAAGTAGGTGGTCTTGGTGATGGAGATGATATAGGGTCGGAAACTCTGCTCAGGGTCAAATAGAAGCTCATCAATACTGGATGTCGGACAAGCAACGTGACAAGTCACATGCAGCGAAGGGGCCATGAGAGGTGGTGATGCGGTAGAGCTGGGTGGCATCTGTGTACATGTAGAATCTGATGTTGCAAATTTAGGATGATGTCGCCGAGGACCAGCATATAGATGAGAATTAAGAGGGGACCAAGGATTGAACTTTGTGGAATTCCAGAGGTAACGGTGTGGGTGTGGGAGCTGGAAGTGAAGCCGTTGCAGGAGATTCTCTGGCTATAGATAAGACAAGACAAGTACAATCATGAAAGAGCATGCATGAAGCATTGCAAAAGGTGTATTTTCTTAAAATCTGAGCGATTTTATGGTGTGTGGGTGAGAGTAGGCAGATGTGTGGGTGAGGATAGACTGAAAAATTCTTCATGCCTGGCTTCTAATTAAATCATTGCCGGCAGGGAATATTATCTAAATTGGAAAAAGTTATTTGTGGAAACTTTAGTCTCATTATCATAAATGTGTCTTTACTTAGTTTAAGCTTTGTAACTTCAAGGACCTACATGATGCCTAGCCTAACCAAGTAAGAATAGGGTGACCAGTTTTATACCATTCACAGACTGGAGCAGACATTGGGGGGAATTTTAACATGGAGGAGCGTGTGGGTGGTGTGTTATTTGGCAAAAATGCAAGCGCATCCGAAGGCCGGCTCCAACCCCCAAATACTCAGGCATGTTAGGCTGATTGTATGCATCCCCATTAGGAGAGGCGGGTTACCAATTAAAATATGCTAATTGCTCGATTAAAGTGATATTTCAACAGACTTTTAAATTTAACGGCGCATCTATGGGTTTCTCGGGCTTCCTGAAACTCACCACTGAAACTAAGGCAAGAACAGAATGACAATTGAACGGCTGATTAAAATCATGCAAATACTCCAATAAATACTCGGTACTCAGCTACTTTCTTACCTACTAGTGGGAAAGGGTTTGTTCACAGTAATTTTGCTGAGAGTTTACTTTCTACACTTTGAAGGTTTTCTGAATCAGATCAGGATGGGTGGCACCTTGGCTACCTTAGATTGGACCTCGGACAAGGAGCAATATGACCAGCTGCAGCAGCAACAGGCTGCTTTTGACAGACCTGGAACTAACAGCAGAGAACGGAACAACTCGCAGGAGGCAACTGTGAAACAGGGTGTACAGGCATAGCCTGAGCTTCCTTGACTTGCCTGAACAGCAGTGCTTTACAATGAGCACTACAATGAAAGCCAGATGTGTCATGTGCAAGGGATGGATTCAGGTGCCGTGACAGAATGGCCGTGTGTACTGCGCTCTGCACAACGTTATGCACAATGAGGTTTGGAGCTGCAGGAGGAACAAGACACAAAGCGCCCATCGTCTGCAGACAAATAGGAGGAGGAGGATGGTGATGACTCCAATGCAGAACCAGCTGCTCACATTGTTGCCCGGGATTTCCTTATTTAATGTAAGGTTCAGGTTAGTTACCACCACTGGACCAATGTTAGAACCATATGCAACACCCACTCTCCCCTTTCAAAGAACGATCCATTCATCGCAACTGTCGATATAATATTCAGTAGCAAAAGAACCGAACTGTTCAATAAGACCAGATGAAAGGAATTTGCAAATGTATTACATTTGATACAATGCACTGAAAATTCCAGTTTTTTTGTTGCAGTAATCATTTCTTTATTGAGATGAATCTGTTGAGTCTGATGCTAAACTGCAAGTGAAATTTTTGTTCCCCTTTCTTAGATTTTCCAAGCCAGAGAGCAGGATGCTGGCCTATTCCCAGAACTCTTCCAGCAATGCTTTGGAAATCAGCTGCTAGGAAGTCTGTAGAAATATCCTTGAGGTGAAGGGGGGAGGGAGGAAGGGTTAGGGGATACCCGGGCTGTCCCTCTGATCTGTGTCTCAGCTCATCACTTCACTTCTCTGCAACACCATGGTTGACGTCAGTAACACTCTGCGCAAAAGCTTATGGGCACCAAGCCCCGTCCCAACACTCTGCTGTGCTGAATGTTGGGGCTCTGATGTATTATATCCGGCTGCTGTCGGTCAGAATCATTCATACTGGAAAATGATTCTGCTTGATGTGATGCAGTAGAAACAGGCATGGTATGTAGCAGCAAAGGACATTAAATGCTGAACTGGTTAATCTTGTAACAATTAAGCATTTACTGTAAGTGTAGCAAATGTTGCTCTATTTTCCAGGTGAACTATTTAGTGACACAGTAGAGATTCCTGGCCATTAATAGTTTCCTCCTGTGAGCTATTAAGCAGCGTGTTGGTATAATTGTTCATGGGGTACATGCAAGACCCATTCATTCGGAATTGTAGCTAAACCGTAGCAAGCTATTACGTGAGTGTTTGTTTTATTCCCACATGTGCTCAGTTTTGCAGACAGTGTTGCAAGGGGGCATCTGTAATTAGCTCTTTTTTTAAGGTGTAACAGTCTAATGACCTATGTAAATAAATCATTAATTATGTTGCTCCCCTTCTATCTTTGCATTTTTATGAATAGCTTCAAATCAAACTGCAGGTTTGTAATAATTCTACATTTAATCCTCCTCAATTGAAACTACAGCTTAATAATCAAAATGGATTCCTTCTGGAAGGGAATTACAAGGTAATGCCCAATCTGGATCCAGGAATCTGCCAGTTTAGTCGTCCCACCCCGTCCTCCTCCTGAGTGGAGAAACACTTGGGGATGAATTTTCAATTTTACTACCGGGCGGTGTGTAAAATGGGCAGTAGCAGATTGGCCGCCTGTTTTACACACCGTCTGATTCTCTTTGTTTGAAACAAAATGCAAAGAAAACATGAGAGTGATTTTTTTTTTAATCCCCAGATACTTAAGTGCTAAAGAGCCTCCGAGGTGGTCAAGATGGGGTCTTAAGCCGAAGCCTGCGTTTAGCACAAGACGCCATCTTGGTAAAGGAGTTGAAGCTTGCGCTAGGAATGGCTACTTGGAGGATCATTAAGGGGCTAATTGCCACCTAAATTGCCTGCTAGTGCTCATGAAGGAGGCTGCACAGCATTTTGGTGGATAGTGCTTGAATTAAAGACCTCTCCTAACAGCGACCAGCTGATTGGGAGTAAACAAGTCGTTGCTGATGATTTTGAGCACCACTTAAAGGCATATCACTTTTTACTGTTCACCTACTGCTGGAGGTTTGAAGAGGACTTTTGAAACACATTGAGAGACTTTCTGGGACACTTTGTCAAGACTTCAATGCTCCATCAACATTTATTCTGGAAATTCTCTGAGGATTTCACCTAAAAAGAGTAAGTGCTGTGCTACTCTACCTTATTGGACACCTTATAGGAGTCACCAGGAGAAGGGGAGTGCTTGGTCATCGGCATCTTGGTATGCAGGGGAGGAGGACGTGAGGCCAAGCACAGCAGCACCAGCTGCTGCAGGAGAGAGGGACAGGAGGGCGATCTGAGCTCCTTCCCCACTGTGGATATAGGACATCCCTCCTCTTCTGGACCTCCTCCACCAGGACCTCCAGTGCCGCATCTGAGAACCTGTGTGCCCTCACACTCTGTACCTGAGCCATCCTGAAACCTTCCACTGGGTGCCAGCCAGCCCACCCCACACCTTCAGTGGAAGTGGGTGCGTGGAGCCCACATGTACTGCTCCACGAAAATTGCATCTAAACAGCACTTGAGTGCTAAACCTGCAGGTTTCTGATTTAGCACCTCCAGGCAAGTTCAAATTATGGTAATCAGCAATTAGGACCAAAATAGCATGCTAGAACCAGACTTTCAAAACAGGCGTGTCTTATTAGCACAGCACCCATTTAGCGCCTGTTTTTACACTTTGTCCAAAATAACCCCTGAGCACTTTGAGCTGGAAGAATCTGGATACCTTCCTCTTGATTGCCAGCTCAATATGCATCTGGGCCTAGCAGATAAAGAGCTGCCACTTATATAATATACGTGGGTAGAACAAATAAAGGACAATGTCATGATGAGTTGCTAGTCTATGTGCTTGTTTTTTTGGGCCAGAGCGGACCGAGCATGCTCCTACTAAACCATATGACAAACCATGTGATAATACATTACACTGTTTACCCGCCTTTTAAAAAAAATGTATGCATTCCCCTCCCAAATACAACAAAATTATGGTCCCACCTTTCCTAGCATTACATGTACCACCTAACAAAAGCTCTTAGCTTTTTTTCTTTTAAATGAAATACAAATCCAGTTTAAGGACAGGTTTGCGGAGCCTTCCTGATCTACTTATAGAAGGTTTTGGCATTGAACCAATTTTAAGGCTGTTTTGCTTTGGTTCTGAACTCAAAGATGATCCTGTTTCTATCTCAGACTTGTTTGAACCTGGTACTTCAGTTACTGAAGTCTGAACTGAGTCAAACTCATGTATGTGTTCATGATCAAGTGGTTCAAGATCACTGTCCAATCCAGGCCAGTAAACAAAGCTTCTTGCAATTGATTTCATACGGACGATCCCTGGATGTTCAGTATGAGATTCGGCCAGAATTGTATCTTTCAAAGAGTTATGACTCTATGGGGGCGATTTTCTGACGCCGGAGGAGGCGGGTTTGGAGTCGGGAAAGGCGAGAAAATTAGAATCAATGAGGTTGGGTTCGAAACCCGACTCCAACTCGCCTCCGTGGGATTTTGCCAGTGCTGATTTTGGAGGTCGGGAAACGCACCCGCCTCCGGCTAGCCATTGCGTTAATTAACATCTGCAAATGCTTGTTAAGGGCCTCTCTAAGCCTATTTTGAGAGGCCCTCGTGAATTTCCCATCATTTCAGCATAGTCGATGCAACTTCTGAACCACGCCAGGTAAACCTGGCGGGTTGACTCGTGGGTGGCCTCACTGCTGCAGGTCTAACAAGACCTCGTTTACTGCAGCAAGGATTACTTGCAGGTGCCAGACCTTGGCTGGAAAAGGTCTCTGAGCACTTTTAGAAGGCCTGCCGAAGTCGGAGGCGCTACAGCTTAACTCCATCAACTGTGGGACCTCCGGTGAAGACCCTCGCCAGTGCATCGAGGCACCTCGCCGCAGGAGATACCCCCCACAGAGGGTTTACAGACAAAAGATGAGCTACCTCAACATGAGTGAGCAGCAATGCCAAAGGAGGTTGAGACTTTCGCGAGAGGTTGTCAGCGAGATCTGCGGCCTGCTGCAGCAAGATCTGGTGCACAGAGGAACGGGTGGACATCCCTTACCAGTGGCTGTCAAAGTCACGACCGCTCTCAACTTCTTTGCCTCAGGCTCCTTCCAGGGATCACCAGCAGACATCAGCAGCATCTCCCAGTCAGCTGCCCACAGGTGCATCCCCCAGGTTACTGATGCCCTTTTAGCTAAGTCCCACAATTACATCCAGTTCACAAGGGATCACGCAAGTATAACCGCTCGTTCGGTTGGATTCGCAAATATGGCAGGCATGCCAATGGTGCAGGGCATCACAGACTGCACACATGTGGCCCTTGGGGCGCCCCATCACAACCCAGCTATCTTTGTCAACCAAAAGGGCTTCCACTCCCTCAACGTACAGCTGGTGTGTAACCACAAGAAGTTCTTGCATGTTTGCACCATGTACCCTGGCAGTTGCCATGATTCTTTCATCCTGCGGCACTTTAATGTTCCTCCGCTTTTCAATCCACCAAACCATCTTAATGGATTGCTCCTTGGTGACAAAGGCTACCCCCTGAAGAAGTGGCTAATGACGCAGATCAGGAGGCCAGCTAATGAGGCTGAAGAGCGCTACAACACCAGCCACACTTCGACCAGGTCCCTCATCGAGCAAACCATTGGATTGTTTAAGATGCGCTTCCGCTGCCTTGACCGATCAGGTGGAGTCCTGCAGTATACACCATTCAGGGTCTCCAGAATGGTCATGGTCTGCTGTACACTGTACAACATGGCACAGCGTCATGGCTTGCAACTTCCTGATGAGCAAGTGGCTCAGTTCCAGCCCTCCTCAGATGAGGAGGAGGAGCAGAAGGCGGTCAGAGCGCTGGTGTTTCGACCAGCAGCAGCAGCAGCATGCGAGCACATGGCTGCCAGGGATGCAAGGGCCAGATTTGTATAAGTTGGCCAAGTTGGCACATGTCCTTGGCTCCATGCTAGGACTTCATTGACAATGCACATGACTCTCTGGCCTCCTTTCAGTCAAGCCACCAACCTGACACTGCAATGTGGAGCTGCCTAAGGCTAAGTAACAGATGGCATAACGCCAACATTTTGGCATCAAATCATGTTAATGCTTTCCAACAGGGATGACATTTCATCAATGCACAAACAGTCTCCCAATCTACACACAGATCTGGAGCTTGTATCCCTTGCCAGCTCTACCCACACAGCCTTGGTTTCTTTGGCAGGGCTCTTCCTCCGAGATGAGTGGACGAGCACCTCCATGCTAGTTCTCACCCCCTCAAACAATATTTGCAGCGCTTCATCTGAGAGCCTCGGGTAGGCCCTTGCCTTGGAATTGGACATGGGCATCTCAAAAGATGTTGGAGGTGGTGCAGAAGAAGTAGAAATGCTGTGGAATGAGGCAAGGGAGCAAGAAGCCATAAAATCAGACTGGAAAAGTGCTGTCAGCAGAGACGAATTTCAGTCCCAAAACACTAATTGAGCAAGGCATCCCACACCTCTGAAATCAAGTGGCCAATCATGGGAAAATCTCCATTTTTTGAAGATTATCAGTGGAGGCGAGTTTCAGACACACCCAATCAAACACTACCCGACTTCATCTCGCCTCCAGTGAGAAAATCACCCCCTATGACTCTAGGTACCACCACTCTCTTTCCCCACTTGATACAACCTTGCTCACAAGACAATTCAGTACGACAGTTATGGAATGCTTTCAACTCTATGTCCAAACACTGATCAGTCCATCCATTCAAGGTGTTTTCATACACTTTTCAGTACTGAGTCCTTTTGAGTCTCATTTGCAACCTCAGTTGCATTCATGGAAAAATCTTTGTCAACTGCACATAGCGTGACAATCGCACCTTCACTCCCAACACGAGTATTCATGTGGCAACCTAGACAAGGCATCTGCAATTGCGTTTTGCTTTGAAGTGCGATATTCAATCATGTCATCATATTGTGACAACAACACTACCCAACATTGCTGTGATGAAATATATGCCTTCATCAGCCCTTGTGTTTTACCTGCTTTGTATTGTGTGTACTGCCCCCTTTTTCCTATTGTGTGTATTGGCTACGCCCCTGTCTTTTGTCATATAAAGGTCTCAAGAGCTGTATGAGTCATTCTATCAGACGAACTCGATGTGTAAAGACCTGCAATGTTCTTAGTGATTAAAAGCCTTTAGTTGAATCCTTTAAACTCCTTGTCTTTGAGTTATCGATGGCACATCAATTTTAATCACTAAAACACCAAGATGGATCGACTCCTGAAACCAGAGCACTTGGATCTGAACCCCCATGCCTCAGACGCAGCCACACAGTTCAGACACTGGTTCCAATGCTTCGAATTTTTCATTGCAAACTCATCCACCGCCATAGCAGCCGCAACCGCCACCGGAGACGTGAAACTGGGAATCCTGCGAAACTGGGTGAGCCATCGGGTCTCCCCTCTCATCCAAGATGCCACCAGCTACGGGGATGCCTGCACCATTCTGAAGGCCCACTACGTGCGGCCAATAAACGAGGTGTACGCCAGGCATCTTCTGACTACTCGCACGCAGCGGCATGGTGAGTCACTAGAGGACTTTATGCTAAGCCTAAAAGTACTGGGCAGAGACTGTAACTTTAAGGCCGTGTCTGCCATCGTGTACACAGAGGAGCTGATACGAGACTCCTTTATTGCGGGCCTCAGTTCAAATTACATTCGGCAGAAACTGTTTGAAAAGGAGGGACTGGACTTAAAACAGGCTATGGGTATAGCGCGATCGCTGGATATGGCCCAGAGGAACTCTGAATCCTGTTCCTCAGGCCATGCGGCCCACTCCGCCTCGTGCACGCCATGGGGGCCGCCATCTTCACCTCCCAGGTCTCAGGCCAGCCCAGCACCATTGGAGCCCCAGCCCCCACCCAGGAGCCCCACTACTGCCGCGATGCATCGGGGCCCGAAATGCTACTTCTGCGGCCAGGACAAACACTCCAGGCATCCGTGCCCAGCAAAGGGCACCACCTGTTTTAAATGCGGGAAGAAAGGACATTTCAGCAAAGTCTGCAGAGGGAACCCCGCCTCCAACTCCACCACCGCCGCGTGCACGCCATGGGAGCGGCCATCTTGGACGCCATCTTGTCCACCCTCATGGAATCCACCATCTTGCCCCGACTACACGGACCTCCAGGACCCACTGGTGGCCTCAATCACAGTGGATCAATCCAGGCCACATCCGTTGTCTAAATCGATGATGGACATAGAGGTAAACGGGAACAAGGTTAAATGCTTGATTGACTGCAGAAGCACCGAAAGTTTTAGTCATCCTAGCCTGGTAAAACGACTTTCACTAACGATAGTCCCCACACAGGGCAAAATCGCCATGGCTGATAAGACTCATACCTCAAAAATTACAGGTTTCTGCGCAGTTATGTTGTCGGTAAAAGGCACTGATTACAGAGATTTTAAACTATTGATAATGCCAGATCTCTGTGTGAGCGTGATCTTGGGTCTGGACTTCCAGTGCCACCACCAAAGTATCACGCTTACCTACGGTGGGTCCCAGCCGCCCATCACAGTGTGCGGTCTGGCTACCCTGAAGGTCAAGCCGCCCTCTCTGTTCGCCAACCTCGCACCCAACTGTCGACCCATAGCGACCAAGAGTAGGCGGTACAGCTGGGAGGATAGACGATTCATTGCATCGGAAGTAGAAAGACTCAAGCGGGAGGGTATCATCGAATGCAGTACCAGCCCGTGGCACGCCCAGGTAGTAGTAGTTAAGGGTAGCGAAAAGAAGCGGATGGTGATAGATTATAGCCAGACGGTTAATCTATACACCCAGCTAGACGCCTACCCTCTGCCCCGCATAGCGGATATGGTTAACCAAATCGCGCAATACCGGGTGTTTTCCACCATCGACCTAAAATCGGCATACCACCAGCTCCCCATTAGGCCGGAGGACCGTCCATACACCGCCTTCGAGGCGAACGGACGCCTCTACCACTTCCTCAGAGTCCCCTTTGGGGTAACGAACGGGGTCTCGGTCTTCCAGTGGGAGATGGACCGCATGGTCGATGAGAACCAGTTAACAGCCACCTACCCATACCTAGACAACGTCACCATCTGCGGCCACGACCAGCAAGACCACGACTCGAACCTCGCGAGATTTCTGAAAACCGCCCTCAGACTCAACCTCACCTACAACGAGGATAAGTGTGTCTTTAGCACCACGCGCCTCTGTATCCTGGGCTGCGTGGTGGAAAACGGGGAAATCGGTCCGGACCCCGACCGATTGCGCCCCCTACGGGAGCTACCCTACCAAACACTCCCAAGGCCCTGAAAAGGTGCCTGGGGTTTTTCTCCTATTACGCCCAATGGGTCCCCAATTATTCCGACAAGGCCCATCCCCCCCTGAAATCAACGTCCTTCCCGCTCACGGCCGAGGCCCACGCCGCCTTCAACAGCATTAAACACGACATTGAGAAGGCCGTGCTGCGGGCAGTGGGCGAAAACATCCCTTTCCAGGTCGAAAGCGATGCGTCCGACTTCGCTTTAGCAGCCACCCTCAACCAGGATGGGCGGCCCGTAGCCTTTTTCTCAAGAACCCTCCAAGGGCCCGAGATCAGGCACTCCTCGGTAGAGAAGGAGGCCCAGGCCATAGTGGAGGCAGTGCGGCACTGGAGGCACTACCTAGCCGGCAAACGCTTCACCCTGCTTACCGACCAGCGGTCGGTAGCCTTCATGTTTAACAACAAACAGAGGGGGAAGATCAAGAACGACAAAATTCTCAGGTGGCGGATCGAACTCTCCACGTTTGAGTACGACATAATATATAGGCCGGGGGCCCTCAACAAATCCCCCGACGCCCTATCACGAGGGATGTGTGCCACTATCCAGGGGGACAGGCTACAGGGCCTCCACAATGGCCTCTGCCACCCGGGGGTCACCCGGCTATTCCACTTTATAAAATCCCGTAACCTGCCCTATTCCATCGAGGAGGTCCGGTCTATGACCAGGGACTGCCGCACCTGTGCGGAATGCAAGCCCCGTTTTTTCAGGCCCGACCGAGCCCACCTGATCAAAGCTACACGGCCATTCGAGCGCCTGAGCTTAGATTTCAAGGGACCACTCCCCTCCACCGACCGCAATGTGTACTTTCTCAACATTGTGGACGAGTACTCCCGCTTCCCATTCACCTACCCCTGCCCAGACATGACCAGTGCCACGGTCATCAAGTGCCTCGGCAACCTGTTTTGCACGTTCGGCATGCCTAACTACATCCACACTGACAGGGGGGCGTCGTTCATGAGCGACGAACTGCGCCAATACCTGCTGTCGAAGGGGATAGCCACGAGTCGGACCACTAGTTATAACCCCCGGGGTAATGGGCAAGTGGAGAGGGAGAACGCGACAGCGTGGAAGGCGGTCACCTTAGCACTAAGGTCTAAAGGCCTCCCCACCTCCCGCTGGCAAGAGGTCCTCCCAGACGTACTCCACTCGATAAGGTCGCTACTGTGTACTGCTACTAACGCCACTCCTCACGAGAAGATGTTTGTGTTTCCCCGCAAATCAACCTCAGGAGTGTCCCTACCCTCGTGGCTCTCCACCCCATGGACAGTCCTATTACGAAAGCATGTGAGGGGCCACAAAACGGATCCACTCATGGAGGCAGTACACCTACTCCACGCAAACCCACAGTACGCATACGTCAAGCACGCCGACGGGCGTGAGGACACCGTGTCCATAAAGGACCTCGCCTCGGCAGGAAGCGACGACGACCCATCACCACCACCCCCAGAAGAACCTCCACCATCCCCAGGCTCACCACCCCCAGAAGTACCCGCAACACCCCCAACACATGGGTATGCCCAGGAGGGCACCACGGACTCCCGGTCGGAACCCGAGGTACTGTTGCGACGTTCAGGAAGGACTATCACACCCCCGGACAGACTAAATCTGTAGAAGGGGTGAATGTGATGAAATATATGCCTTCATCAGCCCTTGTGTTTTACCTGCTTTGTATTGTGTGTACCGCCCCCTTTTTCCTATTGTGTGTATTGGCTACGCCCCTGTCTTTTGTCATATAAAGATCTCAAGAGCTGTATGAGTCATTCTATCAGACGAACTCGATGTGTAAAGACCTGCAATGTTCTTAGTGATTAAAAGCCTTTAGTTGAATCCTTTAAACTCCTTGCCTTTGAGTTATCGATGGCACATCAATTGCATTCTTACAGGGATGGCAGATTTGGGCCCCAATATTGCTGGGAGCGGTTTGTGATCAGTTATCAGGGTAAACTTTCTGCTGACCAGGAACTGTTGGAATTTCTTGATTCCAAACACTATGGCGAGTGCTTCCTTTTCAATTTGTGCGTAGTTTCTTTCGCTCTTTGGAAGGTTCGCGATGCGATTGGTTCCTCTTGGCTGTCATCCATTACATGGCTTATGGCCGCTGCCACACTGTAACTGGAAGCATCACACGCTAGTTCAGCTCACGCTCTGTGCCGCCGTGCACAAGTAAAGCTTTGCTAGAGAGATTTCTCTTACAAGCGTCATAAGCTTCTTATTGCGCTTTCGTCCACTTCCACTGGACATTCTTCTTGAGGAGCTCATGCAATGCATCTAACATGCTCGCTAACTCAGGTAAAAAACGTGTGTAGTACTGGAACATTCCAAGGAAAGATTTTAACTCTGACACGTTCTATGGCTTTGGAGCATTGATGACGGCATCAACCTTTTCCTTCACTGGTTGTACACATTGGTAGCAGAACCATTAGGTTACATGATGCGAAAGGAACAAGGCGGAGTCAGGATTGCGGTTCCCAGTTCCAGGCGGGTGTCGGTGATGCACCAATATGTAGATGACACAACCGTAACATTGAGAGATGGGGTGTCAGTGAGAGAAGCTATGGGAGTAGTGGAGGAATATTGCAGAGCTTCAGGAGCCAGAGTGAATTATAGCAAGTCCCAATGCCTGGTTGCGGGAAGGGGTAGGGAGGAATGGTTGGAGGAAAGCCCCTTTAAGGTGGTGGAGGTTTTCAAAGTTCTGGGGGTGCATATGGGGTGCAAGAAAGACGGATGAAGTGGATCGATTAAATTGGGAACTGAAGGTTATGAAAATTAAAAAGATTTTGGGAAGATGGGAAAGAAGGTGGTTGAAAGTGCATGGAAGAGTGAAAGTGGTGTCGGCTCTCCTGCTATCCAAACTATGGTATTTATTATTGATGGTGGAGGATGTTCCTGAGTGGGCGGGAAAGTCCATCCGAGAGGCTTGTGTAAGGTTTTTATGGGAAGGGAAACCAGCCTTGGTTGCTTACAATACCATCATTGGACGGAGAAATCAGGGAGGACTCAATTTCCCAGACACTGATTTGAAGAAAAAATACTTTAGAATCAAATGGGTGAAGAGATTTCTTCAGAAGTCAAATACAAGTTTTTAGAAGAGTTGTTTTCAGCATTTTTAAAACTAAGTGGGATGGGAGGGCAGGGGATATTTTATACGGAATACAAGAATATACTTTTGAAATCGATTAAACCTTTCCCTAGGTATTATAAGGGGGTTGTAGAGACTTGGGCCCAATTTTTAAAAAGTGTGCAGTTTATGCCCAAGGGTGCTGAGGAATTTTTAGAACCGCCCTTATTATTGAACAGGTGGGTCAATATTGCAGAGGTTTTATTTATTCAACCTTTTTATAAAAGCTGGTATTCTATATGTGAAAGATGTATTATGAGGTAATTTCAGGTTGGTTGCCGGAATTGGCAGTGAGGGATGTGGTTTGGGAGGAGGATCAGGAGGTAGAGAAAAAAGCAATTATGATCATGTATGAGAAGATTGTGAGGGCAATGCCACAGGATTGGATGTAAGTATTAAATGTGCAAAACTCCAAAGGAAGTAAAATGCGTCCCACTTTTCCAAGCTTTCTGCTGGAGAAAGGGGAGGAGTTGGTCCAATTTGACAACTGTAATACTCGAGATTTCTATGGGGTGTTTAGAGAATGGAGATTCAAGACACCTGCTAGTCAGTTCTGGCAGAGTATATACCCACAGCTGGACTTCAACAGGATTTGGAAGGGAGTGTGGGCGAATTTTAAATCTCCAGGGTGGATGGAACTGGATTTCAAATTGGCTCAGGATTTTTACCATGATGGTCTTGTGTAAGATTGGGCAAGTGGAGGTGGCAGCTTGCCCAGTGTGTGGGTCATGAGATGAGACTCTGTCCCATTTACTGGTGTTATGTCCACAGTTAAAGGATTTTAAGCACTATGTTCGACAGTTGAGGTTTACTTGCTGGGTAGGGACCAAAAAGCGCGAATGGGAATCCCACGGATGCTGGAAATCTGAAATAAAAACAGAAAATACTGGAAATACTCAGCAGGTTAGGCAGCATCTGTGGAGAGAGAAACAGAGTTAACATTTCAGGTCAGGTTCTGACGAAGGGTCATCGACCTGAAATGTTAACTCTGTTTCTCTTTCCACAGATGCTGTCTGACCTGCTGAGTATTTCCAGCATTTTCTGTTTTTATTTGCCAATTAATTTAATGTTCAGTTTGGCTAGATTCGTGATTGTGCAAAGAAGAAATGGTCTTTTTTTTTAAAGGGAGGAGAATAAACCTAAAAGAGTATTTTAAATATAAGCTAAAAGATCATTAAGGCTCTGTGGATGTTTTATTCAGAAAGGAATTTAAAGATAGTATTTTATGATCAATTCTTAAGGTACAATTGATTTAATATATGATACAGGAGAAAAATTAAACTTCAGGTTTTGATAATATGTGTTGGAGGGATGACTGCAGAGTGTGGAATGGATTTTTTTTTTTATTCGTTTATGGGATGTGGGCATCGCTGGTAAGGCCAGCATTTATTGCCCATCCCTAATTGTCCTTGAGAGGGTGGTGGTGAGCCACCTTCTTGAACCGCTGCAGTCTGTATGGTGAAGGTACTCCCACAGTGCTGTTGGGAGGGAGTTCCAGGATTTTGACCCAGCGACGATGAAGGATCGGCAATATACTTCTAAGTCAGGATGGTGTGTGACTTGGAGGGGAACTTGGAGGTGGTGGTGTTCCCATGCGTCTGCTGCCCTTGTCCTTCTAGGTGGAAGAGGTCGCTGGTTTGGGAGGTGCTGCCGAAGAAGCCTTGGTGAGTTGCTGCAGTGCATCTTGTAGATGGTACACACTGCAGCCACACTATGCCGGTGGTGGAGGGAGTTAAAGTTTAAGGTGGTGGATGTGGTGCCGATCAAGCAGGCTGCTTGGTCCTGGATGGTGTCGAGCTTCTTGGGTGTTGTTGGAGCTGCACTCATCCAGGCAAGTGAAGAGTATTCCATCACACTCATTACTTGTGCCTTGTAGATGGTGGAAAGGCTTTGGGGAGTAAGGAGATGTGACACTTGCCGCAGAATACCTAGCCTCTGACCTGCTCTTGTTGCCACAGTATTTATGTGGCTGGTCCAGTTAAGTTTCTGGTCAATGGTGACCCCCAGGACGTTGATGGTGGGGGATTCAGCGATGGTAATGCCGTTGAATGTCAAGGGGCGGTGGTTAGACTCTCGCTTGTTGGAGATAGTTTATGCCTAACACTTCATGGCGAGAATGTTACCTGCCACTTATCAGCCCAAGCCTGAATGTCGTCCAGGTCTTGTTGCATGCGGGCATGGACTGCTTCATTATCTGAGGAGTTGCGAATGGCACTGAACACTGTGCAGTCATCAGCGAACATCCCCGTTTCTGACCTTATGTTGGAGGGAAGGTCATTGATGAAGCAGCTGAAGATGGTTGGGCCTAGGATAGATACTGCCCTGAGGAACTCCTGCAGCGATGTCCTGGGGCTGTGATAATTGGCCACCAACCACCACAGCCATCTTCCTTTGTGCTAGGTATGACTCCAGCCAGTGGAGTGTTTTCCCCCCTGATTCCGATTGACTTCAGTTTTACTGGGGCTCCTTGATGCCACACTCAGTCAAATGCTGCTTCTTGTCTAGGGCAGTCACTATCACCTCACCTCTGGAATTCAGCTCCTTTGTCCATGTTTGGACCAAGGCTGTAATGAGTTTGGGAGCCGAGTGGTCTTGGCGGAACCCAAACTGGGCATCAGTGAGCAGGTTATTGGTGAGTAAGTGCCGCTTGATAGCACTGTCGATGACACCTTCCATGACTTTGCTGATGATTGAGAGTAGACTGATGAGGCAATAATTGGCCGGATTGGATTTGTCCTGCTTTTTGTGGACAGGACATACCTCGGCAGTTTTCCACATTGTTGGATAGATGTCAGTGTTGTAGCTGTACTGGAACAGCTTGACTAGAGGCGTGGCTAGTTGTGGAGCACAAGTCTTCAGCACGATAGCTGGGATGTTGTCAGGCCCATAGTCTTTGCTGTATCCAGTACGCTCAGCCGTTCCTTTATATAACGTTGAGTGAATCCAGTTGGCTGAAGACTGGCTTCTGTGATGGTGGGGACCTCAGGAGGAGGCCGATATGGATCATCCACTCTGCACTTCTGGCTGACGATGGTTGCAAATGCTTCAGCCTTGTCTTTTGCACTCACGTGCTGGGCTCCACCATCATTGAGGATGGGGATATTCATGGAGCCTCCTCCTCCCATTAGTTGTTTAATGGTCCACCACCATTCACGACTGGATGTGGCAGGACTGCAGAGCTTTAATTTGATCCGTTGATTGTGGGATCGCTTAGCATGCTGCTTCCACTTTTTAGCATGCATGTAGTCCTGTGTTGCAGCTTCCCCAGGTTGCCACCTCATTTTTAGGTTGTATGATACAATGGAATGTTCACTATGTTTTTAATGTTCAATAAATAATTTTTAAAAAGTTGATGGCACTCTCGCCTCGGAGTCAGTAGGCTTTGGGTTCAAGTCTGACTCCAGAGACTTGAGCACAGAAATCTAGGCTCACACGCCAGTGCAGTACTGAGGGATTGCTGCGCTGTTGGAGGTGCCGTCTTTCAGATGAGCTGTTAAAGCAAGGCCCCGTCTGGTCTTTCATGTAGATGTAAAAGATCCCATGGCACTATTTCGAAGAAAAGCAGGAGAGTTATCCCTGGTGTCCTGGCCAATACTTATCCCTCAATCAACATCACAAAAACAGATTATCTAGTCATTATCACATTGGTATTTGTGGGATCTTGCTGTGTGCAAATTGGCTGTCACGTTTCCTACATTACAACAGTGACTACACTTTTAAAAGTATTTCATTGGCTGTAAAGTGCTTTGGCATGCTCTGAGGTCATGAAAGATACTATATAAATGCAAATCATTTTTCTTATCTTTTTGTTTCTTTACTTGTCCTATTACCATCCCTTTTTGTCTTGTGCCATCATCCCTTTTGTCATTTAATTTCTCCTGCCTTCCATCCTATCATAGATCTTCCCTTTTGTCCTTTCCTCCCCTACCTCCTTTCCCTACCTCTGTTCTTGCTTAAAACTTGTTACATCTCAAACTGTTTCCAGTTCTGATGAAAAGTCATCAAGTATTTCTAGCATTTTCTGTTTATATATTCAGATTTCCAGCATCTGCAGTATTTTGCCTCTGAATTTAATCTGCCTCTGTTTGACTTACTTACTTATTTCATCTAACTCATTGTACAAGTCTTTGGCTTTCTTTTCAGATTTCAGTGAAACCACCCCTCCCAATTATACTCCAAGTATATTGGCCCAGAAATTTGGGTCTCCACGGGTGAGTACGCACGGGGTACTCACCCGTAGGCCCGATGGAAGTGCCGGTTTCCTGCATGCACGGCACATGCGCGGGAAAACGGCACTTCCGTTCCCCTGAAAGCAGGGGTTCAGAGGTCGAACGCGTGCGCGGGGGAGGCTGCGCGTGCGCATCGAACTTCGGTCTTTTTTACAGGTTTTCCCGGGAAGGTAAGCCTGCAGAATTTAGAAATGTAAAAAGCAGGCGAAAGGCCTGCTTTTTACAAGGTAAGTGGTGAATTAATTCAAATTAAAACATTTTTTCCACAAGTTTATTATTTTTAAATACTTTAAAGGAAGGTAAGTTTATTTTTAGCCCGTTAGAAAATAAAATTATTTTTTTCAAAAATTTAAATTATTGTTTAAAATAGTTATTTCATGTAATTTATAGTTTATTTGAAAAATGTGATTTAAAAAAAAATGTATTTGAAGATTTAGTGCTATTTTGGGGCCGTAATATTTATAAGTCTTGACAGCACTTCCTGTCAGACTTATGAATGGAGCATTCCCTGCTCTGATTGGCTCCCCATGGCCCACGTGATCCCAGGGGATGCATTGAACTAACTGCGCCCCTGGGATACGCAAGCACTGCGCGCCGGCAGCTGGACCAGGCCCCGGATCGGTATTCCACGGGGGCCCACAGCTCAACGGCCGGCGTGCAAGGTAAGTGCAGGTCGGAGGCATGCACCCGCGGGAAGCCCCCGACCCGAATTTCTGGGCCATTATCTGTTAATTTGACATACACACTAACATATCATTGGGCTACTTGTATGTGATGAAAGGATGGCCTTTCTCCTTTTTGGCCTAAAATGGAGATGATCCTTTCAGGTCTGTGTCTGCGTGATTTTCTTTCCTTCTTTCTTAGAGACAAGTTTTTTTTCTACAGCAGGTATTGCAGTGTTTCAATAATAGTCTATTTTGTAATCAGCCTAATCTTCAAATGCATTTTAGGTTTAATTAATATCCTTCATTAACATATTTACCCTTTCAGCATAACAAATGTAATCTGAGTTTTATATTGGAATTTTTTTTCAGATATAGAGGTAAATCAATTTTCTAATCAGTTGAATTTGCATATTCATATTGATGTACTCCTACTACCATAATAAATTTATCCTGCATTTTCTGTAAAGAAAGGACTTGTCTGTTTTTCATTAAGCTAATAAAATGCGGTCATGTTTTTTTCCTTCCCTCTTGCACTTGGTTTGACTTGTTTTATTCAGGAAAACACAAATTAAACTCCTGGAAGAGTAGGCAGTTAAAGTGTTAAAATAGCAGATTTGAAGGAGTTTTCCTTGTGTAGCCTCCATTGCCCATGAGCAATTGCTCCATGTAATTAAAATGTGCAATCGAACAAAAATAATCTAAGAATGGAGAAATGAGCAAAGAGCCAAGCCAACCTGAGAATTAGACACTACAGGAAACTTTCTGGTATCCAGTACCGACGGGACCGAGTTGGTGCCGTCCCATCAAAACTGCCGTATAAACCAGCGCTAATGTTAAAACATACGGAGCTTCTGAGCTCCGTATGAAACAACAAACCCTGTTGTTTAGCAACAGCTTCAAAACAGTCGGCCACAGCTTAAAAGCGTCTCTGTAGCTAAGTAACGGCTTCAGCTAGACGCTTGGGAGCCACGACTAGGAAAAAAAAGCAACAAGAAGTAAAAAAACTTATAGGAAACGGCTCCTGAATTTTGCTGGTAGATAGAGCTTTCTGGACATTTAACCTCCGGTTAAACGAAAGTTCCCTGTATATAATGTGATCGCGACTCAGTTGGTAGCACACTTGAATGAGGGAGAAGGTTTTGTTTTCAGGTCACACTCCAAGTCTTGAGCTCATAGTTCAGGCTGACGTTCAGAATATAATACATTGCTGGAGGTGCCATCCTTCAGATGGGCTGCTAAGTCAAGGTCCTATCTGCATATTCTGTATAGATGCTAAACATCGTATGGTACTAATCAAAGAACTTGGAGTTCTAATCTCCTGGCCAGCATTCCCTTCCTTTACAATGTTACGAAATACATTGTTGCTTTTAGGATTGTTACTGTACCTAAATGAGTTATTGCACTTCAAAGTAACTCATTGTATGTGCAGCACTTTTGAGATGTTTGAGAGGTATTAATATACTATAAAAGCGCAAGTCTATGTTTCGGTGTTCCAGGAGGAGGGATGGAAACATGATGCCAACCTCTCTCAACTGGAGCTCCTGCCTACAGTGTGCTTCAGCTGGACTCACTTCAAGCAGCACGACTCTTATTACCAATAAAAGTTGATTTCATGGGTGCATTCTTTAACATAAAGCTTCCTGTAAATAAAATACTATGTAATCAACCATCTTATGCGCATAATGAAGATATAATTTAGGAAGTATCCATTTGGTGCAACAAAGCCACACTTCAGATGGTGCAACAAACTGATGAAGCACACTGCTGAATGAGTGTATATGAGGGGGGGAATGAACAAGCAAGCTTCTCCGCACCCAGGAAGGAAATTCTGCTCTACTTTCTTCTACTCTAACTCTTCTGGGGAAGGTGGGAGCTCTACAAGCCGGATGGGTTACACCTCAACAGAGCCGGGACCAATATTCTCGCGGGGAGGTTTGCTAGTGCTGTTGGGGAGGGTTTAAACTAGCTTGGCAGGGGATGGGCACCAGCATATAGGAGTAGAAAAGAGGAATAAGATGCATAAAAGAGTGAGAGTGTTGGATAGTACTAGAGAAGAGAGTAGTACTAGAGGCGGTAGTAGTACCATATTAGATAGGAGCAGACTAAGAAACTACGAAAAATTCAAAAATGGGTTTAGAATGAATGTACGTAAACGCATAAAGTGTGGTGAATAAGGTTGGTGAGCGACAAGCACAATTAGCCACGTGGCAATATGAAGTTGTGGCAATAACAGAAACATGGCTTAAAAATGGTGAGGACTAGGCAATTAATATTCATGGGTACAAGGTGTTCAGAAAAGATAGGAAAGGAAAAAAGGGAAGTGGGGTGGCAGTGCTGATTAAGGAAGATATTGTAGTGTTGGAAAGGGAGGATGTTCTTGAGGGGACAAGGACAGAATCCATTTGGTTAGAGTTGAGGAGAAAAAAGAGTGATCATGCTATTGCGAGTATGCTACAGGTCTCCAAATAGTGAGAGGGAGGCAGAGGAGCAAATCTGCAGAGAAATCGCAAAGGTATGCAAGAGCTATAGAATGGTGATATTGCGGGACTTTAGTTACCCAAGTATAGATTGGGATAATGCTAGGGTAAAGAGAAAGGAGGGGGGGGGAATTTCTGAAATGTGTTCAGGAGAATTTCCTTCACCAATATGTTCTTGGCCCAGCTAGGAAGGAGGCATTGCTGGATCTGGTGCTGGGGAATGAGCTGGGCCAGGTCGACCAAGTGTTTGTGGGAGAAAACTTGGGTACAAGTGATCATCATATCGTAAGATTTAGATTAGCAATGGAGAGGAGCAAGGAACAATCTAGAGTGGAACTTCTAAACTGGAATAGGGCTAACTTCAATGGGATGTGAAAGGATCTAGCCAGGTTAAAATGGAACCAAAGACTGACAGGATAAACTGTAATGGAACAATGGGAGATCTTTAAGGAGGAGATGTTCCAAGTACAGGCGAGGTACATTCCAACAAAAGGGAAAGGTAAGGGAACCAAAGCAAGGGCTCCTTGGATGATGAGGGAGATAGAGAAGACGATGAAACAAAAAAAGAGGGTGTATGATGCATGTCAGGTGAATTCTTCAAGGGAGAACCAGACCAAATACAATAAGTTGAAAGGGGAAGTGAAGATGAAAATAAGATTGACAAAGAGAGAATGAGAGTAGAATGGCGTTTAATATAAAAGGGGACCCAAAAATCTTCTACCGGCTTGTAAACTGTAAGCGGATAGTAAGAGGCTGGGTGGGGCCTATTAGCGACAAAGAGGGTGTTATATGTTTAGAGGCACAGGGCAAGGCTAGAATACTCCAATGAGTACTTTGTATCGGTGTTTACTAAGGAGGTGGATGCTGACAAAATATTGGTAGAAGCAATGGAAGGGTTGAAAATTGATAGACAGGATGTACTAGAAAGGCTGGGTATGCTTAGAGTGGATAAGTTGTCTGGTCCAGCTGGCTTGCATCCCAGGTTGCTAAGGGAATTGAGGGAGGAGATAGCGGAAGGGCTTGCCATAATTTTCCAATCTTCCCTAGATGTGGGGGAAGTGCCTGAGGATTGGAAAGTGGCAAATGTGACACCATTGTTCAAGAAAGGGTTTAAGGACAGTTCTAGTAACTACAGGCTGGTCAGTTTAACATCAGTGGTGGGTAAAGATTTAGAAACAATAATCAAGGGAAAATTTAACGGCCACTTGGAAAGGTTTAAGCTCGTTAAGGAGAGCCAACACAGATTTCTGAAAGGCAGATCGTGTTTGACTAATCTAATGAATTTTTTGATGAAGTAACAGGGACGATTGATGAAGGGAATGCAATGGATGTTGTCTACATGGATTTTAGGAAGGCATTTGACAAAGTACCACATAGAAGACTGGTTAACAAAATTGAGGCTCATGGAATTGGTGGGTCAGTGGCAGCTTGGATAAGGAATTGGCTTAAGGACAGAAAACAGCTAAATGTGGTAAATAGCTGTTTTTCAGACTGGAGGATAGTAAACAGTGGTGTTCTCCAAGGGTCAGTGCTGGGGCCACTGCATTTTTTTGATAAATGACCTGGATATTGGAATACAGAGTAGAATTTCTAAATTTGCCAATGACCCCAAACTTGGAGGTGTGGCAAACAGTGAGGATGATGCCAATCGACTGCAACAGGACATAGAAAGGCGAGCAGAATGGGCAGACAAGTGGCAGGTGGAATTTAATACAGGTAGACTACCTTTTATCCGAACTTCCGAAAACCGAAACCCTCAAAAAACCGAAGGTTTTTTCGTTCAGCGTAAGTCGTGCGCACGACACGACCAGAGTGGCGCACGACCCCGACCCCCGCCGACGACCCCCCGTGGACCCCCGCCGACCCCCCCGCCGACCCCCCCGCGGACCCCCGCCGACCCCGACTCCCGCTGACCCCCCCGCCGACCCCCCCGCGGACCCCCGCCAACCCCGACCTCCGCCGACCCCCCACCGCTGACCCCCACCCCCGACCCCCCGCCGACCCCCACCCCCGACCCACCCCCGACAAATTTCCCAGTCTTATAAAATACCTTCCGAAATCCGAAATTTTCCGAAAACCAAAACACGGCTGGTCCCGAGGTTTTCGGATAAAGGATAGTCTACCTGTACAGCAAAGTGTGAGGTGATGCATTTTGGCAGAAGGATCAGGGAGAGGCAATATACACTTAATGGCACAGTTTTAAAGAGTGTGCAGGGACAGAGGGACCTGGGAGTTAATGTGCATAGGACCCTGAAGGTGGCAGGACATAATGAGAGAGTGGTTAACAAAGCATATGGGCTTCATCAATAGAGGTATTGAGTACAAAAGTAGAGAAGTTACGCTGAACCTTTTATAAAGCGCTGGTTAGGCCACAACTGGAGTATTTCCTTCAGTTCTGGTCACCACACTTTAGGAAGGTTGTGAAGGCACTTGAGAGGGTGCAGAGGAGATTTACCAGAATGGTTCTGGGGATGGGGATCTTAGCTACAAGGACAGGTTGGAGAAGCTGGATTTGTTTTCATTCGAGCAAAGGAGGTTGAGGGGTGATTTGATGGGACGTGTACAAGATTATGACGGGTTTGGATAGGCTAGACGGGGAAAGGTGTGCCCACTGGTTGATGGTACAAGGACTAGGGGACACAGATTTAAGGGTTTGGACAAGAGATACAGGGGGGATGTGAGGAAAAACCTTTTTACGTAGCGAGTGGTGAGGACCTGGAACTCGCTGCCGACGGAAGTGGGGGAAGCGGAGACACTCAATGTTTTCAAGGGGGGATTGGATAGGCACTTGAGGGAAATAAACTTGCAGGGTTATGGGGATAGAGCGGGGGAATGGGACTGACTGGATTGCTCTAGAGAGCCAGCACAGACTCGATGGGCTGAATGGCCTCCTTCTGTGCCGTTATGACTCTGACTCTGACTATTCCCATTCATACTGGCTCTGACTATTCCCATTCATACTGTTCCTAATCTACATATTTTCTTCCACTCCCATTCAAGGTGGTGCCATTCTATCTTTTGCCACTTAATTCAACTGAACATTCCCTTCCCTCCCCTCCACCCCCCCTCCCCCCACCAAATTGAACTTGACCCATTTCCTCCACCCCGGATTCAAGATAGGAACAAAGGAATCCCCAGACAAAAATGATCAAGTTCCATCTAATTCTCCTTCTATGAACCTAGTAGTCGCATGATACAACAATAATGAAGTTGTTGACTAATCACAACAATCAATCTCTCTCAATTAGTCTACAACATATCCAGGCATGAGCTAAGGAAATCTTTCCAGTGGTAGAAAGCTTTGGGAATCATCGGCCCAAAGTCATCTCATGTCTCATTACTTGTATACTGTATCCCAAAATGTTGTCTTTTGGGGGAAAAAAATATATATCTAATTTGCATTTGAAAGAATCGACGCATTCTGCTTTTTAAAAAATGTATTAATTTATGGGATGTGGGCATCGCTGGCAAGCCAGCATTCATTGTACTCGAAGGTGGTGGTGAGCCGCCGCCTTGAACCGCTGCAGTTCTCAGTGCTGTTAGGTAGGGAGTTTCAGGATTTTGAGCCCGTGACTGACTGTGAAGGAATGGCGATATATTTAAAGTCAGGATGGTGTGTGACTTGGAGGTGGTAGTGTCCCTACGCCCCTGCTGCCTTTGTCATTCTAGGTGGTAGAGGTAGCAGATTTGGGAGGTGCTGTGGAAGAAACCTTGGCGACTTGCTGCAGTGGTGCACATGGCAGCCATGGTGCACTGGTAATGGAGGGAGGGGATGTGGATGGGGTGCTGTTCATGCTGGCTGCTTTGTCCTGGATGGTTGTGTGCTTCTTGAGTGTTGTTGGAGCTGCACTCATCCAGGCAAGTGTAGTGCATTCCATCACACTCCTGACTTGTGCCTTGTTGATGATGGAAAGGCTTTGGGGAGTTGGGAGGTGAGTCACTTGCCACAGAACATTCTGCCTTTGACCTGCTCTTGTAGTTATAGTTTTATGTGGCTGGTCCAGTTAAGTTTCTGGTCAATGGTGGTCACTAAGATGTCGATGGTGAGGGACTTGATGATGGTAATGCCATTGAATGTCATAGGGAGGTGGTTAGACTCTCTCTCTTGTTGGAGATAGAAACATAGAAACATAGAAGATAGGAGCAGGAGTAGGCCATTCGGCCCCTCGAGCCTGCTCCGCCATTCAATGCGATCATGGCTGATCATCCAAATTCATATGCTTTCTCCCCATATCCCTTGATCGCCTTAGCCTTAAGATATATATCTAACTCCTTCTTGAAAATATTTAATGAATTGGCCTCAACTGTCTTCTGTGGTAGAGAATTCCACAGGTTCACCGGTCTCTGGGTGAAGAAATTCCTCCTCATCTCAGTCCTAAATGGCTTACCCCTTATCCTTAGACCCCTATCCCTGGTTCTGGACTCCCCCACCATCGGGAGCAGCCTTCCTGCATCTAGTCTGTCTAGTCCTGTTAGAATTTTATAAGTTTCAATGAGATCCCCTCTCATTCTTCTAAACTCTAGCGAATATTAGCCTAATCAACTCAATCTCTCTTCATACGTCATTCCTGCCATCCCAGGTATCAGTCTGGGGAATCTTCACTGCACTTCCCTCCATGGCAAGAACATCCTTCCTCAGATAAGGTGACCAAAACTGCACACAATACTCAAGGTGTGTTCTCACCAAGGCCCTGTACAACTGCAGCAAGACATCCTTGCTCCTGTACTTGAATCCTCTTGCTATGAAGGCCAGCCTACCATTTGCCGCTTGCTGCACCTGCATGCTTACCTTCAGCGAATGGTGCACAAGGACACCAAAGTGGATAAACTCGCATTTATCCACATTATTCTGCATCTGCCATGCATCTGCCCAATCGCCCAACCTATCCAAATCGTACTGGAGTTTCTCTGCATCCTCCTCACAGCACACATGTCCACCCAGCTTTGTGTCATCTGCAAACTTGGAGATATTACATCTAGTTCCCTCGTCTAGATCATTAATATATATTGTGAATAACTGGGGTCCTAGCACCGATCCCTGCGGTACCCCACTAGTAACTTCCTTCCACTCGGAAAAAGACCCGTTTATTCCAACTCTTGCTTCTTGTCTGCCAACCAGTTTTCTATCCAAGTCAGTACCTTACCCCCAATTCCATGTGCTTTAACTTTGCATGCTAGTCTCTTATGCAGGACCTTATCGAAAGCCTTTTGAAAGTCAAAATACACCACATCCACTGGTTCTCCCTTATCTATTCTACCAGTTACATCCTCAAAAAATTCCAGTAGGTTAGTCAAGCATGATTTACCTTTTGTATTTCCATGTTGACTTTGTCCGATCCTGTCACTGTTTTCCAAGTGCTCTGTTATTACATCTTTTATAATGGACTCTAGCATTTTCCCCACTACCGATGTCAGGCTTACCGGTCTATAATTCCCCGTTTTCTTTCTACCACCTTTTTTGAATAGTGGGGTAACATTAGCTACCCTCCAATCCATGGGAACTGTTCCAGAATCTATAGAATTTTGGAAGATGACCAGCAATGCATCTACTATTTCTAGGGCCACTTCCTTAAGTACCCTAGGATGTAGATTATCAGGCCCTGGGGATTTATCGGCCTTCAATCCTGTCAATTCCCCTAATACCATTTCCCTACAAATGCTGATTTCATTCAGTTCTTCCCTCTCATTAAATCCTATGTTCCCCAACATCTCTGGGAGTTTATTTGTGTCCTCCTTTGTGAAGACAGAACCAAAGTATGTATTTAATTGGGCTGCCATATCTTTGTTCCCCATTATAAATTCCCCTGGTGAGATGGCCATTGCCTAGCACTTGTGCAGCCGAATGTTACTTGCCACTTATCAGCCCAAGTCTGATGTCCAGGTTTTGCTGCATGTGGGCATGGACAGCTGCTTTGTCTGAGGAATTGCGAATGGTAGTGAACACTGCAATCCTCAGTGAGGATACCCACTTCTGACCTTATGATGGCGGGAAGATCTTTGATGAAGCAGCTGAAGACCGTTGAGACTAGGACACTGCTCTGAGGAACACCTGCAGTGATGTCATGAAGCTGAGATAATTGGCCTCCAACAACCACAACCAGCTTCCTTTGTGCTAGGTATCACTTCAGCCAGTGGAGAGTCTTCCACCTGATTTCTATTGACTTCAGTTTTACTAGGACTCCTTGGTGCTACACTCAGACAAATGCTGCCTTGATGTCAAGGGCAGTCACTCTCACCTCACCTCGGGAATTCAGCTCTTTTGTCCATGTTTGCACCAAGGCTTTAATGAGATCTGGAGCTGAGTGGTCCTGGTGGAACCCAAAATGAGCATTGGTGAGCAGGTTATTGGTGAGTAAGTGTCGCTTGATAGCACTGTTGACAGCACCTTCCATCACTTTGCTGATGATTGAGAGTGGACTGATGGGGCAGTAATTGGCCAGATTGGATTTGTCCTGTTTTTATGGACAGGACATACCTGCGCAGTTTTCCATTTTGTCGGGTAGATGCCAGTGTTATAGCTGTACTGGAACAGCTTGGCTAGAGGCACTGTAAGATTAGGTTCACAGGTCATACACAGATTACCCAAAGGGTCTTATGAGTCATAGGTCACTTTATTAAGGAGCAGCAGTTTAAATTAAGTAGATCAATGCAATAATAGACATAGTAGACATACGACGTGACAAGCAGTTGGTATCTGTCCCAATCAGACAGACGGCTAGTGTGCGCAAACAGCTCTTCCCTCCACCATCTGTGCTAAAGGCTCTTTAGATATCTTTTATTCTCTTTTTAGGGGTGGGGTTAGAGTAGATTATGGACAGGACTATCTAACCCATAAGGGCTCTTCCTAAACCAAGATGCCCAATGGTATGTCAAGTTCTTTGTCTCAACTTTCAGATAAAAACCCTCCCCCATCCCATGAGATCATTCCTTTGCTTATCTCTTGTTTGGATTTCTGGTTACCTTCTCTTGGACAGTTTGTTTATCATCAGGCTCTTTGCTCGACCTCTTATGGCCTATTCATGCGTAATGCTTTTGTAAACGAGGTCTCTGTGAAAATCTTTATCTGACATGATTAGGATTGTTCTGTCATAAGTTCATCCTGGCTGTCTGAGCAAGCAAACCCATTCCTTTTTATAAAACCACTTTCTTTTACAATTCACAATTTCTTCCAATTCATGATTTCTTACAACTCCCCACCTTGAGAAGGAAATATCCTTATTGACTTCTCACACTCAACTTTTGACTAATCTAGCTAGTACTAAGTTGTCGGCCTGCTGATACCATTCATGCCCAGGGATGCTGGCTGGCATTATAAGCTACTTTCCATGACTTGTGGTCCCCTAATTTACCTATTGCTCTCTCAATTTGGGATTTAGTTAATAGGGAGACTCAGAAATGAAGATTATTTCTTTAACAATCCACACCTTTGAGGGGGAGGAGCAATCTCCAACCTCTCTCTCAGATTCAATTCACTGTTCCGGTGTTCCAATTCTGCCCTGCCTGGGGTATCCTCTGTTTCTTCTATCTTTCCTGATCTTACCCCGCCAGGGGTCTCCTCTATTTTGCTTCAGATCTTCTCTTTTGGTGTGCTCAATTAATTTTTTAGTTCTGGTTAGTCATAGGCATGGGTACATAATTGGCTTATGCATCAAAGTCTTACTACAGGTTTTACATATGTCAAAATACACTATCATTACAAGTTCGAGAACTACCAGAGCATGTGAAATAATACGAACCTAAGGGTGTGCTGATATATTAAGCCCAGTATCCCACCAGTGTGAATCGTCCCCTATGCTGTCAATTTCAATATGTATTCTCGTGTTGCCTTGCTCCAACATGTAGAAATGCTTTAGGGAGGAGTTCAGTCACATCACGAGCTCACTGAAGCCCTCAGACAACAGCGGAATGTCGTATCCAATTGTGCCACATAATTGTACAGCTCATACTTAAGTAACTCATTTACTCTCGGTTTCACTTGAGCATAGGTTTTTATACTGAGTAAAATGTGTTGATTTGATAGCTGGGGGTAGATGTGGTGTGAAGCTGAAACTGGGCTATTAATGGGAAGGCCCTGTTAGACCCGTAACAGTTAGTTCCTGACTTTCACGATAATGAAAACTTCCATTTGGTGGTGTGATTTTCCTGTTTCTATCTGCATTGTAAGTGGGGCAGCCCATTAATTACCATTCATATCTCATTCATGAGCCCTGGAGGATCTGTACCGTCCAGTACAATATTAAAGAACATTCCCACTTGGTCACAGTTATTAACACATTTTTAAAAATTCTTTATAACCCCGATATTGTCACCATGCTGTGATTTTGATGTCTGCAGATAAGTTCTTAAATTCTTAAAACTGCTGGATCTCTTGCTACGCCATCATTATTAATGTTAAATAAAACATTCTTATCAGGAAAGACAGCATTTTTAGATTACAAAAACCCAGTAAATTACATCATATTTCTCTTTGTTCTTTCTTCAGATGCCTTTTCAAATCACTGTAAAAATACTGAATATAACTGAAGAAAAATTAGTTTTCACATTTAAACAAATCAAATCAAACTGCTTTGGAAAATTCACAATAGCAACTGGAACTTAATCTTTTGTTAAACAAACTTTTTGTCTTTCTCAGTTTTTCCACATCAGCTTACCTTAAATTGTAGTTCAAAGTTTTTTCCCCAATTCTGGGTGCACAATCTTAAATTAAAGTGAACATACTCAACATTTTCACACATTCTTAAAACTTCAAAATTCAAGACAAGACTACAAAGGGTTAAACGGCTTTTAGCTCTATTTTAAATGGCTTTTAGCACAGAGAAGTAGGTGGAGCTAAAATAAACATAACAGGCACTTTCTTTTAAAGACAGACTTTCAGACAAAAGGAATACTGTAACTTCTTAAACATTCATAGATGCTTTGTAAAAAGACATTAACATTCACACTGAAAACAAAAACCTGTAGAACAGCAGAAAAGAGACATGATCTTCCCTTTTCTCTTATTCCATCATAATTATTTTATCCTTTTGCCCATGATCCAATTTTCAATTTTGGATATTTTCTACTGAATCTCATTTTGTACTGATTACTGCCACTCAGAATCTGGGAGAGTAAGGTGGGTGTCTCCCGAACCACCGGGGCACATGCGGGGGTGACTGAGTTGAGTTTCCGATAGTCAAGAGTTAGTCGCCAGCTGTCATCCGGTTTTCTAACCGGCCAACCTGGGAAGTTAGTCATGAATGTGCCTTTGCGAACAACACCCTGCTTTAACAATGACTCGATGGTGGCTTGAATATCCGGTATACTCTTGGCTTCTTTGGGTCCGGTCATGCTTCCACAATCATGTTTATGGGTTGCGAATGCACCCGGCACTGACTCTAGGGTCGTCTGTACCTCTGGGTCATCAGAGGTGGCAGGCCTGTACTCCTCCGATATTTCTTTTTAATCGCGAACTCCGAGTGCGTGCGAGATACCAGAGTAGGGGGTCTGTTTTTAAAGTTCCACCAGATACAATTGTTGGCATAATCAATCGCTGCTCGATAACTTTTGAGCACATCACTACCCAATAGTCCTTGCCCATTATGCATGGCCATATAGATGGGAGACAGGACCATGACTTGAACCCCGTCTATGTCTAACTCCAAGGGAAGGGATCCTTGTATAGTTATCTGAGTTGAATTGTCAAGGCCCGATAAAACTTGGGGCACGCCCTTTGTAGGGTCAGGGAAGGGATCATGAATGATGGTGGCGAAGGAGTTGGAGTCGACTAACATTAGTTGTTGACTGCCTCCAGAATCAACAGTGCGGACTACTGGTCTCCCAGCACCATCATATCGGAGAGGGGAAATTACCTCCCCCTGAGAGGCCTGCAGGAGTCACAGCAGAGGTGGAGCCGTTGGCTCGGGTTGCTGATGCACCGCGACAACTATTCGAGCCCCCAGACCAATCTGCATGGCCCCTATCGCTGCCTCAGTTCTCTTTAGTCACTGCTCGATCAAGTCGGGACCGGTCTGTCTCTGAGGAGTGCGGCATTGACTGGCATAGTACCCTAGGTGATTGCAAAGATAGCAGCGTACCGGGACACACTTCCTTGGCGCGGGGGTTTTAGATGGCCCTGATCTCTGGCCTGGCAGCGGACCCTCGACAATCGCTACTTTAACTTTAGTGGGTGCTCTCGGGATATTGGCACGGGTCTGCTCCCAAGCATTCCCAGAATGGGTGCATATTTGCTCCCAGAGTGTGTCTTTGAAGACGTAGACACCCAGTGCATTATGGACCAATGGTTGGTGGCCATTCAAAAAGAGGGTTTTGAAGCCCGGGGAGTTAAAGCAGTCCCCTGGGCCATATTCACGAGTGCACCAGAAGATGCTATGGAGTTTATGTGCGAAGGCCGGGCTTTCGGTAGGGCCCTGCTTGATATTAACGGTGGAAGTTGATGCCCTCCTCCCCGAGTGTTTTACATAGGTCCATCTCGATATCCTGCATTGCGTCCTCACCCAGAATTTCCTCATCCATCTCTTGCTTTAATTCTGAGGAACACGCAGCCAGGAGGACCTGTTTAAGGTCATCCCCTTCTAGTTCAGGATGAGGGAGCTTAAAAGTCCTCCAATGCTGCCTGAGGCCGAGGGGCCTGATGTTCATGTCCACCGTCTCCAGGTCATCCTTTAACGCCCTGACCTCAACTGCGGTAAGGGACCCATGTGTGGTGCTGGATTCCACGACGTCACTAGTGGTCGAGGAGGGTTGGCTGCTGCCCGGCTCTTGGTCAGTCTGGTGCTTAGGCTGGCGTGGAACATTAGCTCAGGTGACAACACACACTGGTATCGTCTCACTTGCCTTGCCATCCTTGTACAGTGGAGGTGGAGCAGAGGGGGTGCAGGCCTCAACTATGTTGTCCCAACAAGGGCTGGGATCTCTTGGTTTGATTTTGGAGACAGCAGCCACCACTGCCCGCTGTTGGCTGATCTGTGCCTGAAGCTGTCGGACTTTTGCTAAACACGGGCCGTGGACTGCTTCGGGGAGGCGATGGTTTGGTGCCGGTCTAACTCTCTGAGCCCCTCTTGCATCTTCTAACTCCTCACCTAATCTGGTATTCTCTACCTGTAACTTGATATTTCATTCTAGTGTTTGTTCCAGCTTTTTCTGTGTATAACGTGCCTCGTCATACCCTTTCTGTTCCCACCGTAGCTGATTGTGCAGATCGGCAACGCTTTCCTGCCAACCTTCACTTTTTCTTTTTGTAGCTTGTCTGCCTGTAACTTTAACTCATGCTTTTTTTATTTGACTGTGAGGCACACAAGTGTGCTCCGTAGGCTAACTTATCTTGGACATTTTTTAGCTTAAGTTTGCGTTTCTGGACATCTTCAGAGTTGGTCAAGAATGCAATCGTAGTTCCCGTCATAATCTTCTTGGATTTTTAGAATGTCAGTCGCCCCAGCCGTGCCGGTTTTGTCAAGCTATCTATTAACTGTTTCCGGTGATATGCCAATGCCATTGTATTTCTGGTTTTACTTATTTGACCTGTTCTCTAACTCAGAGTTCCCTACCCAGTCTAAGCGTCAATCACCCATGGTTGACCAGGTCTTCCTGGTTCTCAACACCGAGGTCTGTATGACTCCTGCTCTGTGATCCCACTTCTGACACCACTGTAAGATTAGGATCACAGATTACCCAAATGGTCTTAGGAGTCATAGGCCACTTTATTAAGGAGCGGCAGTTTAAGTTAAGTACAGCATGCAATAGACATACAATCATGACAAGCAGCTGGTATCGGTCCTGATTGGATAAACTGCTGGCGTGCACGAACAGCTCTTCCCTCCACCGTCTGTGCTAAAGGCTTTTTAGATATCTCTCTTCTTCTCTTTTTGGGGGTGGGCCTTGTAAAGTCTGTGGGTTGTACGGTTAATAACGACACAGACTTCAGGAGTAACAAACAAACAGGTCTTTACTATTCGAAGGTCAGGGCGAATCTGCCCCAGCAATCCTGCCACAACACTTATATACTGGTGTGGTCACTATCGGTATTACAGTATACAGAAGCCAAACAAATAGTGCCACACCTAAAGTAGTTCTCTTAAAGGTGAACGGTTACATTCAATAGTTCCCTTAAAGGTAGACGGGTACATACACTACAATCCTCCCTTTTTAGCTTATTACTTACAGAGTCCCCGTTAAACATACATATCTTCAACTTCCTATAAAACAAATTACAGATATAATCTCGGTGGAGTCAATGTCATATAAAACAATTTACAGATATAATCTTGGTGGGAACAGTTCACAGGTTCAGTTTCTGCGGAAACAGTTCATAGATTCAGTCTCTGATCTTGACTCGTTCCAAACAACATCTCTTTGGTGTAGCCGGTTCACATGGCTAGCATGACTCCTCCATAGCCTTTTTCTTGACGTAACAGCTTGAACTTTCGTCCTGTTGAACCAGCAGTGCGGACTTTTACAACCAACTGGCTGTCTTGATATTTTCCAGTTTTTCAACTAATTTAGTTCCTTTCGTAGTGTCCCGCCTGAGATGGTAGAAGTGCTAATATTTTAGACAGTTATTATCTTCTGCTTCTTCTTTTTCTTTTCTGCCTTTTTGACACTCTCGGAGCTCCTTTCTCGGCTGCCAGCTGTAGCGCCACCAACTCTCTATGTTCCTTAGACCTTAAGTGCTTCATCCGGATTTCAGCACTTTGGGAGTTTTCATCACAAACTGAGCAGACCAGATCCTCGTAATATTCAGTGTCACTCAACAGGTCATGGTAATATTCGGGGTCGTCCTGAGTTAGGCCAGTGAGAGGCCCTTCTACTTCCTTCTTATCCATCTGGACGTTAGCCGACGGTGGTTCCTTCCCTAACCATCTTTCTTGAAAAGACTTCTTCAAACATTCATATTCATTCCGCTCTTCCGGGGATGTCTGCCATTCCTTCACTACTGGCCTCATTTGTGAGTTCAATACCTTCCCTTCCATCGGGGATTTCGTTGTCAGGCTATTTAATCCTTCTACTGGAGTATCTGTGTCCACCCCCTTCTGTTCCCCTTGACGCAATTCAGCGTACTTTTGGCATCCTTGTAAAAGCTGTGTTGCCACCTCAGCTATCTCCGTGACTTTTGGAAGCTCCGAATTCTTTCCCTTTGAACCCTGAAACTCGTGTTCCCATTTTGGAGTCTTGTCCCTCAGCGTGTGTAAGAGTTGGCTGGCCGTTAACTCTTCTACGGGGACACTGTGGATTAGAGTCTTCTCCATTTCATCCACCTTTCCCTCCAATGTTTTCACCTTCCTTTCCTCCGGTACTTTGGTTTTAAGCGCTCGAAGAAGTTGCGCCTTGATGTTCTCTAACTCCTGTTCAGGGACAATTCCTACAGTCTCTGTGATCCTTCCAGTTGCCTTTCCTTCCACTGCCCGGATTCCTAGTTGAATATGTTCTTCAAGTTGTTGAACCTCGGCCATTGCCGCCTCATATTTGTCCTGGGTTGCCTTCAATAATTTAATGAGTTCTTGGACATCTTGAATTTCATGTTCTGCTATGTCTTCCACCTCTAATTTTTCATCGATGGATCGAATCTCTACCGATAAG
The DNA here is from genome assembly GCF_052327205.1 of Somniosus microcephalus. Classification (NCBI taxonomy): domain Eukaryota; kingdom Metazoa; phylum Chordata; class Chondrichthyes; order Squaliformes; family Somniosidae; genus Somniosus; species Somniosus microcephalus. Next base: position 220,825,339 of record NC_140994.1, on the reverse strand, counting down.
TCTGTCTTGGCCTGGAGCTCATCAAACATTTCCTGCAGCCTTTGTAATTCTCGCTCATGTTCAACCTTTAGCTGTTCAGATGCTTTCACTAAAACTAGCTTTTCGGAGGTTGCCGAGTTAACCCCTTCCAGGATTGTAGTCTGGGCCTGTTCATACTGTTCTTTCAACTTGTTACACCCTGCTTGCAACGAGTCGTAGAGATGAACTGGGATAAAATCCTGGCTTCCTGAAGATTCCTCTTCCTTTGGTTCGTTCTGTAAATATTCTAGTTCCTGAACAGCATCAGGGGAATGTGATTGGTATTTGGCCATGATGGCTCTATGGTCGTTCTCTGCTTGAGCTAGCTGTCTCTGTTGTCTTTCCAGGTTCTCCCATTTGGTGTCCCAGAACTTTTCCATATTTTTCATCTCTTGTACGAGACGGTCACTCAACTGTTCTAATTGTTGTCGTACTTTGACATAAGTTTGAGTCCGAACTCGGTGTTCTTCCGTCGTGGATGAATCCTTTGCTTGAACAGGCTCAGAATTCTCTGTCAACCTGGAGTTCTGCTCTGCAGCTTTATTCTTCTTGGTAACATAAGTCCTTCTGCATGTCTTCGTTTCCTTCCCCATCGTCGGCAAGTCCCTTTTAGCCTTGTCTTCCATATTTGAATTGGTCTTATCGTCATCCATTTCAGAATCTGAGCTGATAGCTTGCACCGAGTCCTCCCTCATTATGGCTTTTAGGTAGTGCCATTCCATATCTATTTTCTTAATCCACTCCCGTCCTAGAAGTGGTGGTCCTCCTTCAGGTAATACGTACAAGTTCATTCTTGGGTGTTCTTTACCCCTATCTCTCACCTTGACTCTTATTTTCCCCATGGGGTATACGTTATGCCCCGTGTATGTCTGTAATACGAACTTGGTATTTCTTAAAGGTATGTGAGAGAATAGCCGGTGGTAGTCCCTTCGGTTGATGACTGATAGAGCTGATCCAGTGTCCAGCTCCATCCTTACTTGGACTCCAGCTATTTTTAGTATGACCCAGATGGTTTGTAGATCCGTTTCTTTACCCACATTGTGGATTCTCAGACTACCCAGCTCCTGGTTGTTTGGGTCTGAGTCTGAATTCTGTTCGTCTGAACTCTTCTCAGCCACCTTGTGTACCTTGTTGTACTTTTCTTGTGGTGGCTTCCTTTGATTGTTGGTCTTCTTCCCTGACCGGCATACCTTCGCGATGTGACCCAGTTTGCCACATTTCCTACACTCTTGGTTCTTAAACCAGCATTGATTCTGGTCATGCGTTGTCTTCCCACAACGGTAGCATTTTGTTGTGCTTGAAGTAATTTGGTCCACCCCGAGTGCCGCCGCCTTTAGTTGCATTTCCGCCGTTCCTTTCGCTGCGGCTTCGTGCGATGTAGCTATAAGGACAGCCCTGTCCAGTGTGAGGTCGTTCTCTTCCAGTAGTCGCTTCTGCGTCCCTTCTTTGGACAATCCGCATACGAACTTGTCCCGCAGTGCTTCTGTCAGATTCCCTCCGAACTGGCAGTATTTCGCTAGCCTACGCAGTTCGACCAAGTACTCTGCATTGCTTTCGTCTTTCCTCTGCGTTCTTGCGTAGAATTTGAATCGTTCAGCCAGCATCAACGGTGTGGGGTTCAAGTGGTCCTTCAGCACAGCCACAATCTCTTCGAAGGCCTGATCCGCTGGTTTATCTGGTGCTATTAGATGCTTCAAGAGCCCGTATGTTTTTGCCCCCATCGAGTTTAGCAATGTTATCGCCTTGTCGTCTTCCTCTATTTTGTTGGCTTCGCAATAGATCTCTATGCGTTCCACGTACGTGGCCCAGTCTTCTATTTCAGAATTAAAGTCGTTAATATTCCCTCGCTTAGGCATCTTTCTTCCCTTGGGAGCAGCACCAGTATTTCTTTAAGTATTCTTATTTATTTGTTTATTTCTAAGATGGCGGTTTTCCCGCGAAATCGGCGGTTTCCCGCTCTTTCCTTCTCTCCCCGCCCACTTCAATGGCGGTATGTCAGTTAAGATGGCGGTTTTCCCGCGAAAATGGCGGTTTCCCGCTCTTCCTTTCTCTCCCCGCCCACTTCAATGGCGGTTTCCCGCTTCTGTCGTCTCCTCCGCCTAATGGCGGCTTCCCGCATTTCTTCCCGGTGGAAGGGGTACGCTTTCCCCACAGCGGACAGGTTCAGCCGCTGGGCTGGCTCTCGCACAGCTCCCCTTACTCGGCTCTGTCTTTTCCTCCCGCCCGCACGGCTCTACCGGCGCTGGGTACACCCCGTTAACGGAGGACAGTTCAGCCGCTGGACTGGCTCTCGCGCAGTCTCTCTCTCCGTACCCGGCTCTGTCGCTCTCTCTCCCGCACGTTCGGTTCTCCCGGCTCTGGGTACCCCGTTGGTGGAGAACAGCTCAGCCGCTGGACTGGCTCTCGCGCAGTCTCTCTCCCCTTGCTCGGCTCTGTCTCTCTCTCCCACCCGCACGGTTCCTGTTCGCCTCCCAGCCCTCTCGCAGACCGGTGTTTCCCTCCCCGGCTGCAGCTGGGTTTCTCTTCCCGCGCCTACTCCCAGTCTCAGCGCTTCGTGGCTGTGGTCGCTGCCTGGCTTTTCCCGCCGATCGAGGTCCGACTGTCTCACGACGCCGTTGGACCCAACTTTCTGACCGGCTCCGTTCCCCCTCGACCGTGGTCGAGTGCACAGCCCTTATCCTCCAGATATTCTCCACACCTTCCCCTACTCACAGTCTCCGCGGCCGCCTTGTTTCCAGCTGATCGGCTCACTCCGCGCCGTGGTAGAAGGGTAGTCAGTGCCTGTTGCAGATGGAAGCTTTTATTGCTAAAGTCTTCCTCCTTCCTCCTGCTGCAGCCTCGTGTTTTCTTTCAGCAGCACGACGAGGGCGGTTGCCTCTCTTTGACGCTCTTCGTTGCTTTGGTAGTCTTGCCGCAGGGTACGATCGGACTCGTCGCCACTGTAAAGTCTGTGGGTTGTACAGTTAATAACGGCACAGACTTCAGGAGTAACAAACAAACAGGTCTTTACTATTCGAAGGTCAGGGCGAATCTGCCCCAGCAATCCTGCCACAACACTTATATACTGGTGTGGTCACTATCGGTATTACAGTATACAGAAGCCAAACAAATAGTGCCACACCTAAAGTAGTTCTCTTAAAGGTGAACGGTTACATTCAATAGTTCCCTTAAAGGTAGACGGGTACATACACTACAGGCCTAGGGTTGATTATGGACAGGACTATCTAACCTGTAAGTGCTCTTCCTAAACCAAGGTGCCCAATGGTATGTCAGGTACTTTGTCTGAATTTTCAGATGAAAACCCTCCCTCGTCCCATGAGATCATTCCTTTGCTTATCTCTCTTGTTTGGACCTCTGGTTACCTTCTCTTGGACAGTTTGTTTATCATCAGGTTCCTTGCTCGACATCTTATGAAGGCCTATTCATGCGTTATGCCCTTGTAAATAAGGTCTATATGAAAATCTTTATCTGACATGATTGATTGTTCTGTCATAAGTTCATCCTGGCTGCCTGAGCTAGGCAAACCACTTCCTTTTACAATTCACAATTTCTTCCAATTCATGATTTCTTACAGCAGGGCCAGTTCTGGAGAAAAAGTCTTCAGCATTACAGCCAAAATTTTGTCAGGACCCATATAATCTTTGCGGTATCCAGTGCTCAGCCATTTCTTGATCTCACGTGGAGTGAATTAAATTGGCTGAAAACTGGAATCAGTGGTGGGGACCTCCGGAGGAGGCCAAGATGGATCATCAACTCAGCATGTCTGGTTGAAGCGGGTTGTAAACATTTCAGCCTTGTCTTTTTCACTCACGTACTGGGCTCTGCCATCATTGAGAATGGGAATGTTCATGGAGCCTCCTCCTCCTGTTAGCTGTTTAATTGTCCACCACCATTCACGGCAGCACCTCCCAAACTCGTGACCTCTTCCACCTAGAAGGACAAGGGCAGCAGGTGTATGGGAACACCACCAACTCCAAGTTCCCCTCAAAGTCAAACACCACCTGGATGACGTTTAGGCTTGGGCTGATAAGTGGCAGGTAACATTCGCGCCAGGCAATGACTATCTCCAACAAGCGAGAGTCGAACCACCGCCCCTTGACATTCAATGGCATTACCATCGCTGAATCCCCCACCATCAACATTCTGGGGGTCACCATTGGCCAGAAACTTTAACTGGGCCAGCCACATAAATACAGTGGCAACAAGAGCAGGTTAGAGGCTAGGTATTCTGTGGCGAGTGTCTCACCTCCTGACACCCCAAAGCTTTTCTACCATCTACAAGGCACAAGTCAGGAGTGTGATGGAATACTCTCCACTTGCCTGGATGAGTGCAGCTCCAACAACACTCAAGAAGCTCGACACCATCCAGGACAAAGCAGCTCGCTTGACTGGCACCCCATCTACCAGCTTAAACATTCACTCCCTCCACCACCGGCATACCGTGGCAGCAGTGTGTACCATCTACATGATGCACTGCAGCAACTCACCAAGGCTCCTTCGGCAGCATCTCCCAAACCTGTGACCTCTTCCACCTAGAAGGACAAGGGCCGCAGGTGCATGGGAACACCATCACCTCCAAGTTCCCCTCCAAGTCACATCATTCTGACTTAGAAGTATGTCACCGATCCTTCATCATTGCTGGGTCAAAATCCTGGAACTCCCTACCGAACAGCACTGTGGGAGTACTTTCATCACACGGACTGCAGCAATTCAAGATGGCGGCTTACCACCACCTTCTCGAGGGCAATTAGGGATGGGCAATAAATGCTGATCTTGCCAGCGACACCCACATCCCATAAATGAACGGAAAAAAATGACTGGATGCGGCAGGACTGCAAAGCTTTGAACTGATCCATTGATTGTGGGATCACTTGGCTCTGTCTATAGCATGCTACCTCTGCTGTTTAGCATGCATGTAGCTTCCCCAGGTTGGCACCTCATTTTTAGGTATGCCTGGTGCTACTCCTGGCATGCTTCTATACATTCATTGCACCAGGGTTGAATGCCTGGCTTGACGGTAATGTGTTGCAGAGTGAGGGATATGTCAGGCCATGAGGTTACAGATTGTGGTGGAATGAGTCAACCGCATTGCTCTGGGTCTGGAGTCAAATATAGGCCAGACCGGGTAAGAACGGAAGATTTCCTGCCCTAAAAGACATTAGTGAACCAGTAGGATTTTTATGACAATCTGATAGCTTCATTGTCACTATTGTTGATTTTATTCACACTTACTTTTGAACAACATAAAACAGATTTATTTAATTAACTGAATTCAAATTCACAACTGCCAAGGTGGGATTTGATCTTGTGTCTCTGGATTTTAAGCCCAGGCCTCTTGATTACTAGTCTAATAACATACCACTATTCTACTGTACCCCTCAATGCTTCAACCATCTCCCATGAGAACTCCTCCCTCCCACCCCAAAAAAAGTTTTTACATTTAAAAAAAAAACATTTACACAACCCTACCGAAACAATGGTGGAAGCAGAATCCATAATAGCATTACATATTTGCAAAATGAAAGGGTCAGAGTCAGGGAATGAGACTAAGTGGACAGCTTTTTGAGAGTCAGCGCAGACATGGCGAATTGAATGGCCTCTTTCTGTACTATGAACTTCTATGCTTCCAAGAATGTATCCCTTTCCAAGCTAGTTCACTGGATGACCATTTCTAAACAAAAAAAAATCACTAACCGAGGAAGAGGGAAATGAAGAAGTGTTACATAATGAGATGAATCAAAAATATTTAAAATGTCACTTGTTGGCTTTCTAATCTATACCAATTTAATATTGTTCCAAGTTATATTCAACCTCCCCTTTTAACCCCACCCAGTTTTGTATCAACCAAGTTAGATAGCTTTGTTCCTGTCCTCTCTTCCAAATCCTGCCGCTTTTAGATAACCTCCCCCACTTTTTTCCTCACAGCAAAGACTTCATCTAAAAGGGCATTCACATATCATCTTTAGTGTTGCAGCAAATAGGCTCCCACTTTGCCGTGATGTTAAAGATGGCGTGTAAATGGGGTCAGTATCTGATCAGATCAAGCTGCAGACCTAAGCAGTTGAACCTGCTTTACTGGGAGCTGATTATTCCAGTTCCTTTTTTATCTAATTTAGTTATGTTCATCTGATCAACTGTGCTCCTCTATTATCTCTCTCTTTTATAATGAATATACTTCATGATGTATTCTTTAACCAGCAGAACATTGAGGAAATGTGCATCATGCTCTTGGGGAACACATGCAATATTTGTTATTTTCACAAAGAAAGGGAGTACTTTAGGAAGGAGAAGGATAATAATACTGCATTAATGTAGTTGTATACTAATGGTCCATTTTCATTTTTTTCGATGTTTCCATATTGTACTTTTTAGTTTCCAGACTTTCATGTGTTAGCCAGTAGGCTCAGATCTGAAAATATAGTTTCACAATTAATGAGCCTCCCACGACAAAACTTCTGATAAAGGGGAAATATTATAGAATAGAATCACAGAATTTTACCACATATAGGAGAGTATCTGACCCATCATATCTGTGCCACTCTCTGAAAGAGAAGCCGACATAGTCCTTTCCCATCCCTTTTTATGAACTATTATAGGTTCTGCTTCCTTTACTGTTTCTAGTAGAGTATTCTGTGTCCAGTTTTAAGCTTGTTCCCTGTTAATTGATCTAGCTGACTGTATCACAAGATGCATCTGTGCCAAATGAGTAACTTTTGTTTTGAGCTGTATCTGTTTAGTATTTGAATTTTTTTTACACATTTATTGTGTTTTTAAAAGATGCAGGAATATGTCGTTTTTAGATTTATATTTCAGACCTGAACCAGCTGGCTAAAACTGGTAATGATAACAGAGGTTGGTAGATTTTGTATTCCATCAAATGCTGCTGTCTAGTGTATTTGAAGCTCGAGGCTCATCACGCCATTCACTAACTGTGATTATGTTCAACGATGATGGAATTGACCAATATAGCAATGAACATTTCACAAGCCTTAAGCAGAGACACTGGTCTAAAGTGACAGAGAGGATAAAATATGCTACTTTCTGTAACATTATGAAGAAAAGCGAGGCGCAGAATAGGCAATGCTTTTTTAAGTGGCCTAAATAACGTCTAACCCCAGGTCTGTTTCATTATAAATTAAATTATATTAGTCATAAACTGCTTGTAACGGGGACAGCTCAATTCATTCTGCTACATATGACATTAAGAAAGACAGTCCACTTTATTGTTGTCAATTTCCTGTGATGGCTATTTAAAGCAAAAAGCTTGTTTGCAACAAAATGTTTTATTATATTAAAACCACTCTGCACGGGCTCCAAAACAAAAATCTTCTTCTTAGGCAGTCCCTCAGAACGGAGGATGACTTGCTTCCACATTAAAAATGAGTTCTCAGGTGATTGATGAGTCCAATACGGGACCTACAGTCTCTGTCACAGGTGGGGCAGACGGTGGTTGAAGGGGCGGCTGGGTGGGGTGCTTGGGTTGACATGCGCTCCTTGCGCTGCCTGCGCTTCGCTTCCGCTTGCTCCCGGCGAAGAGACTCGAGGTGTTCGGCGCCTTCCTGGATGCTTCTCCTCCACTTTGTGCGGTCTTGGGCCAGGGATTCCCAGGAGTCGGTGGGGATTTTACACCTTTTCAAGGAGGCTTTGAGGGTGTCCTTGAAGTGTTTCCTCTGCCCACCTGGGGCTTTCTTGCCGTGTCGGAGTTCAGAGTAGAGCGCTTGTTTTGGGAGTCTTGTATCGGTCATGCGGACAATGTGACCCGTCCATCGGAGCTGATTGAGCGTGGTCAAAGCTTCGATGCTGGGGATGTTGGCCTGAGTAAGAACACTGACATTGGTGCGCCTATCCTGCCAATGGATTTGCAGGATCTTGCGGAGGCAGCGTTGGTGGTGCCTCTCCAGTGCTTTGAGGTGCCTGCTGTACATGGTACATGTCTCTAAGGCATACAGCAGTGCGGGTATCACTGCTGCTCTGTAAACCATGAGCTTGGTGCTGGGTTTGAGGTCCTGGTCTTCAAACACTCTTTTCCTCAGGCGACCGAAGGCTGCACTGGCACACTGAAGGTGGTGTTGGACTTTGTTGTCGACGTCTGCCCTTGTTGACAGTAGGCTCCCGAGGTATGGAAAGTGGTCCACGTTGTCCAAGGCCTTGTTGTGGATTTTGATAATCGGGGGGCAGTACTGTGTGGCAGGGGCAGGTTGATAGAGGACCTTTGTCTTACGGATGTTTAGTGTAAGGCCCATGCTCTCGTACGCTTCGGTGAAGGTGTTGACGATGGCTTGGAGTTCGACCTCCGAGTGAGCGCAGATGCAAGCGTTGTCTGCATACTGTAATTCAACGACAGAGGATGGGACGATCTTGGATCTGGACTGGAGACGACAGAGGTTGAACAGTTTCCCGTTTGTTCTGTAAATTATCTCCACTCCAGTGGGGAGCTTACTGAGGGCGAGATGGAGCATTGCAGCAAGGAAGATCGAGAAGAACATTGGTGCGATGACACAGCCTTGCTTGACCCTGGTTTGTACGTGAATTGGGTCTGTGGTGGAACCGTTGGGTCAGGATCACGGCTTGCATGTCGTCATGAAGCAGGCGGAGGATGGTGACAAACTTTTGAGGGCAGCCGAATTTGAGGAGGACACTCCATAATCGCTCACAGTTGACAGTGTCGAAGGCGTTTGTGAGTTCAAAGAAGGCCATGTACAGCGGTTGGTGCTGTTCCCTGCATTTCCCTTGTAATTGACGTGTAGTGAAGATCATGTCCATTGTGCCCCTTAGTGGGCGGAATCTGCATTGTGACTCTGGGAGGAGCTCTTCGGCCATTGTAGCAGAGACTGGTCTCCAATCGTCTTGGATCCCCTTGCCATTGGACCAAGACCTTGCTCTGTCAAGCCCGTGTGGTAGCTGGTGTGCAACGGCCACCCCACATTAAAAGAATTCACGCACAGGCATCTTCCACCCTTTAAAATGAAGTTCGGGACCTGGAACGTCAGGACCCTCATGGACAACCCCAACAGTGACAGATCGGAACGCCGTACTGCTATCCTTGCCTGGGAGCTCAGACATTTTGACATTGACATCGCTGCCCTAAATGAGACCCGCCGGGCAGGGGAAGGCCAGCTCAAGGAACAAGGTGGTGGCTACACCACCTTCTGGAAAGGCAAACCTGAAGAAGAACGCCGTCTCCATGGGGTAGGCTTCACCATAAAAAATGAACTGGTTGGGCATCTCGGAGACTCTCCTAGCGGTATAAACGAGTGCCTCATGACTCTTCGGCTCACCCCAGCCTGGAACCAGTGCGCAACGGTCATCAGTGCGTACGCCCCAACACTAGAAGCCACAGATGAGACCAGAGGAATTCTACTCCAGCCTTGAACAATCCCTGTCCCGAGTCCCAATGGGTGACAAGCTGATCCTCCTTGCGAGATCGGCAGAGAGGGGGTAGGGAAACCCAATTCCAACAGTACCCTCCTCCTGTTGATATGCTTAGGAAACAAAAATAGACATGCGAGATCTAACTTGAATTTTTACAATAAAAACAGAAAATGCTGGAACTGCTCAGCAGGTCAGGCAGCATCTGTGGCGAGAGAGAGAGTTAACTTTCAGGTCGATGACCTTTCAATTTCCAATTGCACCCAAAGCGAAAACTTTACCCCATGGTCTCCGTACCTAATTTTTCGAAGTGCAATTTCACGAATACAGTAAGTTTGCTGGAGTTATTTTGGCAACAAAGGTGACAATTTTTTTTTTTTAACTCTTTTTCTTAAATGTTGCGCATTTGAAAATTGAAATGGAAAATAATCAAAATTCCAGCCGAAAGGGGTGTAATTTTCTTTTTAGATCCGATCATTGGTTTAGTGAGTAGAGATCTCACTGTCCAACACTGGCTGGTTAATACAAGCTCCTTGGGAATGGGCAGTTTCAAGTTTGTAAAATACAGTGTGATCTTAGTGTGAGTTGCTAATTTGCCATGGAACAGTGAGAAGGGGGAGAAAGGGTCTTGAGGGAAGTGGCGGTAGGGATTGTGGATGCATTGGTAATAATTTTCCAAAACTGCCTGGACTCGGCAAAGCTCCCGGCAGACTGGAAAACTGCTAATGTAACACCCTTATTTAAAAAGGGCAGTAGACAGAAGGCTGGAAACTATAGACCGGTTAGCCTAACATCTGTGGTAGGTAAAATTTTGGAGTCCATTATTAAGGAGACAGTAACAGGACATTTGGATAATCATAACTTAATAGGACAAAGTCAGCATGGTTTTATGAAGGGGAAGTCATGTTTGACAAATTTGCTGGAGTTCTTTGAGGAAGTAACATATAGGGTGGATAAAGGGGAACCAGTGGACGTAGTGTATTTAGACTTCCAAAAGGCATTTGACAAGGTGCCACACAAAAGATTATTGCTTAAGATAAAAAATCAGGGGATTGGGGGTAATATTCTGGCATGGATAGAGGATTGACTATCTAACAGAAGTCAGAGAGTTGGGATAAATGGTTCATTCTCAGACTGGCAATCAGTAACTAGTGGTGTTCCGCAGGGGTCAGTGCTGGGTCCCCAACTCTTTACAATCTATATTAACGATTTGGAGGAGGGGACCGAGTGTAACATATCAAAGTTTGCAGATGATACTAAGATGGGAGGGAAAGTAGTGAGTGAGGAGGACATAAAAAACCTGCAAGGGGACATAGGCAGGCTAAGTAAGTGGGCAGAGATTTGGCAGATGGAATACAATACTGGAAAGTGTGAGGTTATGCACTTTGGCAGGAAAAATCGTAGAGCAAGTTATTATCTTAATGGCAAGAAACTGGAAAGTACTGAAGTACAAAGGGATCTGGGGGTCCTGGTGCACGAAACTCAAAAGGTTAGTATGCAGGTGCAGCAAGTGATTAAGAAGGCCAATGGAATGTTGGCTTTCATTGCTAGGGGGATAGAATATAAAAATAGGGAGGTATTGCTTCAGTTGTACAAGGTATTGGTGAGACCGCACCTGGAATACTGCGTACAGTTTTGGTGTCCATACTTAAGAAAGGACATACTTGCTCTCGAGTCAGTACAAAGAAGGTTCACTCGGTTAATCCCGGGGATGAGGGGATGGACATATGAGGAGAGGTTGAGTAGATTGGGACTCTACTCATTGGAGTTCAGAAGAACGAGAGGCGATCTTATTGAAACATATAAGATTGTGAAGGGGTTGGATCGGGTGGATGCGGGGAAGATGTTCCCGATGATGGGTGAAGCTAGAACTAGGGGGCATAGTCTTAGAATAAGGGGCTGCTCTTTCAAAACTGAGATGAGGAGGAACTACTTCACTCAGAGGGTGGTAGGTCCATGGAATATGCTGCCCCAAAAAGCTGTAGAAGTTACATCATTACATAAATTTAAAACAGAAATAGACAGTTTCCTAGAAGTAAAGGGAATTAAGGGTTACGGGGAGCGGGCAGGAATTTGGACATGAGTCTAGGTTCGGATCGGTCATGGCCCTGTAGGTAGCGGAGCGGGCCCAGGGGCCGTGTAGCCTGATCCTGCTCCTATTTCTTGTGTCTAATTCTGTTAGATTCAGGAGATGGTTCTGTGATAGTGGATTGGCGGTTAGGATCAGATCAGCCATGATCTTATTGAATGGCGGAGCAGGCTTGAGGGGCCGATTGGCCTACTCCTGCTCCTATTTCTTATGTTCTTATGTTCTTATTAAATGGCCAATTTACATATGTTTGACTCTTCAATTTTGAGCATGTTGTGTATCTGAGAGAAAATTATCTGGAAAGAAACATAACATCAGAATTTGGGCAAGTTGGAGCAGAATGAGACTTAAGCTGTTAATGACCATGAATATACCCAGTACACTCTTGTCTACATGATATTGTGGTGGAGCCACCAAAGGACTCAGATCATTTGTACATAATTCCTTTAACAACATGTTAGCTACAGTCTGAGTCTGTGTCTTTATTTATGCTGTTTAACTGTACAGAGTGTGGTTGCTTTAACAGCACGGCTAAAACGTGATGACATCGCGCCGTTCATCATGTGATCCCCCACTGGCGGGAAAACGTGATGATGTCATGACGTCAGCCACAGGACTGCAGGGGCAGTCCTCGTGGAGCCTCCAGAGAGAGCAGACCTACATTCGATGTTATCCTGCAGTTTCTTGTTAAAGCCTGTTTGTTTCATTAAAGTTCATTTTGTTTGATCGCCTGGGTAGAACTCAGTCTTTTAGTTAGGAACCCACGTTCCTACATTGGTGACCCCGACACTCGTGAACAGTTTTCGCGGAAGATCTTTAGCATGGACACGAACGCCGTGACTCTGAAACTGCCACAGTTCTGGGAGCAACAACCAGACGCCTGGTTTATCCAGGCTGAAGCCCAGTTCGCCATCAGGAACATCGTCGCGGATCAGACCCATTATTACTATGTGGTCTCCGCCCTCGATAGCGCAACTGTCTCGTGGATCGTCAACCTCCTCGGTAGTCCTCCTACTGACAGCAAGTATGATACGTTAAAGGCGCGGTTGCTACAGGTCTTCGGGCTCTCGAAGTCAGAACGCGCTCGCCGGCTCCTCACGATGCCTGACCTCAGGGACTCCAAACCGTCCGAGCTCATGAGCCAAATGCTCACACTCTTGGGTGCCGAACCAGAATGCTTCCTCTTCCGGGAGCTATTCCTCGGCCAAATGCCGGAGCAGGTGCAGGCTGCCCTAGCCAGATCCAAGATTACAGACTGCGCCGAGCTTGCTACCAAAGCAGTTAAGATTTTCACAGTAACCCAGCAGTGCTGCCCGGCCACGAGGCGCTCATCCCCCACAGACGTGGTTACAGCTCCTCCTGCAGCGGGCTGGTGCTCCTACCACGCCCGTTTTGGCGCGAAAGCACGACGCTGCCGCTCTCCCTGCAGTTTTTCGCCCAAAAACAAAACAAAGCTCCTGCAGTGTTCCTGGCGAAGGAGGACCGTGTCTAACGGGCGCTCCGCAGTTGCGATGGCCGTTGGATCTACGGGGAAACTTCTTTACATCACCGATTCTCTATCGGGTTGACGTTTCCTTTGTGACACCAGGGCGCAGTGTAGCATCCTACCTGCGTCGAATCTCGATATGCAAGCTGGGAACCACGGTTTTTCCCTCGTGGCGGCTAATGGCGCAGCAATTCGAACTTTCCGAACGCGGCGGGTCCAAGTCCGTTTCGGCGGTCAGCGCTTCCATTGGGAATTCGTCACGGCCACAGTCTCGTAGGCCATCTTAGGGGCAGATTTTCTGTGTGCCAACGGCCTCCTCGTCGATGTCCGGCACCGCCGGTTGATCAACGCGGCCACCTTCCACTCGATTCCGTGCTACCACGGTACCACCATGGCGCGCTCTATCGCCTGCGCTTTTCCTTCTCCGGATGACTTCACTCGGCTCCTCGGAGAGTCCCCGGAGCTGACAAGGCCCACTTTCTTTTCCTCGGCCACGAAGCATGGTGTTGAACATCATATCACCACTACTGGCTCCCCGGTTTATGCACGGGCTAGAAGGCTCGAACCCGGCAAGCTCGCGGCTGCGAAAGCGGAGTTTGACACGATGGAGCGGCTTGGGATTATTCGCCAGTCGAATAGTCCCTGGTCTTTGCCTTTCCACATTGTTCTGAAATTGGGTGGCGGCTGGCGGCCATGCGGTGACTACCGACGCCTGAACGACTCCACTACTCCTGATCGGTACCCGATCCCGCATATTCAGGATTTCTTGGCCCATTTGGCGGGAAATTCTATCTTTTCTAAAGTCGACCTCGTCCGGGGGTATCACCAGGTTCCCGTGCACCCGCAATATGTCCCGAAAACCGCAGTCATCACCCCTTTCGGCCTCTTTGAGTTCCTGCGGATGCCGTTTGGCTTGAAGAACGCGGCACAGGCTTTCCAGCGCTTAATGGACTCCGTGCTCCGAAACCTTAACTTCATCTTCGTCTACCTTGATGACATTCTCATCGCCAGCGCTAGCAAGAAGAGCACATCTCCCATTTGCGTACCCTCTTTACATGCCTCGGCCAGCACGGTTTAATCATCAACCCGGCCAAGTGCCAGTTCGGCCTGCAAAGGATCAATTTCTTGGGACACCGCATAACATCAGACGGCGCCGTCCCCTTACTGATGAAGGTGGAAGCTGTTACCTCTTTCCCGCACCCGCTAACCGTCAAGGCCCTGCAAGAGTTCCTGGGGATGGTCAACTTCTATCACCGATTCATCCCTAAGGCAGCTCAGCTAATGCAACCTTTGTACGGGGCCCTCAAGGGCAAGTCCAGTAAGGATCCAATCAGCTGGACGGTCGAGATGGACCAGGCGTTCGTCAACACCAAGAGCGCTTTGGCCAACACAACCATGCTGGCGCACCCACTTCCAGTTGCCACCATCGCCCTTACCACAGACGTGTCAGACTACGCCATCGGCACAGTGCAGGAGCAATGGGTGAACGGCACGTGGCAACCGCTGGTGTTTTTCAGCCGTCAACTACGGAAAAATGAAAAAAAATACAGCACCTTCGATCGGGAGTTACTGGCCCTTTTCCTAGCCATTCACCATTTCCGCTTCTTATTGGAGGGACGTCCCTTCACGGCTTTTGTCGACCACAAGCCTCTAACGTTCGCCATGGCCAAGACCGCCGAACCGTGGTCCGCTCTTCAACAACGTCACCTGACGTTTATTTCAGAACTTACCACGGACATTCAACATGTGTCTGGTAAGGACAACCTGGTGGCAGATTGCCTCTCCCGTGCGACGGTCCATGCGGTTCACCTGGGGATTGACTATGCCCTCATGGCTGTGGATCAGGCCTCAGACCCAGAGGTCCAATCATACAGAACCATCCCCTTTAGTTTCCAAGCGACTGACGTCAGTTTCCAGACTGCAGGCACCATGCTCCTTTGCGACGTCTCCATGGGCGTTCCCCGACCTATCGTGCCAGTCACATGGCGCCGGAAAGTGTTTGATGCTATACACGGGTTATCGCACCCTGGTATGAAGGCTTCACAACGGCTAATGTCGGCGAAGTTCGTCTGGAAGGGTATGCACATCGATGTCCGTGACTGGGCCAACACCTGCGTGGTCTGCCAGAAGGCCAAGGTCCAGTGTCATGTTAAAGCTCCAGTGGCTACATTCGCTGTTCCGGAGCGTCGTTTCGACCACGTGCATGTGGACCTTGTGGGGCCACTTCCGCCTTCTAATGGTTATACGCATCTCCTCACCATGGTGGACTGCACCACTAGGTGGCCAGAGGCAATTCCTTTGGTTTCCACCACTTCGGCAGACGTCGCTAGAGCTTTCATCTCCTGTTGGGTTGCCCGTTTCGGGGTACCGGCGGACATCTCTTCCGACCATGGGCCACAATTTTCCTCGGCGCTCTGGAATGCTGTAGCTCAGGGGCTCGGCACCAAACTTCATCGCACCACCGCCTATCATCCACAGGCGAACGGCCTTTGTGAGTGATTCCACAGGTTGCTTAAAGCCGCCCTTCAGGCCAGTCTTCAAGGTGCAGGATGGGTGGACAGACTTCCATGGGTCCTTTTGGGTCTTCGTACGGCGCCCAAAGAAGACCTGCAATCGTCCTCAGCCAAACTCGTTTATGGCCAGCCTCTCCGAGTACCTGGTGATTTCCTCCCTTCTCCCACAGAGCCATGGTCCACCTCCCAGCAACTCGTCAGCCACCAGGAACCGGCCAGATGCTTCGCTCCGTTGCCTACATCAAATCATGGCTTACAGAGCTCCCACGTGCCAGCAGAGCTGAAGAATGCCAAGTACGTATTTATCCGCCATGACGCTCACCGGGATCCGCTCAAGCCCCCTTACACTGGTCCTTTCTGCTTCATCGAATCAGGAGACAAATCCTTTTCAGTCAACATCGGAGGAAAGCCGGATCACATTTCGGTGGACTGATTGAAGTCGGCTCACCTGGACCTGGACCGCCCAGTCGTCGTCGCTCAACCGCCAAAACGTGGCCGACCGCCCGCAGCCGCCGTGCCAGATCAACCACAGCCACCCACCAACTCGACCACACTCGCCGCGCCAGCTCAACCACAACCGCCCGCCAGCTCGACCACCGTCCATCAGCTTCCTCTGCAAGGTTACCGAAGTCGCTCGGACAGACTTGTCAGGCCTCCTCGACATCTCACTTTTGCTGTTAAAGACAATTCTGGGGGGGGCGCATGTGGCGGAGCCACCAAAGGACTCAGATCGTTTGTACATAATTCCTTTAACAACATGTTAGCTACAGTCTGAGTCTGTATCTTTATTTATGCTGTTTAACTGTACAGAGTGTGGTTGCTTTAACAGCGCAGCTAAAACGTGATGATGTCACGCCATTCATCACGTGATCCCCCACTGGCGGGAAAACATGATGACATCATGACGTCAGCCACAGGACTGCAGGGGCAGTCCTCGTGGAGCCTCCAGAGAGAGCAAACTTACATTCGATGTTATCCTGCAGTTTCTTGTTAAAGCCTGTTTGTTTCATTTTGTTTGATTGCCTGAGTAGAACTCAATCTTTTAGTTTGGAACCCACGTTCCTACAATATCCTATATTTTAGAGGGGAAATGATCTATATACATACACTGCTAACAAAATAAGGAAAGCCAATAATCCAGAGGGAAATGAGAGTAAGAAGGGGAAAAGGTGTATCCTGGTGTCCCATTAATAGCTGATTAACAAGTTATAGCGATTTTAAAAGTAGGACACTACAAGATGCGTGAAATAAATGCCTCCTCTATAGGGATGTAGCCATCTGTCATCTATCTAGCAATTATTGCAGATGGGGCACTTGTAAGTTAATTAAGGTATACCAGATTTAATCCGGTGGGAATATTAAGTTTCTTTAATTTTAGAGAAATATAAAATAATGTACTGTAATTATTCCAGTATACTGGTAGGCGAGTTGAATGAGAAGGTATGTGAAGTCTGCAGGAAAAGTCCAATCTTGATCTGGAACATGAACACATAGATCAGAGTATAAACTAAGAACAGCAAATGCTGGAAAACACTCAGGAGGTCAGACAGCATCTGTGGAGAGAGAATCAGAGTTTAACGTTTCAGCTCGGTGACCTTTCCAGGTAAGGGAAAGTTGACTATTTTAAACAGGCCCAGCTCGCCAACTTTTTTGTTTTACTGTTGTAAAAAAGGAAAAGGTGCAATTAAGTGTACCCTGCAGTAGTAACCCTGGAAGTAATTACATTGCTCACTAAAGTGAAGCGTCTTTGTAATTATTTTTGTACTGATTGTGCTGAAAATCATTAATTCAAATCCATACTATTTTTTTAATCTTGTTAGTTTGATCTATCTTGGATGCACTATTCTTAGTAACCCTTATGTAGTGTGAAATAATGGATAGAATTATGTAAATGTTTTACATCTAGTACATGTCTGATACACCTCCAAGCATTGCACTTAAAGGTGCGATGAATACAAAGTGTGTGTGTGTGTGTAATATATATAAAATTACTTTTCACACAACACAGGTTGTAGGTTCAAGTCCCACTCCAGGGACTTGAGCACAAAATCTAGGCTGACACTCCAGTGCAGTGCTGAGGGAGTGCTGCACTGTCGGAGGTGCTGTCTTTCGGATGAGGTATTAAACTGAAGTCCCGTCTGCTCTCTCAGGTGGACGTTAAAAATCCCATGGCACTATTTCGAAGAAAAGCAGGGAGTTATCCCTGGTTACCTAGCCAATATTTATCCCTCAATCAACATATCAAAAGCAGATTATCTGGTCATTATCACATTGCTGTTAGTGGGACCTTGCTGTGCGCAAATTGGCTGCCGTGTTTCCTACATTACAACAGCGACTACACTCCAAAAGTACTTCATTGGCTGTAAAGTGCTTTGAGATGTCCGGTGTTTGTGAAAGGCGCTATATAAATGCAAGTCCTTTCTTTTTTTCTTTGCATTTGATTGGCTCAGATATCATTCACAGAAAAGCGACAAATTAAAACTAAATAAGTAGGGAATGAAGTCCGTGAACAACTATCGTGGAGGGGAAATGGAATGAATAGAATTGCTCAAAATTCTGTTTGAAAATACTTTTGATCACTTTTCCTCAGCAAGTCAGTTATATGGATATTTAAAAAAAATACAACTTGAGATAAATCTATAAAGTAATGTAATTTAAAAAAATAATTAAACTTATCCATAAAATTGTTGGCGAGGCATCCAATAAATGTCTTTGTTCCTCAGGCCTAATGTCTGCCATTGGCCTGGGCTTGAGTTTCTCTCCTTATGGAGCTTCCATTCATCAATGGCCATGGCTGTTGTCTGTATTCCTGGTGCAGCTATTTACTCTCCTCTGTTGCTGTCACTTATTTTGGCTTCCTCATGCAACCATTATTGATTCTGCTGTTGTAGCTGAAGCTACTTTCTCATCCCTGCTGCAGTCACAGCAGCTTTTTCCTCTCCTCCTCCTCCTGTGCTCATCTGTCTTTCTGTCATCCCCACCTCCCCCCTCCCTCCAAACAACTTCTTAACTGCAGTGCTGGTAATTCCAGAACTGCTCCTAACTGATCTGGCAGCTCCACTCCAGGAGTGGGCTTTGTGCTGCGGGTTTCGAGTAGGAATTCCTGGTCTCTTGACAATCGGGAATCCCTGCCTACAGCAGAGGTTCTGCTCCCAGAGAGAAGTGGTGTGGCAGAATCAGGTGTGCACTTCAGTTGGATCTGGGAATAAGGGGTGGAGAGTCCCTTTGTGAATTTGGGAGGGGCGGGGGTTGATGGAAAGTATTCTTATGGACTTGAGATGGGGGTTTGGAAGGGACAGAGTGCCTCAGTGAACTGGAGGGGTTGTTTGGAGGCAGAGAGTATTTTTGTGAACTAGAGGAGGAGAGTACCTCTATGAGCTGGAATGGAGGTGCAGTGTGTCTCTGAAGGGGGATAGGAATTTCCAATATGAAGGGCTGAATAACTGTTCAGTTAGCTTTTAGGGAAGTGAGCAACCCGTTGGCCTGTTGAATGAATATGGATAAACCCTAAGATCACAGAAAAATAACTCAATAATTGAATTGTGAAATAATAATTTAAAATATTAACCAAATTTTATAATGTCTTTAAAAAAAAAATCAATATTTTTCCAGCGGCATATATGCCCAGGCACTTCCCCCGCCCCCACCCCTCTCCGGTAGAAGGGTGTGGGGGAGGGGAAGCAGCAGCATTTTGAAGTGTGTACTTCCAAAATTACTGTCTGACTTTGAACAGCCTTCCTCCTCGCTGAGCTAAACCCTTGAGTGGGGTATAATTCAAGGAGGCAAAACATTTTGGGTTAAATTTGTTTGCTGTCTAAACCTACTGGCGTATTTTTTGACTTATAATGTACTTTGACTGAAACAAACACCATCCAGCCAGCTAGCATGTGATTATAATGCTAAATCGCTTAATTTTCATATGACAATCTTGCGTAGGCTGGGACGTGGATTTTAAATGTTTATGCAAATACAGGTAGACTACCCTTTATCCGGACTTCCGAAAACCGAAACCCTCGAAAAACCGAAGGTTTTTTCGTTCAGCGTAAGTCGTGCGTACGAACGAAAAAACCTTCGGTTTTTAGAGGGTTCCGGTTTCGGAAGTTCGGATAAAGGGTAAGTCGTGCGCACGACCCCCCCCCCGCGGACCCCGCCGGCCCCGACAACCGCCGACCCCCCCGCGGACCCCGCCGGCCCCGACAACCTCCGACCCCGACAACCGCCGACCCCCCCGCCGGCCCCGACAACCGCCGATCCCCCCCCCCGCCGGCCCCGACAACCGCCGACCCCCCCGCGGACCCCGCCGGCCCCGACCCCCGCCGACCCCGACTGACTTACGCTGAGCGTCAGCGTAAGTCGTGCGCACGACCCCCCGCCGACCCCCCCGCGGACCCCTGCCGACCCACCTTCCGAAATCCGAAATTCTCCTTTATCCGAAACTCGGCTGGTCCCGAGGTTTTCGGATAAAGGATAGTCTACCTGTATAAACAATGGTAAGAGTAAAATGCATCAGTTGCCTCTTTGAAATGTTATAAATCAAGATATTACTGTATTTGAGACACAAAGGTTGATTTAAATTGTTTTTTATTCATTCATGGGATGTGGGTGTTGCTGGCAAAGCAACCATTTATTGCCCATCCCTAATTGCCCTTGAGAAGGTGGAGAGCCGCTGCAGTCCGCATGGTGAAGATACTTCCACAGTGCTGTTAGGTAGGGAGTTCCAGGATTTTGACCCAGTGACGATGAAGGAACGACAATATATTTCTAAGTCAGGATGGCCAGGATGACTTGGAGGTGGTGGTGTTCCCATGTGCCTGCTGCCCTTGTCCTTCTAGGTGGTAGAGGCCGCAGGTTTGGGAGGTACTGTCGAAGAAGCCTTGGCGAGTTGCTGCAGTGCATCTTCTAGATGAAGCACTGCAGCCACAGTACGCCGGTGGTGGAGGGAGTGAATGTTTAAGGTGGTGGATGGGGTGCCAATCAAGTGGGCTGCTTTGCCCTGGCTGGAGTCGAGCTTCTTGTGTTGTTGGAGCTGCACTCATCCAGGCAAGTGGTCCCTACACCGTAGTCCTGGCCCTATGTGTAGAACTCATTTTTTCTCTCCATCTTCTTTCTTCTATGTATCTTCTATATGTCTGTTTTATATCTGCTTGCAGGAGAAACTTCTATTTAACAGGTGGCACTGCTTATAGACAGGAGGGGAGTGGGTCACCAAAGTTATAATTTGACTCCTTATGAAGAAGGGGCTGTCGAGATTATGGGCAAGTAGTGAAAAGGGGGAGCGCTTAAAGTGCCAGCTATCAATTATCAATTCCTTTAATTTTAAGAATAACCCTTCCCTTCCCCTCCACATGAGCAAGTTCCTCACCTTCATTTGGTGCTTTTTCACAGTGACTTGGTGGAATTCTTGTGAATACTAGTTAATAGAGAAAGATATTGTATTGAAAGCCTGGTTCCACAGGGCTTAAACCTTCCCATCCTCCAGTCCCCACCTCCCACTTATGTACATCCCCACTTAGATGGAAATTTGAAGAAAAAATCATGACCCTGTCCAATTATTATGCCAAAGAGCATGTCGCATACTGTTTGTTTATATAATTGGACATTAAATGTGAGTTTATTTAATAGACATGGCCCAGAAATCGGGTCCCCACGCGTGAGTATGCGCTGAGTACTCACGCGTAGGCCCAATGAAAGTGCCAGTTTCGTGCATGCGCGGGAAACCGGAATTTCCGTTCCCTTGAAAGAAGGGGTTCAGAGGTGGAACGCGTGCGCCAGAGAAGCAGCGTGTGCGCATTGAACTTGCGTTTTTTTTCCAGCTTTCTCCGGGAGGGTAAGTCCCCAGGAGTTACACATGTAAAAAGCAGGTGCAAGGCCTGCTTTTAACAAGGTAAGTGGTGAATTAATTAGAATTAAAACATTTTTTCCACAGGTTTATTATTTTTAAATAGTTTAAAGAAAGGTAAGTTTATTTTTAGCCCCATTAGAAAATGTAATTAATTTTTTCAAAAATTTAAATTATTGTTTAAAATAGTTATTTTATGTAATTTATAGATGCTTTAAAAATGTGATTTAAAAAAAAATTAATTGAAGTTTTAGTGATGTTTTGGAGCTTATAGTATTTATAATTTTGACAGCTCTTCCTGTCAATTTTATGAATGGGCATTCCCTGCTACCATTGGCTGTCCGTGGCCCACGTGATCCCAGGGGACGCATCGAAGTAACTGCGCCCCTGGGATACGCAAGCACTGCGCGCCGGCAGTTGGAGGAGGCCCAGGATCGGAATCCCACGCGGGCCCACAGCTCAATGGCCGGCGCGCTAGGTAAGTGCAGCTCGGAGGCTTGCACCCGCGGGAAGCCTCCGACCGGAATTTCTGGGCCATTGATAGCCTGAACATCTTATGGCCAACTTCAATAAAAGCAAGTTGTCGGGTGTTGAGAACAGCCATTATATGCTAGCAAAGTATTTTATCCAATTATCTGAAGAATTTCAGCAATCGGAAGGTAAGAAAACTGTCTCTGTTGTAACATGTATCTTTGATGTGAGAGTAGAAAGCTGATTGTAAATCTGCCACGACCTTTTACTGTATTCAGGATTAAAATGATTCCTGGTTGTCTAGATTATTTTAGTACATGATCACTGAAACTCAATATATTATGCACAAAACTGACCTTTGACATTCCAGAAATCCTGCATCTGATATCAAATGAAAAGGGGTCCTTCTCCACCATTATCCAATTTTCTGGTTTTCCCTTGCTTGGTACCCTCTTGCCTATCCAACCATAAGAAGAGTGCTGCCAGCAATGGTTTCTCATCCCACCCCTGAACCTTCACCTCTGGAATCCCCCAAGGATCTATCCTTGGCCCCCTGCTCTTCCTCATTTACATGCTACCCCTTCGTAACATTGTTTGAAGACGCGAGGTCAGCCTCTACATGTAGGCTGATGACATCCAGCTCTACCCCTCCACAGACTTTTTTTTACCTTTCCAATGCCTAGACTGCTTGTCCGACATCCAGTATTGAATGAGCTGTAGCTGCCTCTAGTTAAATATGGAAAAGATCAAAGGCATCAAGAGACCAGAGATTACTTTTCCTAATCCAGCACCAATGTTGCTCTTTAAGTAACTACTAGGAGGTAGACAGATTTTCAAAAGCAAACCTAACTTTTAACTTCTCCATCGGGGGAAGAGAGTGTCGAACACTAGCAACCTCGTTAAGTGCGGGGACCTGTGTGAAAAATTGTTAAAGGCTGAAATATAAGGCCTGCCACTCCATGGCACCATGCATAGTTAAAGAACTATTTACTACAAATCTTTTTCTGCTTTTTTTTAATCTTCCAAATGAATGGAAAGCAGCCTGTAGGTATTTAATTTTTGCTATATTTGTAATACTGCTAGTACATCTTGAGGAAATTATAGTTTCACGATATAAATTAAGCAGCTTTGACACCTCTTAATATTCATTGCTTGAAATAGAAAGATCTGTCTACACCTTCAAAACATGGCTTTGTATAAACCTTCCTAGTGCTAATTAGGATCTAAGTAAGTCAAATCCTTGCAAATAACCATTATTAATCTGAGGGACATCAGCAACAAACAAAATGGCTTAAAATTAATTTTATTTTGATGGCAACCTACTCAAATTCATTCAATTGTATTATACAAGCTGGGGCTTGAACAGAATCCAATCTACAAACCTACCAATCCTTTATAATCTCATTTGCAATGTCCATGTTGCCATCTGTTGCTGGCCATGGTCTCAGCACTTTCTAATTTAACTGAAATGCCCTTTTAAAATTTTTGTGTTAGACTTCACATTAGTTATCACCTTTTTGGAGTCTCCCCATGCCATACCTCCTCCTGTCCATCCCCTCTTGCCTCCAGAGTAGATGATGGATCCTATACCAATTGTGTTCTTTGGCTGAGTCATCAGAGGCGATTTTCTCACTGGAGGTGAGACAGAGGCAGGTTTCAGTTTGGGTGGGTTTGAAACTTGCCTCCACT
Source organism: Somniosus microcephalus (assembly GCF_052327205.1). Taxonomy (NCBI): domain Eukaryota; kingdom Metazoa; phylum Chordata; class Chondrichthyes; order Squaliformes; family Somniosidae; genus Somniosus; species Somniosus microcephalus. The sequence goes on along the minus strand of NC_140994.1, from coordinate 220,801,865 downwards.
GATAGGTTTCAAAATTTTGCGATTTTCCTATGATTGTCCACTTGATTGCAGAGGTGTGGGAATGCCTTGCTCAATTAGTGTTTTGGGACTGAAGCTCGCCTTTGTTGACAGCACTTTTCCAGTCTGATTTTATGACTTCTTGCTCCCTTGACTCACTCCACAGCATTTCTGCATCTCCTGCACCACGTCCAACATCTTTGACAAAGCACTATGTCCAATTCCAAGGCAAGGGCCTACCCAAGGCTCTCTGATGAGGTGCTGAAAATGTTGTTTGAGGGGGTGACAGCTAGCATGGAGGTGCTCTTCCACTCATCTGGGAGGAAGAGGCCTGCCAAAGAAACCAAGGCTGTGTGAGTACAGCTGGCAAGGGATATAACCTCCAGATCTGTGTGCAGATAGGGAGACTGTAACTGTGTATTGATGAAATGCCATCCCTGTTGGAAAGCATTAAAATGATTTGAAGCCAAAATGTTGGTGTTATGCCATCTGTTCTTTTGCTTTAGGCAGCTCCACATTGCGGGCACCGCCACACTTGCATTGTCTGGTTGGTGGCCTGAGTGAAAGGAGGCCAGAGAGTCATGTCCATTGTCAATGATGTACTAGGATGGAGCCAAGGACATGTGCCAACTTGGGCAACCTATGCAAATCTGGCCAGGATAAGTGCATCGCGGGCAGCCATGTACTCGCATGCTGCCGGTGCCGCTGGTCAATACACCGGCACTCTGACCTCCTCCTCATCCTCCTCTGAGGTCCATGCAGAAAGAAAACGAATGGTTCCCATTCTGCTTGCAAATGCCTCCTTTGGGGAAGCACTCATTGCAAGTGGGGAGCGGGTCTTCACAGGAGGTCCCACAGTTGATTGATTCAAGCTGCAGCACCTCTGACTTCGGAAGGCCTTCTAAAAGTGCTCAGAGCCCTTTTAAAGCCACGGTCTGGCACCTGCAAGTAATCCTTGCTGCAATAAATGATGTCTTGTTAGACCTGCAGCAGCGAGGAGGCCACCCACGAGTCAACCCGCCAGGTTTACCTGGCCTGGCGTGGTTCAGGAGGTGCATGAAGCACGCCGAAATGCTGGGAAATTCACGAGGGCCTCTCAAAATAGGTTTAGAGAGGCCCTTAACAAGTATTTAAGGAAGTTAATTAACGCAATGGCCAGCTGGAGGCGGGAGCATTTCCCGACCTCCAAAACTAGCACCGGCAAAATCCCACGGAGGCGGGTTCTGTACCCGACCTCTTTGAATCTAATTTTCCCACCATTCCCAACTCCAAACCCGCCTCCTCCGATGTCAGAAAATCACCCCCATAGAATCATAGAAATTTATGGCACAGAAGGAGGCCATTTGCCCCATCGTGGCTGTGCCGGCCGAAAAAGAGCTATCCAGCCTAATCCCACTTTCCAACTCTTGGTCTGTAACCTTGTAGGTTATGGCACTTCAATTGCATATCCAAGTACTTTTTAAATGCGATGAGGGTTTCTGCCTCTACCACCCTTTCAGGTAGTGCGTCCCAGACCCCCACCACCCTCTGGGTGGAAATAGTTCTCCTCAACTCCCCTCTAATCCTTCTGCCAATTACTTTAAATCTATGCCCCCTGGCCATTGAACTCCCTGCTAGGGGAAATAGGTCCTTCCTATCCACTCTATCTAGGCCCCTCATAATTTTATACACCTCAATCAAGTCTCCCTCAGCCTCCTCCATCCAAAGGAAACAACCCTAGCCTAACCAATCTTTCCTCATAGCTAAAATCTTCCAGTCCTGGCAACACTGTTGGCAAAGTCCTGAAGCCAATGTTGGCAAAAATGGTCCTGAGGTGGCGGGCCCTCCAACTTCCTCTCCCTGTGGGACTGCACCAGACCTTTGTTCAATAGCTTCCTATGATGGGAAGGTTGATCATGGTAACTTAATATATAATGGACTACACTGATGGCGCACCCCTCAACTGGCTTTTTGTACTATAATCATAGTAACTGTTGAGTTGATGGCCTCCTCAGCCTTGCTTCATTGTCTCATCGCCTATAAGGAGTCGTACAGAAATTTTTGCTGGATGTCACTTGAATTGGTGGCAGGTCTCTCTTTGTTTCTCTTCCGGAAGAGTGCATGCATGCGTGTGATCTGCTGAAGATTAGGTTCAAGAACATATGGGTCCGATTACTTTTTTGGGTTGTTGATATATTTTTAAAAAAAGAAATACTTATGAATTGTCTTTTCTATCTGTCTAAATTATGAAGTCAAACTTGCCTTATACACTGTTTTCAGAGAAATGTTAATAAATAACATGGTGCATCCTTGGGCTTGGACAAGTGAGATGGTGTCAAGAAGTGATATTTCCGGAATAAATGTTTGTTAACAAAATCCCAAATCTAGTCTGTTTTACTAATTTTAAATGTGTCTATTTCTCAAATCCCTGTCCTATTAAACAACGGGGATAACATGAATTCAGAGTAGAATCTAACAAAATACATTTAAAGATGATACAGAATTAATCGTTGCTTTTAAATTAATTTTCATCCAATGACCTTTTGGCTCATATTTGTGTCTTGTACTGAATATTTTTTCCACACAACTAATTCCCAAGGTATAGATACTGTGTGCCCTTGGGTGAGTACGTCAAAGCCCCTAAATAGCATTGTTATTTATACAAGGCTGCATTTGAACCACAGGACTTCATTTAGCTGACAATTCTGCTTGATCCATTAACTCCTTCTATTGAATATTGTTCTGCATTAAAGGTTAAAGTTGTTTTATTGTACATGGGAGTGTGTTTCACCTTATTCTGTGGGGAATCGGAACCCCTGGAAATAGTGTTTTTTTAATGTATTGATGTAGCTGTGATCTGGGTTCAACAAAAATTGCAGCAACACTTTTTTCTTCTTTTTTTGCTTTTCTTCATTACAGTGTTAAGAGTGGATTCATAAAGTTGCAAAATCATTTGAGACAAAGGTGATTAGCTGGGGATGATGGTCTGAATTGTTTGGAACCACTGGACATTCAAACTACCCTGATCATTAAGTGATTTACTTGGTGTGTGAACAAAATTGATTCTTGGTCCTGTACAGTGAATTGCAATAAGTAGCTAACTGTCTCTCTTACTAAGATTCTCTGAAAACCAAGTAGTAATGAATCACTTTCTTTAATCCCTGTTACACCTGGTAACTTTGTCATGGAAGTGCACAAGAAGGAAGAAATCTTAGCTGTAGATCAAACATTAGTGGGTCTTTGGAGTATCTTTCGGAATGCAGATGTCATGATCCTTAATCAGTGTTACTTGTACTAAATCTGAAGAGCTGCTATGTTTTTACTTGTCTTGGTGGTCCTGGCTTAACAAACAACAGCTGTTTGGTATCTTTTTTTAAATCGTATTTTGATCTAAAATTCCAAAAGCAGACCAGGATAGTGAGATCCAAAGACACAGCCACTTAGTAATGCGCAAGAAATTTTCAGTGGCCTGACTTTGTTTGTGACGTAGGCAATATAAAAATTGTGAGCAGGTCAAACAATTTAAGGTAGAACTTCCTCTGCATTGTGTCTGGAAAATGGCGTTCCCCTGGTGCAGTCAGTGGGAAAACAGGCGGCAGACCTGTTCTGTCAGATCTCCACTTCAACTGCATCCTGCTCCGGGGCTTCCTCACAGGGTGCAACTAGGCTTGTGCCTGTAGTAGTCCCAGGCAACACTCACTGGGTGCCCAGAGAGAGATAAACAGTATTATTAGCCTAGAAATTGGATTACTCAGCACTTGATTTTCAAGCAAAAAACAGGCACTGACTGGTCCAGTATTGTGTGCGGGGGTCTTGCACCCAATATGCAGTGGTGGAATGGCAGCCACCACATTGGACTGTGCTGCTTTCAGGTTTCCCTGGCGACTGCCTGAAGGCAGTGCCGGCCAAAGTTAATTATACAAAGAAGGGTCTTGCACCTGTTGCAAAACACTTCTGACCTACTGAGCAAAATCACCTCGGAGCTTGCACTGCACAAGGTGCAATGAATCATTTTGTTTCTACAATGGCCTAACTAGTGGTCCTTGGGGACCGTTGGAAGCTGTGAAAGAAAAATAAAAGCTAAGTTTTAAAACCTACCTGAATGTGGAGCCAGGAGGAGCAGGCGTGCTGGCTCCACATTAAAACTGTAGCATGTTGGTGAAGGGGGTGGACAGAATCTACGACCATTTGTTAATAAATGGTAGTTCTAAGGTGCAACCATAACCGCTTTCAAACCAATTTGATCTTTTACATGAACTTCACAAAACTATTGGGCATTTTCTCAGGTCTAATGATTTACTTTACCCAAGTATTTGTTATAATCCATAGTTTTAGAATGGTGTTTGGTGACATTTGTATCGTGATCTGGACTCGAGATTAAAAGACATCATTCCATTGGCTATCCTGACCAGCTACTTTTTGGCTTATTGATATAGAGTCTACGTAGTGTTGATGTGATTGGATTTTAAATCGGTCAAGGTTAAAGGAAAGGGCAAATAACTGGATGTGCTTTCCCCTTTTAAAGTATATAAAATACAGGAATAGAAAAGGGAGTTAGAGACTCCAATAAGTGTACAGCTCTGTCTCTAGATCAATGAATGTTTTGCGGCAACTCAGATGAATGTAGTTTAGTTTTTAAGTGTGCTGGATCCTCATTGTTTCTTAAGCGGAGAAGCCAGTGAAGTGATGTGATCATAACACCTGCAGGGATTCTGTATTGGATGTGCCTTAGAAAGTGATTATTAGGACAGCTAATCTCGGTATAAATTTAGAGCAAATGTATGATTTGATGCCTTTCCTTTCCACAGATTAAACTCGTAGAACCTACATACATTTTGATTACATGGTTGTATGAATGCTTGAGGAATTCCAAGGAACCTTAATACTTCAATGAAGAGTTGGGAATTGGCAAACCAGTCACCAAAAGTAAGTCTATATCTGGCTTAAATGTATAGATATACTGCTCTCTTAATACTACAATCTAAGTGCTTAATGAAAGGCATTGCTGCTATACACATCTAGAGCACACAGTGTGCACTTTATACACCTCATTGTTAAACCAAGATGGCCTGAAATAATTTTAATAATTGTAGTGATAAAGTTGATTATTTATTTTAAAAATAAATCTGGTCTTGGCTCAAGCTGCAGCAGGGGCCTTTGCAATTTGCTTGGTCCAGGGAGTGGAGGAAAAGATTTCAGCTACAATACCTGATCTGGATCAGTAGCCAATGACCCCTGTTGGAAAATGTGTGTGTATATGTGGACAGGGCTGCAAAGCTTACCAATACTTACTAGTGTAAATTTACGGATCCTGTGCACCCAGCAGGAAGCTGCACTCAAAGGGAGTGCAGGTTGGTGAATCATCACTATAGCGTTGGAGCACTATTTCTGACCCAAGTGGCTCCCCGCTAGGGCATGGGATTAGTAAATTTACCCTATTTGTGCTCACACATGATGACTGGTTACTTGGAGGAGATACAAGGAGGCTGGAGCTTGCACAACTGTACCCAATGATGATTCGATAATGTCATAAGATAAAGGGAGAAAAAGGGGCAAGAGAAGGCTCTTCCTTGGGCAGGGAGAAGGTTGCATTTTTGTGTGGGGGATATTTACTCCTCAGTCCAAGCATCTCCTTCTGGCCCTCTTTCAATGACATTCTGACCCAACCTACAGGGGCATGCAAGAGTGGCCAAATGTGGTTAACCCTCCTTAATCAGCAGTGGCGTGACGGAACAAGCCCATGTCCTCCCATGTCCTGCCATTCCATGTCATCATGAGTTGGTGTTTTAATAGACTGCTTTGTCCAAGAGTTTTTTGATATAATGCACAGATCTTCATCTTTCTTACCTGACACAGTGCTTGAAACTCTCCCATTATCTACTCTATATTGTTTCCGTTACTGGTTTATTTTTTAAAGAAAATGATCCTAAATTCATCCACAAATATCTACATATTTAAATAGCACTTTCTTGTGTAAAACAATCTTGTTGATATTTCTACTGAAATCTGTTGCCTCGCTTTAAAGACACCAGGGGAGATTTCAACTCTGGGCTTCCCTTTTCTCAACTGAAAATATGGGGGCATGCTGCTCACTGGCCCCATTGGCACCCAAGGCCCACCTGATGCAATTTTTAGGCAGACTTGTAAATAGGCCAACAGCCCAACCACTTGAAACAGTGCAAGTTCACTTAAGTATGCAAATCAGGGTCCTACGCCAGTTGACGGACTATGATTTCCAAATTTCAGGTGCAAATTAGCTAAGTGTGTGCTGTGCATGTCTAGTTGTTCCGAGCGTTGAGCCGTCTAGTTGTACCGAGCGTTGAGCCGTCTAGTTGTACCGAGCGTTGAGCCGTCTAGTTGTACCGAGCGTTGAGCCGTCTAGTTGTACCGAGTGTTGAGCGGCCTAAGCAGTGGTCTTTAAAGGAAAACTTAATCTTTTTTTGGTGGAGCTAGGAAGAGCTGGAGTGCTCCTCCTAGGCCCACAAAAAAAACCTCTGCTCGTTTGAGGCCACCCACCCGCGATCGCCTACCTGCACCCGACCGGGCCAGCTCAGAATGGAAGTGGCTGATTTCTCTCCCTCCCACCCACAACTGGTGAGCTGCAACGAGGTCCCTATCTGCTGCTTGCACCTCACCAGCAGTGGCATTTAAATGAGGGTCGAACCCAATATAGTTCGGGCCTCCCGACACTGGCTTGGCACCTCTTTCGGGCAGAAGTCGAGTCTTTCCCCCACCGTCTGTTACCAACACTATACAGAAAACTCATTTTCAAAATAAATGAAAACTGTCTTCCTCCCCTGTCTTGTCACTATTATTACCCTTGGGCATCTGCACCCACAAAAACAAATCATAAACTTTATTTGCATATTGCAATCACTGCACAAAGCCCCACAAGTGTGCTACAGACATGTGATGAGAAATGAAGGGTAGATTAAAGTTAAGCTGTTTTCATCAGTATGCATCCTGTTTTGCAAATGAGTATTTGTTTAAAGGGCAATGCTGCTGCAGTGACTAATTTAGCCAGCAAAAACTTGGACATCTATATGAAAGAAATTGGGTTTTTTTTAAAAGTTGATTGATGCAAAGAAATGCAATGGGAAAGAAGGGCGTACAGGTAACCTTCCCAAGCCCAGGCAGCTTAAAACAAATCATTTGAATCAAACCCTTGCAAAAACCAACAGAGGCTTTGCAGCCCCCAGAGTAATTGTGCAGATCCTTGGAGACTGGCACAAGGTGTATAGTACCATCAGGTTCCCTTTTTTTAAAGCACATATCAAATAATTATTGGATTCTTGTGTATCTGTTTCATCATAGATTTCTTTTTGAGGGTATTTGAGTGCAGAAGATCTTATCAGATGTACTGACTTGGAAAGGTTACTAAGCCTGAAAGTATGTAGGAGCTGAATAAGCCTGCACAGTTGAAGCTGAAACCTGCCTTGTTAATGAGTGTATCTATGCTGATGTTAATCCAATTCCCTGGCAAATGAGGCTTAGCATTTTCTTGCAGCCAGAAACCTGTGCTGATGACTGAATGTCCACCTGTTAGTTCAATGCTCTTACACAGTTGGGCTCAGTCAATCCTCTAAGTCAGTAGCCCCCACCCTTGGTGCACTCATTATCATCAACAGAGGCTACATGTCAGTGATTGCTGGCTTGGGTGGTACTCAACTCTTAATTTTTAAGTGCCACAGGCTGATAGTTTACTGTATGTAGATCACCACCACTCCTTGGTGTATACGGTGTATACATTTAAGTGTTTTAAATTTTTATCTTGCTCTGTTCAAACTTGCCAACCTGGATGTAGTGAAAGGCTGCAAACATGTGTGAAATGACCCTTATTCGTAAAGAAGCAAGAGAAATTTTAATTTGTGTTTTATTAAAAATGTTCAAACTGTGAAGTTAAAATAAATGTGGCACATGTGGACACTGCTTCAGTCCTGATTTCTTTTGAGGGGCGTAAGTGGTGTTTAAAAAAAAAACATAAATCAAAGAGGCAGAAATAGAAAGTTATTCATCAGTCTTGGTAAGGATTTGCATGTAACTCTAACCTACCTGGAATAGCCTGCTGGCACTTGGTTACTAGCTGGGCACTACAGAGCTACATGTCACTCAAAGCCCATCCATCACAGTTTGATGCACTATTTGATGGATCATTAATTGGTGGGATTGAAGCAAATACAAGTGAGCACCACCCATTTCCCCGTCATTACAGGAATAATAGCTGGTCTGTGCAAAGTGAAAACCAAGCTCCTTGATGGTGATAAATGGAAGTTGTTTGATCTCTTGAAAATAGCTTTCAAAATGCATTTACAGCAGTCATAAAACAGTGTACAGCCCAGTTGCTTCACCCTACCAGCTGAAAGGGATTGTGCTATTGAGGGACTTCTACAGACAACCGAGCAGAGAGAAAAATGTAAAAAGCAATCTACCACAATTTGATGTGTGGTTTGATGCTGGGATTGGGGGAAACCCATCAGAGGCATCTACAAATAAATTTTCTATTGTTCTTCCCCACCCCCACCATCTTATGAGGAAGCTGTCTGTAACCAGGTGCTGGGCTCATGGTCCAGTGCTCTCGGGGCATGCCAGACCTCCTTGTTCTTATCAAGTTCTGATGAAGCACTGAAGATGGCTGGACTAAATCAGTTTATTAAGATATACAGAGCAAAAGGTAAATGGTGCAACACTGAACTGAATTCTAGATGCAGCAGCAAATCAGGACCTAAATCAAGTAAAACCACTTAGTTGGGCTGCTTCAAGTGGAGTATAATTTCCGCTATGGGAATCAAACAAATTCTGCAATTCTTCAAGTAATTATGGTCATTACAGTACTGCATCCTTCGCTCTATTGACTATTGTATATTCTGACAGCTTCTTCAGCCAAGTGCTTTGCTGAACAACACATTGAACAACCAGTCCCCATCCACCACCACCCTCCTCCACCTGGCTGAACTTGTTCTCACATTGAACAACTTCTCCTTTGACTCCACTCACTTCCTCCAAATCAAAGGTGTTGCTATGGGAACTCACATGGGTCCTAGCTATGCCTGCCTTTTCGTGGGATATGGGGAACACTCTCTTTGATCCAGTCCTACTCTGGTCCCCTCCCTCACCTCTTTTTCCAGTACATTGATGATTGTATCGGTGCCGTTTCCTGCTCTCACCCTGAACTAGGTAATTTCATTCACTTTGCTTCCAATTTCCACCCTTTCCTCACCTTCACATGGTCCATCTCCGACTCTTCCCTTCCCTTCCTCGACTTCTCCGTCTCCATCTCTGGGGATAGGTTATTGACAAACATTCACTACAAGCCCACTGACTCCCACAGCTACCTGGACTACACTTCCTCCCACCCCGCCTCCTGTAAGAACTCTATTCCATTCTCCCAGTTTCTCCATCTCCGCCGCATCTGCTCTGATGATGCCACCTTCCATACCAGTGCTTCCAACATGTCTTCCTTTATCCTCAACCGAGGATTCCCCTCTACAGTGGTTGACACGGCCCTTGACTGTGTCCATTCTATTTCCCGTACTTCTGCCCTCGCCCCTGCCCCTCCCTCCCTCCCAGAACCACAATAGAGTTCCCCTTGTCCTCACCTTTCACCCCACCAACCTCCACATTCAACGGATCGTCCTCCGCCATTTGCGCCACATCCAGCGTGATCCCACCACCAAACGCATCTTCCCCTCACCTCCCCTTTCAGCATTCCATAGGGACCACTCCCTCCGCGACACCCTAGTCCACTCCTCTATCACCCCCAACATCCCTTCCCCTTCGCCTGGCACCTTCCCATGCAAGCGCATGAGATGCAACACATGCCATTATATCTCCCCGCTTCCCATTGTCCAGGGCCCCAAACACCCCTTCCAGGTGAAACAGTGATTTATTTGTACTTCTTGCAATTTAGTATACTGTATTCGCTGCTCACAATACGGTCTCTTCTACATTGGGGAGACCAAACGCAGATTGGGTGACCGCTTTGTGGAACACTCCTGTTCAGTCCGTAAGGGGGACCCCGAGCTTCCGGTCGCCTGTCACTTTAATTCTCTGCTCCACTCCCACTCAGACCTCACCGTCCTCGGCCTCTTGCACTGTTCCAGTGAAGCTCACCGTAAGCTCGAGGAACAGCACCTCATCTTTCGATTAGGCACTTTACAGCCTTCTGGACTCAACATAGAGTTCAACAATTTCAGATCATGACCTGGCCCCCATCATATATATATTTTTTATCCACACTTTTTGTTTGTGTCCGTTCTTCTCTCCCACATGGCAGCTGTCTTTCATTCTGCCTGCGCAATTTACACTTCATCTAGAGCCATCCTTTGTTTCTTAACCTGTCCCATTACCATCTCCTTTTGCCTTGAATATCTCTCAATGTCTCTTAACCTCTCCTGCCTTCTATCCTATCACAGACCTTCCCTTTTGTTCTTTCATCCCCTCCCCCCTTTCCCAGCCCCTACACTTGCTTAAAAATCTGTTCCATTTCCTGCTTTTTTCCAGTTCTGACGAAAGGTCATCGACCTGAAACGTTAGCTCTGTTTCTCTCTTCGCAGATGCTGCCTGACCTGCTGAGTATCTCCAGCATTTTCTGTCTTTATTACACATTGTTATTGTTTGAGCTTTTTCCCCACTTCTTTTGTCTTGTGTTTATATCTAAAGGCAGTTTCCATAAGCAGAACAAGCCACTTAAACCAAAATCTGTGCCCTTTTGCGTGCCATGAATGGGTTTAACAATTAACTCCCTCAATTGTAGTACCTTTTCACTGGAAATCACATGGGATGCCTGCCAGGTCCTCCTGTCTTCTCCAAAAAGTGGAAAATACCATTCTGACAGACTATAGGCCCAGAATTAGCGGTCAGCAGCAAAGTGAAAGCATTCGCTGCTGGCCCCGAAGTACGCTCCGCACAAAGATTTCACAATCCCTGTGTCAAGAAGTTCGGGCTTTCCGACCTTCAATTCAATTCAACGGACTGTAGTGGGCATTCCCTTGTTCAAACTGTTGTGATGTCAACAGGCTGTCAGTAGAGTGGATTGGGAAAATAGATTAAAGGGTAAGACGATACATGATCAGTGGTGTACATTTAAAGAGTTATTTTACAACTTCCAAAAAAAAATATTCCACTGAGAAGAAAAGGGTGTAAAAGAAAAGACAGCCATCCATGGCTAAGTAAAGAAATTAAGGATAGTATTCTACTAAAAACAAGGGCATATAAGGTAGCCAAATCTAGTGGGAGGATAGAGGATTGGGAAAACTTTAAAAGACAGCAAAAAATAACAAAAAGATTGATTAAGAAAGGGAAGATAGATTATGAAAGTAAATTAGCAAAAAATATAAAAACAGATAGTAAGAGTTTTTATACTTATATAAAAAGAAAAAGGGTGGCTAAAGTAAATGTTGGTCCCTTAGAGGATGAGATCGGGAAATTAATGGTGGGAAATATGGAGATGGCAAAAACACTGAATGAATATTTTACATCATTCTTTACAGTAGAAGACACTAAGAATATCCCAACACTGGACAAACAGGGGGCTAAAGGGGGGGAGGAGCTAAACACGATCAAAATCACTAAGGAAGTGGTACTCGGTAAAATAATGGGACTCAAGGCGGATAAATCACCTGGACCTGATGGCTTACATCCTAGGGTCTTGAGGGAAGTGGCGGTAGGGATTGTGGATGCGTTGGTAATAATTTTCCAAAACTCCCTGGACTCGGCAAAGGTCCCGGCAGACTGGAAAACTGCTAATGTAACATCCTTATTTAAAAAGGGCAGTAGACAGAAGGCTGGAAACTATAGACCGGTTAGCCTAACATCTGTGGTAGGTAAAATTTTGGAGTCCATTATTAAGGAGACAGTAACAGGACATTTGGATAATCATAATTTAATAGGACAAAGTCAGCATGGTTTTATGAAGGGGAAGTCATGTTTGACAAATTTGCTGGAGTTCTTTGAGGAAGTAACGTATAGGGTGGATAAAGGGGAACCAGTGGACGTAGTGTATTTAGACTTCCAAAAGGCATTTGACAAGGTGCCACACTAAAGATTATTGCTTAAGATAAAAAATCACGGGATTGGGGGTAATATTCTGGCATGGATAGAGGATTGGCTATCTAACAGAAGTCAGAGAGTTGGGATAAATGGTTCATTCTCAGACTGGCAATCAGTAACTAGTGGTGTTCCGCAGGGGTCAGTGCTGGGTCCCCAACTCTTTACAATCTATATTAACGATTTGGAGGAGGGGACCGAGTGTAACATATCAAAGTTTGCAGATGATACTAAGATGGGAGGGAAAGTAGTGAGTGAGGAGGACATAAAAAACCTGCAAGGGGACATCGACAGGCTAAGTAAGTGGGCAGAGATTTGACAGATGGAATACAATACTGGAAAGTGTGAGGTTATGCACTTTGACAGGAAAAATCGTAGAGCAAGTTATTATCTTAATGGCAAGAAACTGGAAAGTACTGAAGTACAAAGGGATCTGGGGGTCCTGGTGCACGAAACTCAAAAGGTTAGTATGCAGGTGCAGCAAGTGATTAAGAAGGCCAATAGAATGTTGGCTTTCATTGCTAGGGGGATAGAATATAAAAATAGGGAGGTATTGCTTCAGTTGTACAAGGTATTGGTGAGATGGCACCTGGAATACTGCGTACAGTTTTGGTGTCCATACTTAAGAAAGGACATACTTGCTCTCGAGTCAGTACAAAGAAGGTTCACTTGGTTAATCCCGGGGATGAGAGGATGGACATATGAGGAGAGGTTGAGTAGATTGGGACTCTACTCATTGGAGTTCAGAAGAATGAGAGGCGATCTTATTGAAACATATAAGATTGTGAAGGGGTTGGATCGGGTGGATGCGGGGAAGATGTTCCCGATGATGGGTGAAACTAGAACTAGGGGGCATAGTCTTAGAATAAGGGGCTGCTCTTTCAAAACTGAGATGAGGAGGAACTACTTCACTCAGAGGGTGGTAGGTCCATGGAATATGCTGCCCCAAAAAGCAGTAGAAGCTACATCATTACATAAATTTAAAACAGAAATAGACAGTTTCCTAGAAGTAAAGGGAATTAAGGGTTACGGGGAGCAGGCAGGAATTTGGACATGAGTCTAGGTTCGGATCGGTCATGGCCCTGTGGGTAGCGGAGCGGTCCCAGGGGTCGTGTAGCCTGATCCTGCTCCTATTTCGTGTGTCTAATTCTGTTAGATTCAGGAGATGGTTCTGTGATAGAGGATTGGCGGTTAGGATCAGATCAGCCATGATCTTATTAAATGGCGGAGCAGGCTCGAGAGGCCGATTGGCCTACTCCTGCTCCTATTTCTTATGTTCTTATGTAAGCAGCCAATCAAGAGGCAGAATTCTCAGACAGCGAACAACAAAGTGAGTAAGCTCTTAAAATTCTAACTTTTTAAAATAGTTATAGAGCACAGAAAGTTTGGGGCTCTTGCATGGGGATAAGGCAAATCCGAAATAAAGATGGACAAACTATTAAAAAAATGTTTTAAATGTTTTTGAAAAGTTTCCTAATTTTAATTTTTATTAAAATGGACAAATTTCCCACTGCACAAAATTAAAATTAGTTTTCTCGGCTCTTAACATTAGTTTAGCAGTCAATATACTGTTAACAACCCAGTTAGACCTAATCCCTTTGGGTCTAACTTTTAGTGGGGAATTTAGTAGCGTAATTACCGGAGAAGCGGCGACATTTTCATCAGTTTCAATGATTTACGAGATTTCACTGATTGTCACCTCTGGTGGGAGGGGGGGGGCACAGCGCAGCCTGTTTCAGAGCTGTTAATGACCGCAACTTCAGGATTTCCGCCTGTGCATGCGCCAAATCCAGAAGTTGCAGTCAGTTTCAAAGGCGGAATGACAGCAAACGCTGCCAATTCGCCGTCGTCCCAACCGCAAATTCCAGGCCAATGTATTTAAGTTAAAAACTACTTGGTCAGATTTACTTACAGCTAATTTAATACATAGAAATCACAGACATCAAATTAGCACAATACTTAAACAATGAAATTAGAATTTGTGTTGTTACTAGATCTTTTGCTTCAATGTCAGCTTTGTCTGTTTGTAAACCTTTTCAAATGGCGACTTTAGATTAATTGAATTTCGTGCTGACAGACGGAGTTTGGATCCCTGCCAGAACCGGAGCTGTGATTTATTCCATGGGATGCAGTTTGTTTTGCTGCTATTTCTTTGATGTAAAGAAACAGATTAAAAGTTTTACAGATCCCATACTTATAAGATGATGATACCTGAATACTCATTGCTTCTCCCATACCCTTTGTTCAATAGTTCAGCAATCAGTGAAACTAAATTAATCTATTCCACACACTCCCAATCCATATATGTTAACATTTCAAATAGTTACCAAGCAACTTTTTGACTTAAATAGTTTCTAATCAAAGACAATGAAAGTAAACCCATTTGGGACAGTTGTTTCCCCATGAAATATGCTGTGAAGTATCGATTGTTTAGCCAGTTACATATTTCAGTCACCACTACCACAAAAGAATGTGGTCTGGTTAAAAAGTGAAGCATTTTTGTCTGTTAAATTATTGGACTCATTCTTGCTGAACCTGGCATATGCAGAGTTAAGATCAGTCACGGCTCACAATCTCTGAAAGTTGTGTGCAGTACACATTTCAATCTGACTAATTTTCACACATCACAACAAGGCAGAGCCATGTATAGACCATGAAGGTCTTGATCTGTGATTTCCTTGTTGGATTGGAACCTGTCGTACTGAAAATATTTGACACCAATCAATGAATCGAGCTATTTCAGTTTGTTCCAATTTGGTCAGCTCAAAACTTTCATTGGATACAGACAGAAAGGCTGGGTACAGACAGAAAGGGCAGGAATTTAACTCGGGGAGTCGGGTTGGAGGCGGGACTACAACTTTCGGGGTTGTAGTCCCGCCTCCATCGAGATGCGGCCAATCCACGCGATTTTAACTTGATTGACCTTGTTGAGCCCACCCAGCGGGCTCAGCAGGCCAATTAAGGGCCACCCGGTAACAGGTGACATCACAGACTGAAATTTCATCTGTCAAGAGCTTTTGACAGATGAAATATCAGCGTTTCACAGCTGTTTGAAGCTGTCAAACACTGACAGTCTTACTTCTAACCTGAGTCCTTCTCCACAGACTCAGTTAGAAATCTCTCCTGCACAGAAAGCTGAAGGCTGTCACTTTTGACAGTTCGCAGCCATTCTGCTTTCTGTGCCGGTGAGATGAGGGCTCCCGGAACCTAAAGGAAGGAAGGCTGAAAAGGTATGTAAAACTTATTTAATCACTTTAGGCACACCAAACACACTTACCCTTGCACTCATGCACACATCACTCACCTGAACACCGACATCTCGACCCCTCCAAGCCGACGGTCCGCCTTCTCTAACTTGGCATGGTTTGGAGATGTCGGGAATCCCACACTTCAACATTAAAAATAGGGATTAGGCTATAAACTGCCTGTAAACTATCTGTTAACAGGCAGTTAATTGGCACTAATCCCTTCCTGTCTCGGGGGGGCGGGTACCCGCCTCCTTTGAAACTGGCATGGAGGCGGGTTTGAGTGCGGGAAGGGGTCGGGACCCCTGATTTCGGGATTTTAACCCCCCCCCCCACGCCTCCAATCCCGACTCCATGGCACAATGAAAATCCTGCCCAAAGACTGTGAAGTGATTTTGAACTTTACTGTAAATGGCAGATGTACTTGTGTAAACAAACAGCCCAGGTGGCTATTAGCCTAATTTGAGTGCGATATACAGTTGTCTAGTATCCTTAATGGATGATGTATAATTAGTTGGCAGTCCATCTGAAGCCAGGGTTCTGAGCTGGATTAGTGACCCTATGGTAGAATTTTGCTATGGAATACGTGATTGACTTACTGTTTTAAATATTGATTTTATGTTGAGCGGTAATGCAAGATAAGCATACTGTTAATTTACCTGGTTAATGTTAAATAAAATCAGTTGTTGGTTTATAGTCTGATGGAATATATATTCATGTGCTACTGAAGATGAGATCATGTGGAAAATTGTGATCTATTCCAGTGTATAGTGGTAAAGGTTCTCTGATCATTTACCTAAATAATGAGCAGCTAGGGACACACGCCAGTTCATAAGAGATGCGAGGCCACTTATGTGAGTGGTCATTGTTGTTGAGCAGAAATAAAATATCTAGCATAAAATCTCAAAAAATGTATCTGGGTCCTCCCAGAAATTTGCTGAAGCAAATTTTTGAATTAGATTCATAAGTATCTAAAATACATTTCAGATATTTCTCCTATAACTATATCTTCTTAGTAGTCTTTCAAATCGGGCACTTTATTTTTTTTTTTAGTTTTGCATTAGTGCATTTACAAAAGGTTTTACCTTATTTTACTTATGCAACTAGAAAGTGAGCTCAGCAAAGGGAAGCAAAGATAACGAGTGAAAGGATTGCATGTGAAACCATAACATGAGCTCCCAATCAAATCTACTTCAGCTGCTTATAAAATGACCCATTTGCTAATTCACCTATTTTAGCTGACATTATTAATGGTTTCCTTTCCTCAGGCACCCTCCCTAACCCCTTCAAAATCATCATTTACTTTAAATAAATTAAATAAATAAACCCATGCTTAAACCATCCCTCCTTTCTAATTATTGCCCCTTTTCTAACTTTCCTTTCCTGTAAGTTCCTCAAGTGTGTCGCTGCACCCCAGATCCATGCTCAGCTCTCCCAAACTTCGTGTTCAAATCCCTGCAGTACTGCTTCTGCCAATGTCACAGTACTGAGACTCTCCTTGTTATAGTCAAGAATGACCTCTTCTGTGACTGTAACCATGGTGTATGCATCCCTTCTTGTACTCTAACTTCTTGGAGCATTTGATATATATGATTATGCTGCCTTCCAACTCCACCTCTTCTCTGTCACCAGCTCCATGGAACTGCCCCTCTGTGGTTCCCCTCCTCCCTATCTGGATACATGTCAGTGTAACTCTATTCCCTTCCATGCATCACCACCTTTCAGATATTCCCCAAAGAGATCTCCTTGAAACCTCTTTTCCTCCTCTATATAGAGACATGGAGTCGGGTTGCATATGTATGCTGACAAATCCCACATAACCTCTCCATGACTTCTCGACCCCACAACCACTTCTGTTAGACTACCTGTCCAACATCAAATCATGGATGTGTCACAAATCCTTTCAGCTGAACACTGGGAAGAATGAAGTATTTGCTCTCTGTGTCCACCGCAAACTCCAATCCATTGATGCTGATTTCATCCCTTTTGCTGATCTCTCACTCTGGTTAAAACCTCAGAGTCCGATTCAACACTGGGTTGAGCTTCAAATCCCACCTACTCTGCATCGCCAAGACTGTTTGTTTCCATCCCCGCAATATTGCTGTCTCCATTCCCAGCCTAGGCCCTCTGCCACTGAAACTTTTATCCATGCTTTTGTCATTTCATGATTCTGTTCATTCCGAAGTTTTCCTTGCTAGCCTTCCTTTTTATCCATGCTCCATCAATTCCAATTTGCCCAAATTGCAGCTGCCTGTATCCTGCTTCATGTTGGATGCTGGACACCACTTGTCTATCACTGCAATCCTCGCTAACCTACATTGGTTCCCTGTCCTTTCATACATTAAATTTAAAATCCCTATCTTGAAATCATTCCATGGGTTTGCTCAACCCTACCTTTGCAACCTCCTGCACACTTATCTTCCATCCTGCAGTCTTTGGTCTCCTGACACCAGCTTACTGGGTATCCTGCTCCCGCCCCCTTCCTTTAGTCCACCATTGGTGCCAGAGCTTTTCAGCTATTTAGGCCTTGCTCTCTAGAAATTCCTCCCTAAGTGCCTCTACTTCTCTACTTCCCACTCTCTTCCTGGACTGCCTTCTTAGATTCAGCTGCCCCTCCTAGTGTGTCTGCAAATTTGTCAGTTTTCATTTAACTTCTGAATCCAAATCGATTGTGATCTAAACCCTTCAAGTATATTACAAACTTCTTTACATACTCCATCATGCTTTATTCGCTGCACTGTCTGTGTATGCTTTTGTACCCCTGAAGGAGTTAATGTATGCATTTGTTTTCCCCTGACTGAAGTTCATTTATTCTTCAAGTAAAGAATAGATTGTGGTTGATCTAGTTGGTAAAATCAGTTCATCTTGAGTAGGTCAATGGAATATATGCATCAATCATTGAGATGGGTGGTGTCTATAATTAAACACACTGGGGTAACTGCTATCTTCAGAATGAAACCTAATGCCCACTGATTATTTTCCTGACAGTATGCGATGCAGTGATTCAATCGCGATGGAAGTTACAATGACTAATGTGGAAATCTTAATTAATTCTGGCTAGTTATTTTACAGTTTGCAAAATGGATTGTCCCTTTTGAAAGAGGGCAATGCTCAATTTTACTGATTCCAACTTTGATTACACGATTGAAAATATGTCTGTGTAGTTAGTGCTTTTATCAAAATGTGAATTTGTTATTCATTACGATTTTGTGCCCAGCATCATGTATTGTACAGTACTGAAAGTGATGCTTGACACTTCCAGAATGGAGTCATTGCTATTCCGTTCTGAAAAGTTGACAATTTCTTACCACATTCTCTTTCAATCCTGTTCCTCTAGCAAAGCTTGGAAAGTAAAGTAATGAAACACTGAAATGTTACTGTCAATGCAACCTTCACTGGTGCCCATTGTTTCATCTGTCTGGATGATATTTTCAGTCAGTACAGATGACAAAGGGAAGATATCAACTCCAAGCAGTACAGTGGAATTTCTACAACAAAATCAAAAATGTAATTGAGTTACACATGGCCTTAGGCTACGCAATAATGGCAGCTATTCTGCTGGTGGTCGTGTGTTAGAAAAGTAAAAAACATCTGTATTTATGGGCTTTTCTCTAAGTTAAATGAACGATTCTCCCTCTAACTGTACCTACTCTGGTTTCCACAGCCCCATCTCCCACAGTGAGATCAGACAGCCAGTGGCCAAACCCATGTGCTACCACTGTGTGGCTCCACATATAAGATAAAGGCAGAGGGACAGTCACAAAAAGCATCCATTCATCCATCACCCCTGTGCTCGCTGACCTACATTGGCTCCTCGTCCAGCAATGCCTCAATTTTAAAATTCTCATCCTTGTTTTCAAATCCCTCCCTACCTCTGTAACCTCCCCCAGCCCTACAACCCTCTGAGATCTCTGCACTACTCAAATTCTGGCCTCTTGCGCATCCCCTATTTTAATCGATCCACCATTGACGTATGTGCTTTCAGCTGCCTAAGCCTTAAACTTTGGAATTCCCTCCCTAAACCTCTCCCGCCTCTCTCTCCTCATTCAGATGCTCCTTAAAACCTACCTCTTTGAACAAGCTTTTGGCCATATGACCTGATATCTCATTAGGTGTCTCGGTGTCAAATTTTGATTGATAATGCTCCTGTGAAGCGCCTTAGGATGTTTTACTACATTAAAGGTGCTATATAGATGTAAGTTGTTGTTGTTGTTTGAGATGTCATTGTGCCAGGTAAATAGTATATCTAACATCTATGAAAAGCAACCAACCAGGGTTGAATATGGATGAATAGATATTCTGGACTTTTCATTGATGACTTTAGGGCTTGGGGGAGAAATGTGAAACTTTCCTTCGTGTTTATATACATGGAGTAGTATCCATGGGAATAAATAGGCCTAATGAGCCATCGGGCCGTTTCTCAATCAATGTTTCCCTGCATTCGGTGTTCAACAAACTGAGCCCTTGTCCTGAGGAGCAAATATGTCATTTTTATTTTCACTTGTGAAATATCCATTTGAGGAACTGCACAAATCAACTAACATACACAGATTGCAATGCCCTTTCAGATTTTTCTATTTGCCCACTTAAAGATTTATATTTGAGAATCCAAGTTGAAGATTGCACACCACCAAATGAGGTGATTGCATAGCGTGTTAGTCCTCCATTATGCATGCCGCAGTATGATCTGACCCAGGCTTATAGCAGAAATGTTTCGAAGCAGTGCATTCAGAGGGGGCTGCCGTTAGTAGCTGGATCAAGGAAAGGGATTTGTGAGCACTGAAAAATCCTTTTTAAGTACTTTGTTAGAGCAGTTCTGGTCATAGATATGTATTCAAAAGTAATTTGGCACCCCAAACCTTATGGAACTTTGCAGCTATTTGGTTTCAATCTCTGCCCTAGCCTACAAGTTTCCATCGTTTGGCCTTCTGGCGCACTCAGTTTCTTGATCTGCATTTTTACTGGTATTCTCCTTTAGTATTACAAACTAACATTCTTTAACCAGGAGGTAGTAAGTTTTTAGTAGCAAAGTAAATATAATGTTGAAAGGCCCCTGAAGTCCACTTTTTGATAGAGGTATAAAGATTACTTGGCATGACTTCTCTCAATTCTAGAAGATGTAGACGTTTCTAGATTTATGCTTAAAATCAGGGTGGCGGCAGCAGGGCCAAAACACAGGGAAAAAATGAACCACCAACTTACTGCTGTGGGTCCTCCCATTCCGTTTGGATTTAATTGCAACCAAAGGAAGCAGCGAGGGCTGATTTGAATCTGTAATCTCAAAATGAAATTGGATGACTACCTGATGAAACATTTCGTAGATACTGGGACCAGCCAACTGGCCTGCCTGCAAGCAAACACTGACCAGCACACTGAAGGTCCGACACTCTCTAAGAACCCTTGCACTCGCCGCCCCCTCCCCCACCTTGCCCACCCCCTCCTTCCACGTGCTGCCTCATAAGGTATATCAAACTGAGAATAAACAACTACAGAATAAGGAGCTGTTTGCATTCTGAAATATTGAAGTGCAGGAATTATTTTGAATAGGTTTATTAATGTGATTGTGTGTGTATATTGCATTTATACGGCCTCAGTAGTGGTTTACAAATCATATTTTATTCATGGCATTAATCTGTCTGCAGCAATCTTAAATTATACAGCCAATGCCCCCTCCCTATAAACCACTCCTTCCTGCTATTTATTAACTTACAGTTCACTTACAAGAGAACATAACTTGCTTTTACCCTTTTGTAAAAGAATAATGAAGGTAAGTTCTCTGTTTTTGCTGTTACTCATTGTGATTCATTATGTATGGAGAAGAGTATTTTCTGATCTGAATCAATTCAGAGGTTCTTTTTTCTTTCAACTGCCTGTGATTACATTTTCAAATTAAAATCATAATTAACTGCTCCACCGATGGCTCAGCAGGTAGACAGACCTTGTGAAAGATTACTGAGCCTCACTTTGGGCAAGAGTCAGGCCACCGCTTGGAGCTTCCTGCTAACAGCACAGCGGAGACCACTAACTCGCCATCTGGGAAATGGCAAGAGCAAAACTTGAATCCAAACACTCCATGGGGCTGTGTGTTAAACCACCAATCTACTGCACAAACAAATGCCTCAATATTCCTGATTCCATCAGTGCCACCCCTTTCAGAGAAAACAATCCAAGTTTTCAATTTCTCACACTGTAAATTGAATTTGTTAATAAATAAAGCAGTAGTTCCTACTTAAACTGAATGGCTCTTTTTTTTTAGTGCGTTAACCCATCGTGCCTGATAAATAGAGTACCTATGAATTATCTATCTGAGACATAAAGGTCACCATTTACCTTAAGCAGTCAATCAATTCTGACGTTAAATGGAAGTGGATATGGTTTTAAAGCAAAAGTCTATTCATGTCACTGATCCTTGGTGCTATCAAGAAAGATATTGAACCCTCACTAGGATCTCTGTCCCTTGCTGCTTTGGTTTGTTTATTTTAGAGGCAAAATGACCCCTTTGAAGAGTAGTAGGGAAAGCTTATAAATGTAATAAATGCATTGTTTGCAGCTGATGTCATGCCAAATACGACACGCAACTAATTATTTCACCGTTCTTCCCAAATTGATTGATCCTTCTTTAAAATTACTAGGCATTGTACCTTTGGGAACAGACATCCTGCAGCTAAATTTCATCTTGCTACCACCTTGCTTATGCCTGTAAATGGCTGAACCAGACATCAGCATCTTATTTGACCCCGAGCTGAGCTTCCATATCCGCTCCATCACAAAGACTGCCTACTTCCGTCTCCATAACATCGGCCAACTCTGCTCGTACCTCAGCCCATCTGCTGCTGGAATCCTCATTCACACTTTTGTCACCTCCAGGCTCGACTATTCCAATGCTCTCCTGGCCGGCATCTCATCCTTCAGCTCATCTAAATCCTACCTGTAACCTA
Source organism: Somniosus microcephalus (assembly GCF_052327205.1). NCBI lineage: Eukaryota > Metazoa > Chordata > Chondrichthyes > Squaliformes > Somniosidae > Somniosus > Somniosus microcephalus. Next base: position 220,779,661 of record NC_140994.1, on the reverse strand, counting down.
ACTCGCAATAATTCCCTCTTACTCATCACTCCTGTGCTCACTGACTTGCATTGTCTCCCAGGACACCAACCCCTCAAATAATGTAAAATAATCAACTTTGTGTTTAAATCTCACCACTGGCCCGCCCTTCCCTTTCTCGGTAACCTCATCCAGCCCTCCAACCCTCTGACAACTCTTGTGTTCCTCCAACTCTGGCCTCTTGTGCATCCCCCACTTCCTTCACCCCACCATTGGCAACCGTGTCTTCAGCTGTCTAGGCCCTAAGCTCTGAAATTCCTTGCCTAAATCTCTCTGCCTCATTCTCATAATTTAAGACCCTCCTTCAGACCTACCTCTTTGACCAATCTGTCAGTCGCCCCTCTTGATATCTCCTCCTTTGGCTCAGTGTCAATTTTATTTGTCTGATGACGCTTCTTTGAAGAAACTTGGGATGTTTATCTACATGAAAGCCGTTATATACAGGAAACTTTGGTTTATCCAGAGGTTGTATGTCCGGAAACCTCGATCTAACGGCAGAAATCAGCAGCCGTTTTGGTTAGGTTTTTTTTCTTCTCGCATTTTTCTTTTAACAGTCAGACTCTGGAAAGCGTCTCTGTAGCTTAGCAACAGCTTCAGAGACGCTTCCAAGGTACGGGCCAAGTGTTTACAAGCTGTTGCTAAGCAACAGTGTTTGTTGTCAGATACAGAGATGAAAACCTCCGTATCCTTCAACATTAGTGCTGGTCTATCTGGAAGTTTTGATAGATCGGCAGCAGCTCGGTCCCGTCGGTGCTGGATATCGCGAAGTTTCCTGTAAATGCAATTTGTTGTTGTGATTCAGTATGTTGCTGCTTTTGTTTAATCTACAATGTAGCAGCACATGGGTTCATGCCCCTTGAAAAACGAGAAAAAGAAGCTGGGTGATTTTTGCAGGGACAGAGGGAAAAATCATCATTATTGCAAGAACCATGAGACCAGTTGTAGCTAGCACTGCCAACCCTCCAGGATTGTCCTGGAGTCCCAGGAATTAAAAAAAATAATCTCCCAGACACTGTTATAAGCAACTATAAGCAACCCAGGAGAAAAATCATAGGGACATTTTAAAAAAAAATGGTGTTCTTTTAAAACAAATTCTTAACACTTTCATATATTAACTATAAAAATGTTGGAGATGGGGAAAATAGGCTTTCAGTGGGTGGGACAGTTGAAGGTGGGAGGTCATGTAATGAAACCTCCAGGAATAAATCTAACTAGGACAATTGTGAAGAGTTGGCAACCCTAATTGCAGCAGCAATTGCTGTTTCAACCCCCAGTTTTACTGAGGTAGTAGTGAGATTTTTTTGTGACAACATTCCATCAGCACTTGATGATGGCCTGCTCTTAAAGACCTTCACCACAGTTAATCACATCAGTCCCCTAAACAAATTAGCTAATTTAAATATATCAACCTGGCATGTCAGTGGTTCAACTCTTACTGATCTCAATTAATATCTGTGTCTGAGATGGTATCAACTTCAGTGTCTGTGATTGAGTCTCCTCTGTCAGGACTTAGTGCTGGAACATTTATTTATTCTCCTGTGGATCGTGTGTGTTTGTCGTGTGTGTGAATGGGTGAGATTTCCAATGTTTACGGAACAAGCGGTTTTATTTTATCGAGAAATCTACCCTTGAATATGAAGCTATGTGAACAGGTTTTCATTTGACAAGCAATTATGCACGATTGGGGTTTACAACATCTTGTTTGGATGGCATTTTTGCTGCCACTATGATATATAGAATGACATAGTATGTACAGCACAGAAACAGGCCATTTGGTCCAACTGGTCCATGCCGGTGCTTATGCTCCACACGAGCCTCCTCTCGCTCCTCTTCATCTAACCCAATCACCATCATCATTTTTGTCTGAGGGAATATAAACAAGACCAATGTGAAATGAATTGGTACACTTTTCAAGTCACAAGGTTGGTACGTCGCACATAAGCTTTTGTCTCTGTCCAACCATAACCAGTAGCATTTTTGTAAAAACCGACTAATAAGCACCAGAGCCCTCAGAAGTCAAGATTAGCATGGGCTCGATGCATGCTAAAGCTGCCTTTACATCGCCCAACTATATGCCCTAGCCCCAACTTCAGAAGAACACCTATATTATGCCAGGTGACCTTTCAACTGTCCACCTCCGCATCCTTGTCACATCTAAATGCGATAGCAGATGTTGGTTCATGTATACTGAGAATTCAGTTGATAACACTTTGCTCCCCCACCCCCCCACCTCCGAATAATTTTTTGGGTTGTGCGGCCCCTTTAACAGACTGCACGGCCCATTCAAACTTCCGCGCATGCATGTTGTTTTGCATTGTGAAGCTGGCTCACCAGCTGTGCGGGACCTCGAGACAGCTGTGCGGCCGTGCAGCTTAAAGGGAATGTTGCTGGCGCGGCAGCATTTGTTGTCCATCGCTAGTTCCCTTGAGAAGATAATGGGTCACTTGTTAGGCCACTTCAGAGGACATTAAAAGTCAACTACGAGTGTGAGCCAGCATCGTGTGTACACCAGACTGAGAAGGGATGGTAGGTTCCCTTCCGTGAGGACATCAGTAAATCAGTTGGGTTTTTACATCAATGCAACAGCCTTCATTGTCATTTTTCTGGTGCTAGCCCAAAATTACCAGACTTGATGAGCTCAGTTTCACAACTTACTATGATGGAATTTAAACTGCTCAAGCTCAATTGTGCAGGACAGTCACAATCAGCAGACAGATAAGACTTTCATCCCATTAGCCTGGAGTAGATTTGATACCAAGGCCCAGAGGTGAAAGGTCAGTGTACAACTCACCAAGTCTGTTCCTCCCTTCCACAAATTATTTGACTTGCATGTTATTCTTCTGTCTTTCCCTATCTTAGTCCCTTAAAACTTTAATTATTGTACATAAAGATATTCTGTGTAAGCATGTTATGAAGAATAACATTTTTTTTTACATATACTTCAAGCTAGTTGCATTATTGAATTCAGATTACTTCGAACTGTTCCAATTTACCAATTGTTCAATGTGTTGCCGTGTAATGCGCTCCAGCCAACCATTATCCTTTATCTAGTACCCAGTACAGATTACATATTCCCTTTTATTTGCAATGTTCCTTGATGATATAGCCCAGATTAGAACTTGTCCAGTGGGAATCATGAGATGAGGGAGAGGAGGTTTAGAGAACTAGCAGTTTATCATTCTATGGCCAATCAGAAGTAATGAGCTAGTCTGGTTTCACTCAAAGTATCTAATCCTACACCTCTCTTTCAGACTTAGAAACTGCTTTGCTGTGGTAGGATGGTACCTCTACCCTGGCAACACTGAAGGTAAATAAGTGCCACCCTGTTCAGTAGCTTTAATTAATGTTCATGTTAACAAAATAATGCAAAGTAAACCAAGTGTTCTACTGCGCCTAAAATTTCAATTCTGTAGCAGTGAAGCCTTTGCTGTAATGATCAACTGTTTTGCTTTACATCTGGCTTCTTGGAAACTGGAAAAGAACAGTTGTTTCAAGTCAAGCAGTCGTACCCACTGGCTCAAGTCAATACTGTCCGTGTTTCTATCTACAGGTTGTGTCTCTATAATTGACTAGCACTGTGCTTTGTACTATTCCTTTCTTGGATTGCTGACATGTGCTTGCTGTTTAAGACCTCTATCATGGATGCTATTTGAGGTTAATATTTGAATATTAATTAGATATCTCTCAAGAGTAAAATGTTGCACTAAAATCCCCCTCTCCTTCATTCTGTTTTTAATCTTTGCTTCTTTTAGGTCAGAAAACATTTTTACTTTTTTTACTTTTATTATTGGAATATATTAATGCAGTTGAATTTTTTTTCTCTTTGGGTTCCCACTGCTGCTCATCATTCACTGCCTAAGACATTGAACAGCCAATTGCTCCCAGATCTTGTGCTATGCATTTTTCTAATAAAACAAAGAAAGACTTCTGTTTTATATAGCGCCTTTCACGACCTCTGGACATCCCAAAGTGCTTTAGAACCAATGAAGTACTATTTTTGAAGTATAGTCACTGTTGTAATGTAGGAAATGAGGTAACCAATTTGTGCACAGCAAGCTCTCACAAACAGCAATGTGATAATGACCAGATCATCTGTTTTCTTTTAGTGATGTTGATTGAGTGATAACTATTGGCCAGAACACCAAGTGCCCAATGCCATGGGATCTTTTACATCCTCCTGAGAGAGCAGACGGGGCCTCGGTTTAACATCTCATCCAAAAGACGGCACCTGCTGACAGTGCTGTATTCCCTCGGTACTGCACTGGAGTGTCAACCTAGATTTTTGTGCTGAAGTCACTGGAGTGAGACTTGAACCCACAACCTTCTGACTCAAAGGCGAGAGTGCTACCAATAAAGCCATGGCTGACACTAATGACTGCTAGAGGGTGATAATTTATCAATTAGAGATAGAGATGGTTAAACTTAGAGAGGAGGTCCTCAAATTGAATGACAAACAAAAGCAGGAGAGGGAGAGACACAAGAGAGAGCTGAATAGACTTGATAACCAGGTGAATCTACTTAAGAATCAGGTGAAAGAGCTGCAGGAAAAAGAAGAGAGCCATAGAGGAGAGAAAACACCATTAGACCAGCAGCCAGAGACTAGAGATAAGACAAGACAGAGCCGGACGGAACGGCTGCACTCCCACACGGAACAAAAGCAACAGACACACAATACAAGGGGTGCCACACAGACCGACCAGCATGCTGACTCGCAATCTTCCCCCACCACCATGGAACCACAAGCGAGCCGCTCACAAGAGGTACGCACACACCAGACACCCCAGCCCAGCACACACACTATGAGTCCAGGCGAAAGCCACCAGACAGTAAACACAAACAAGGCTGACGTCGTAATACTCATAGACTCAAATGGGAAATTTCTATGGGAGAAAAAGCTCTTCCCTAGAAGTAAAGTAGAAAAGATTTGGTGCCCAACAACAGACAGAGCCATGGGATGGCTGACCAAAGCCAGATTAGGCTCCCCCCAACACATAATAATACACACGGGCACAAATGACCTAAAGGCCAAACAGAAAGAGGTAGCAACATCGCTCAGAGCAATGATTAGGAAGGCAAGCAGTACATTTCCAAACACTAGAATCACTGTTTCCACAATATTGCCGAGAACAGACTTCAACAACAACACAATTCATGAGATAAATGCCAGCATAGCAACAGAATGCGAATCAAACCACAACGTACACCTGGCCCAACACCCCACCCTCGATGAAGAATGTCTTTACGACCACGTCCACATCCAAAGGCAAAAAATATCGATCTTTGCTAAAGCCCTGAAGGACGTCGCTTTTAACCGGGTCCATACCCAGACTCCAAGAGGACCCCCCCCCGACCACCAGAGATCAGCGGGGTACATATCAGGAACACTACAAAGACCACCACCACACCAACCGAGACCGGAGAGGATCCCCATGCAAAACAACATTATCAGACCTGCACCACTCCTGTCCCACAGGGGAATAGGACCGCTACCAGCCAGACAGAGGGAGAGATGCACAGGACGTACGCAATACCTCAGACAGAAACAATCCATTAAGAGACAATAAGCAGATGTGCAGCAGCATCTACTTCCGCCTTATGGATCAAGGACTAATTAATAGAAAGAACTGTAACCAAATTGTATTAACTTTTGTAGACAACTGGGGTGATCTTTTTTTTCCCCACACTTAGACACGACAAACACGTACCACTCTTTAACCTATCATAGAAAAAGATAAAACTTAACATGAAATCCTTATATATTTCGACCTGGAATATCCAAGGTCTACGCTCTTCACTGCGAGAAGTGAAGAGTAGGACCCCAGAGTTCATAGAGGAAAATAAAGATCTAGATATTATCATTTTACAGGAAACTTGGTATAAAGGAAAAGGACACACCGGCTGTCCCCAAGGGTACACTGAGCTAGTGGTCCCCTCCAATAAATTACCAAGTGTAACCCAAGGCAGAGACTCCGGAGGCATACTGATCTGGTTTAAAACAGAACTTAAGAATTACATCAAATTTATAAAAAAGGGCGAAAACCATATGTGGCTCAAACTTGAGAGGGAGATTATCTCAAACACCCAAGATGTTTACATTTGCGCACTTTATATCCCTCCAATCGATTCCCCGTACTACAAAGAGGACACCTTCTCCAACATGGAGGGGGAAATTATCCAATACCAGGCCCAGGGGAACGTGTTGATCTGTGGGGACCTCAATTCAAGAACGGGCGAAGAACCAGACTTCACCAATAATCAGGGAAACAATTACGTATTCGGGAATAACCACTTTGACATCCCTTCCCTTCCATACAGGCATAACTGCGACAAGCAGTCAAATACCAACGGTAAACAGCTACTACAGCTCTGTCGAAACCTGGGTCTGTACATTGTCAATGGTAGGTTCATAGGAGACCTCCTAGGAAGATCGACCTACTGCTCACCTCTTGGCTGCAGCACAGTAGACTATATGATTACAGACTTGGACCCATCCTCTTTCAGAGCATTCACAGTCAAACCACAAACAACACTGTCAGATCACAGTCAAATTACGATGTTTCTCAAAAAGACAGAAACAAACAACATAGAAACACAACCCAGTAAACTGTACAACACCAAAAAATCGTACAGATGGGCCAAAAACGACACGGAAAAATACCAGAAAACAATTAGCAATGCATCAACTCAAGCTCTCTTAGACACCTTTCTGGATAACATATACACTCACAATAAAGAAGGCGTAAACCGGGCAGTTAGTAAACTAAACAATATTTTTGATAATTTGGCAACAAATGCAAACTTGAAAGCTCGCAAGAACAAACCCAAAACAAAAAACTATGAAAAATGGTTTGACCATGATTGCCATAACATGAGGAAAAAACTTAGAAAACTATCAAACCAAAAACACAGACATCCAGAAAACGAGGAATTACGCCTTACTTATTGTCAGACGCTAACACAATACAGAAACACACTCAGGACCAAAAAAGAGCAATTTATTAAGAATACACTCAGCTCCATGGAGGAATCCATTGAGTCGAATTGTTTCTGGGACAACTTGAAAACACTACACAAAAAACAACACGACGATTTGTCCATTCAAAATGGGGACACATGGGTAAACCACTTTGAAAAATTATACCAGAAAAACACACTAGGACCAGAGCAACACCAAATACGCAAAAAACTTGAAAAGCTTGAAATGGCCATAAAAGATAACCAAAACCCGCTAGACGCCATAATAACAGAAAAAGAACTTCTTGAAAAACTCAAGGACCTGCGACCAGGAAAAGCTTGCGGGACAGACGGCATACTAAACGAGATGATTAAACACGCAGACGACAAACTGAAACTGGCTATCCTAAAACTCTTCAACTTGGTTCTGAGTGTCGGTTATTTCCCTGACATCTGGAACAAAGGACTCATAACACCCATATACAAAAGTGGGGACAAAATCGACCCAAACAACTATCGAGGCATCTGTGTAAACAGTAACCTGGGGAAGGTATTCTGTAGCATCATAAACAAAAGACTTATAAACTTCCTTGAAGAGCACAATGTCTTGAGTAAAAGCCAAATTGGATTCCTGCCAAACTATAGAACATCCGATCATATCTTCACCCTACAGACCCTAATTGACAAACACGTTCACCATAACAAAAGCAAAATCTACGCATGCTTTGTAGATTTCCAGAAGGCTTTCGACTCCATCTGGCATGACGGTTTATTCCTGAAACTTATCGAAAGCGGGGTAGGAGGTAAAACATATGATGTAATTAAATCAATGTATACAAACAATAAATGTGCAGTTAAAATTGGAGACAAACAAACAAAATACTTCCCACAGGGGCGGGGGGTGACGCAGGGCTCGCCAATCTCACCGACACTCTTTAATATTTACATTAATGGATTGGCAAAACTACTTGAACAATCTACAGCACCCGGCCTCACCCTATATGAATCCAAGGTTAAATTCCTCCTCTATGCCGACGACCTGGTTCTGCTGTCACCAACTAAGGAGGGTCTACAGCAGAACCTGGACCTGCTGGAGTCGTACTGCCAGACTTGGGCCCTGACAATAAATCCCCAAAAAACCAAAGTCCTTGTGTTCCAGCAAAGATCCAAACAACATGAACCCACAATAAATTTCACAGTAGGAACAACCAAAATTGAACAAACCACTCACTACACATACTTGGGCTTAAAAATCAGTTCTACGGGAAACTTCAAACTGGCTGTGAATGAACTGAAAGAGAAAGCAAGAAGGGCTTTCTATGCCATCAAAAAATCAATCCAAATAGAAATCCCAATTAGCATTTGGCTCAAAATTTTCAAATCAGTAATTGAACCAATTGCACTCTATGGCAGTGAGGTCTGGGGACCACTAACACAACAAGATTTTGCAAAATGGGACAAACACCCAATTGAGATCCTACATGCGGAATTCTGTAAAAGTATCCTCCGGACTCAAAGGAAAACAGTAAACAACGCATGCAGGGCGGAACTAGGCCAATACCCATTAATAATCACTATCCAAAAAAGAGCCACCAAATTTTGGAATCACCTACAAATGAGCAACCCCCAATGCTATCACTACGACGCCCTGAAATGCCAAGAGCTGACCATAAAGAAGAATACCCTCAGTCAACTAGTCCTGGGACTCAATAAAGTAACTAATAACAATACTAACAATAACCAGCCCCAGGACAGTGACAGGGTAACACAAAGAATTTGACCCAACACAATCGTCGCTAAGCAAAAGGAAAAATATCTGTCATATTGGGCAGAAACAACAAAAACCCAAAGCAAACTCAATTGCTACTTGGCCCTAAACAGACAATACAACATAGCTGATTACCTGACCATGGTAAAGGATAACAAACTGAGAAGAACCTTGACAAGGTACAGACTTAGCGAACATAGCCTAGCGATCGAAAAAGGCAGACACAGGCAGACCAGGCTGCCAAGAGAAGACAGGATATGCTCTCACTGCAGTCAGGGAGTAGTTGAGACAGAGATGCACTTCCTCACAGCCTGTGGAAAATATCAGGGCATCAGAGAGAATTTCTATCAAAAATTCTCACAAATATGCCCTGAATTCAGAAATCTGACTGACAACCAAAAACTCCCATTCCTACTGGGGGAGGAGAGAAGCTGTGTAACACTGGCGGCACACTATGTCACAGCTTGCCATGAACAGAGGGACAACCAGTAAACTAAGACAAGAGTATATATAAACAAGGCAAAAATATATTTATAAACTCAGGGATATACCTGTTTATACACTGTATGAATGGAACCGCGTTTATGTGTTCAACCATAAATGTATTTTGATGCTTTGGCAACATAAGATGTACCTTATCATGCCAATAAAGCGATTTGTATTGTATTATTGTATTGTATTGTGTGTGAGACAAGTGTGGAGTGTCTTTTTTTGTTTTTAAGTTTGAATTTTATTTTACTTGATTGGCTTGCCATCTATCTCCAACAGCCTGGTCAAGTTCAAGGACTCACGGTGAGGAAGTTCTGGATAAGAGCTGCATTTGTCCATAGTCTGATACAGCATCTTTGCACACTAACTAGATTCTTTCCCCACTCCCAATTATTTGGTGCCCACAGGTCATCGGGTGGGGGGGGGGTGGAAATAATGGTAATGAATGCGTCTTGGGCAGTATTGCATGGACATTCTGTGATGCACCCCACCCTGTATTCAGTTTTATTGGATATCGACAGTTTTGCGCCACCGCCCTGGAAGAATTTCTCCCCCATTGTGCCTGTATGGTATTTCAATACAGAAACAAATACAAGAATAATGGGAGCACTAACGTACAAGGCAGGAATTCAATTAATCTGTTCAGATAATGTCATGAACACAGAGGTGAGATCAACTCCAGGCCAAATGGATTTTCTTTGTAGTACAAAGTGCAGTGTTTAACATTTGAAGCTTTTTCATACAAAATAATTTTGTTGTGGGAATGTGGCCAACACAACATAAGAAACATAAAAAATAGGAGCAGGAGTAGGCCATTTGGCCCCTCGAGACTGCTCCGCCATTCAATAAGATCATGGCTGATCTGACCTTGGCCTCAACTCCACTTTCCTGCCCGCTCCCCATAACCCTTGACTCACTTATCGTTCAAAGATCAGTCTATCTCCACCTTAAACATATTAAATGACCCAGTCTCCACAGCTCTCTGGGGTAGAGCATTTCAAAGATTCACGACCCTCTGAGAAGAAATTCTTCCTCATCTCTGTTTTAAATGGGCAACCCCTTATTCTGAAACTATGCCCCCTAGTTCTATATTCCCCCATGAGGGGAAACATCCTTTCTGCATCTACCCTGTCAAGTCCCCTCAGAATCTTATACTTTTCAATAAGATCACCTCTCATTCTTCTAAACTCCAATGAGTATAGGCCCAACCTGCTCAACCTTTCTTCATAAGACAACCCCTTCATCTCAGGAATCAACCTAGTGAACCTTCTCTGAACTGCCTCCAATGCAAGTATATCCTTCCTTAAATAAGGAGACCAAAACTGTACGCAGTACTCCAGGTGTGGTCTTGCCAACGCCCTGTACAATTGTAGAAAGACTGCCCTACTTTTATACTCCATCCCCCTTGCAATAAAGGCCAACATTCTATTTGCCTTCCAAGTTACTTGCTATACCTGCATGCTAACGTTTTGTGCTTCATGTACGAGGACACCCAGATCCCTCTGTACCACAGCATTTTGTAGTCTCTCCATTTAAAAATAATTTGCTTTTTTATTTTTCCTACCGAAGTGGATTACCTCACATTTTCCCACATTATACTCCATCTGCCAAATTTTTGCCCACTCACTTAACCTATCTATATGCCTTTGCAGATTATTTCTGTCCTCTTCACAACTTGCTTTCCCACCTATCTTTGTAACATCAGCAAATTTGGCTACATTACACTCGGTCCCTTCATCCAAGTCATTAATATAGATTGTAAACAGCTGAGGCCCCAGCACTGATTCTTGTGGCACCCCACAGTTTGCCAACCTGAAAATGACCCATTTATTCCGACTCTGTTTCCTGTTAGTTAGCCAATCCTCTATCCATGCTAATATATTACCCCCAACCCCATGAGCTCTTATCTTGTGCAGTAACCTTTTATTTGGCACCTTACTGAATCCAAATACACTACATCTACTGGTTCCCCTTTATCCACCCTGCTCGTTACATCCTCAAAGAACTCTAGCAAATTTGTCAAACATGATTTCCTTTTCATAAAACCATGCTGACTCTGCTTGACTATATTATGATTTTCTAAATGTCCTGCTACTACTTCCTTAATAATGGACTCCAGCAATTTCCCAATGACAGATGTTAGGCTAACTGGCCTTTAGTTTCCTGCTTTCTGTCTCCCTCCTTTCTTGAATAGGGGTGTTACACTTGAGGTTTTCCAATCCGCTGGGACACCTCCAGAATCCACGGAATTTTGGTAGATTACAACCAATGCATCCATTATCTCTGCAGCCACTTCTTTTAAGACCCTAGGATGCAAGCCATCAGATCCAGGGGACTTGTCCACCTTTAGTCCCATAAGTTTGCCTAGTACATTTTCTCTAGTGATAGTGATTGTTTTAAGATCCCCCCACCCTATAGCCCCGTGATTATCTATTATTACTGGGATGCTTTTAGTGTCTTCTACCATGAAGACCGATACAACATTTTTGTTCAAAGTCTCTGCCATTTCCCTGTTTCCCATTATTAATTCCCCAGTCTCATCCTCTAAGGGACCAATGTTTACTTTAGTTACTCTCTTCCTTTTTATATACTTGTAGAAGCTCTTACTGTCCGTTTTTATATTTCCTGCTAATTTACTGTCAGTCTATTTTTTTAGTTGTCCTTTGCTGGTTTCTAAAAATTTCCCAATCCTCTGGCCTACCACTAATCTTTGCATCATTGTATGCCTTTGCTTTCAATTTGATACCATCCTTAACTTCCTTAGTTAGCCACGGATGGTTCATTCTTCTCTTAGAGTCTTTCTTTCTCACTGGAGTATATCTTTGCTGAGAGTTATGAAATATCTCCTTAAATGTCTGCCACTGCTTATCTACCGTCTTACCCTTTAATCTGTTTTCCCAATCCGCTTTAGCCAACTCTGTCTTCATACCTTTGTAATTGCCTTTATTTAAGTTCAGGACCCTAGTTTGAGACCCCAATTAGGCTACATTTCTTGAAAAAATAGTGTTACAACTGAATGCTTTGCCAGGCCCCTATAGAGGGCATTCCAAGCCAACCACGTCCATTGAATCAGACTGGAATCACGTGGTGGGTAGAGGTAGCAGATTCTGTTCCCTGAAGGACATTGTTATTTTTTCTGGTGCCAGTCCACAAGTTGCCAAATTTGTGCCAGTCCATAAATTACCATATTTGAACTTGTGACCTCTAGATTGCTAGTTTAGTACCATAACCAGTACATTGTGCCACAGGACATAGTAATGAATGTAAAGGGGAATAATGTAAGTGATGGAAAAGAGTATTGAAGATGTTAGGGACCAGACACAACATAAGTGGTGAAATAATGGCAGCAGTTTGAGTTTTAGCAGCAACAGATTGTAGTGATTATGCTCACATACTATAATGTGGCTTAAAAATTTGAGGCCATGACTTCTTCAGAAATGTTGAATTGTATTATGGGTGGTTAGACTAAAATAACATTTCCCCATCTCTTGAGCTAACAATCAGCTGTTTACTGCATTTAATAAGATTGGGAGATAACATAACTCTTGTTTTTGTTTTTATTGTAATGGCATTTACTTGGACTGTGAAGTCAAGCATGTTGGATAACCATAGTGAAGGACATTGTGCATGTCCATTAGGGAACCAGATAGCCTTTGCCAATGGGTGAAACCTGCTGGTATGTGGCTTACATCTTCTGACTGGCCACAGTGGCAAAGGGGAGTGTCACAACAGCCCTATTTATATTCATTTGCAGCACATCTGATCATTCCACATCTGAAATGATTGAGCTTTATCCATTGATTGTATCGAAAGTCAAAACCAGAGCGATGAGCTGTTGGATCTATCACAAAATAGGGATTGCCTATGTTTGAAGTTTGTTTGCACCATTTGGAGGTGACATTTAGATTCCTTGAAGCAATTGTCCAAACTAGGTACCTTGGACAAATGTGGTGGCTCAGATTAAACAGATCTTTGAATAAGGGTAGATGTAGCATGTCTTGCACCTTAAGGAGCAGATTCTGCAAGGCAACTTGTCACCTGATGTTCAGGAGGAACAATATTGTGCAGGACCAGCAGCCTCGTAATACCTGTTATCTGCATGGTTTCATTCAGCTGTGTGTCTACTAGTCCTGTGTAAGAAGAGCTGAGTCATTATGGGGAGTGATACTCTGCTACAGACAAAGCAAGTGCAGTGTTTCTAAAGCCCCAATTTGAACTCTGGGCATGAGTGCAGTGTGTGGGGGCCAAGTAGGTAAGAGGAGCCTATAATGGTGTTGGCATGAGCCCCAGGCTATTTTAACTCTTGGGCCTCATTAGCACGTTGGAGGATGGAATCCCACCTTAATCCAGTTGAAATTACTAGGTGGCCAGCGAACGGGGATGAATCTTGCATGGCAGGAATCCATTGCCTGGAACCTGAGGGAATGGTGGCTGGTACTAAGTGGGTGGGAAATCCAAAAGTGATTGCATTAGGGGGAGGGAGGTTTCATTGTGGGGCCTGGTCAAACTCAAGCTGTTGAAAGAAGACTCGTGCTTTTTCAACCTCCCAGCTGTTACCCCTTAGACTTAAACTTCTGTAAATACCTTGATTTAGAGGTTCCTAACTAAGTTTAATAATACTTGCATAAATCCAATTAACAATAGGGAACTGTTACCACAAAAACAATAATAATACAGTATTTAGGAAGGTACGAACATATCACACACCTGCATCAAACAAGCAAATCTTCGCAATGAAACAAAACAGTTCCTTTTGCTGAGATGAGCAGTTTTACTAATTAAATTCAGGAAATGAGCCAATTAGGTTTTTTAATCAAAGACACTATCTGACCTTGTATAAATGTAATAAACAATTCAAACTTTTCTCCACTTGGGCTCCCAAGTTGAACATATGGATCAAATTTTGACTTTGAATGCTAGGCCTAATAATAATTAAAGCCTGGAGCAAGCAAAGACCCTGAACACTACTGGGACTGGTCTATTTACTGATTCTACATGAAACAGAAAAACTGTCGGGATGTTTCCTCCAGGTATTTCAGAATGGCCTGCAGCCAATGGCATGCCCGGAGGATGTTGGGATATGCCATTATATCAGTGACTTGGACAGAAATGCATCTGTTACTGTGAAATCCTCATATATAATTAGTAATGGTGAAACTTCCTTTATAGAGACACAACTGTTGCTGTGACTGGTGGATTGAGCCTTTCAGTTGCGCTGTCTGAAATTTATATCCCTGTAGAGTATCAAGAAGTATTGATTTCAATTTCAATTGGTAGATATGACATATTGTTATTTATAGAAATGTAGTGCCAAGGTGTGACATTTTGGAACATTTACCTATATGGCCCGTAAGAATTTGTTTAAAATTTATATCGGGTTATTAGACTACAACCGGCTTACAAAGTGTCAACTTCCAGGAGAATACAGAATTTTTGACTTAACATTAACCAGCAGACATTAAACAATGGGCAGAGCTCTTGGTAATTTGAAATATTAATTCACTACCCAATGAGAGATGCGCAGCTATAAAAGATTTACCTAATATGCGTTTCCATAGTTTTGAGACAATGGGGATCATTGGATACAATTCTGAGCATTTCTTGCTCTTGTAATGGAATGGATTCTTTACAACGTCTAAACAGCCAAGAATAATTATTTAATGCAATTAATAAGCAACTTGGAGAAATGCGTTTAAACAGGGCCAGTCATCATGGATTTCTACAAGGCAGGTCACGCTTGACTAATCTTCTAGAATTCCTTGAAGAAATAAGACAATAGATAAAAGAAATCTAGTGGACTTGGCTTTTGATGAGGTAATAAGGAGGGTAGATGAGGGCAGTGCAGTTGATGTGTATATGGGCTTTCAAAAGGCATTTGATAAAGCGCCACATATTAGGCTTGTTAGCAAAATTGAAGCCCATGGGATAAAAAGGGCTGAAGCAGCAAGGATACAAAATTGACTAAAGGACAGAAAGCAGAGAGTTATGGTGAATGTCTGTTTTTCAGACTGGAGGGAGTTACAGTGGTGTTCCCCAGGGTTCAGTACTGGGACCACTGCTGTTTTTGATCTACATTTATGACTTGAACTTGGGGGTACAGGGCACAATCTTGAAATTTGCAGATGAGACAAAACTTGGAAGTGTAGTGAAAAGTGAGGAAGATAGTAATAGACTTCAAGAGGACATAGTCAGGCTGGTGGAATGTGCAGACATATGGCAGATGAAATTCAATGCAGAAAAGTGGGAGGTGATGCATTTTGGTAGGAAGAATGAGGAGAGACCGTACACACTAAATGGTACAATTTTAAACGGGGAGCAAGAACAGAGACAAATCTTTGCAGGTGACAGGACAGGTTAACAAAGCAATTAATAAAGCACATGGGATCCTAGGCTTTAAGTAGAGGCAATGGGAGAAAAATTCGGTTGATTAGCGCCTCCTGCTGGCGCCCTCTTAGGGCACTAATGGGGCGCAAAGCAACAAGCGCCTGGGCGCGGCGATGTTTGCGCCGCTCACAAAATTGACTAGACATTTTGCAATGGCACTAAACACTACCGCCGTGACGTCAGTCGAGCGTGTAGTGCCCCGGACCGGATATTGAGTGGCGCCCCCTTCCTTTCCGCCTGCCACTAGCAACGACAGGTAGAGGCGAACGTTTTGCAGTCAGGAAGGGACTGGGGGAGTGCTATTTAAAGGCGGCCGCTTCCTGCCTTTTTTTGTCGGCGACATTTTTGCACCACGCATTCTGAGAGAGCGAGAGACTTCTGAAGAGATTCAATGCTGTGTGAAGGAGTTTTGGGTACTGCGCAGCACTTTGCAGGTTCATTTTGATATGACCTTCCTTGCATCGATTTAGAAAAGACTATGGGGGCTGCACTCTGAGCTCTTTCCCTGGGCCTCTCCCAGCAGAATTGATGTACAGGTCTCTCCAGGCTGAGATTCAAGGCTGCAATGAGCAGGGTGTGGCTGGAGAGCAAGATCGAACCTCCCCTTTAAGAGCTGGCCGGCGCCAGTGTGTCTGTGTTCCATTGCTAACTGACATCACCTGAGCTTCGCCAGCGCTCTGAGGTAGCGCCTCGCTTCTCGGCGTTAGTGCCTTAAGAGATGTGTATAGCGCCATATTTAGCACTCAAATCACCTCCAGGGGTGATAGAGGCTAAGTTTGCAGTCGGAGGCGATAATTAACACCAGGCGCTAAACTTTGCGCCCGGCCGATAATTGCGCCTCAAACGGGGCAAAACCGAATTTCTCCCCCATAGAGTACAAAAGCCAGGAAGTTATGCTAAATCTATATAAAACACTAGTTCGGCCCCAGTTGGAGTATTGTGTCCAAATCTGGGCACCGCACTTTAGGAAGGATGTGATTTGGAGCGGGTACAGAAGAGATTTACTAGAATGGTTCCAGGGATGAGGGATTATAGTTATGTGGATAGACTGGAGAAGCTGGGGTTGCTCTCCTTAGAGCAGAGAAGTCGAAGAGGATTTGATGGAGGTGTTTAAAATCATGAAGGGTTTAGATAGTTTCTCTTTATTTACTCTGTTTCCAATGGCTGAAGGGTTGATAACCAGAGGACACAGATTTAAGATGATTGTCAAAGGAACCAGAGGCAACATGAGGAAAAACTTTTTACGCAACGAGTGGTTAGCATTTGGAATGGGGTGTGGATACAAATTCAATAGTAGCCTTCAAATGGGAATAGGATAAATACTTAAAGAAAAAATTGCAGTGATATATGGAAAGAGCGGGGGAGTGGGACTAACTGGGTTGCTCTTTGAAAGAGCCGGCGCAGACTTGATGGGCTGAATGGCCTCCTTCTGTGCTGTACTATTCTATGCTTCTATGATCTGAATTTTCGAAAAACATTCAACAAGGTTCCATGTGAGAGACTTTTGGCAAAGATAATGGAATTAAAAGCAATGTGGCTACATGGATAGAAAGATGTTTGGAGGGCAGAAAGCGAAGGGTAGGAGTAAAGAGAAGTTTCTTGGACTAGAAAGGACAGTTGAATAATGTTCCATAGGACTCTATGGGGCTCCAGAAATTCATTTGATCTTCCCCGCCCCCCCCCAGTAAAAGACCCTTTGCTCCCTACATCGTTTAATCCTTGCAACATCACTGAATGTAACATGCGGTTTAAAGCCAGTTATTGTTGGTGAGCCATCTTGTGTTGTGCCCACAAATAGCTGGATTAAGATTAGCGGAGATAGGAGACTTTCAGCCTTTCATTCTGAGCTGCAATTTACCCAGATACTACAGGAGAAGTGACATCCACATCCAATGAATGCATCATACATTGCCCAAGATCTGTATTTACAGAAAATATGATTAAGTGAAATTTGCTGATCTGAGGATATGAATTTTGCAATATTTGTATGCATAGTGAAATCACAATGAATACGTGTGGAGTAGAATCATTTAAGAGACCTAATTTTCTATTACAGGTCACTGACTCATTAGTTCTCTCTCTGCTTGGAGTATCTGTCATTTCTTTCCTTCTCAACTCTGCTAAAATGCTTGCTTATTTTTCAGTTTTGTAAAAGGGGTACACACCTAAAACATTAATTTTTAACTCATCTTTTCTCTTTACAGCTATTAATGGACGTACTATGTATTTTCAGCATCTGTTTTTGTTTCAGATTTCCAGTTTTTTTTCTCTTATTTCTACATAAAATTTAGTTTGGGTAGTCTCGAGCCAGGTTCCTAGTGACTTTACCTCAGTACCAACTGGTAGTCTTGCTCAGAGGACAGAAAAGTAGATGGTGTGGGAAATAGAAATGTCACACTACTGCAGCAGAGCGTGCTTTTCTCAGGGTGGCATCGAGGCACATTACTGGGGCATTGCAGAGAAAATTTACTCTGATCTAAACCAGGTTATAGTTAACCTAGATGTGCTTGATAATGGTTTTTTATATTATATATATATATTTTTATTTTATTATATATATTATATACTGCAACATATCAACTGTAAAACTGCAAAGCTGCATATTTTACCTGCTGTAAATCTTAATTCCAATCTGGTGGTCTTGGCTAAGATGAGAGAGAAATTAGGTTAATTTCACTATTTAATACAACAAAAACTACCTAGATTTCTTTTTTGAAGTAGTGTGTGTACCTCCATGAACTTAGTGATTTAAATATGCATAAATAAGCATACCTTTTTTTAAGAAGAGACTTCTTGGAGGCCAAGAGTGGCTGGATAGGAGCCAATGTTTGTTTGCTGGTTTTTGAATTAATTATGACCGCTTGCACTGTGCTAGTTTTGGTAATCTGTTTAAAATGTTACTGTTGACCTTTGTTGAAATTGGGTATCCTGACCTCTCCACCAACATACAGATATGCGCAGACACAGTTTATTAATGTGCCATTAAATTGTTATGGCACCTCATTTTGAAATGTAAAGCTGTCAGCTTTTGATGAGTATTGCTGATGATCTCTAACAATCTGCCAACCTTCATATTTTTATTAGGCAGGATGGTGGGCTGTCGGGCAAATAAATAAACAAATTAAATTCTAGTTGCTACTTGTCTTAACCGTATTTGCAAAAGGAAATTTATGCTGCTGAAATCCACAATTGGTGTATCACTGTCGGTTCTTGGTTGAATATAGTGATTATCTGGTGTTGTGTTGCATGACTTACTGGGCATGCTGTTCCTTTTTGCTTATGGAAATTTTAAAGAGGGAGCATTCCTCGGGGAGGAAGTAATTTTGTTGTAGTGCTTCATCCTGTATAGCTTGTAAAATATGTTGTTTTAAGCTTGTTGCAGGAAAACAATTATTTGTCAAAACTTTATTCATTTGACTGATGAACGGCATTGTCACTTGTTTATGACAGTAATGACAAAAGTAACTCAAAGCTTTTCTAATACATATTCCTCCCCAAACAAAGCCGTTTCCGAAAACTTTCTTGTGAGAAGGGTACCACTTCAACAGAGCTGTAAGCTACAATATAGCCTCGAGCTTTATAAATTTAAGGCATTGCCACCGTAACATTTATCCTTGGTATTTCCCAGAAGTAAGATCTATTTATATAGCAACATTGTCAATTTTTTTTAATGAAAAGCTAGTTGATCTTCCATGGCATTGCTCATGAATAATTTGTCTCTGCCATGTTCCACACTCTAATTCGCTCCTCTCCCTCTTTATATTTCTGTTCTATTTCTCCCCTCCTCTCTGTTTGCTCTCACTCTTGCTGCTTGATCCCCTCTTTGTCTGTATATGAATGCATTGTTCAGTTTAAAATACTTTACCTGGTCTTGCCCATTTTATCTCTTGTGACCAAGATTATTGTAGGGTGGAAAAAAACCACAATCAAGCCAGAGTTCCTAATCCTGATTACTATCCAGTGACTCCTGCACAAACACAATCAAATAACTTGGCAACAATGTCTCATGAAAAATGGTTAACTGGACAGGTACCAGAGAGCTGCTGATGTCCATTGCATTGGCCGCAGCCTTCAGGGAAGGAGAGGAAATTTGGAAACTAAGCTGTTGAGGCAAATAGTTTTACTTTCATAATTTTAATTCTAACATATAGGTCTTCTTTGAAACAACTTTTAGAAAACTAGAATGATAATTTCAATCACTCAACTCATTCCCTCCATTGGAAATACAAAGAAAGTGGCCTTTCTTTTCAATTCAACTTTGGGTTGGGGAGTGGTTATTTCTTGCATGGATTTTCAGGGAGGGGGAACCAATGGTTAATGGTGCACATTGTGAATGATCCCAATGACCACTGTACCGGAAGAAATGTAATCATCTGCTAATTTCTCCCTGACCAGAGTCAAATTAAATATATTACCCTTCAATAATGAATCCAGTCAGGCCAAAAAGATTGTTTAATGTGCTGAAATTGAAAACCCACTATCAACTTGTGGGAAAGTGGCTTGACAGAATGCACACTGTTCCTAATCTCCATTAATGATTAGAGACTGCTGTATAACTGCATAGTAGTCATTATAATTTGACCAATGGGGATCTTCCAGAGAATACTTTTCTCTTTGACTGAATTTTTTTCACATAGTCAGAGCCATATTTAAAGGGGGAAATCGCATGGGGACGAGGGGAGGAATTGCATTCAATGTAAAGACTAAACCCGTCCCCCCCTCCCCCTCCCCATCCAACCGCCAATGTGCACGATGTCTGACCAGCCTTAACCTAAGCCCACAGAACAGATTAATCATTTACTTTGCAGTTTTACTACATGGGCACAAAAGTGATTGGTATAGGAATTGCAAACTTCACTGTAGCGCAATAGTGATGACATTCTTGATTTTGCGACTAGACACATAATTTGGGAAGAGCACAGGTGACTTTACAATGTATCTAGCCCTGCAGTACCCCTAACCTGAGAGTGCTTGATATTAAAGTTGGCTACTCCTTATTCCAGTGCTAATCGCCTTCACCATGAAGTGCACAAAAATTCTCAAAAAAATTGAAAATGAAAAAGTGAATTGTATATTTTTAGAATTTCTAAAGGTTTATTGACAGCTGTGACATATTAACCTTTTCCCTCTTTCTATAACCTGAAGCTTCCTGGAATAGAAAGGACTTTATAAATATAGAATGCATGACAGGTATGCACACTGTTGATGAATGTGAAATCCACATGGCACGTTCACAGAATGAGCCGGAGCTTTGTAGGAGCTGACATTGACAGAAAAGGGTTATCTAGCACGTGTGAATTTGCTCCTGTTTTACAGTCTAAAAATAAATGGTTCGCTTGTAAGATAGTAACCGAGAGCATTCTGAAATTAAACATTATTCCATGTGAGCAGACTGTATTCTTATGGTCTTTTGAGTCATTTTGGAGGGAATAAAAACTTCAACTTTTCCTTTTTTAATATATATTTTCTGATTCTCCTGTGGTTCCAAGTTACAAATATTACCAGCTTGTCTCTTACCAATTAATTTATGACATTATCTTTCTCCTTCCCAATTTTCTCCCATTATCTCTTTCCTCCCCCTTGAATTATCCATCCATTTGTGAAGGCAGTAACTTGTGCTGGAATATGGATCCACTGTGCCGACAGGGCCTGGGGGCTCTGTTGTTGCGCCCAAGTGATAGTTTTTCATGTTTCTTGTGGTTGTGACATTTTGCCAAAAATAAACAACCAATGTGCAAGTGATTATTACAACAAATCTATTGCCTGGAATTTGCAGTTGTAAAGACAGCAAAACTGTCAACGTTTGCTGTCATTACTGTGTAAAACAGACAGCAACTTCTGGGGTGCACAGGTAAGTGCAGAAATCCTGAGTTTTTTTAATGGTGTACTAAGTCATAATTACTCCTGAACATTCTCTCTGACCCCAAAAGACTAATTTTACATGTGGAGTCTCATTTCCTACATTACATGATGATAATTCCATGATTTAAAAAAAAATTAAGTTTTATGATATTTAAACTTCTACCTTAATCCCATGTGTATGTCCCAATCTTTATTTTGCTTTCTCTAAAAGTATTAAAAAGTGAATGATTAAACTTGCTTTTTACTTCCTGGTTTGCTATCTGTGAGAATTCTTCAATGTGATTGGCTGCTTAGCCTGCCTGATGACATCACTGTTGCTGGACACTGGAGGTCCCCTGTCCATAGAGCCAGAATGAAATTAACATCAGGAAAGGTTAAATCCATGCCACAGAGAGCACTATATCTTTTTGGACAGCTTTCTTCAAGGTCAGCGGTGAGCACTGTCACTTTGTCACTGACCCCAAAATCCGGGCCTATATTCTATTCTTGCACCATAAAGGGAAATTGTGTTTCAATATTATATAGAATCTTTGAGCTTCCTTCAAACTTTATTTTTATCAGGCTAGCTGCTTTGGTTACTGAGATACATCTGGGGACACTGAACAACTGGCTATGGTAACCAATGTTAATAAATGTGGCACATTGTCACTATTTGCATCATCAGAAAGTGAGATGGAATCATTTGATTCAACTAAGTTATCTCTTTATTAGTACCTTCTTCTTTCTGATCTATTTGAATCTTTCCTTTCAAAAAAAGGAAGTTTTTTTCTCTCTCTTGGTTGAGGTTATTAATTGGAGTTGCTAAGCAACCATACATGGCATGGAAAAGAGGAAATGTGTTTGGAGTATCGGATTAAAAAAAATGCTTAGCTCTGAACTGGAGTGATTAGAGAAAAAAGGTTAATCATATCGAAGCAGAAGAGTAACACTAAAGAGAACATCACATAAGCTGGACAATGCAGTAACCCACATTCGTTCTTCCACCAACCCGTGACCCATGAATAAGATTTCCCATGTTCGAAAGGCTAGATGTAGGAAATTGGGGGACATCCTACCCATTGGAAATACACCAAGTTTGTGTCCTGCTACACTGTCCAGTGGGTGGGACCTGCAATGAGAGCAATACCTGTCTGAAAGGGAGGGCACTTCTGTGGTAAACCACTGTTTGTATTCCACTGTGTACATGCCTGTACATGCCTCGGCTGACTCCTCCCACGAATCCAGGTATAAAGGTGACTGCTCCACAGCCCCTTTGTATTTTGGACCGGTCGACCACTCGAGGCACACCTTCATTCTCTTGTTAATAAAAGCCTGTTAATTACTCGCTTAATCTCAGTCTTTTGAGTTATTGATAGCGCATCAATTTTATTAACAAGATTTTTATAATGGAGAAGATCCTCACACCAGCATGCCTGGACTTAGATCATCGGGAGGCGGACTCATCCATCAAGTTTACTCACTGGCTTAGGTGTTTCGAAAAATTCCTGACTGCCTCCGCTGCAATCAAATCGGACGAGGACAAACTGGATGTCCTGACCTCCAAAGTGAACCACCGAGTGTACTCGGTCATCCAAGACGCGACCTCGTACGCAGATGCTATCAAGCTCCTCAAGGACCAGTACACGTGCCCAGTGAACGAAGTGTACGCCAGGCACCTTCTGGGGAGTCGTAAACAACAACCTGGGGAATCGACCGAGGAATACCTTCAGGCACTGTCTGTGCTTGGCCGGGCCTGTGGTTGTAAGGATGTAAAGGCCGCCGTGTACACAGAGGAACTTATCCGGGACGCTTTTGTAGCGGGCCACAAGTCCAATTACACCCGACAGCGACTGTTGGAGCAAAGTGACCTCGACCTCAACAAGGCCTCTGAACTCGCACTATCATTGGACGCAGCCTACCGGGGCATGGATGCCTACTCCTCTGCACCGTGGACGCCGCGGGGAACGACAGCCTGGGACACGGTAGGACCGTCTCATAGCGCCGTGCCACCCCAGCCACATCCCAGCAATGGCCCAACTACCGCAGCAGTGTCCCAAGGCTAGACAGCAGTGCCCCAAGGCCAGAAATGCTACTTCTGTGGCCAGGCCAAACACCCCAGAGCGCGCTGCCCGGCGAAAAATGCGATCTGCTCGGGCTGCGGGAAGAAGGGACACTACGCCAGTGCCTGCAGGGCCAAAGCCACCCCGAACCCCAGCAGCGCCGCGTGTGGGCCGTGCGGGCTGCCATCTTGGGCCTCCCCAGCCATGTGCGAACCACCGGAACAGCAGCCATTTTGGACGCCTCCAGCCACCTGGGGATCATGGACGCCACCATCTTGGACGACAGCCGGGACGCAGCAGGTCCCCAACACCGCCTCATCTGATACCCGCAGCGACACACCAACCCCTACGCTGGCCTCCGTTACACTGGACCAAGCGAGACCGCACCAGCTGGCCAGTTCCACAATGGACATTAAGGTAAATGGTCACGAAACAATCTGCCTTTTTGACTCTGGGAGCACAGAGAGCTTCATCCACCCCGACACGGTGCGGCATTGCTCTCTCCCAGTCCTGCCTGCGCACCAGCGGATTTCTATGGCCTCCGAGTCCCAGTCGGCGGACATTGGCGGCTACTGCGTGGTGACACTCGTAGTAGATGGGACTGTGTACGATAATTTTAAACTTCTGGTCCTGCCCGACCTCTGCGCTGCCGTTCTACTGGGGTTAGATTTTCAGTGCCACCTTAAAAGTGTTACGATGGCGTACGGTGGACCCCTCCCCCCACTCACAGTCCGCAGCCAGCAGCTTCCAAATTGCCCGCCACGCACCAGGTGCAACCTCTCCACACTCAGAGTCACCCCCCCCCCCACTGTTTGCTAACCTCACCCCCGACTGTAAGCCCATCGCCACAAAGAGCAGGCGATACAGTGCCGGGGACAGGGTTTTCATTAAAACCGAAGTGGAGCAGCTCCTGAAGGAAGGGATTATTGAGGGCAGCACCAGCCCCTGGCGAGCCCAGGTTGTGGTCGTTAAGACCGGCGAGAAGCAGCGCCTGGTCATCGACTACAGCCAGACAATAAATCGCTACACCCTGCTGGACGCTTACCCACTCCCCCGCATAGCTGATATGGTCAACCAGATTGCGCAGTACCGCGTCTTCTTGACCATTGACCTGAAATCAGCGTACCACCAGCTCCCTATCCGCCCTGAGGACCGCCAGTATACTGCCTTTGAGGCAAACGGCCGCCTCTATCACTTCCTTAGGGTTCTCTTTGGTGTCACCAACGGGGTCTCCGTCTTCCAAAGGGAGATGGACCGGATGGTCGATCAAAATGCGTTGCAGGCCGCTTTCCCATATCTGGACAATGTGACCATCTGCGGCCATGACTTGCAGGACCATGACGCAAACCTCGAAAAATTCCTCTGCACCGCCAAACTCCTCAACCTGACGTATAACAAGGAGAAGTGCATATTCCGCACAACCCGCCTCGCTATCCTTGGCTGTGTTGTGGAACACGGAGTCATCGGCCCCGACCCCGACCGGATGCGTCCCCTTATGGAACTCCCACTGCCCCACTGCCTCAAGGCCCTGAAGAGGTGCCTAGGGTTTTTCTCTTATTACGCCCAGTGGGTCCCCTACTATGCGGACAAGGCCCGTCCGCTGATCAAGTCCACCTCTTTTCCCGTGATGGCAGAGGCCCGCTTAGCCTTCCACCGTATCAAGGAAGACATTGCCAAAGCCACCATGCACGCAGTGGACGAATCCATCGCCTTCCAGGTGGAAAGCGACGCGTCCGACTTTGCCCTGGCCGCTACCCTCAATCAGGCGGGGAGACCCGTGGCCTTCTTTTCACGAAACCTCCAGGGCCCGGAGACCAGACACTCCGCTGTTGAGAAGGAGGCCCAGGCTATTGTGGAGGCTGTGCGTCAATGGAGGCACTACCTGGCCGGAAAACGATTTACCCTGCTCACTGACCAGCGTTCAGTTGCTTTCATGTTTAACAACAAGCAGAGGGGCAAAATCAAAAACGACAAGATCTTGAGGTGGAGAATCGAACTTTCCACCTACAATTACGAGATCTTGTACTGGCCCGGGAAGCTCAATGAACCCCCAGATGCTCTATCGCGTGGCACCTGCGCCAGCGCGCAGATCGATAGACTGCGGGCCCTCCACAATGACATATGCCACCCGGGGGTCACCAGGTTCTTCCACTTCATCAAGGCCCGCAACCTGCCTTACTCCATTGAGGAGGTCAGGACCATGACCAGGAACTGCCAAGTCTGCGCTGAGTGCAAACCGCACTTTTAAAGACCAGACAGGGCTCACCTGATAAAAGCCACTTGCCCCTTCGAGCGCCTGAGCGTTGATTTTAAAGGGCCTCTCCCCTCCTCTGACCGCAATGTGTACTTCCTCAATATTATTGATGAGTACTCCCGTTTCCCGTTCGCCATCCCCTGCCCGGACATGACCAGTGCCACGGTCATTAAATGTCTGAACGACCTCTTCACCCTGTTCGGTTTCCCCAGCTATATCCATAGCGACCGGGGCTCATCGTTTATGCGCGACGAACTCCATCAGTACCTGCTAGCTAGGGGTATTGCCACAAGCAGGACCACCAGTTACAACCCCCGGGGGAACGGACAGGTGGAAAGAGAGAATGCGACAGTTTGGAAGGCCGCCCTGCTAGCCTTAAAGTCTAGGGGCCTTCCGACCTCCCGCTGGCAGGATGTGCTCCCCGATGCACTCCACTCTATTCAGTCACTGCTCTGCACTGCCACTAACGCCACCCCTCATGAGAAAATGTTTGTCTTCCCAAGGAAGTCCACATCGGGGACATCGCTACCGCCATGGCTGACGTCCCCAGGGCCGGTCCTACTGAGAAGACACGTGAGGACCCATAAAATGGACCCCCTGCTCGAGAGGGTCGACCTCCTCCACGCCAACCCCCAGTATGCTTACATTGCGTACCCGGACGGGCGGGAGGACACAGTCTCCATAAGAGACCTCGCACCCTCGGGGGCCGCAGTAACCCACTACCCACTACCACCCCCCCCACGATCCGATATCCAGCCCCAGCAGACGGCAGGCCTGGGCCCCGCGACCCGCTCGACATCTATGAGGACTACACACCAGTGCCCCAGCCTACGCGGGACTCGACGCCGGAAGCTTCACTACCCCTGCCGTCGCCACGTCGATCACAGCGGCAGACAAGACCTCCGGAGAGACTCCAATACACTAACTTTTAATACACTTCACCCCGCCAGACTCAATTTTAAACAAGGGGTGAATGTGGTAAACCACTGTTTGTATTCCACTGTGTACATGCCTGTACATGCCTCGGCTGACTCCTCCCACGAATCCAGGTATAAAGGTGACTGCTCCACAGCCCCTTTGTATTCTGGACCGGTCGACTACTCGAGGCACACCTTCATTCTCTTGTTAATAAAAGCCTGTTAATTACTCCCTTAATCTCAGTCTTTTGAGTTATTGATAGCGCATCAACTTCATTTACCTATTAATTTAGAGATGTGTCTACATGATAGTTTCCACAGGTTTGGATTGCAGGACATCTGATGTGGAGGATTCCTGCATAAAATGCATGCCTAGCATTATTAGATGGTGATGGACTTTTAAAAAGCCACTTTTGTAATCCTTGTAAAAAGCGTATTTCTTGACAGAATTTTGTTCTTTCACTTCTGTTATGTTCATTAATAAATTAGACATTCTTATTATGAACACAGCTAGCTTTTGCTAGTTATTTTTATTGAGCACATGTGGACTTGTACAGCATCTTGTAGAGGCTTCCATCTTGACTGCTGCCTTGTGGGTAGCCTAGTGCCTCATGGGTAATGTAGTCTTAATATATATGCAGCTGGGTAGTGTAGTCTTAATACAGCTATATACAGCTCTACGGCTCCACCTAGTGTCCACTATAGAATGACATGTTATTGATCGTTACATCCCCCTTTCTTTGAGGTTTAACAAAATCAATATCAATCAACTTTCAAGAAAACAAAGATAATATCAGTAACACTTTTGTTAGTGCTCTATAAACATAAACATTTTCAAAACAGTCAACACATTTTCAAAGCTTTACATTGTACTCAAAGATTAAGTCTATCAGGCTCTTTTACTTCACGTGTGGATCTTCTCAACACGGCTAAGTCTGATGTGTCTTCATGAGATTGTTCTGGTGGTGAATGACAAGATGCAGTTGCGGCATTGTCATCAATCTGCTCTTGTATAGATCGAGGTCTCCTTGCGATCTTTGCTTGGAGGGTTTCAGTGTTTCCTTCACTCTTCATGCCATAACTCTCAATGTAGTCAATGCACTCTCGAAAAACTGCTGGCAGCTGGATCCCATCATACAGCATAGTCCTCTCAGCAGCCTCGGCTAATGGAACACCAAAGATTGGCCTGAGGGAAGAAGGAGTATCCACCGGAACTGCTTCCTGCTCTGGTGCAGGCTTCTTCTTTTTCTTTTTCTCTTTCCACTGCTTAACAACATCTGCTGCGGTTATATCTTTGGACTTTTTCTCCTTGTGTTTTTCTTCCTTTGGCTTCTCTTTGACCTTAAAGTCTTTTTCTTTCTTCTTGGAGAAACTAGGCTTTTTGAAGACATGGATACCCTTTGGCCTTTTCATCCTTGATGGGCTCTCTGCTTCATCACCTGAGTCATCTGGTCTGCTTATGGCACAGTTTATACGGTAGACTCTTTTGACCAGTTCTAAGTCCTCACAAGCTTTGTCACCTAGTATCGAATCAAGTCTTTCAGCCACAACAGAAAACATGAGATGATGCACTTTGTCTTTGACTGTCACTTTAAGTCTGCATACACCTAAGCTATCTATTTTCTGTCCATTATAGCTCTTCAGTAGTACTGACTTTTTCTGTATTTTGGGCTTTTCTTTCATATTGTTAATGTCACTCATACTGATTAAGTTTGCTTTTGCCCCAGTGTCCAGTTTCAATGTAACTAATGCTCCATTTATCTGCAGTGGGATCATCCATTTGTCCTCTTTTACTGCATTAACTTTATGTTCAGCATTGTCTATTTCTGAGGGCTGCACATTTTCTGTATCTTTTTTGATATCGTCACATGACACCATTCCTACAAAAAATGTCTCACTTAAATCAGTGTCCTCAATCACATTAACTCGTTGCCCTTTCGTCGTTTTTACTTTTGAAAAGCATTGTTTGGCAAAGTGATTCTTTCCATTACACTTTGTGCACATTTTTCCAAAAGCTGGGCATTGTCTTAACTGGTGTTTGTAACCACAGCGTTTACAATTAAAAATTTCATCCTCCGATTGCTTTTCATTTCTGTTCTGCCCACGTTTCTTCCCCTTGTAGGACACAGCACCGACAGCAGCATTATCACTCATTACATTCGCATCATTATTGATTTCACTGAAAGTCTTCGCGTGATTTAGAGCTAGCTCGCTGGCTTGGCATATTTTCACCGCATTTTCCAAATTTAGTTCGGTTTCTCTCAACAGACGTTCCCTGACTTTTTTATCATGAATACCAAACACAATCTGGTCATGAATCATGGATGCTTTGAGCTCAGAGAAATTACATGTCTGTGCTTTCAGTTTCAGATCAGTTATAAAGCTATCAAAAGTCTCATTTTGTTGCTGTGTCCGAGAACAGAAGATGTATCTTTCATAGGTCTCATTCTTTTTGGGAGAGCAATGTGCATCAAATTTTTTTAGCACATCTTCTAATTTTTCTCTGTTCTCCGCTGGATTAAATACAAATGTATTAAATACCTCTATTGCCTGTGGGCCTGCAACCGTAAGCAGCAATGCTATCTTCCTTGCGTCTGGCTTCGTACCGAATCCGATGGCTGCAATGTAGAGTTCAAATTGTTGTTTAAAAGTCTGCCAATTGTAGTCGATTTTTTCTGTGAGATTCAAACGCTCTGGTGGCTTCAAATTCTCCATGTCGCTTTTCACAATTTTCAGCAGATCTTCACCACCCTGGTACCATGTTATTTTCATTAATAAATTAGACATTCTTATTATGAACACAGCTAGCTTTTGCTAGTTACTTTTATTGAGCACATGTGGACTTGTACAGCATCTTGTAGAGGCTTCCATCTTGACTGCTGCCTTGTGGGTAGCCTCGTGCCTCATGGGTAATGTAGTCTTAACATATATACAGCTGGGTAGTGTAGTCTTAATACAGCTATATACAGCTCTACGGCTCCACCTAGTGTCCACTATAGAATGACATGTTATTGATCGTTAGAACTTCTAGCTACTACTTTGTCCATCTACCTTTTTGTGCCTTGTACTACTTACCTCCCTTATTTCCCTTCCCACCCCCAGCCCACCTCTATTATAGAGATCACAAAGAAAGCTTTGTCACCTGCTTCAACATCTCCTGTCGCATCTCTCGTACAGGCACTGCACAGCTGTAAAGGTTGCAATAGCCCTGAACTTTCATGCTAGAGTGTTGTTGTAGGATTCCAGTGAGGACATCACATTAGATAATCAGCTGTACACAAACAACAAGCAATTCACTGGTGCATTGCAAGAGCAAATCAATTCATCTCCTTCCTCATGGACAACGGGCAGTAGTATGATGCAGTGCTGCAATTTAACTATATGCCTAATCTAGTGCTCCTGCTGGATGTTACCCGAGTAGCGAAAGTGCAGGAAATGGCTGGTTACCATGGCCTAGAAATAGTATGACGTGCCATTTTTTCAGGCACATAACAAGTGCCTAAGCATTTAATATGGGGGCCAGGAGTGGTGGGTCGGTGCTGTATTGGCCATAATGGTAAAGGTAGAAAAAGAGCCATCCAGGCTCTGCGCCTAAAACAAATCTTGTGTCCTCTTGTATACGCAAGTGGGAGCCTAACGAGGCCCCCTTTATAAAATTGGTCTGCCCTGAACGCAGCCAGTGACGGGCCGGCTACGTTCAGGAAAACATGGCCCACGTGCAACTCAACAGGTGGTCCTTAAAGGGACCACTGCAGACCAAAATGATGAGACTTAAAAAGAAATACTTAAATGTGAAGCCGGGAGGGGCAGCAGTGCTCTTCCTGGCTCCACTGCAGTGCCAAGGACTGTTGTCGACCCCCTGCCATTCGCTGACCTACCTGAGGGCCGCTGTCCACATCATTGACATGGTCTTCAGAGGGAGAAAGATGATTCGGGGTATCAGGAGTTTTAAGAGAAGCAAAAGACATCAGGCTTTATTTTTCTCTGAATAAGAAGAGACTTTGAGGTGAACTATGAGGTTTTTATGAAGTGACTTAACAAAGGTTGATCCAGGCAAATTGTCCATTATGGTGAACAGTTCAAATACCAGTGACACCAGTTAATATTCAGGAAGTTAGGAGTAGAAATAAAAGTTCAGCAGCCATTTTTCATTCCAAAGGACAAGAGTTTGTGAAGTGAGTTACCAGTAAAGGCCATTGAAGCAGACAGTATATGTGAGGGGTAGGTGAAGTTGAGGTTTATCAGAAAAATGATCTGCTTATTGAACTTTAATGGTCATTTCCTGTTCCTTTTAGAAATTAGTATGCAATTAAGCAGAGATGCGTGTTCCCAAACCTAATTCTGACAGAGCACTGTAGAACTGCTGTAAAATCTTTAATTTTACTATTACTGTAATATTAAATCCCTTGTAGGAGAGCACATAGATATCATAGAGGCTGGTATTTCTAGTCTGTCTACCTGCCCCCGCGTTTATCAGATATCGATCATTGAGAGTTGGCTAAATACCTGAGAAAAAAAATTGATAGAGGGGTATGAAAGACACAGATATATTTCCTAGACATTGGGTCCAGCCAGATGAAAAGTGTGATGAAATATGCCATTCATCAGGCACTGTATTCCCTGTGTTTAGTTTCAGTTTCACTTTCATTTCCTTACCTGTATTGTATTGTGTGTAGGGCTCCGCCCATACCTGGCCCCTACTTAAGCAAGCCCCAGTGTGTCTCACAGCAGTACAGCAGATCTCTGGATGAGAGACACTTCTCCAATGTGTATTACTTTCTGAGTTAATAAAAGCCTTGCTTTGCTCCGTTAACATCGAGTCTCGGATTCATTGAGGCACATCAATTTTATTAACTCAATTTTCAACGCAATGGACCAACTCTTGAAACCCGAACGTTTGGATTTGGACCCGCATGCTTCGGACGCATCGGCACGATTCGGACACTGGTTTAAGTGTATGGAATTCTTCCTGGACAATTCCGCAGCCATCACAGGCGCTACGGACGCTGAGAGTATGAAACTCGGAATCCTGCGGAATTGGGTAAGCCACCGGGTTTACCCCCTCATCCAAGATGCCGACACGTACCCGGCCGCCTGTGACATCCTAAAGGCGCATTACCAGCAGCCTACGAACGAGGTGTACGCTAGGCATCTGCTCGCTACTCGCACACAGCGACCTGGGGAATCGCTGGATGAGTTCCTAGTCACCCTGAAAACGCTTGGCAAAGACTGCAAGTGCCAAGATGTAAAAGTCGCAGTGTACACTGACGAGCTTGTTCGTGATGCCTTTATTGCAGGCCTCAGCTCCACTTACATCCGGCAGAGACTACTGGAAAAAACGGGATTGGACCTGAAACAGGCTGTGGACACAGCGCGATCCCTGGATGTGGCCCAGAGAAACTCGGACGCCTACTCTTCGGCCCGTGCCGCCCACGCCACCACGTGTGCACCAAGGGCGCCGCCATCTTGGAAGGCATCTTCCCCGCCCGGCAGCCCGACACCGTCGGGGCCCCGCTCTCCCCCCAGAAGCCCTACGACAGCCGCGACACGTCGGGGCCCCAACTGCTACTTCTGCGGGCAGCCGAAGCACATCAGAAACCTGTGCCCGGCAAAAGGCACCACCTGCTTTAAGTGCGGTAAGAAGGGGCACTTCGGGAAGGTGTGCAGAGGGAACCCCGCTGGAAAACCCGCCACCGCCGCATGTGCACCGTGGGAGCGGCCATCTTGGACGCCATCTTGCCCGACCTCGTGGGGTCCGCCATCTTGTGAACAGACAGCGTGGATGCCATCTTGTCTCGATCAGGGCCCTACAGTGGCATCGGTCACAGTGGACCAGACCAGACTGCACCCGCTATCCAAATCAATGGTGGACATCGAGGTAAACGGGTGCGGGGTTAAATGTTTAATTGACAGTGGAAGCACGGAGAGTTTTATCCACCCTGAACTAGCACAACAACTCTCTCTAACGGTGGGCCCTGCTCGGGGCACCATCTCTATGGCTGATAAAACCC
This sequence comes from Somniosus microcephalus, assembly GCF_052327205.1. NCBI lineage: Eukaryota > Metazoa > Chordata > Chondrichthyes > Squaliformes > Somniosidae > Somniosus > Somniosus microcephalus. The sequence goes on along the minus strand of NC_140994.1, from coordinate 220,746,965 downwards.
AAACATCGACCATTATGGGTTACTGCGCAGTACAATTGTCCGTTAACGGAACTGTATACGATAATTTTAAATTACTAATCATGAAAAATCTATGTGCGAGCGTGATCTTGGGCCTGGACTTCCAGTGCCACCACCAAAGCATCACGCTCAATTACGGTGGGTCCCAGCTGCCCCTCACAGTGTGCGGTCTGGCTACCCTGAAGGTAAAGCCGCCTTCGCTATTCGCGAACCTTACTCCCAGCTGCCGGCCAATAGCGACCAAAAGCAGGAGGTACAGCTGGGAGGACAGGCGGTTTATCGCGACCAAGGTAGACAGGCTCCTGAAGGAGCGCATTATCGAACGCAGCAACAGCCCGTGGCACGCCCAAGTGGTGGTGGTGAGGGGTAGCGAGAAGAAGCGGATGGTGATAGATTATAGCCAGACGGTTAATCTATACACCGAGCTAGACGCCTACCCGCTACCCCGCATATCCGAGATGGTGAACCAAATCGCCCAATACCGGGTGTTCTCCACCATCGACCTCAAGTCAGCGTACCACCAGCTCCCTATCAGACCAGAGGACCGCCCGTACACCGCCTTCGAGGCGAACGGACGCCTCTACCAATTCCTCAGAGTCCCCTTTGGGGTGACGAATGGGGTCTCGGTCTTCCAGAGGGAGATGGACCACATGGTCGATGACCACCACTTGCAGGCAACCTTCCCCTACCTCGACAACATCACCATCTGCGGTCACAACCAGCAGGATCACGACTCGAACCTCGAGAGGTTCCTGAAAACCGCACAAAAACTCAACCTCACTTACAACGAGGACAAGTGCGTTTTCAACACCACGCGCCTCTGCATACTAGGCAGCGTGGTGGAGAATGGGGAAATCGGACCAGACCCCGACCGATTGCGCCCCCTATGGGAGCTCCCACTGCCCAACACTCCCAAAGCCCTGAAAAGGTGCCTGGGGTTATTTTCTTAACATGCCCAATGGGTCCCCAACTACTCCGACAAAGCCCACCCCCTCTTGAAAGCATCCTCTTTTCCGCTCTCTGCTGAGGCCCACGCCGCCTTCAAAAGCATTAAGCGGGATATTGAGCGGGCCACACTACAGGCAGTGGATGAGAACACTCCCTTTCAAGTGGAAAGTGATGCGTCTGACTTTGCCTTGGCGGCCACCCTCAACCAGGCGGGGCGGCCCGTAGCTTTCTTCTCGAGGACCCTCCAAGGGCCCGAGATCAGACACTCCTCCGTGGAAAAGGAGGCCCAAGCCATCGTGGAGGCAGTGCGCCACTGGCGGCACTACCTAGCCGGCAAACGCTTCACCCTACTTACCGACCAGCGGTCGGTAGCGTTTATGTTCAATAATAAACAGAGGGGGAAGATTAAAAATGATAAGATTCTTAGGTGGCGGATCGAGCTCTCCACCTTCGAGTATGACATCATTTACCGGCCAGGGGCCCTTAACGAATCCCCCGACGCACTCTCACGAGGGATGTGTGCCAGCGCCACCGGGGATCGGCTACAGACCCTCCACAACGACCTCTGCCACCCAGGGGTCACACGGCTGTTCCACTTCATAAAGTCCCGCAACTCACCCTACTCGATTGAGGAAGTTCGGTCTCTGACCAGGAACTGCCGCACTTGCGCTGAGTGCAAGCCTCGGTTCTACCGCCCAGATAGAGCCCACTTAATCAAAGCTACTCGGCCCTTTGAGCGGCTCAGCTTAGATTTCAAGGGCCCCCTCCCGTCAGTCGACCGCAATGTTTACTTCCTGAACATTGTGGACGAATACTCCCGTTTCCCATTCGCCTTCCCCTGCCCAGACATGACCAGCGCCACGGTGATTAAATGCCTCAACAGCCTGTTCTGCCTGTTCGGTATGCCGAGCTACATCCATACGGATAGGGGGGCGTCCTTCATGAGTGAAGAGCTACGCCAGTACATGCTGTCCAGGGGGATCGCCACGAGCTGTACCACCAGCTACAACCCCCAGGATAACGGCCAGGTGGAGCGAGAGAACGGGACAGTATGGAAAGCAGTCACTCTAGCTCTAAGGACCAAGGGCCTCCCTATCTCCCGCTGGCAGGAAGTCCTCCCAGATGTGCTCCATTCGATACGGTCGCTATTGTGTACTGCCACTAATGCCACGCCTCATGAACGAATGTTTGTCTTTCCCTGGAAATCCACCTCAGGCATATCCATGCCATCATGGCTCTCCACCCCAGGTCCGGTATTTGTACGAAGGCATGTGAGGGGCCACAAGACGGACCCCCTCGTGGAGTCAGTGCACCTACTCCACGCCAACCCCCAATACGCGTATGTCCGGCACGCCGACGGAAGGGAGGACACCGTGTCCATAAAAGACGTCGCCCCAGCCGGCAACGACAACAACCACGACAACAACAGCAACAACGATCACAGCAATTCTTAACCACCCACTATCCTTTCATCACCCCCAGAAGAACATCAACCAACGGTGCCCCCACCAACTACCCCTTCAACAACCCTGGCGGCGCCCCCGGCAGAGACCCAGGAGGCCACCAGGGACACCCAGCCGACACCCGCGGCACCACAACAGCTATGTCGGTCACAGAGGACTATCAAACCCCCGAACAGACTAAATCTGTAGAAGAGGTGAATGTGATGAAATATGCCATTCATCAGGCACTGTATTCCCTGTGTTTAGTTTAGTTTCAGTTTCATTTCCTTACCTGTATTGTATTGTGTGTAGGGCTCCGCCCATACCTGGCCCCTACTTAAGCAAGCCCCAGCGTGTCTCACAGCAGTACAGCAGATCTCTGGATGAGAGACACTTCTCCAATGTGTATTACTTTCTGAGTTAATAAAAGCCTTGCTTTGCTCCGTTAACGTCGAGTCTCGGATTCATTGAGGCACATCAAAAAGTACGGGTAATTTCCAGTCTTGTACATTCCTATGTTCAAATCTGCTTCATGGCCATGAATTAGCTAGTCTGCAAAAATTGTAAAACACTTTCTTTAATGCTAATATAACTTCAAATAATGCAAGTTTCATCTTTATCCAAAATTTAGCAAATCTCTATTATTTACCTACTCCTGGATGCTGGGTTAGTTGAGCCCCAAGTAACCTCTGATGTATCAGTGAAGCTAGGATGGAAGGATCTTCAAAATATCTTCATTTACCAATTTTTGTTTGACAATATTCCAAAAGCCCGATACAGAACCTACTTAACGAGTTGAAAGGATTGTCTCCGAAGTTGTACTTTCAAGCCCAGACATTTGGGGGAAGATTTCTTCTGTACACTCTGCCGCAAAATCGTAAATACATTCTTTATGCAGGGATTTATAATTCGAAGCAAAGATCGTTCTCCATACGTGTTTAATGGAAATGTTGACAACTTTTCTTCCCACCCAATAACTAAATTAGGGTTATTTCATTATAAAACACTCTGGCTGTGAAAATATGAAACTGGAACCACTGACAGTAAGGCTCTCTATTTGAGGTAATAGCAAAATACTGCGGATGCCGGAAATCTGAAATAACAGAAAATGCTGGAAATACTCAGCAGGCCAGGCAGCATCCGTGGAGAGAGAAACAGAGTTAACGTTTCAGGTCTGGGACCCTTCATCAGAACTGGAAAAAGCTGGAGATGTAACAGATATTAAGCAGGTGCAGAGACGGGGGGGGGGGGGGTTAGGAGGGGAGGAAGGAATAGAAAGAACATCCTATACTTTTGTAAGAGGCAGGAAAGATAAAATGTTGCAAATGGGAATGGCAAAAATCATACTGCATGAAAAATGGGGGCAGGGATAATTATCTGAAATTGTTGAACTCAATGTTGAGTCCAGCAGGCTGCAAAGTGCCCAATTGAAAGATGAGGTGCTGTTCCTCGAGCTTACGTTGAGCTTCATTGGAACAATGCAATAGCCCGAGGACAGAGAGATCAGAGTGGGAGTGAAGTGGTGAATTAAAGTGACAGGTGACCGGAAGCTCAGGGTTACCCTTACGGACTGAACGGAGGTGTTCCGCAAAGCAGTCGCCCAATCTGCATTTGGTCTCCCCAATGTAGAGGAGACCGCATCGTGAGCAGCGAATACGGTATATTAAATTGCAAGAAGTACAAGTAAATCGCTGTTTCACCTGGAAGGGGTGTTTGGGGCCCTGGACAGTGGGAAGGGAGGAGGTAAAAGGGCATGTGTTGCATCTCCTGCGCTTGCACGGGAATGTGCCAGGCGAAGGGGAAGGGCTGTTGGGGGTGATTGAGGAGTGGACCATGGTGTCGCGGAGGGAGCGGTCCCTTCGGAATGCTGAAAGGGGAGGTGAGGGGAAGATGTGTTTGGTGGTGGGATCACGTTGGAGGTGGCGGAAATGGCGGAGGATGATCCGTTGAATGTGGAGGCTGGTGGGGTGAAATGCTTAATATCACAGAATCACAGAATCACAGAAACCCCACAATGCAGATAGAGGCCATTTCGGCCCATCGAGCCTGCACCGACACATATCCCACCCGATTCCCCGTAACCCCTACACCAACATGTAACCCCACGTATTTAATCCCCTAACACTAAGGGTCAATTTATCATGGCCAATCAACCTAACCCGCACATCTTTGGACTGTGGGAGGAAACCGGAGCACCCGGAGGAAACCCACGCAAACACGGGGAGAATGTGCAAACTCCACACAGACAGTCACCCGAGGCCGGATTCGAACCCGGGCGTCTGGCGCTGTGAGGCAACAGTGCTAACCACTATGCCACCGTGCTGCCCTATCTGTTACATCTCCAGCTTTTTCCAGTTTCCTGCCTCTTGCAAAAGTATAGGATATTCTTTCTATTCCTTCCTCCCCTCCTAACCACCACCCCCCCATCTCTGCACCTGCTTAATATCTGTTACATCTCCAGCTTTTTCCAGTTCTGATGAAGGGTCCCAGACCTGAAACGTTAACTCTGTTTCTCTCTCCACGGATGCTGCCTGGCCTGCTGAGTTTTTCCAGCATTTTCTGTTGTTATTTCAGATTTCCAGCATCCGCAGTATTTTGCTATTATATTAGTGTTTGGTTCACTGCCACCTCTCTTCTAGTAATGCCTACCTTGAAGAAGTTCTGCTCTTCTCTCCCTCCTTCTCTATTCAACCTTATTCATCTTCATTGCTTTCAGTTTCCCTTCTCGTTTTTGATCAGGTATCTGCCAAGACTCGGTTTCACAGCCACATCTCTTTCCTCAGTAACTGTCTCTGGTTCAGAGTTATTCCACGTGGATTCCAACTAAACTTCCACCCTTCATGTTTTGGATCCACCCAGGATTACAAATATCTCCTCGATATTCATCGTTCTTCGAACTACTGCTCTCGCCGCATCTTGAGATCCACGCTCAACGCCATGCGCCACCACATGAACAACCTCGACCTCTCTCTTCAGCAGCACCGACGCACTCTATTTCAATGCTGTCTGGGTCCACAGTTCCATTTCATCCTTCGACTCATCCGACGCTTCAACAAAAAACTTTTTTTCTTCCTTTTCTGATGTCAAGGATCGCAAGCTTCATCAACTCGTGGACACCAACACCCCCCCAGAACCTTCTTCCCCATTACTTTCCTGCGATCTGATCCCTTCTTCCAATCTCACCCCCTGCCATGTTTTCACTATCCCCTCTGACCTTCCCCTCTCTGACCCCAGACGATCAGTCCTCAGCAAAAGCCTGAGCTTCATCCCCTTACGCCCCCATCTGAATGAATTTCGAGCTCGGCACGAGGCTGAGCTCTTCTTCCGTCGCCTTCATCTCCGTGCCCACTTCTTTGGCCAGGAGTCTTCCCCCCGCACAGCTGACCCTTTCTCCCGCTTTCTAAATTCTCGTTCTACTTGGACCCCTCCCTCTGGCCTCTTACCCTCTCTAGATCTTTTCATTGCTAACTGCCGACGTGACATCAGCCGGCTCCATTTCTCTGCTCCCCTCACTCACTCCAACCTAACTCCCTCTGAACTTGCAGCACTCCATTCCCTCCGATCCAACCCTAACATTATCATTAAACCTGCTGATAAGGGTGGTGCTGTTGTTGTTTGGCGAACCGACCTCTACCATGCGGAAGCTGAATGCCAACTCTCCAACACCTCCTCCTACCTCCGCCTGGACCATGACCCCACTAGCAAACATCAAGCCATTGTTTCCATGTGTGTCACTGACCTCATCTCCTCTGGAGATCTTCCCTCCATGGCCGCCAACCTCATAGTCCCCCAACCCCGCACAACCCGCTTCTACCTCCTTCCCAAGATCCACAAACAGGACTGCCCTGGTAGACCCATCGTTTCAGCCTGTTCTTGCCCCTCGGAACTTATCTCTTCCTATCTCGACTCTTTTTTTCTCCCCTTGTCCAGTCTCTTCCCACCTACATTCGCGACTCTTCCGACGCCCTCCGCCACTTTAACAGTTTCCACTTTCCTGGCCCCAACCGTCTCCTTTTCACCATGGACGTACAATCCCTCTACACCTCCATCCCCCACCAGGATGGCCTTCGGGCGCTCCGTTTCTTCCTTGAACAGAGGCCCAACCAGTCCCCATCCACCACCACCCTCCTCCGCCTGGCTGAACTTGTTCTCACATTGAACAACTTCTCCTTTGATTCCACTCACTTCCTCCAAATTAAAGGTGTTGCTATGGGAACCCGCATGGGCCCTAGCTATGCCTGCCTGTTCATGGGATATGTGAAACATTCTTTGTTCCAGTCCTACTCAGGTCCCCTCCCTCACCTCTTTTTCCGGTACATCGATGACTGTATTGGTACCGTTTCCTGCTCTCGCCCTGAACTAGATAAGTTCATTCACTTTACTTCCAATTTCCACCCTTCCCTCACCTTCACATGGTCCATCTCCGACTCTTCCCTTCCCTTCCTTGACTTCTCCATCTCCATTTCTAGTGATCGGCTTTCAACAAACATCCACTACAAGCCCACCGACTCCCACAGCTACCTGGACTACACTTCCTCCCACCCCGCTTCCTGTAAGGACTCTATTCCATTCTCCCAGTTTCTCCGTCTCCGCCGCATCTGTTCTGACGATGCCACCTTCCATACTAGTGCTTCTGACATGTCTTCCTTTTTCCTCAACCGAGGATTCCACTCTACCGTGGTTGACACGGCCCTTGACCGTGTCCGTTCTATTTCCCGCACTTCTGCTCTCACCCCTGCCCCTCCCTCCCAGAACCACGATAGGGTTCCCCTTGTCCTCACCTTTCACCCCACCAGCCTCCACATTCAACGGATCATCCTCCGCCATTTCCGCCACCTCCAACGTGATCCCACCACCAAACACATCTTCCCCTCACCTCCCCTTTCAGCATTCCGAAGGGACTGCTCCCTCCGCGACACCCTGGTCCACTCCTTAATCACCCCCAACAGCCCTGCTCCTTCACCTGGCACATTCCCGTGCAAGCGCAGGAGATGCAACACATGCCCTTTAGCTCCTCCCTTCCCACTGTCCAGGGCCCCAAACACCCCTTCCAGGTGAAACAGTGATTGCAATTTAATATACTGTATTCGCTGCTCACGATGCGGTCTACTCTACATTGGGGAGACCAAATGCAGATTGGGCGACCGCTTTGCGGAACACCTCCGTTCAGTCCGTAAGGGTGACCCTGAGCTTCCAGTCGCCTGTCACTTTAATTCACCGCTTCACTCCCACTCTGATCTCTCTGTCCTCGGCCTATTACATTGTTCCAATGAAGCTCAACGTAAGCTCGAGGAACAGCACCTCATCTTTCGATTGGGCACTTTGCAGCCTGCTGGACTCAACATCGAGTTCAACAATTTCAGATAATTATCCCTGTCCCCATTTTTCATGCAGTATGATTTTTGCCATTCCCATTTGCAACATTTTATCTTTCCTGCCTCTTAAAAAAGTACAGGATGTTCTTTCTATTCCTTCCTCCCGTCTCTGCACCTGCTCAATATCTGTTACATCTCCAGCTTTTTCCAGTTCTGATGAAGGGTCCCAGACCTGAAACGTTAACTCTGTTTCTCTCTCCACGGATGCTGCCTGGCCTGCTGAGTATTTCCAGCATTTTCTGTTGTTATTTCTCTATTTTAGGTATTTTTTTCTCTTTTTAAAAAAAATCTTCCAGCGGGATGTTATGAAAACGATCCTTTTGCCGGGAATCAAATATTTTAACCTAGTGTCTCAACACAAACCAATGTTGCCGCTTGAAATGGCAACACGATCTTTTGAGACGCTCCCTAAAATAGCTGTTCGTTTCAATGGTTGGCGATTAAGTGGCAGTGACAAACATCCTAAAATAAAATTAAGTACCACGGTACAGAACCAGTGACATGTTTATCTTGCATCTGGCTGTAAGTAAACCAGTTTGCCAAGAAAGCTATGCAATGGGGTGGGGGGATCGGGGGCGGGGCGGGGGGTTCTTTGTAACTAGTTCATTACAACGTGAAATTGAGAGTGAGAGATTGTTAATTACATGAAGTGTGATGGGAATCGGAGCCCCACATGTTTTGGAGGCAGGCACTGGCACTTCTGTGAATGCTGCAAATTCCCTGACACTATGAAGCATTTTTTCAGTAATTACAGCCGAGATTGGGATAATATGAAGAAACGGCGATGCGTTTACTCGCTCCATCATAAATCATTACTCAAAAACAGATACAAAAATCCGCCACAAGTGATGTTTGTGAAGTTTGACAGCTCCACAAGACCTGGAGAAAAGCTTCAAATTACACCAGTAATCCTCAGTATTGACTACTGTACGTTTAGCAAATCCTTTCATTAGATGAGGGTTCAGTATCGTCAAGTTCTTTTTGAAGGTCAAGCATTTCATTGAACCTTTATTTTAATTCCGGTTATTTTTTCCCCCCAAATTCTAAATGGATTTTTCACCATAATCCGAAGTGTAATCACGTTTATTTCAGTGCTGTAGAATGTATTCTTCCTTGGGATCATTTGACGTCAAATGTTGTTTAAGATGAAAGAAGTATAATTAAACATTAAAATTCCTGAAGGCATCTGATTTCTGATGAGTTCTCGGCTGCCGATAGTGCGGGGAACGAGCAGCTCGCTGTCGGGCAGAATCGCTTTGGTGTGTGCAGGGCGCCTTCTACCGGAGACTGCTAAATTTCCACTCGTTCAAACCTGAGGTGGTGCAGAGAGGTGAACTTAAAACACCTGCAGTTTAATTTATGTAATCGGTAGGTTTCCCAATTAACCTGCTTTTCTTGTGTCACAGATAGAAAGGAATTCTCTCTCTTCATTCAGATCTTAATTAAAAGCGGTTCGAGATACTTCTGTCGATTACAGTATTGAGCAAATGGAACTGTGACAAAGATTCTGGCATGATTTTCTGCATTTTTAAAATTTCCACAGGAATTTGACATCGTTTTATCATGTAATGAAATATTCTGTTGTTTTTAAGTAGAGTTGCCTAGTTAATGAAATACTAGACTCTGCATTGCACAACCCCAGCAATTGTCCCTTTCTTTATTGTACAGTTGTTGGACTCTGCAGTCTGCTGGTCTGTTCACAGTAACTGCACTAATTTACAACAGCAATGAGATTATGCAAGGCTATTTTTAAAATTCTGCATAAGGTAACATGGTAGGTTGATGGCCTGAGCCTGTGATCTTTCCATATGACGAGTCATTGATCTCCAGCACGTGCTACAGAGAGCTGAGGCCAGCCACTTCCCAATAGGGAGGAGGGACCGGCGGCGCTGTGCTCACACACTATTTTTGGAACTGCACTTGGTAGCCTTCAGGTTAGTCCTGGACTTAGTATATCGTGGCTGAACAGATGTAAACTCCAGGCTACAGGAACTCCATGTGAATGTTTTGAATGGGTATCACTGCTCCTGTAGCGGTCTGCTTGTAAATTTGCTTGGCTTTTGAACAACTATATGATCAATTAGTGGTGGGACGATTGGTTGGGTCTTCCAATAAACACTTCCATTTTCCTGAGTTTAATTGAATACAGCAATTACAATAAATAGTATGTGTTTCAGAAGGTCAACTTTGTACCACTTTAAACCTGAAGCTTTGACTGGCTCAGTTGGTATTTCAACTTGTGATGAGGTACTAAGCCAAAGAGACCAAGAAGGTCCAAGCTTTATATTGATCACTTGATCTCTGCCAAGGTTACAATTGGGTGTGCTACAAATCATTTGAGTATCCTCGGGTTAAGGATGTGAAAAATTGGCTAGAGTTCCCCTTTGCAGAGACCTCCTCTCCAAAGTACATGTTGGGACATCAAGGGGGATATGTGAGTTTTGGAGTAGACTGTTCCAAGTTGCTCCAGGCACTGTGCCTGCTCCATGACCATGCCCTTTCTGGATAGCAATTTCTCCTTCACTAAAAGCAGTTTTGAATTTTCCAGATCAAATATTTATACCTCAATTAAAAACCAGACGTTTATGAAAATGATATGAGATTCAGAAAGTTAAGCAAAAAGGAGATGCAGTTTCCTTAACGATAGATCATTTTGATGTTTGTGAAGTAGCATCATGGAAGACATCTGTGACTCTGGGTTTGTCAGGGGAACATTTGTGACATTGGATTATTTTTATCCAGCTTAAGGAGGACTTTTTAAAAGGTAAATTATTATTGAAGATGTCATACCCTTGGGTCAATATTCCATGTATGTAGAAATAAAGTGGTGAAGTCTTGCATCATGAGCGTTATCTAATGGGCTAGATAATCCATGCTCTGTGCCTCACTACATCTACACAGACCTATACATTTTCAGTCTGTATTCAATCTGTGAGTACATTCTACATAGAAAGATAGGAGCACATTCTACATAGAAAGATAGGAGCAAGAGTAGGCCATTCAATGCGATCATGGCTGATCATCCAAATTCAGTACCTTGTCCCTGCTTTCTCCCCATATCCCCATATCCCTTGATCCCCTTAGCCTTAAGAAATATATCTAACTCCTTCTTGAATATATTTAATGAATTGGCCTCAACTGTCTTCTGTGGTCGAGAATTCCACAGGTTCACCACTCTCTGGGTGAAGAAATTCCTCCTCATCTCTCTCCTAAATGGCTTACCCCTTATCCTTAGACTGTGACCCCTGGTTCTGGACTCCCCCGCCATCGGGAACAGCCTTCCTGCATCTAGTCTGTCTAGTCCTGTTAGAATTTTATAAGTTTCAATGAGATCCCCTCTCATTCTTCTAAACTCTAGCGAATATAAGCCTAATTGACCCAATCTCTCTTCATACGTCATTCCTGCCATCCCAGGTATCAGTCATCTATCCCACTTAAATAATCTACTGTTGATATGCAAGTTGACCCTAAATTATTAATCTTTTTTCCCCTATAATTGTCTCCCCTTCTCGCTTGAAGACATTGATTCAGTTATTGGGTTAAGGCTCTACAGGTGTCAGGCACCCTTCAAGGCCTTGCTGAAGTGACCATTGTTAATATGTAAGCTTTTATGGTGAATATTAGCAGGCTATCTGGTTTATGGAGCCTAATCCTGTCCTTGCCTATTATTCACATGCACACTTTGAACAGAGATTTCTGTATATTCATCAGCAATGGGAACTGGCTGCTTTCTCTCTTCCCCTCCCCCCTGCTCTTAATCAGGGATGTTAGAACTAACTGTAGTGCCCCTACTGAGTGCTGTTAATTGAACACAGACCAAAGATCAAACCCAGTCTCTAAGATGCATACAGTGATCACTCTGAGCCATTGAGATAACCTTAAATAACTTTTAGTGCTCTTGAGCTTTATTTTATTAAAAACAAGCTCCCAGTCTAGAACTTTAGTACATAATCTAGGCTGATACGCAAGTGCAGTACTGGAGGAGTGCTGCATTGTTTGAGGTGCCATCCTTTGGACGAGATGTCAAACCAAAGCCCCATTTGTCTGTTCCAGTGCAACCCATGGCACTATCTGAAGAGGAGAGGGGAATTCTTCTAGTGTTCTTCCATCACCAAACATAGGTTAGCTGGTTATTGCTGTTTGTGGGACCTTGCTGTGAGCAAAATGGCCCCACTTTTACTCAATAGTGCTGCAGAATTTAATTCATTGCATATGAAGTGCTTCATACTGTTTGATAGACATGATGAGGCACTATACAATTGCAATCCTTCCTTTAGTTAGGAAAAGCCTGTGTCATGCTATATGTCATTTTGTATCTGTTATGCTAGCAACTAAATGTACTTCTCAGTGCTTTCCAAACTTCTTGTCCTCAAATTGGGGAAGAATTAGAGTTCTAATTTTCACTCCCCATAAAATGCTGAGTAATAATGGGATTCAGATAGCCTGGGATTCGGCAGCCCTTTGTAGCTTGCCAGGTGAGCTTGGACAATGACTGCCTGTTTGATTGAGGGGCATCACAGCTGAGGCCTATTCTATCATCACTTGTGTCTATGCATTCACACTTTCAGGTGTGTGGGTTGGGCGGTGTCACTGGATAGTGAACCCCCATGTCATTTTCAGCAAATGCAATGTTAGATTAGAACAGAATTTAGGGACACAGAAAGCCAAGTGTACAGTAAGCCAAATATAACTTGGGGTTTTAGGACACCATACATTTAAGTGAAAGTTCATTTCTCTTTTTCTCCCAATTTTGTTGGTATACTCGGAAGAAAAGACAGGTTTATTCATATTGCATTCTTGGAGTTGACATGTTTGAGATCACATACTTGTTGAAGTATGGCTTCCTTGCACACTGCTTGTCTCTGGGGTAGGTGAAACATAAATGACCTCCAAGCCCTTTTGAGCGGGCATGTTCATGACGCACCGACCTCACTACTCCTTAAAAAAGCACAATAAATTCATGACGGAAATTATTTTGGCATAAACTTACAAAACTGACCCATAAATTTACATACTCTCGAGTGAAAAGAAGGGAAGAGCGAGAAAGATTGGGAGAGAAAGGAGAATACACACACAGATGGAAGCTACTCATTAAGGAAGGAGGAGAAACAGGCTCCCCACCCCTCAATTCAGGGTAGAAGGAAGGAGACTGGTTTGACGCAAGAAGCTGAGGGAGAGGAGTCTAGTTCTGCTGGAATTGCAAAGGACATTGTAAAGGAAGTGAGTGTATGATTCATCTGTTTGACTAATGTCTGATGTTAAAATGCAATATATCTTGCATCTCACTGTGCAATGCCACAGAAGTCCAATTCTTAAGTAAAATTTCAGCGATGATACTGAGGATGGCTGGCTCAGGGCACGGCAGGACCCACTGCAGTCTTCTGTTCATCAATTAGCCACTTGTGATGAGTTGGGGATGATCTGTCCCAGATGACATAAGTGAAGCAGATTGGATGAAACCCAAAGTAAATGTCCTAACTGTTTATCTTTACAGCAGAGTTCTGTGATTTTAGTTGGTAGGCATGAATGCTGTTTCAGCAGGTTTGAGTGGTGACATGGCTTTGATGCTGTTCTGAATATTCATTGCAACTGTTCATCAAAAATACTTGATCAGCAGAGTGTGAACATTGTAGCGGCGGCTGATGACTTTGCAGTAATGTACTGATAAAGTAAGATTTGTTGCAAGAAAAGTTCAACTAGGACACTAGCAACTAGCAACAATGCACAATGTCAAAGGTGATGGGACCTAATTTAGAATCATCTCCTCTGCTGAATTCCTGATCTCAGCTACATCACAGTGGGAAAGTGCTATATATAGGCTAGGCACCTCTCCATAGCGAATGAGAGAAAATTATTGGGATAATCAGAAAATGGAAATGACAGTCATCAACTAGGCTGCTATCCTGTAGCTCCTAGGAGCTGATTGAGAGTAATACCGGTGACAGACATTGGATCAAGTCACTCACTTGCTCTTCTGGCTGAAGGTGATGGCTGTACTGGGGAGATGAGAAGGCTAAAAATTGAGGGGACATAAGAGAGTAAATATCCAGTTGTATAAAAATGGCTACAAAGTAAACTTGTGTGAAATTTCATGGTTTGTCACTTCTAAAATACATCGGTGGGGGGGGAATTTTGCCGGTGCTCGGGGTGGGTTTGGAGGCGGGACATCTGGCAAAATTGCAAAGATTGACAGTGGGTCGGAAACCCGCTGTCAACCCGCCTCTGGACTATCTTCCCAGGTATCGGGTCCCCGATTTGCGCATGGATCTGACACCTAGCGGTGGGAAGAAGATTATAGGCACTTAACTGCTTGTTAATAGGTCGTTAACAGGCAGTCAAGAGGCTTTTTGCAATTTTGGCAGGTCTACTGCAGGCATCCCGACATCCGGACACCACGCCAGGTAAGTGTGGCGTGCTGTGGGTTTATTGTAATGTTTCTGCATTGATGATGGCTGCAGAAGTGGTGTGAAGGATCCAATGGTACACTGGTGAGTTTCAGAGGTAAGAAAATATTGTAAAAATCATTTTTAATGTATTTAGACTTTTCTGTAGGTGACAAGTTTTGAATTGTTTGTGTAGTCCCAAATCATTGGGAGAACCTCTCTCACCAGTAACAGATTGTTTCTGTAACCTCACCTGCAACTGCCATCTGTTCTAGCCTAAGGAGGGAGTCACTGGAGAGCCTGGATGCAAGGGCACACCTTTGTACAGTGATTGTCAGTGTTTGCAGCACCTCAATGCTGTCAAACACTGAAAAATCAGCTGTCAAAAAAAAATTGTGTGTGACCCCTTTAAGAAAACCGGCAGATGACGCGTCATCAACTGACATTATCTGACATTGGCTTTCTTTTAATTGATTGGCAAGCCCGCAGGGCAGGCTTAACAAGGCGAATTGATGCAAAATCCTGCCTGTGCGTCGGACGTCGTCGGGGGCAGGATTGGAACCCGGAAGGCATCTTTCCCGCCCCCCAAGCCGCATCGAGAGGAAAAATCACGGCCATTGCGTCCAAGTACAGTACAGTGCAGTTTTGCAGGGGGGAATAGAACCTTGTTCCATCTGTACAAGTATTGATGGTTTACCAGCAGGCTACATATGACATCACCAGCAGGATAGGGATGGACACTGTTGGAAATTGCATAGGAGAGTAAACCATTATTAAATGATACTTGCAGCATATCTGGAAAGTCAATACAACAGAATTCACTTGATTACAGAACATATATTTGCACTACCTCAGATAAACAAATATAGCAAAAGAAACAACACCACTAACTGCTGAGCTGGGAGTACACTGCTTGTGATATGCCCCCTCTAGTTTTGAGACTTCAAAGGGTGTGGTACAGAGGGAGAAAAGACGCCTTCCGTAGTTTAACTCCATCCAAATGCAACACTCATATATTTGTACATATTGTCAGTCACTTTAAATTGTAAATTGATTGATCTCTGGATAAAGCAAGTCGTTCATAGTGGTTTCTACTTTATGATCAAAATGTATTTGCACAGCAATAATACCTTTTTAAAGTGACATTTTTCATACCAGTCATCAAAGTGTATCTTTTCCACCATGTAGAAAACATGTCAGCAAAGAGAGAGACAGCTGAAACATTCCCTCTTGGTATTCACTAATCAAATCTGAAGTAACCAAGCACATCTCATAAACAGATAATAGACTTATGATTTGAAATCGGACAGAAGCTCGATCATTCATAATCCGCTCGCCTTATTTTATGAGGTTCTAAAGTGGTATTTATATGTTGGATCCTCACTGTCGGCGATATTTTAAAAGCTAAACTGATATAAAGAATTATGCTTAATATCTCTCACTGCTCTGTGCATAAGAAGAAACCAAGAAGTTGGGAGGTTGACCGATTCCCAGTGTCCAAAATGTTTTTCTTCCTATGCATTGAGGAATAGAAGTGAAAGGCCAGGCCCATCAAACTTGAAAAGAAAGAACTGCATCTATATAACGATAGCAAAATACTGCGGATGCTGGAAATCCAAAATAACAACAGGAAACGCTGGAAAAAACCAGCAGGCCAGGCAACATCTGTGGAGAGAGAAACCGTTAACATTTCAGGTCGAAACCTTTCTTTAGAACTGAGAAAAAAAGCAGGAAATGAGACAGATTGTCTCATTTCCTGCTTTTTTTGCATCTATATAACACCTTGTTACATCTCTGAGAAGCACCTCAAAATGCTTCACGCAAATTGGCCCGGAATTTACGGTGGGTAATAACCGCAAACTAACGGCATTTGCCGTTATTACCCCTCTGACACTGACCGCAACTTCAGAACTTAACCCATGCGCATCTAACTGCGGAAATCCTGATGATGCAGTCAGTCATTCACTGCTCCAACACTGGCTGCACTGTGACATCCCCCTCCCCCCACGCATGTGAAACTGACGTGGGCTTTTCTGTGGTAATATATGCCTATTAAATACCCCATTAAATGTTCAGCCTTGTTGGATTAGGTGTAACTAGGGTCTTAACAGTGTATTGGCTGCTAATCAAATGTTATGGTCCTGAAAAATTAATTCTTACATTTGTGGAGTGTCTAATTTATCCATTATGATAAAAATTAGAATTTTTAAAAGACTTAAGTCTGTTCATGATACTTCAGGTTCTACCTTATCCCCATGTGAGAATCCCAATCTTGGTTTCGCTCTCTGTAACATTTTTAAAAAGTCAGGATAAAAGCAGCTTCTCGTTTATATCACTTTGGAGATTGTTGAGGGAGATGGCTTTTTGGGGGAAGACAGCAGCAGTCAACTCCCTGGACGGGAGAAAAGAGTGGGAGAGCTATAGTAATAGGGGATTCTATTTTAAGGGGAATAGATAGGTGTTCCTGTGGCCGCAAACGAGACTCCAGGATGGTATGTTGCCTCACTGGTGCAGGGGTCAAGGATGTATCGGAGCAGCTGCAGAGCATTTTGGAAGGGGAGGGTGAACAGCCAGTTGTCGTGGTGCATATAGGTACCAACGATCTAGGTAAAAACCGGGATGAGGTCCTAAAATCTGAATATAGGGAATTAGGAGGTAAATTTAAAAAATAGGACCTCAAAGGTAGTAATCTCAGGATTGCTACCAGTGCCACATGCTAGTCAGAGTAGGAATAGAAGGATATTTCAGATGAATATGTGGCTAGAGGAATGGTGCAAGGGGGAGGGATTCAAATCCTGGGACATTGGAACCAGTTCTAGGGGAGGTGGGAGCAGTACAAACTGGACGGTTTGCATCTGGGCAGGACTGGGACCAATGTCCTAGGGGGGGTGTTTGCTGGTGCTGTTGGGGAGGGTTTAAACTAAAATGGCAGGGGGTTGGGAACCTGTGCAGGGAGACAGAGGAAAGGGAAATGGATAGAAGCAAAAGACAGGAAGGAGAAAAGCAAAAGTGGCAGTCAGAGAAATCAAGGGTTTAAATTAAACATGGCCACAGTAAATAATAATTCTAAAAGGTCTAAGAGTGTTGAAGACACAAAGCCTTCAGGCTTGTTTTTTTTATGCGAGGAGCATTCATAATAAGGTGGATGAATTAGCTGCGCAAATGTAAATGGATATGATATGATTGAGATTACGGAAACATGGCTCCAGGGTGACCAAGGCTGGGAACTCAACATCCAGGGGTATTCAATATTCAGGAAAGACAGGCAAAAAGGAAAAGGAGGTGCGGTAGCATTGCTGGTTGAAGAGGAAATTAACACAATAGTAAGGAAGGATATTAGCTCTGATGATGTGGAATCTGTAAGTGTAGAGCTGAGAAATACCAAGGGGCAGAAAACATTAGTGGGAGTTGTATACAGACCTGCAAACAGTAATGCAGAGGTTGGGGATGGCATTAAACGGAAAATTAGAGAAGTGTGCAATAAGGGCACAGCACTCATCATGGGTGACTTTAATCTACATATAGATTGGGTTAACCAAATTAGTAGCAATACTGTGGAGGAAGAATTCCTGGAGTGTATACGGGATGGTTTCCTGGACCAATATGTCGAGGAACCAACTAGAGATCAGGCCATCTTAGACTGGGAATTATGTAATGAGAAAGGAATAATTAGCAATCTTGTTGTGTGAGGCCCTTTGGGGGCAGAGCGATCATAATATGATAGAATTCTTCATTAAGATGGAGAGTGAAGTAGTTGACTCAGAGACTAGGGTCCTGAACGTAAATAAAGGAAACTACGATGGCATGAGGCGCGAGTTGGGTAGGATTGATTGGGGAATGTTACTTAAAGGGTTGACGGTGGATAGGCAATGGCAAACATTTAAAGATTGCATGGATGAACTACAGAATTTGTTCATCCCTGTTTGGCATAAAAATAAAACACAAAAGTTGACTCAACCATGGCTAACCAGGGAAATTAGGGATAGCATACGATCCAAGGAGAGGACATATAAATTGGCCAGAAAAAGCAGCAAACTTGAGGATTGGGAGCAGTTTAGGATTCAGCAAAGGAGGACAAAGGGATTAATTAAGAGGGGGAAAATAGAGTATGAGAGTAAGCTTGCAGGGAACATAAAAACTGACTGTAAAAGCTTCTATAGATATGTGAAGAGCAAAAGATTGGTGAAGTCAAGCATAGGTCCCTTGCAGTCAGAATCAGGGGAATCTAAAATGGGGAACAAAGAAATGGCAGACCAATTAAATACATACTTTGGTTCTGTCTTCACAAAGGAGGACACAAATAACCTCCCAGAGATGTTGGGGAACATAGGGTCTAATGAGAGGGAGGAACTGAATGAAATCAGTATTTGTAGGTGTTAGGGAAATTGACGAGATTGAAGGCCAATAAATCCCCAGTGCCTGATAATCTACATCTTAGGGTACTTTAGGAAGTGGCCCTAGGAATAGTAGATGCATTGCTGGTCATCTTCCAAAATTCTATAGATTCTGGAACAGTTCCCATGGATTGGAGGGTAGGTAATGTTACCCCACTATTCAAAAAAGGTGGTAGAGAGAAAACAGGGAATTATAGACCAGTAAGCCTGACATCGGTAGTGGGGAAAATGCTACAGTCCATTATAAAAGATGTATTAGCAGAGCAGTTGGAAAACAGTGACGGGATCGGACAAAGTCAACATGGATTTACAAAAGGTAAATTGTGCTTGACTAATCTACTGGAATTTTTTGAGGATGTAACTGTTAGAATAGATAAGGGAGTGATATACCTATCAATTCATCCAATGAAAAGCGACGAGTTAAGAAAGTAACTATAGGTTTTTATTGGCTAA
Organism: Somniosus microcephalus; assembly: GCF_052327205.1. Classification (NCBI taxonomy): domain Eukaryota; kingdom Metazoa; phylum Chordata; class Chondrichthyes; order Squaliformes; family Somniosidae; genus Somniosus; species Somniosus microcephalus. Next base: position 220,727,952 of record NC_140994.1, on the reverse strand, counting down.
ATAACAGAGCTCACCCTCGTGGGTGATCGGATCCACAAGGAGGAATACCAGCCAGTCGACCACCTTTATACCTGGGCAGGTAGGTGGAGCCATGGGCGGAGTCAGCAGTGGTCAGCCCAGGTATAACAGCGTGACAAGAGGCGACCTCGTATAGTGATACAACAGTGTGAACAGTGATAACCATAGAGTAACGATATAACAGTGATAACTATAGTGTAACGATAGTGAACGACAAAAGTGGTTTACCACATTCACCCCTTGTTTAGATTTGAGTCCGGCGGGGTGATGTGTACTACCAGTTCTGGTATGTCAGTCTGTCCGGAGGCCTCGTAAGCCTTTCCGATCGTCGCAGCGGCGGTGTTGCATTCTCCGGTGGTGATGCTGGTGTCTGCGTGGTTGGCGAGGGCTCGTGGGGTTCCGGCATGCCGTCTACCTGAGCTGGAATCGGGGGGGGGGGGTGAAGGTGGTGTCTCCGGAATGCCCGAGGGTGTGAGGTCTTGCAAGGAGACTGTGTCCTTCCGCCCGTCTGGGTATGCCACATAGGCGTACTGAGGGTTGGCGTGCAGGAGGTTCACCCTCTCGACCAGGGGGTCCGTTTTATGGGCCCTCGCGTGCTTTCGCAGCAGGACGGGCCCCGGAGAGGTCAGCCAGGTTGGTAGAGTGGTTCCCGTAGTCGACTTCCTGGGGAAAACAAACATTCGTTCATGGGGGGTGGCGTTAATGGCAGTGCAAAGTAGTGACCGGATGGAATGCAGCGCTGCCGGGAGGACTTCCTGCCAGCGGGAGGTTGGGAGGCCCTTAGACTTTAAGGCTAAGAGGACGGCCTTCCATACCATCGCGTTCTCTCTTTCCACCTGGCCGTTCCCTCGGGGGTTGTAGCTGGTGGTCCTGCTTGCGGCAATACCTCTCGCTAGTCGGAACTGACGGAGTTCCTCGCTCATGAAGGAGGAGCCCCGGTCACTATGTATATAGTTTGGGAACCCGAACAAGGCGAAGAGGTCGTTCAGGCATTTAATGACCGTGGTACTGGTCATGTCTGGGCAGGGGAAGGCAAAAGGGAAACGGGAGTACTCCTCAACAATGTTGAGGAAGTACACATTACGGTCAGAGGACGGGAGGGGCCCCTTAAAGTCGATGCTCAGGCGCTCGAAGGGGCGGGTGGCCTTGATCAGGCTTGCTCTGTCCGGCCTAAAGAAGTGCGGTTTGCACTCGCCACAGGTCTGGCAGTTCCTGGTCATGGTTCTGACCTCCTCGATGGAGTAGGGCAGGTTGCGGGCCTTAATGAAGTGGTAAAGTCTGGTGACCCCGGGGTGGCAGAGGTCGTTGTGGAGGGTCTGAAGTCTATCACTTTGCGCGCTGGCGCATGTAATTCGTGACAGAGCATCAGGGGGTTCGTTCAGCTTACCTGGCCGGTACAAGATATCATAATCATAGGTGGAGAGCTCGATTCTCCACCTCAAGATCTTGTCATTCTTGATCTTGCCCCTCAGCTTGTTATTAAACATAAAAGCGACCGAACGCTGGTCGGTGAGGAGGGTAAATCATTTGCCTGCCAGGTAATGCCTCCAGCGTCGTACCGCCTCCACAATCGCCTGGGCCTCCTTCTCGACCGACGAGTGTCGGATCTCAGGGCCCTGTAGGGTCCTTGAGAAGAAGGCCACTGGTCTCCCCTCCTGGTTAAGGGTAGCGGCTAGGACGAAGTCGGATGCATCGCTCTCCACTTGGAAGGGGATGGACTCATCCACTGCATGCATTGTGGCCTTGGCAATGTCTCCCTTAATGAGGGAGAAGGCTGCACACGCTTCCTCCGTAAGGGGGAAGGATGTGGACTTCATGAGGGGTCTGGCTTTGTCTGCATAATTGGGCACCCATTGGGCATAGTAGGCGAAGAGCCCCAGGGTTCTCTTCAGAGCCTTTGGACAGTGGGGGAGGGGTAGCTCCATGAGGGGACGCATTCTTTCGGGGTCGGGGCCGATGACTCCGTTCTCTACTACACAGCCGAGGATGGCAAGGCGCGAGGTGTTAATCACACATTTCTCCTTATTGTACGTGAGGTTCAGCCGTTGGGCCGTACGGAGGAATCTCTCCAGATTAACGTCATGGTCCTGCCGGTCGCGGCCGCAGATGGTGACGTTATCTAGGTAGGGGAACGTGGCGTGCAGCCCGTTCTGGTCAACCATCCGGTCCATCTCCCTTTGGAAGACCGAAACCCCGTTGGTGACGCCGAAGCGAACCCTAAGGAAGTGGTAGAGGCGGCCATTCGCCTCGAAGGCGGTATACTGGCGGTCCTCAGGGCGGATAGGGAGTTGGTGGTAGGCCGACTTAAGGTCGATGGTAGAGAATACTCGGTATTGTGCGATCTGATTGACCATATCAGATATGCGGGGAAGGGGGTATGCGTCCAGCTGGGTGTACCTGTTTATGGTCTGGCTGTAGTCGATGACCAGGCGGTTTTTATTGCCGGTCTTAACGACCACGACCTGGGCACGCCAGGGGCTGATGCTCCCTTCGATGATGCCCTCCTTCAGGAGACGCTGCACCTCAGAGCTAATGAAGGCTCTGTCCCCGGCGCTGTACCGCCTGCTCTTGGTAGCGACGGGTTTGCAGTCGGGGGTGAGGTTAGCGAACAGGGAAGGTGGCGGGACCTTGAGGGTGGATAGGCCGCAGGTGTTACGCGGTGGGCGGTTTAAAGGCTGCTGGTTGTTGACTGAGTGGGGGGAGGGGTCCGCCGTATGCTAGCGTGATGCTTTGGAGGTGGGATTGGAAGTCTAGCCCTAGTAGGACGGCAGCGCATAGCTGGGGCAGGACGAGGAGTTTAAAATTTTTATACTCCGTACCCTTAGCCGACAGGGTCACAACACAGTAGCCGCTGATGTCTGTGGCGTGTGACCTCGATGCCATCGAGATCCGGTTGCGCGTTGGCTGGACAGGGAGGGAGTAGTGGCTCACCGTGTCTGGGTGGATGAAACTCTCCGTGCTTCCGCTGTCAAACAGGCAGGTCGTGGCGTGGCCGTTTACTTTGATGTCCATCATGGACTTGGACAGGTGATGCGGGCGGGCTTGGTCCAGTGTGACGGAGGCTAGTGTATAGCTGAGCGAGTTGCTGTAGTCTGCGGGTGAGGCGGTAGTCGGGTCTAGAGGCACGGTGGCGGTCGAGCGTGGTGGGTAAAATGGCGTCTCCCACGAGGTTGGACAAAATGGCGGAGAAGATGGCTGCCCCCGTAACTCACATGAGGCACTGCTGGTGTCGGTTGCCTGGATCAAAGATGGCCGCCCCATGACTCACATGTGGGGATGCTGGCCTCTGTTGCCTTGATGGAAGATGGCCGCCCCCACAGCTCGCATGAGGCACTGCTGGCCTCTGTCGATCCCCCTCTGCAGGCCTTTGCGAAGTGGCCTTTCTTCAAGCAGGTCGAGCAGGTCGCGTTTTTGGCAGGGCAGCGCGACCTCGGGTGTTTCGCCTGGCCGCAGAAGAAGCAGCCGGCGGCCAGATCGCGGTGGTCCGATGTCGGAGCCGGTACCGGGGGTGGCGGTCTCGATCGGGTCCGGGACGCCGACACTGAGGTAGGTCCCAGGGGGGTTGCTGCGGGGGGTATTGCGGTCGGGGTCGGTCCCATGTCCCAGGGTCGCGAGTTACAGTACCTTGAGTATGCCTCGAGGTCCCGATGGGCCACTTCTAGAGAGCGAGCGAGGGCTGCAGCTTTGTCCAGGTCGAGGTCCTTTGCTTCCAGTAGTCTTTGCCGTGAGTAGTCGGACCGCAGGCCTTTCACGAAGGCATCGCGGACATTGTCTTCAGTATTTTCTGCCGCCGTTACCGCTTTAAAGTTACAGTCTCTGCCGAGTGCTTGTAGCACCCATAAAAATTCATCCACGGGCTCTCCTGGCTGTTGCGGGCGGGATCTTAGGAGGTGTCTGGCATACATGGAACTTACCGGGCTCTGGTACTGTCTTTTCAGCCGGTTGATGGCGTCCTCGTATGTTTTAAAGTCCCGGATGAGTGCGAATACTTTAGGGCTCACTTGGGCGGTCAGAACTCTTAGCTTGGATCTCTGAGGCACGCCGGATTCTCCCAGGTAGGACTCGAAACAGCTCAGCCAGTGTTCGAAGTCGAGGGCTGAGTTTGCAGCCAGTGGGTTTAGATCCAGGTACGGTGGTCTGAGGGCTCGCAGCCAAGCTGGCTGCTGTGGCTGTTGTAGCTCGGCGTCTGGCTGGTCGTTTTGCTGCTCGCTTTGCTGCTCAGGGAATGACATTTTAAAATTTAGCCAATAAAATTGATATACCTATCAATTCATCCAATGAAAAGCGACGAGTTAAGAAAGTAACTATAGGTTTTTATTGGCTAAATAACAGAGCCCACCCTCGTGGGTGATCGGATCCACAAGGAGGAATACCAGCCAGTCGACCACCTTTATACCTGGGCAGGTAGGTGGAGCCATGGGCGGAGTCAGCAGTGGTCAGCCCAGGTATAACAGCGTGACAAGAGGCGACCTCGTATAGTGATACAACAGTGTGAACAGTGATAACCATAGAGTAACGATATAACAGTGATAACTATAGTGTAACGATAGTGAACGACAAAAGTGGTTTACCACAGGGAGAACCAGTGGATGTGGTGTATTTGGACTTTCAGAAGGCTTTCGATAAGGTCCCGCATAAGAGATTAGCGTGTAAAGTTAAGGCACATGGGATTGGAGGCAAGGTACTGACTTGGATAGAGAACTGGTTGGCAGACAGGAAGCAAAGAGTTGGAAAAAACGGGTCTTTTTCCGAGTGGCAGGCAGTGACTAGTGGGGTACCGCAAGGATCAGTCCTAGGACCCCAGCTATTCACAATATATATTAATGATCTAGACGAGGGAACTAGATGTAATATCTCCAAGTTTGCAGACGACACAAAGCTGGGTGGGCGTGTGTGCTGTGAGGAGGATGCCGAGAAACTCCAGTATGATTTGGACAGGTTGAGTGATTGGGCAGATGCAGTATAATGTGGATAAATGCGAGGTTATCCACTTTGGTGGCAAAAACAGGAAGCAGATTATTATCTGAACGGCAATAGATTGGGAGAAGGGGAAGTGCAATGAGACCTGGGTGTCCTTGTGCACCAGTTGCTGAAGGTAAGCATGCAGGTGCAGCAGGCGGTTAAGAAGGCAAATGGTATGTTGGCCTTCGTAGCGAGAGGGTTCGAATACAGGAACAAGAATGTCTTGCTGCAGTTGTACAGGGCCTTGGTGAGACCGCACCTTGAGTATTGTGTGCAGTTTTGGTCGCCTTATCTGAGGAAGGATGTTCTTGCCATGGAGGGAGTGCAGCAAAGATTCACCAGACTGATACCTGGGATGGCAGGAATGACGTATGAGGAGAGATTGGGTCGATTGGGCTTATACTCGCTGGAGTTTAGAAGAATGAGAGGGGATCTCATTGAAACTTATAAAATTCTAACAGGACTAGACAGACTAGATGCAGGAAGGATGTTCCTGATGGCGGGGGAGTCCAGAACCAGGGATCACAGCCTAAGGATAAGGGGTAAGCCATTTAGGACTGAGATGAGGAGGAATTTCTTCACCCAGAGATTGGGGAACCTATGGAATTCTCTACCACAGAAGGCAGTAGAGGCATAGTGGTTAGCACTGTTGCCTCACAGCGCCAGGGACCCGGGTTCGAATCCGGCCTCGGGCGACTGTCTGTGTGGAGTTTGCACATTCTCCCCGTGTTTGCGTGGGTTTCCTCCGGGTGCTCCGGTTTCCTCCCACAGTCCAAAGATGTGCGGGTTAGGTTGATTGGCTATGATAAATTGACCCTTAGTGTTAGGGGGATTAAATACTTGGGGTTACGGGGATAGGGTGGGATATGTGTTGGTGTAGGGGTTACGGGGATCGGGTGGGATATGTGTCGGTGCAGGCTCGATGGGCCGAAATGGCCTCTATCTGCACTGTGGGGTTTCTGTGATTTCTGTGAAGGAGTTAGATATATTTCTTAAGGCTAAAGGGATCAAGGGATATGGGGAGAAGGCAGGGACAGGGTACTGAGTTTGGATGATCAGCCATGATCTCATTGAATGTCGGAGCAGGCTCGAGGTGCCAAATGGCCTACTCCTATCTTCTATGTTTCCTGTCTGTGAGAATTCTGCCATGTAATTGGCTGCTTAGACAGCTCGTTGACATTACAGCAACATCGCTGTAGGGATGCCCACTACAGAGTGCTGAAATCACTTGAACATCGATAAAGGCAAACATCTCGTCACAGAGATCGCGCGATCTCTGTGGGCAGCTTTCCTTGGGGCCAGAGGCGAGCGCCTTTGTTTCACCGCTAACCGCAATTTCCAGTTGATTATTTTGAAGTGCAGTGACTGGTCAATGCAGCAGCTGATTTGTGCACTCGAGTAAATATAAGATTGTCACTAATAAATCCATTAGGGAATTCAGGAGAAACCTCTTTACCCAGAGAGCGGTTAGAATGTGAAACTCACTACCGCAATAGTTGAGGTGAATAGCATAGATGCATTTAAGGGGAAACTAGATAAGCACATGAGGGAAAAAGGAATAGAAGGTTATACTGATAGGGTTCAATGAAGAGGGGTGGGAGGAGTATAAACACTGGCATGGACCAGTTGGGTCGAATGGTCTGTTTCTGTACTGTACATTATGTAATTCGAGATTCCACAAAAGCAGTTGAGATGAATGACCAATTCACTTTTTTTGGTGTTGATTGACGAATGAATGTTGGCCAGGATTTTTTTTAAAAGGACTTCCTGCACTTCTTTGAATAGAGCCATTTGAATATTTTGTGCCCTCCTGAACAAGCAGGTGGGGACTTGCTTCAGTGTCTCATCAAAGGACTGTGCCTCTGACAATTCAGTACCCCTCAGCACTGCCCTGAAGTGTCAACCTAGATTATGTGTTCAAGTCCTGAAGTGGTATTTGAACCTACACCTTCTGACTCAAAGGTGAGAGGGCTGCCAATTGAAAAATGCTGAAAAGCGTAAAAGAAAAGATAAGATTGATCACCAGTTTCTGCTGAATTAGCTGATCTTGGTGGCAGGAATGCTACAATTGGCCGCAACACCCCTAGGAAGGGAAAAATCAGCCAGACTTTCTGCTCCTGATTGCTGTTCGGATGAGGGCAGAATTGGTTTGACTGTGATACCAAATAGCTCATTGATATTCACTTTCAAGGTTTACTCATCCATTTGGTTAAATTGGCCATATCTCAGTAAGCGATCAGTATTTTCAGGAGATGAGAACATTGGCAAGAAAAATTTCAGGGAAGGAGAAAAAGATGAGGTGAATTGCGTAGTGATTTAAGTAATGCTAAGTTTGGGTTTCAAAATTCTGAAGATTAAAGGAGTTCCATGTATCTATATTTTAATATCCTGGGAAAGAATATGTTGGTAGAAGACACTGCATCACCTTACAAACAATGTTGGACAGGAACAGACCCACTGGTCCATCCAGCCTGTACCACACAACTGCTATGCCTTGTGCATCACAATATATGCACTCCCCACCCGAAAGCCATGTAATCTCCTGGGAGAGACGTAAGACCAGATTAAAAACCTTGACTCCAACACAGTGAGAAGGGAGGGCACAAAAAAATGTGTAGGATAATGTATTTGAAACTCAAGTGAAATTAGAGGGAAAAGCTAGCGGAGCATTGACCATAGTAGTATTTGATAAAATAGAGAGAGATAAGGGCCCAGATTTTGCATTAATAATAATTATGGTGAGGTTAACAGTGCTCACCATTATTATGGAGTAAATTGGACAGCAACTTCTGCCGTCCACACATGCGCAGTTAAACGCGGAAATCCGAAACTTGCTGTCTGAGCTGCTCCACAGGGTACGCTATAACAGTCCTCGCCGATAGATTTGGCATTGAAAGACATGCAGTGGTGTGAGCTTGGGGTACTTGCCCACTAGTTCCCCACTAAAGATGCCAGACAAAGTTAGGGCTGGTGCATTTAGGAGTAAGTGAATTTTTAATGGTGTGATAAATGCTAATTACTGCAAACAACCTCTCTGGCACTGAAAATTTAATTTTCAAAGTGTGGAGTCTTATTGATTCAGAAGTTAATTAGTGTTGGAGGTTTAAATTTTTAAAAGTTATATTGGGGAAAAACAAGTGTTTGACCCAGAAAGGAAACTCAGATTCTTGGAGACAGTTTTAATAATTTCTGAGAGGTGAGTGTTCCATTTGAGGTTAGTATACCACTCTTCTGCTGTCTGTGAGGAGGAATGTCCTCTGCCCGTGGAAAGTTAACAAATGGAAGCTTGGTGCAATGCAGCTAATATTGAGGAGCAAGTGATATTGGGGGAGATTGGACCTGATTTGCTCCATTCCAAGGTACAATGCAGAACATTCTGATGAAAGGTCATTGACCTGAAATGTTGGGCTAGATTTTCGTGGAGCCGTTAGGTGGGGTTTCAGGTGTGTAGGGGGGGGAAATCCTGAATTTGGGGGTCCCGACACCATCCCGCCCAAAGCCCCGCCCGCATAAGTTTCAGGGGCGGCGGGTACCTGGGACCCGTCGAAACCAGGCGGGAAGGGATTAGTGCCAATTAACTGCCAGTTAACAGGTAGTTAACAGGCAGTTTTTAGCCTAATCCCTACTTTGAGGGGTTTCGTGTGGGTTTCTCGACAGCTCCAAACCACGCCAGGTTAGAGCAGGCAGGCCGTTGGGTTGAAGAAGTTGGAGGGGTCATGATGGCGGCGCTCAGGTGAGTGATGGGTGCATGAGTGTAAAGGTAAGTGTGTCTAAAGTGTGTAAAGAACTTTTACTTACCTGTACTTACCTTCACAGCCTTTCTTCCTGTAGCCGTCGGGAGCGCATCACTCAGCTGGAACTGAAAGATGAACGGCTGCGATCTGTGAAAAGTGACAGCCTTCAGCTTTGAGTGCCGGTAAGAGTTCTAACTGAGCCTGTGCATTATGACTCATGGTAGAACTCAGACTGTCAGTGTTTCACAGCTTTAAACAGCTGTCAAACGCTGATATTTCATCTGTCAAGAACTCTTGACAGATGAAATTTCAGTCTGTGACGTCGCCTGTTGTCGGGTGGCCCTTAATTGGCCTGCTGAGCCCGCTGGGCGGGCTCAACAAGGTCAATCAAGGGAAAATTGCACGGATTGGCCAGACGTCAAAGTAGGCGGGTCAAAAACCCGAAAGGGGAAGTCCTGCCGCCTTCCCGACAGGTTCGGGAAAATCTACCCCGTTAACTCTGTTTCTCTCCACAGATGCTGCCTGACCTGCTGACTATTTCCAGCATTTTCTGCTTTTATTACATTATTTTACAGTTACAATTTTATGTAACTTCCTTTGAAGATGATCACTAGAACTACAGTTATAATAGTTTCTGATTAAAAATGGATTCATGGTAAATGCACTGCATGGTACTGAGCAACACAGGCAATGAAGATCCCATTTTGACCCTTGATTTTCGCTGATCTAAGCTGTTGCTGTAGACGCTGCAACTGGTCTCTGTATTCCCTGGACTAAGGAGAGCAAAAAAAAAAGCACAGTTCCTGCTCCTAATCATGATCCAGTGACCCTTGCTAGAAAGTGAATGGGGGTTCATTGTAATTGCAGAATCAAGCTCGGTTGTGATGCTCTTACAACCACATAGCCTTCCAACATTCGCCACTTATGCTTGTACATGAAGGACCCTCAGTTGGGTGAGGTAACAAAGGGCTGCTCGTACCTGTGGACTTGTATCCTGGCATGTGAGAGATTTGCACATATTTACAGCTACTTTACTTATCAAATATCTTGACATGAATTAATATTGGCTCCACTATCGTGATTTGATCTTTTCTCAAACATCACCCCCTTGCTGCAATTGACAGATAGCTCACTCACTTTACAGCATAGAATATAGACTTGGGCATTACAATGTCTGATGTGAGAAAGCTTTTACTGAATGCACACTGTATGTGGCAAAGTGTATACACTGGTGCGTGTACCAGGTATAAGTGGATTGATTCCTTTAGTCTTATAATAGTTTGTGAAAATTGTTCTGCAACATAAAATTGGCAAGAGAGATGTGGAATTCTGCTTTATAATAGAAAAGGATGGTCAATGGTCACTCCCCAGGATGTTGATTGTGAGAGATTTGATGATAATGCCATTGAATGTCAAAGGGCGGTGGTTAAACGCTCTCTTGTTGGAGATGGTCATTGCCTGGCACTTGTGTGGTGCGAATGTTACTTGCCACTTATCAGCCCAAGCCTGGATGAAGTCCAGATCTTGCTGCATACGGGCACGGACGGCTTCAGTATCTGAGGAATCACGAATGGAACCGAACACTGTGCAATTATCCGTGAACATCCCCATTTCTCACCTTATGGTGGAGGGAAGGTCATTGATGAAGGAGCTGAAGATGTTTGGACTGAGGACACTGCCCTGAGGAACTCCCGCAGTGATGTCCAGGGGCTGAGATGATTGGCCTCCAACTACTACAACCATCTTCCTTTATGCTAGATATGACTCCAGCCAGTGGAGAGTTTTCCCCCTGGTTCCCATTGACTTCAATTTACTTAGGGCTCCTTGATGCCACACTCAGTCAAATGCTGCCTTGATGTCAAGGGCAGTCACCTCACCTCTGGAATTCAGCTCTTTTGTCCATGTTTGGCACAAGGTTGTAATGAGGTCTGGAACTGAGTGGTCCTGGCAGAACCCAAACTGAGAATCAGTGAGTAGGTTATTGATGAGTAAGTGCTGCTTGACAGCAACACTTTCCATCACTTTGCTGATGCTCGAGAGTAGAATGATGGGGTGGTAATTGGCCGGAGAGGATTTGTCCTGCTTTTTGTGGACATGCATACCTGGGCAATTTTCCACTTTGTTGGGTAGATGCCAATGGTGTAGCTGTACTAGAACAGCTTAGCTAGAGGTGTGGCTAGTTCTGGAGCACAAGTCTTCAGCCTGGACAACAGCCGGGATGCTGTCGGGTCCATAGCTGTATCCAGTGCGCTCAGCCGTTTCTTGATATCACGTGAAGTGAATTGAATTGAATTGGCTGAAGACTGGTATCTGTGATGGTGGGGACCGCAGGAGGAGGCTGAGATGTATCGTCCACGTGGCACATCTGGCTGAAGATGGTTGCGAACTACTAGTGAAGTAAGGAGGTGACCATCTAAAGTGGGATTAAGGAAATTGTTCTGGGGGCAGAGTAGAAATACCTTGACTCTATCAATCCAATACTATTCCTGATCTTGGAGTGCTTGATGTCAAGACTGAGTGAGTAGGAGAAAATAAATCCATTCCAACACTAATGTCCTTCACCTGCTTAATTTTGTTTCTCAAAGTTTCATCATCCACATTCTCTTGCACATCATGAATTTCTGAAGGATAATATGTAGTTAGGATTAAAGTAAATTAAGCAACTGTTAAATGCCAGATGTTGTCTTTTGGGGTGAGTGGATGATTATTCCTTCATTTGTCAAAAGTGGAGAGTAAATGGTGTCCTTAGATTTTTGTTTTCCTGATGTTAAGATTCCAACACCATGGAGACTTGCATTCCTTCCTGACATACGGTGAAGGTGAAAGGTCATATGTTCTGGTTTAATTTGTTTCTTCAATAAAATCAATCAAGATTCACAGTTCCATTAATGCTCCGCTAAGACACATGGCGTGCCCATTGGAATGCTAAATGGCTAAAGTCAATGAGAACAGTATCTGTGTGTGTCCAACCATGCAAAATATTTAGTGTCCAATTCACTTAGGATATTGCAACAACACAAATTATTTATTTATTCTTTTAAAATAAATCTGAATCCTTCTAAAACTTAAATGGTGCTGGTCCACAATATTCTCCTCAGTTGCTGCTCTATCTGAGAGATATTTGAGACAGGGGATTAGGTTCCGGCAATAGAGAGTTCTGTTTATATGCTGCTGTATGGAGGGGGACTATCCAGTCAACAATTAGTTATTTTGTGCATTGCTCTATGGAAGGCGGGGAAGCACCAGCTAGTACATCAGTTCTATTTGGAGTGCTGTGATTGGCATCCATGTCTCAAACCAGCGTACATGATGAGTGAGGAAAACTGGTGTGAACTTAACCCTTGTTTTTCCCTTGATGGCATCTTCCTCCTCCTACTGGGGAAGCATTTCCACGAGATATCACACATGGAATCAGAATATCACTGTATGGGGAATGACCAGGCCAAAAATACAACATACTATCAAATATTATAGAGTGCTGATGCACCAATGAACTTCCTGATCCCCTTGTCCCCAGATCACCTAAAGATGATTTGTATTGCACTAAGCTGCCATTTTAAGAGCAATTACTTTTTGGATAGTTAGATGGACAGCTCCTGTTTAACTAGTTTATTACCTCTGAAAACCATGGGCAAAACAAAAGCTGCTTTTTATGGACCATGCAAAGCACTAAAGTAATTAAAAGTAAACTGCAAAATAATCTCTTGCTGCTTGATCACGGTTCATTTGCAAAAGTTTTCAAACGCAGTAAGATGTTACTAGGGTGTGAAAATGAACAGACCTCCTTGGAGGGGATTTTTCAGCATCATACTTAAGAATCCAAGCTCAGTTGATTAAACCTGAACACTGTAGTATCAGGGCACAAGTCACTAACTGTCATGTCGGGACAGGGAATATAGCTGAAGAATTGGTCTGTTGGTGCCACTATCTAGTTTCAGTCAGCAAAAGTGATTAGAAATGGCTTACTAATAAATTGTGCAAAGACTATTCAGCTGGGTTTAGCTGAAAAGCTTGTTTAGCCAATAAAACACTACTTCTTATCAGCTCATGCACTTGATTGTGTAGTTTGAGAAGGCACTCCATCATTTGTCTTCATTTTCCTTTATCCCCAGTAGACTGCATTCACCTCAGATTGTCCAGGAGCAGTAATCTAGCAGTAGCTCCAGAAACAACAATTACTCTTGTTAGGCTCGTTTCGGCTGTAATGAGATACACGATTGAGCAATCATCAGTCATCTCTTTCTTGATAAACAGCAGTATTTTTAATCTAGCTGTTTATTGTTCTTCATTATTCTTGGGAATGGCAAGTTTTTCCACATTCCATTTGCTGATACCAATTAAAGCATACCAGAGCTACAATGCTCAACTCTCTAGAATCATATGGAATCGTACAGCACGGGAGGTGGCTATTTGGCCCATCATGCTTGTGCCGGCTCTTTGAAAGGGCTATCCAATTAATCCCACTCCCCTGCTCTTTCCCCATAGTCCTGCAAATGTTTCCTCTTCAAGTATATATCCAATTCCCTTTTGAATGTTGCTTTTGAATCTGGTTCCACCATACTTTCAAACAGTGCATTCCAGGTCATCATACCTTGCTGCATAAAAACATTTCTTATCTCCCTTTGGGTTCTTTTCCTTGAAGTCCCTCATCCCTGGTATAATTCTAATAAATCTCATCTGCATCCCCTCCAAGGTCTTGGCATCCTTCCTAAAGTGTGTTGCCCAGAGTTGGATACAATACTCTAGCTGAGGCCTAACCAGTGATTTATAAAGGTTTAGCATAACTTCCTTACTTTTTTACTTTATCTTCTATTTATAAAACCAAGGACCCCATATGTTTTTTTTTTAACTGCCTCATCAACTTATCGGGCCACCTTCTCTCTGTTACTGCACCCCTTTTAAAATTGTACCATAAAATCTAACATTATTTCTATTTGTATGATGCTTGTATCTTCTAGGCCAATGCTTTACACTTAGATTTACCATCAGATGCTTTTTTTCCCCCCTGATGTATTAGCGCAATATGCTAATACAAGTGGCCACCAAATTCATCCTAAATGTTAATCATTCATCTGTCACTCCACACCCGAATGATACTGTGCTTGAAAACAGCAACGAGTTTAAAAAAAATAAACTTAAAATTGTGTGTGTGCACGTGTGTGCTTAGATGAAAAGTCTGTGGAACACCAATATATAGAGACTGAGTGTAACAGATCCTCTTAAAAGTGAAAATCTCATTTGTGACTAACCTGCTGATCAGATCGCTGGGTTCACCCATACCTTTGGTTGAACTGCTACATTATAACTCAACTTTATGGGATTTCTTATTGTACATATTACTGAATGAAGAGAGTTAGTGACTCAATGAACATTATTAAACAATGAATGCATACAGTCACATTCAGTTGGAGAGGCGAAGATGAAGTACACTGCAGCATTTCACCCAAATTTGCTGTCAAATAACGTCTAATCACTATTGAGATCTCTGATGGTCAATTTCTGCTGACTGGACATTGCTGGGCAAACTACTTGCTATTTCAGGATTTCCCATTTTTTTCTTCCATTTAGAGGTGAAAGTTTTTATTGAAATTAGTTGCCATTATCCTGTTTACCCACAAATTGTGATATAGAGAGTTTACATAAAATATGATAACTGTGTTGATGTTAGAACCATGACTGTAATGTAATGAAGTATACAGAAAAAAACCCTGAAAATATGTCATAAAATACCACCCGGGATCAGGATTTCTAGTAATCAACATAGGCCCATATTTTCCGATGCCTACAGGTGTGTCCCGTAGGGACGTCGGAAATGCCGGTTTCAGGCATGCGAAGCGCATGCGCTGAAAACCGGCATTTCTGATTTGTCAAGAATGCTCTTGACAGATCGGACAACTGCCCTAAATAAGGGCCTCTGCGGGTGGAGAGTTCCGCTTTCTGCAGAATCTCCGCCAACTGAAATCCCATAAAAATCTTACGCCTGGTAAAAGCAGGCCTAAGGCCTGCTTTTACCAGCATAAGAGTTGAAAAAAGTTTTGTTCACTCATTTTTTTAAAAAAAAAGTATTTTTAAATTATAAAAAAGGTAAGTTTATTTTTAGCCCAGTAAAAAGCTTTAATTTTTTTCAAAAAATTAAATTTTTGTTTAAAGTATTTAATTTAATGTAATTTTATCTCATTTTAAAAAGTGATTTTTTTTCATTTATTTAATGTTTTAGTGTCTTTTTGGGGTGATTTCCATTCATATATTTGATGGGTCTATCTTTCAAAAGTATGAAGGGAGATTCCCTTCTCCTGTTGGCTGGCCTGGATCCCAGGGACACTTGTGAACTGCATGCGCCCCTGGGATACGTGGGCCCTGTGCTTTTCGACCTTGGAGAGGCCCAGGAGCGGAAGTGTCCGGACCTCAGGAGCCCTCGGGTAAGTTTGTAGATTTTTTCCGATAGGAGACTTCCTGTGTGCAGATGCCTCCTATCGGAAATTACAGGCCAAACTGTCTGCCCAAGAACATTTCTGTGCTGTCCAAGTATTGGCGAATTATCCAACCCTGCCCTGAATCATTATGCACTGAGGTCTTATATTTGACTTTGCTAATACAGGCATTGCAATTATATAGCAGAAAAAACTGATGTGTGGAAAAATCAGCTGAATAGCCTAAGATTTGTTTCAAATTTGATCATATAGCTAGAAGTATTCTGATTTCAGCATATACAGGCTGAGAATATTAATGTTCCGAACTGTCAATGACAGCAGCTTGAGTAACATTACAAGTAATTGCAGAATAACGAGCAGCTGTCATTGTAGCATCAATGTGAGAGGAACCTTTGGATTGGAAACATTTATCTGGGTTTGCCAAGTATGCCATGTTTGCCCAGAGAAATGAAAAGTCCAGGATGAAGAGAGGTGCATTCCAGCCCAGCTGGATTAACTGGTTTGGATCATTTCAATTTGATCAGAAATGTCACCATTTTATGTTCACTGACCAAATTAACTTTTTACAATTGGTTTGAATATATTGAATGTGATTGCATAAATGTACTTTTGCATTGTGCATGGAACCATTGCAAGATGATCTAAGATATATTTTGGGGATCTGAATGAATTACCCTTTCATCTTTAGGAATTGCTCCATTCCAGACTACTAGAATGATGGCTCTCTCGCGCATTCTTTCTCACGCTCATGCTTGTGCTCTTTTGGTTTCTTTTTTCTCTCTCGCTTTCTCTCTTTCTCTCTCCTTTTTGTCTTTCACTTGCTCTCTCCTCTTTTTCTCTCTCTCTCTCTCTCTCTCCTTTTCTCCTTTCTCATTTGAAAAAAATGTGATTCTACAGGTAGAACTGCTTGTAATTCATAATTTGGAGGCCTCAAAAATGGCTGGAAAATGGAAATAACATGCCATTTGGAGGTTGGGGTTAAGGCAGATTGTGGGTGCAAAATACAGGAAACTTTACTATGCATCTAATTCTTAATGCAGCAAAATAGAGGGACATTTGCCCTGCACCTAATCTTCTACATTAAAGGTGCTATGTAAATGTAAGTTGTGCTAGTGTCCTGGAAATGCTTGATGCTGACACTGATTGATTGATCAAAGCAGAAAATTGATTAATTGCATCGCACTGATACCCCTTGTCTTGAGTACATTCAGCCTTTTTCAGCAAGCTGGTATGTATCCAGGGATTCTGATGATGATTAGAGAGAAAAAATGTGCAGCATATGCAATCATTATGAGAGACTTCCTGGGCATTGGTAAAATTGCACAGCATGAAAAGGAAGCAAAATTAATATTTATATTTAAATCTGATTCAGACAACTACAGACCTATTAATGTAGCATTGAGTACAGGTAAAATAATGGAAATAAGGGGTAGGTGGGAGAATAACTATATAGAATGAACTCCATTTTTTAAAACAAGGATTTAGAAATGGAAGATCCTGACAAACCACCTTGACTTTTTTAGGATATTACAAATAGATAGTATTACTCCCTGTGGTAGTTTCTTGGTGCTTTCAGAAAACTTTTGAAGTTCTAGATGAAAGACTGCCAATAAACTAAAAACCACAGGAATACAAGGTAGAAAATGGGACTGGATAAAAAGTTTTTAAAAAAAAATAGAAAACTGAGAGTAATCATGAGAGGTTGTAATGTCATACCTGGTCAAGAGTTCTGTAGGGGTTATCCTTGGGCCTTTGCTTATAAACTACATTAATAACCTGAAATTCAAAAGAAAATATGAGCTTGTCAAATACTAATTGAGGGAATAGTGGAAGCAGATTGTGACTAAAGATTTGTAAGGTTTAGAGTCATCATGCAAGTGGCCAGACAATTGGCTAGTGAAATGTCATATAGATGTAAATTACTGCACAATGATTGAAAAATAAGTACAGAAGAATGGAAATGAGTTGCCATAAAGAGACTTGCCTTTGTGTTTACATTTCAACTATACTGTTATTTCAAATTGGCGTTGCTTCACACCAGAGGCGGGTAACCAAAATAAGGTTGCTTATAAGCGCGATAAGTTGGACAAGACCAGGTAAAATATGTTAAGACTGGACAAATATTAGAGATCTCTATTGTTGTGAATGGATAATCATAAGATGAGCAATTATTGATGGTGAGTATTGAGTTTAAGAATTGGATAGTAACATTGTGTATAAGTACTAGTTAACAAACACTGCCATTTTGAAACATGATTATTGTAATGTAAAAACCCAATATTCTCAATTACAAATAAATGAATAACTTTGGTTAGCAGTTCCTATACCTGAGCCCTGTTCACTTTTTTGAACGGGCAAAATGTGGCAGCCATCGTCATGATGCCAAAGGAAGAGAAGGTATTTGGAAAAAAGAGAGTCTCAAACAGAAGGTCTGTTCTCAGATAACAACTGACTAGTTACCTTTTGAGACCATGAAACACTATATACAAAGGCCGAAACACTGATTCACTGATTATACAAATGCTTCCCTTAATGACGTTTAGTATACTACACTGTTCAATGGAATACATTTTTAAAACTCTACCTAACAAAGGTTAAATGTACCTATTGGGGTGAGTTTGTGAGCTGCTCTTTCTCCAAATATAATTAGACGAGAATTAATTGCAACATAACTCTTCAGCTAAATTAAATCCAACTTGCTATTAGTGCAGCAATAATAAAAATTTCACTTCAGATTAAGCATTTCAAGTGAAATATGTTGGCCTTGTGTTAGCAGAGCACATTTTGTGCAGAAAGAAAACTATTACAATACAACTATTTGAGTTCTGATTGATGAAATGATTAATGTGGACAGATGTGTTTTCTTTCAAACACTTGCACTTCTCTTGAAAAGGTCAAGTTAATTTATACAGAGAGTAGAGCTCCATTCTTCATTAGTGAATGTCATATTCATTATAGGTGCTGCATGCATTTACCCTTCTTACAGTTAAGCCTCTAACCGCACTGGTGCTGAATAAATCACATTTACACAGTCACTTCAGAAGATAATGTCTGAGAAATTATTTTTTGGTGTGTGTGAGGCAAATGTGCTCAGTGTTCACAAGGTGGTGTCACAGAAATGATGGGGTCCAAAAAAAATTCATGAGTAATTGAGGAGAAACTGTTTCCAGTGGCAGAAGGGTCAGTAACCAGAGGACACAGATTTAAGATGATTGGCAAAAGAACCAGAGGTGACATGAGGAAACATTCTTTTACACAGTGAGTTGTTGTGATCTGGAATGCACTGCCTGAAAGGGTGGTGGAAGGAGATTCAATAACTACATTCAAAAGATACTTGGATAAATACTTGAAGGGGAAGTATTTACAGGGCTATGGGGAAAGAGCAGGGGAGTGGAATTAATTGGATAGCTCTACCAAAGAGATGGCATGGGCATGATGGGCCGAATGGCCTCTTTCTGTGATTCTATAATTGTTGAAGATGGGGAGTGGGTTGAGATTGGGAATTTGTATTTCACTGCTGCATGGCAACACAACTATTTCCACCCCATCTCCCACCAGCTTTTAAATCATTTTTTTTCAATCTACCTTTGATTTTAAAAACATGTAATGTTTAAACTGTCATAATTGAAGGCTGTGGTGCCCAACCAGAGGCCTGTATGCCAAACGCAGCCCACTTTAACAATTCATCCAACCTGACTCTGTTTTGACACTTTGTGGCCCATAAAGCGGCTCCTAGTTCCTGCCGAGCAGTACCTGGGTTCAGTTTCCTCTGAACCCCTTCCTGCACATTGTGGCTTTAGACTTGGTCTGTGGCTTCATGAGACACTTCTGGTTTCCAGGGGGGTAATTGGTGGAAGAAAAAGAGCAGTTCAATGAATGACTAACCCTGCTACCATATTCACAGAAACACCAGCAAGCCAAAGTCAAAAATACTTCCAACTGCAACCTTACCAGCTGTGCACTAGGATCAGCTAAACCGAGCGTGTTTACAGTTCTGATTTGCACCACCCCTGTGCTTTCATTGATTGGCTCACGCTGTAGGTTTAAATGACTTTTGATTTTTAATCTGTTGGTTTCCCGAACGCATCTGTATTGCAGTTGTTGTCGCTGGTTGCACCTTTCTACTGTTTGCCTCCGCTAATTTTCCCCACAGAAACCCAGCCCTGCTTGTCTGGTTACTGGTGGGAGACAGAGTTAGTAAGCACTGCATTCAAGAGAAAGGAGTGATCAGGAAAAGGAGAAAAAAAGCAAGTAGCAAAATAATTCCTGTGTGGTTAAAATGTCTTTTCAGATGTAACATTTTTGTTTAAAGAGAAATGTACCTGATACTGTAAAGTAAATGGCACCTGTTATTAGCAGTGAGAATCCTATTGTGCAGTTGGGGGTTCATACTCATTATGCTAATGTCATGAAGTTTGGATTATAGATTCTAAACCTCTGCTTTGTTAACTACCATGAAAGTTTATTTAAATTTTATATCCTTGCCTGCTGATGTGTGCAAAATACAGCAATTACAGTAACATTTTATTGTACCAATTTCTCATGTAGTTTTATACTTTTCATCATCAATTAGTGTTGCTAGATATGCTTTTCCAACAGCTCAGAACTCTCTGAAGTTATTATTCAATAGCAGTTGCTGTTTAACACTTGGATTAGCCAAGGTTAGCATTTCTGAGTTTCCTGTGCACTTAGCAGGTTTAGCTTTGCCAGTAGAATTTTTTTTCAGATCACTAAAGAACTAAACGTGATTTGAAAAGCTGCTACTGTTGGGGTGTGTGTGAGGAACAAGAGTGAAGCCAAAATGGAGGAGAGGAACATAAGAAAATAAAGATTACCAAAAACAAATCTGACTTTTTATGATGCTATTATGTTTTATATTACTTTTTTACAGTGACTAATCTGATTTTTTCCAAAAGAAAATTATTATGGAAAAATTACAGCCCTAGAAGTTTGTTCAGTATTCTCAAAATTGATAGGAAGAACTGGGCTGCAGGGAGTTGAACAACTAAAGGCAACACTTTTCTCAACTAAAGGAAACACTTCTCTTAACACAGTGCACACAGCTAGCAAGCTGCACATTCAATAGTGATTGCTGTAAGTTTACAAATGGGATAATCTGATAAAGAATTCCAGTCCATCCATGTGTTCTTGCATCACAGAAGGACCACATTTTTATTATCATCATAAACACATTTAGGATTGATTTCAACACTCTCCTGTAGAAAGGACTGTGTTTGTATTGAGACATTGCGGTATATTGCAGAGCAAGCTGAAGAAGGCATTGGTATCAGCTGTGCCACTTCTTTGTCAGTTGTTTTGGGTTACCGGGGCAGCTCAAGTTACTCAGCATTGTCAAATAGCAGAGTGTTTTAATATTGTTAATACCCTAAGAGTATCTTGCACCTTCCTTTTTAAGGCATCTTGTTTGATGAAATGTTGTGTCTCAAGGACTCCACAAGATAGATTGAGAGTTGCACCAAATATTTCATCAAGATGCTGCCTGACTCAAACGACTTGATCATATGCAGACCACTCATTAGTTGCATACAGTACCAGTCTCCAAAATTAGAAGAAGCTGACCATTAACTTCAAAAAGCTAGCGCAGGCCCATAAAGTGTGACCACTCAAAAACAGTCCTGAATATAGTGTTATAATGTGTAAAAGCTGCAGTGGGACATAGGCTTGGCCTACTTGAGCTACAAGTGTACCCAACATTTCATCATGTGCATATTGCAGGAAAAATCAAAGTATGTGTCCCATTTCATGATGTTCTGACCATTTTTCCACACAAAGGAATTAAAGTTTCTTTTAATGCTGGATTAAAAAAAAAGCTAAAATAGATTCTCATCATTTTGGGAAACAACAGCTCCTAAAGGTATGGTTACTAGGCTAAATGGGAGTTGTTTTCCTCCGAAACCAAACTAGCAATTTATTACAATAGCAAAATACTGCGGATGCTGGAAACCTGAACTAACAACAGAAAACGCTGGAAACACTCAGCAGGTCAGGCAGCATCGTGGAGAAAGAAACAGAGTTAACGTTTCAGGTCAGTGACCCTTTGTCTGATGAAGGGTCAGCGACCTGAAACGTTAACTCTGTTTCTTTCTTCACGATGCTGCCTGACCTGTTGAGTGTTTCCAGCATTTTCTGTTATTATATAAGCAAATTATTACCTTGTCTGGGTCATCAAAAAAACACTTCACATTCATTGTATTGAAAAACCCTACATCTCTCTGCTAACCGAGAATTAGGGAAGAAGCTGCTGTAAGAGAAAAGCTGCTGAGGCAGAGAGGCCACAGAAAAGGTAGGCTGTTGAACAAGGTTCTGCTCTGGCCTGGAGGCCAGTATGTAGAGGAATTATTCTGTTTCAGGTAGGTGAGATGACCCATTAATATGGGGAAACATAGCGTGTACATTCACAGAATCACAGAAACCCCACAGTGCAGATAGAGGCCATTTCGGCCCATCGAGCCTGCACCGACACATATCCCACCCGATCCCCGTAACCCCTACACCAACACATATCCCACCCTATCCCCGTAACCCCACATATTTAATCCCCCTAACACTAAGGGTCAATTTTATCATAGCCAATCAACCTAACCCGCACATCTTTGGACTGTGGGAGGAAACCGGAGCACCCGGAGAAAACCCACGCAAACGCGGGGAGAATGTCTGTGGAGTTTGCGCAGTCACCCGAGGCTGGATTCGAACCCGGGTTCCTGGTGCTGTGCGGCAACAGTGCTAACCACTATGCCACCGTGCACATTGTTTTATATTATGTGAAGACAAGCTGTTTTGAAGCTGATAACTGTTTGTTTTTATGTTCACATTATGTCCGTGTATAATTGAGACACGGACAGCAGGAGTTGATCATAAAAAGTCTTTACTGAATGGAGACAAACGGGAAACTGAAACTACAGAAGATTGCTAGCGCCTTTTATACAGGGGTGGTCACTGCCGGTACTGCAGTCTGAGACCAGTTATTCCCTTAAAGGTACATACACAACAATTCCTCCCCTTTTAGATAAACAGTACATAACATTCATTTAACAACTAAATGATAACTAATTACAATCACAGTTACGGTTGCTAGATACATTGGTTGAGGTTAAGCAATTATAAGTTCAGTCTTTGAGGAGGCTTCCTGATTCTGTCAGGATAACGCCTCTTTGGGGTATCAGGTTCTTCTGGCAAGGTTGAGTCAGGATCAATGTCGTTGTTTGGTTCATCTTCCAATATCACCGATTCTGCGGTAGCTGCAATTGGTACGTCGGTTTCATCGCCAGGTGTATCAGATCGTGGTGTGGAGTTGACGTTTTCCAGTGACTCTAGAATCTGGTCAGCATGGCGTCTTACAATGCTCTCCCCAACGTCCACGGTATACATGAGAGGTCCTTGCCGTGTACAAATCGTTCCTGGCTGCCATTTCTCTGTGCGGTAGTCCCGGGCCAAAACTGGTTGACCTTTCTTAAAACTCCTGGTCGGCCTTTCATTCATATTCTGAAACTGCCTGTTCTCCACATCTCTTCGGACGTTTGGCTTAACCAAATCCAAGCGGCATCGTAGTCTTCGATTGAAGAACATCATGGCTGGAGTTTGGTTGGTAACCGCATGTGTTGCATTCCGGTAGGCAAACAAGAAGTTGTCCACCTTGTGCTGTAGGGGTATATCTTCATTACACATTGCCTTGATAGCCTTCTTGAATGTTTGAACAAACCTCTCGGCCAATCCATTAGTGGCTGGATGATATGGGGCAGATGTGTAATGCTTAACACCATTGTTCTTTAAGAACCTCCGGAACTCTTCAGACACAAACTGTGGTCCATTGTCAGAGCAAATCTGTTCAGGCAGCCCATTCCTGGCGAATATGCTTCGTAAGACTGTGATAGTTTTTTCTGTGGTGGTTGAGGACATTTTTATTACCTCTGGCCACTTTGTGCATCCACCGCAATTAAAAACATCGAGTCCATGAAGGGACCAGCAAAATCAATGTCCTTTGCCATGGAGATGAGGGCCACTCCCACGGATGTAGAGGGGCTTGTGGTGGGGCATTTTGGACCTTCTGGCATCCTGTACAGCTCTTTGTCATCTCTTCGATTTCTCTATCGATTCCCAGCCACCACACAAACGCTCTGGCTAAGTTCTTCATTTTTACCCCTCCCAGATGACCCTCATGAAGCTCATTGAGCACTCTATCCTTCAATTTGGGTGGAATTACTATTCTGGATCCACACATCAAGGTTCCTTTGCACACTGACAGCTGTTCTCTTCTCGGCGAGAATGCTGGCAGCAGTGGTTCGCCATGTGCTGGCCATCCCTTCACCGTTAAATCATAGACCCGGGACAGTGTCAGGTCATCTCGAGTTTCCTTTTCTATGTTAGCATTCGTCACAGGGAGACATTCGACTATAGTCGAGTGGAATATCTCCATTGGATCCACTGCAAGTTCTTCTTCCACCGTCAGCAACGGTAGGCACGACAATCCATCAGCATTTCCATGCTGTTTAGTTCCTTTGTACTTGATGTCATATTGGTGTGCCCCTAGGAAAAGAGACCACCTCTGTAGCCGTTGTGCTGTCATTATCGGTACGCCCTTCTGAGGGTTGAAAATGGAGACAAGAGGTTGATGATCAGTTAGTAGAGTAAATTTTTGACCGTGCAGGTAGCGATTGAACTTCTTCACCCCCCACACTAGGCTGAGGGCCTCTCTGTCAATCTGGGCGTAGATACGCTCGGCTGAAGTTAACGAGCGTGATGCAAACACTATCGGCCTCTCTAAACCATCAAGGAATTTATGTGAGAGTACCGCCCCAATGCCGTAGGGAGACGCATCACACGCCAGTCTTATCGGTAGTGATGGGTTGTAGTGAGCCAATACTTCTCTTGAAGTGATTAAGTCCTTACTCTTCTGAAAGGCCCGCTTACAGTCATTGTTCTGTTTCCATGCTACTCCCGTTCGTCGTAGGGCGTTCAGTGGGTGCAGAACTATGGACAAATTCGGTAAAAACTTATGGTAGTAATTCACCAATCCGAGGAAGGACCTCAGTTGCGACACATTTTCAGGCGCTGGGGCCTTAACAACCGCTTCAATTTTGTCAGGGGACTTATGTAACCCCTCTTCATCAATCACGTGGCCACAATACGATATCTGTTTCTTAAAAAACTCGCACTTGGGGAGGTTGGCTCATAGCCCATGTTCCCGTAGTCTAGTGAGCACGTTCTAGGTTGTTAAGGTGTTCACTGTCATCTTCACTTGTCACTAGGATGTCGTCCAAGTAACACTGAGTCCCCGGAATCCCTTGCAGGACTTGTTGCATCGCTCTTTGCCATATCGCCAGAGCTGATGCTACTCCAAATACCAATCGATGATACTGGTAAAGACCTTTGTGAGTGTTTATCGTGAGATACTTCCTAGAGGATTTTTCAACCTCCATCTGCAAATACGCTTGTGCTAGGTCAATTTTTGTAAAACGCTTCCCTCCAGATAGTGAGGCGAAGATGTCTTCTATCCTTGGAAGAGGATATTGTACTGTGTGAAGGACTGGGTTCACCGTCACCTTGAAATCCCCACAGATGCGTATCTTCCTTGGCTCCTCAGACTTATTGCTTAACGTTTTCTTCATGACAGGAACGATGGGTGTCGCCCACTCGCTCCAGTCTACCTTAGACAACACGCCTGCGTTCTCCAGATTCTCCAGCCCTGCCTCGATGGCTGGGCGAATTGCATACGGTACCGGTCTTGCTTTGAAAAACTTGGGAACTGCATTCTCTGCTATTTTTATCGAGCTGGTTACGCCTTTAAGCGTGCCCAGTTCTTGTTGAAATACCTCTTTGGCGTTAGCTAAGATTTTTGACAATCGTCCAGGAGTGACGTCTTCATCTTTTTTACCATCCACCGTCATTGCATGAATGGAGTGCCAATCTAAGCTTACCTTTCTGATCCATTCACGTCCCAATAATGGTGGTCCACCATCTTGCAGTATGTAGAGATACAATTTCCGTATTTTCTTGCCGTTGTATTCGACAGGCACCCTTATTTTTCCTCTGGGGTATACCTTTTGCCCCGTATACGTTGTCAAGACAATGGATGTCTCAAGGGTATGTGTGAGAATAGCCGCTCGTAGCCTCGTCGATTCATGAATCTTAGCGCTGATCCCGTATCCAATTCCATTTGAACTCGGGACCCTGCTATCGTGAGGGTGACCCAAATGGTTCAGTGATCCTTTTTTGCGATTACATTGTGAAGTTTGAGACAGCTTAGTCTCTTGTTCCCGGGTTCACTATCGCTCATCTGGTCTTCGGAACTACTGTCCGTCATCTTTTGTACTTTCTTGTACGGTTCCTTAGTAGCCTTTTTGTTGTCGTTGGTCTTCTTCCCAGACCTGCAAACTCGTGCAATGTGTCCCATCTTTCCGCATTGCCTGGATATTTTGTCCTTGGACCAGCAGTCCTTCTGGTCATGGTTAGTTCTGCCGCAGCGAATCCCCGTGTCATTTCGTGGGTGCCGTATTCCTGTGGCTTTTGTTGTATTTCCGCAGCTCCCCTGGCTGCTGCTTCGTACGATACTGCCACGCTGAAAGCCTTATCTAGCATCAGCTCTTTCTCTGAGAGTAACTTCTGTGTTCCTTCACTCGGGAGTCCACAGACAAATTTGTCCCATAGGGTATCTGCCAGTCCTGCTCTGAACTGGCAGTGCTTTGATAGCTTGCGTAGTTCCGTAAGGTACTCAGCATTGCTCTCATCTTTATGCTGAGTTCTCCTGTGGAATTTAAATCTTTCTGCTATCGGCAGCGGTGCAGGGTTTAGGTGTTCCTGTAGGATAGCAACAATTTCGTGAAAACTCTTCGCCCTCGGTTTGGCTGGAGTAATCAGGTCCCGCAATAGGCCGTACGTTCTAGCGCCCATTACGTTTAGCAATACCGATGCCTTTTTCTCATCGGCTATTTCGTTTGCCTCGCAATATACCTCGACTCTTTCCACATACGTGGTCCAGTCCTCTATTGCATTATCAAAGGCAGTGATACAGCCAGTCTTCGGCATCTTGAAAATCTAAAATGGCGCCTCCCACGCTTTGCCTTCTTCCCCGCTGTTGCTAGCACTGCTTCCCGCGGTTTCCGTTGCAACCTGCAGCTCCTCGCGGTTTTCTGTGCGTTTAATATTTCTTTATTTTTATTTATTTTCCCATCGTGGAACAACCGTGTGGGACTCTTGCCTCCCTCTTCTCTGGTCCGTACGCTGCCCGGCTTCGTAGCACCGGCCGCGCCCTGTGTGCTCCACCCTCTCTCTCTCTCTCTCTCTCTCTCCTCTTCCCGACAACGCTGCTCGGCCCCGTTGCAAGCCACCCGCTCGAGTTCTCGGCCGCCGCAGCCCAGGAAGGATCAGTGTACTACCTGCCACCAGCCCGATTAGCTGAAGCACCGTCGACAGGAACCAGGCCCCGCTCTCGACAGCTTCTCCTGCAATCTTCAACTACGCTGACTCGGGGGCGGATGCCCACGGTCGACGCCCGTTTTTACTGCTTCTTTCTTCCTTCTGGCCTCGACCTCTGCTCACTTCGCTTCAGGAATGGATCCCATGAGGTGGTGCAGACTGTAGGTAAGTTCGTATCTGCTCGTCGCCAATATTATGTCCGTGTATAATTGAGACACGGACAGCAGGAGTTGATCATAACAAGTCTTTACTGAATGGAGACAAACGGGAAACTGAAACTACAGAAGATTGCTAGCGCCTTTTATACAGGGGTGGTCACTGCCGGTACTGCAGTCTGAGACCAGTTATTCCCTTAAAGGTACATTCACAACGCACCTGATGTGCAATAAGCATCTTTTAATGATTCGGATCAACCTTTATCTCACTAAGTATTCACTGGGTCAACCTCACGGATATTGAAGAAATAGATGTGTAAAAGACATGAATATCCAATCCAGATCACAAGGAGACACTATTGTGTTATCCCCAGGTTATACTATCGTAAAAATCGCTACAGGGCAGTGTGATTGAACTTCCTTAAAAGTAACATACTCAGTCCTCTTACAGGAACAATGGATGCCATTAAACCCAATCCTACAGCAGACCTGAATTTATAATAGTACATGATGTGCATTTTGCAGCAGTGGCAGATTCAATGATACCCCTGGCTTCCCTGCTCAGCCCACTGGTTAAAATAGCAGCCAGGTCCTGATGATGCAATTGGAGCCCAATCTGCATATTTAAAGGACCCCTGCCAGTTTCAGATGGGTGTTCCTATCACCTGCTCAGAAGAGCAGGTTACAATTGAAGACTACAGGAAGGGAGCAGGACATTGGCGGGTAAGACGCCTGGGTGATTTTAATCATTAAATCGACTCTTACAGCAGAGAAGGGGGCCATTTGGCCCATCATGCCTGTGCCTGCTCTTTCAAAGAGTTTTCCAATTCAGTCCCACATCTCAGCTTTTTTCCAAAAACCCTGCAAATTGGTCCTCTTCAAGTATATGTCAAATTGTCATTTAAAGGTTCCTATGGAATCTGATTCCACCACCCTTTCAGGTAATGCTTTCTAGATCTTAACCCTTTGTGTGAAGAAATTTTTCATTTCCCCTCTGGTGCTTTAGACAATTATTTTAAATCTATGGCCTCTGGTACGACCCACTTGCCAGAGGAAATAGTTTCTCTCTCCTTGCTTTATCAAAGCCCCTCAAAATATTGAATGACTCCATTCTGTCTCCCCTTAACCTTCTCTGCTCTAAGGAGAACAATCCCTGCCTCTCCAATCTCGCCATATAACTGAACTCCCTCATCCCTGGTAATCCTCCTCTGTACCCTCTCTAGGGCCTTGACATCCTTCCCAAAGTGTGGCGCCCACAATTGTACACAATACTCCAGCTGAGGACTAATCAGAGATTTGTAAAGGTTTAGCATGATTTTAACTGTCCGCCTGCTCGGTTTCTGCTAGGGTGGGCAAGGTTAAAATTGCCCCTGAAGACTCTATTATGCATTTAGAACCTGGGAAGTGCATAGCAGGGCTGGGAAAGCTTGTCTGTTTCTATTTAAAGCTGCAGTCTGTACTGTTGCTTTAAAAGTGCTGGTGTGAAACATTTTCCCTGTATAGTTAGGATGGCAGATGTATTGCAACTTAATTTCTCCTGAGTAATTCAATTGGGTCACAGGTTGTGACAAAGTGATGTCACTCCCATCTGCTATCCAATTACTAATTGCTAAGGAAGTAATTTTAAAAGATCCACTTGTAATCTCCTGAAAGTATAGGAAATCCCTGTGGCTCTGTAATTCTTGTAAATTCATACTTGGGATGATAAATTCTTGTTCTCCCTACCTTTTTATTTGAAACAATTCCAGATGTCCAGCTTTGATATTCATGGATTTAAATCCAATTTGTTTTGTTCATGCCTAAATTATCACTGGGATGGTACAATTCCCCAATGTGCAGAGGCATTGTCGATTATTATTGCCTAATAACATTTTTGTTTCATTAATTGTGTGGTAGAGACAGGTTAATGTAAGCTAAAGGGTAATAAAGGTAAAATCAGCATGAACAAAGCACACCCTCCTGGAATGTACTACCTCACGTGACTAACTTACCAACTGAACCATGTGGGAGCTCATCAAGATATTTTGAATCTGTATTTTATACACCGTAGTTTTCCCAGGCCAGTAACATTGTACATGTTGCATTAAGTGAGCGCATACTGCATGGCAACTTATGATTCAATCCTCTCCCCATCTATCCCAGATGAGCATCATAAATGCCTTTTTAGAAAGAGGGGAGGAGAATTTGTACTTGCCGATATCCTTCTTTCTTGTTCCCCCTGCAAATAGTTCTTGCAGACTCACTGCAACTTCCATTCTATTGGTGTCTCTCCTTTCCTGTTCTCTCCTTAGATCGAGGTTACACAGCTCCCCTTGCTGACATCCTACACAGTATCCGCTTTCACTCGAATTGGTAGAACAATAATTAACCTCAGTGAAAATGTAATATCTTTTTTAAAACTGTTGTCACTGTGGTGGGTGTAAGGGGGCAAGGAGATTTTCTTCTGTTAGCTATTTATAAGAAAAGCCATAATTCAGACCTTGTGTATAAAACGTCATCCCTAAATCTCTGATCCTTGTTGTCTCTCTACCTTGGTGCTGCACATCTTTTCCTTTATGACCCCCGCCTTCCCCTCTCATTAATGAACACTTCGTACTATTCATAGATTTGACTAGTAAATTCACCGATCCCGTGTTCCCAGAAGGCAGCTGTGCTCAAAGGGAAAGTGGGTGGGAGAATTGGCATTGCAGTATTGTAGCCCTATCTCCAACCCTTCTAACGCAGCTCCCCACCGGCAGCAGCACGGAATTTGTAGATATACCCTTTAATTCCTTTTTGAATTCATTCATTTCCACTGGTTCAAATATTTGTTTATCATTAAATTAAAAATGTTATACTAGTGAATTTAAGAAAAAATAGTCCTACTCATAGAATTTATTGCTAAAGGTATTAAAATTTGATGAGCAGTTTATAGGCTCGAGTCTAGCCCAAGGTGTTGGAATAAAAATCTCTTCTGTGCTGCAAGTATCATAAATCAATTGAGTTTGGGGAGTCTTAAATCTGGTTCTTAAGTGTCCTCAACATACATTTGTCCATAATTTAGCACTAAACTGGTAGTCTTATTCGAAGTTCTGGTCTCACTATTAGAACTGTGTTACTGGTGCAGAGTCTGGGCAAGACCGAGGGCTTTACACTATATCTGGTCGTGCTGTTGTTGACACGGAGTGCAAAAAGTGGAAACTGATCAATTCCTCAACATTGGACCTGGGGCACAAAAAAAATCAATGTTAAAAATTCCTGTCTAATACTCATTTACGGATTTTTTGTACAAGATCTGAAAACACCACATTGTATTATGCCCCATATCTGACTATCGCATTCCCCCTCCAATATAACTTTACACCCAAGACATATTGAGATGTTTACAGATAATAACACTTTTTTCAGAAAGCTACAATTCTGTAGTTTCTGATTTTGAGATTAGTAGACTCCACTAGGTTCTCAGAACAGCCAATTACTACAATCTTATTGAAAAGGCCTCAAGTTATTCATGTCAGTAAATAGGAATTATCTTCACATAGTTAGTCAGAAAACAGTACTTAACAGTTACTAGATTCAGAGGATTCAATTCAAGCTTGAAAATTGAATTTTCTTCATTTTAATGTGAGCCGCTCCTGGTTCCACTCTGCCGACATTCGTTTAATATATTTACATAAATTGAAAACTTTCACAGTGCCCTACAATTATTTCTAAAGTTAGTTATTTAAAGGGGCACTGCAGACAAATTAGTGTTTTGCAGTACATGTCACCTTGTTTACAAATTGGAGGGCACGATAACTAAAGTTAAGATATGTCCATCTTCACCACCAGTACATGATGGGGGTGAGCTGTCTATTTACAGTAGTGTGTGCTGGCTTTAGGGTCAGGATCAACTCTTTATGTTTTTTGTAACTACTCAATTTAGCACCAGTGATTAATGAATAAATAGGGAATGGTATGCACAAGCGGATCCTTTGTTTTGTGGTCTATGCTGAGTTAGCTGGTCGTAACAGTATGGCCGCTACATCTGGCTTCAGCATCCCTGGGTTAAAGAGAAAAATGATCAAACTTCTGGTTCCAGTTCCTGATTACCATCCAGCAATCTCTTCTGCAATTATCTGTTTGTTTTGGCTTTGACTAAGAACAAGATTGGTTTCTGTTGTGATCCTCCATGGTCCAACAGTTATTTGTGGCTCAAATGTGAATGATGGTTACTCTGGCGAGGTAATCTGGACAATCTGTGGAAGTGCAGCCAAGTAAGGAATTGATGTCTGCAGACGAGGAACAAAAGGGACAAAAATTGATGAAGAAAATGTTAGTCTTCAGCTGAAGGAGGTTTAATATATACAGTAACGTTATACAGTAGTGTGTTGGAGTTCTGTGGGCTTCACTATGCTGTGATGCAACACAAGTTTGCACTTGCAATTTGTCTCAGTACCATTTGAGTTCATGATCTCACCACCACAGCCATGTGAGGCACTGAGGAACTTCCCACAGGGAGTAAATCTTACCCTGGGCTGTATTGGAGCAATTTTCGGGTGCAAGCCCATAAGTAGATTCCTTGTGCACTCTATCAGCGAAAGATGGTGGGTGCCATGTGAAATTAAGAAAAGAAGGGAACTATCTTTAGAAACGAGATTATTATGCTCTGATATTAAATTACCAGTTAAGTGTATCCCGAGGTGAGACGGTAGCTTTTCTCTTGTGCCTTTTGTCATACCAATCGTTTTATAAATATTGGCCCAGAAATTCGGGTCCCAACGCGTGAGTATGCACGGGGTACTCGCGCGTGGACCCGATGGAAGTGCCGGTTTCTTGCATGCACTATGCATGCACGGGAAACCGGCACTTCTGATCCTCTGAACGAAGGGGTTCAGAGGTCGAACGCGTGCGCGCGGGAGTCTGCGCGTGCGCTTTGAACTTACGTTTTTTTTACAGGTTTTTCTGTGAGGGTAAGTCTTTAGATTTTAGAAATGTAAAAACCAGGCGTAAGGACTGCATTTTAAAAGGTAAGTGGTCAATTAATTAAAATTAAAACATTTTTTCCACAAGTTTATTATTTTTAAATACTTTAAAGCAAGGTAAGTTTATTTTTAGCCCTGTTTTTTTATAAAATTATTTTTTTCAAAAATTTAAATTATTGTTTAAAATAGTTATTTAATGTAATTTATAGTTTATTTAAAAAGTGCGATGTTTTTAAAAAATTTATTTGAAGGTTAACTACTGTTTTGGGCCCTCAGCATTCATACGTTTTGAGAGGTCTTTCTGTCAATCTTATGAATGGGCTTTTCCCTCCTCCGATTGGCTGCCCATGGCTCACGTGATCCCAGGGGACGCATCGCACTAACTACGCCCCTGGGACATGCAAGCACAGCGCACCGGCCTCAGGGCCAGGCCCCGGAGAGGAATTCCACGCAGGCCCAGAGCTCAACTGCCGGCGCGCTAGGTAAGTGTAGGTCAGGGGCTTGCACCCGCGGGAAGCCCCCGACCCGAATTTCTGGGCCATTACACTGCAAAATATTACAGCTACCAGCTATCCAAGAGCCGTGATTCAGAAATGCATTACTTTCTAGAACATTTTCACTGAGAAAAACAATGATGTCATGATACATAGACGTGCACATGCACGAGCATGACTGTCACTCGGCTTTTTCCCTCTATATACCTGTCCATTACCCCAAGTAAATTGATTCTGGGGCAATGTGAACTTAGTTAAAAACAAACACAATTCCACAGCAATAAAATACCTTTTAATATCAGTTTCAGTTCAGGAAGTCACAAAGAATATAAAATGTCTCATTTGTGCAAAAATGCAGTGCTGCTTTGAAGTTGGGTTATGATAGAGAGAATTTGACACTCCACCCAACCCTGATCTTGGAATGCTTCAATACAAACATGGAGTGAGATAATATTCCATTCTCGATACTGTCATCTCCCACCTTGATGAAGGAAGAAAAGATTAAGGGGCCTAACAAATACACTTTAAAAATAATACAGGATTGATTTGAACAAAATTTGAGGTGCTGCATGCTGAAATATTCGGTTAGTTAGACCTGCCTTCAATCCCACTGGACCTCCGCTGTATAAAGATTATAATAAGAATTTATTGTATTAACTGAAGTATTTTTACAACCATAATCAGAATAATCATCTGACTGTCTTTCAATCTTTTGCTGTTGTCAATTACATCCTACTGTACTCCCACATCAGTTATTGCTTCGCTCATGTTGATTACCTAATACAGTTTCTATTTTAACAGAAGGTGGTCGTTCGTAGTCCAATAACACTACAGGGAAATACGATCCAATGAATGAATAATGGCACACTCTATAGAATGGATTCGATTCCGCTTCCAGCAGCAGAGAACCGGCAGCGTCTCTGAAACAACACCGTTGTTATCACCTTCATCACTGAATTCTCCAGCCAAGGAGCAATGGTCACCTGTTTTAAGCAACCAAAGAATTATCATTCCAAATAATAGAAAGTTTGCCAAAGACTCAGAAAAGTTAATGAAAGACTCTTTGAGCAACAAAATAAGAACTACAAAATATACCTTCATCAACTTTCTTCCAAAGAACATTTTTGAGCAGTTTTACAGGTAAGCACCATATCTCAGTTCTTTCTTTGTGAAAACACCTCTTTCTGTAAGGGGTATTATTGTAAGTCTGGTTACCATCCCACTCTTGCCACACAGAAGTGATGGTTATGTTTTTTTGAATATTCAAATGTATCACAAATGGATTATTTTGCTACTTTGTTCAGTTTGGCAGCCACTCTATTCTGCTTTGTCCAGCTTGGCACCTGTTTTCCTTGGTTGTCCCTCCATCTGCTTCATGTGATTTTGATTCTGTCCATATAGAGTTTTGTTTCCAGTACTGGATGTGATTGGGAAAATATTTCAAATAACTGGGGATCCCTGTTACCCACCATTCAAATGGGAAAAGGCTTGATAGAATTGAAATGAATTGCATTTTTTAAATAGAATATATATGTAATCTTCTTAATATTGACCTCTAGTGGTGCAAACCCGTTTCCACTGTTCAGAATACCAGCGGATCAAATTCTTTCCCATCCACTTACAATTTGGAATTGGATTTCTGATGGCTACGTATATGTCTCAAATTATGATGATCGCCAAGCGTAAAGTCACAGAAATCATGCAGTAGGATTTCAAATACAAGCATAAAACTCCTGATTTTTCTAGTTTTCATTCTGCTGACTAGCCAATCTGGTGTTGAAGGTCACTATTCAATTTTTCAATTCAAGTCGCTTTATTGGCATGACAAGGTACATCTTATGTTACCAAAGCATCGAAAAACATTTATGGTTGAACACAAACGCCGATCTATCCATACAATGTATAAACAGATATATCCCTGAGTGTATAAATATACATTCATATAATTTGTATATACTCTTTTCTTAGATTTAATGGTTGTCCCTCTGTTTATGGCAAGCTGTAACATAGTGTGCTGCTAAGGTTACACAATTTCTCTGTTCCCCTAGTAGGTATGGGAGTTTTTGGTCGTCATTCAAATTTCTGAATTCAGGGCATATTTTTGTGAATTTTGGGTAGAAATTCTCCCTGATGCCCTGATATTTTCCACAAGCTGTGAGGAAGTGCATCTCTGTCTCCACCACTCCCTGACTGCAGTGAGAGCATATCCTGTTCTCTCTTGTCAGACAGGTCTGTCTGTATCTGCCTTTTTCGATAGCCAGGCTATGCTCACTAAGTCTGTACATAGTCAAGGTTTTTCTCAATTTGCTATCTTTTACCGTGGTCAGGTATTCAGCCATGTTGTATTGTCTGTTTAGGGCCAAGTAGCAATTGAGTTTGTTTTGGGTTTTTGTTGTTTCTGCCCAATAGGACAGATATTTTTCCTTTTGCTTAGTGATAATTGTGTTGGGTCGAATTCTCTGTGCTACGATGTCACTGTCCTGGGGCTGGTTATTGTTAGTAGTGTTAGTAGTTACTTCACTGAGTCCCAGGACTAGTTGACTGAGGGTATTCTTCTTTATGATCCTCTCTTGGCATTTCAGGGCTTCGTAGTGATAGCAGTGGGGGTTGCTCATTATTAGGTGTTTCCAAAATTTGGTGGCTCTTTTTTGGATAGTAATTATTAATGAATATTGGCCTAGTTCTGCCCTGCATGCATTGTTTATGGTTTTCCTTTGAGTCCGGAGGATACTTTTACAGAATTCTGCATGTAGGATCTCAATTGGGTGTTTGTCCCATTTTGCAAATTCTTGTTGTGTTAGCGGTCCCCACACCTCACTGCCATAGAGTGCAAGTGGTTCAATTACTGATTTGAAAATTTTGAGCCAAATGCTAATTGGGATTTCTATTTGGATTGATTTTTTAATGGCACTGAAAGCCCTTCTTGCTTTCTCTTTCAGTTCATTCACAGCCAGATGAAAATTTCCTGTAGAACTGATTTTTAAGCCCAAGTATGTGTAGTTAGTGGTTTGTTCAATTTTAGTTGTTCCTAGTGTGAAATTTATTCTGGGTCCCTGATGTCTATTCCGGTGCCGATTAGGCTACTGAATTTAAAAAAGAATTAATTGGGGTGTAACATTAAGTTTGTCCAATTGGCTGTTTTAACCCACAGTTCATGTAAATCCAGATCCTGTCAAAAGCTTCAAGAGTTTTTACATTGTGACGGTGCTGACACTAAAGGCAAACATATTTCATTTTATAAATCAGACAGTCGCAGAAACCCAAATTTTAGCTGGGTCTCCCGATCTGCTGATTTCAGGAGCATCTGAGCTTAGCTGGTAAACACATTGAAATGGATTCAGCAGCTCTGAAGCCAGTTGTTGCAATGGCGTAGGATCCCCCCCCCCCCCCCCCCCCCCCAGTGTGGTCTTTGGGCGGGCGGCCAGCCAGCCAAGCGCACCCTGCGGGGGAGACACGGTCCATTTTATGGGCCTAACCTTATTAGAATTGGGCCATCAGGCTGCGGGCAAAGAACAAGCACCCTGGACAGCCCACTGGCTCTGGCCGGAAGCAGGTAGCTCAGTTGGGGGGGGGGCGGCGGGGGGGAAAGGTGGGAATCAATTGAAAACATAGAAACATAGAAGATAGGAGCAGGAGTAGGCCATTTGGCCCCTCGAGCCTGTTCCACCATTTAATGAAATCATGGCTGATCATCCAAATTTAGTGCCCTGTCCCTGCTTTCTCCCCATATCCCTTGATCCCTTTAGCCTTAAGAAATATATCTAACTCCTTCTGGAATATATTTAATAAGTTGGCCTCAACTGCCTTCTGTGGTACAAAATTCCACAGGTTCACCACACTCTGGGTGAAGAAATTCCTCCTCATCTCTGTCCTAAATGGTTTACCCCTTATCCTTAGACTGTGACCCCTGGTTCTGGACTCCCCTGCCATCGGGAACATCCTTCCTGCATCTAGTCTGTCTAGTCCTGTTAGAATTTTATAAGTTTCAATGAAATCCCCTCTCATTCTACTAAACTCTAGCGAATATAAGCCTAATCGACCCAATCTCTCTCCATACGTCATTCCTGCCATCCCAGGTATCAGTCTGGTGAATCTTCGCTGCACTCCCTCCATGGCAAGAACATCCTTCCTCAGAAAAGGCGACCAAAACGGCGCACACTACTCAAGGTTTGGTCTCGCCAAGGCCCTGTACAACTGCAGCAAGACATCCTTGCTCCTGTACTCGAATCCTCTCGCTATGAAGGCCAACATACCATTTGCCACCTTAACCGCCTGCTGCACCTGCATGGTTACCTTCAGCGACTGGTGCACAATGACACCCAGGTCTCGTTGCACTTCCCCTTTTCCCAATCTATTGCCGTTCAGATAATAACCTGTCTTCCTGTTTTTGCCACCAAAGTGGATAACCTCGCATTTATCCACATTGGACAGATGCATGGCAGATGCAGTATAATCACCCAACCTGTCCAAATCATACTGGAGTTTCTCTGCATCCTCCCCGCCGCACACACACCCACCCAGCTTTGTGTTGTCTGCAAGCTTGGAGATATTACATCTAGTTCCCTTGTCCAGATCATTAATATATATTGTGACTAGCTGCGGTACCCCACTATTCACTGCCTGCCACTCGGAAAAAGACCCATTTATTCCAACTCTTTGCTTCCTGTCTGCCAACCAGTTCTCTATCCAAGTCAGTACCTTGCCCCCAATCCCTTGTGGTTTAACTTTACACGCTAAT
The DNA here is from genome assembly GCF_052327205.1 of Somniosus microcephalus. Taxonomy (NCBI): domain Eukaryota; kingdom Metazoa; phylum Chordata; class Chondrichthyes; order Squaliformes; family Somniosidae; genus Somniosus; species Somniosus microcephalus. The sequence goes on along the minus strand of NC_140994.1, from coordinate 220,691,044 downwards.
CTCTTATGCGGGACCTTATCGAAAGCCTTCTGAAAGTCCAAATACACCACATCCACTGGTTCTCCCTTATCTATTCTACCAGTTACATCCTCAAAAAATTCCAGTAGATTAGTCAAGCATGATTTACCTTTTGTAAATCCATGTTGACTTTGTCCGATCCTGTCACTGTTTTCCAAGTGCTCTGCTATTACATCTTTTATAATGGACTCTAGCATTTCCCCCACTACCGATGCCAGGCTTACCGGTCTATAATTCCTCGTTTTCTCTCTACCACCTTTTTTAAATAGTGGGGTTACATCGGACGTGGTGTGAAATGGGTTGCCAATTCGTTATTGTCCATTTTGCACCACAGGGGTTAACCAATTCCCCCCCTCCCCCCACATTAATTAAAGTTCACAGATCTATATTTAATATTCATGGGGAAGGATGGAGGGGTGATGGGAGAAAAAGATGCCAAGGCAAATTTAACAGAAGCGCACAAACTAGGGAGAGAAAATCTGAGCATGACTCATCCCAGGAGCAGCCATTCATTTGCTTATCTTTATGTTGTATTTCATTGGCAGAGACCTGGGAACAGGTTGCTCTGCTTTCGCAGACATGTTTTGGCAAAGACCCCAGTAAGGAAGAAATATAAAGCGTGTTTTTTTTTCTCTCTCGCATCCCAGGTTTGCCAATATTTACTTCTTGTTCCTGGCTATTCTGAACTGGTTCCCATCCATTGAAGTTTTCCATAAAGAAATAACCATGTTGCCCTTGGTTGTTGTTATGTCCATCACTGCAATTAAAGATGGAGTTGAAGACTACAAACGATACAGATTTGATAAAAAGATAAACCAAGCCAGGACACAGGTATTTGATTGGTAGGTCATTTGTGAACAAATACAAGAAAAGTCTCTGGTGTAGTAGAAGATGTTTACAAGACACAATCTGTTGGTACTTTGCACTACACATTGAAGAGTGGCAGAATGTGGGTTAATAGTTGACTGTTATATGAGGGGAAAAGGAGAGGCACAGAACCCTGCAGCTTGTTACCTCCAAAGTAAGGGATGAGAATCTGAGAGATTTTTATTTTTTATTTGATTATGGGAAGTGGGCTTCGCTGGCAAGGCCAGCATTTATTTGCCCATCCCTAGTTGCCCTTGAAAAGGTGGTGGTAAGCCGCCGCCTTGAACCGCTGCAGTCCATGTGGTGAAGATACTTCCACAGTGCTGTTAGGGAGGGACTTCCAGGATTTTGACCCAGCGACGATGAACAAACAGCAATATACTTCCAAATCAGGATGGTGTGTGACTTGGAGGGGAACTTGGAGGTGGTGGTGTTCCCATGTGCTTGCTGCCCTTGTCCTTCAAGGAAAGAGGTTCTGCTGAGGGAGTATGAGCAGCTAGGGGCCAAATTAAAAAATAGAACCACAAGGGTAATAATCTCTGGATTACTACCTGAGCCATGAGCAAATTTGGCTAGGGTAAATAAAATCAGAGAGTTAAATGCGTGGCTCAAAGACTGGTGCAAGTCGCATTGAGTTTAAGCAGACTTTGGTAAGTGGCAGAAAAAGTATTTTAAGTGCATGTACTGAATTTTAGTGAGTAAAAAAGTGAATTATTTGAAGTAAGTTTAATTTTTTTGAGTAAATTAAGCTGTTGGGGAGTTTAAACCGGAAGTAGAATCCGGGTATAAAAAGGGGCAGGCTTAGTGCGGTAGCACTGAGTGCGGTCGCATTGAGTGTAAGTAGAGTTTGGTAAGTGAGAGAGTTCGGGCAAGTGGGAGGTGAGGGGGTGCATTTTGCTCTGTTTTGCTTCCCTCTCTCAGGCTAATCCAACACTGCGGATGTGGAGCAGCGAGACAATTCAACCGGACAGGTCCCCCAGACAGCATTCACGAGGGAGGTTGGTGAACAGCTGGTTGGTAGGTCCTCTTCCTTCTCTTCTATACCTTTAAGTTGGTAAGTCCTATTAAATAGTGGTGTAATATTATCATCTATATCGGGGCAGAGGGTCTTCATAACTAATAATAAGAAATTTAATTAATTACACAGATATGGGTGAACAGGTGATGTGTCACTGTTGCGAAATGTGGGAGCTGGTGGACCCCATTGAGGCTCACGGTGATTACATTCGCGATAAGTGTTTGCTGCTAGAGGAACTCAAGCTCCAAGTTAAAGAGCTTGAGACCGAGCTTCAGACACTGTGACACATCAGGGAGGGGGAGAAGTTCCTGGACTCTGTTTCAGGAGGTGGTCACACCTATGAAATTAATTACTGCAGATGTAGTCCATGGTCAGGGACAGGACGGTGTGACTACGAGTGAGGCAGGTACAGGGATCCAGGATGTAGTGTTGAAGGAGCTGCAGCCCTTGCTCTTGTCAAGCAGGATCGAGGTTCTTACTCCCTGTGAGGGCGGGAGCGGGGACTGCAGGGAGGATGAGCAACCTGGCCACAGCACTGTGGTACAGGGGGCCATTCAAGTGGAGGGAGTGAAAAGACATGTTGTAGTGGTCGGGGATAGTATCATTAGGGGGATAGATAGGGTTCTCTGCAGTCAAGAGCGGGAGTCCCGAAGGCTATGTTGGCTGCCCGGGTTAAGGACATCTCTTCTGGGCTGGAAAGAAACTTGGAGTGGGAGGGGGAGGATCCAGTTGTCGTAGTCCATGTTGGTACAAATGACGTAGATAGGACAAGGAAGAAGGTTCTGTTAAAGGAGTATGAGCAGCTACGGGTCAAATTAAAAAGCAGAACCTCAAGGGTAATAATCTCTGGATTATTACCTGAGCTACGAGCAAATTTGGCTAGGATAAATAAAATTAGAGAGTTAAATGCGTGGCTCAAAGACTGGTGTGGGAGAAATGGGTTTTGCTTCTTGGGACACTGGCACCAGTACTGGGACAGGAGGGAGCTGTTCCATTGGGACGGACTCCACTTGGCCAGTGCTGGGACTAGAGTCCTGGCGAATCATATAACTAGGGCTGTGAGAGGGCTTTAAACTAATTAGTGGGGGGGAGGTTTCTAGAGAGCAAATAACAGAAATGACAATGGAGAAGGTCATAGACTTAGGTAGCAGTGGGGAAATTAAAAAACAGAACGTGTCAGGAAGGGACAGAAGGTATGGAGTAAAAGGTAAAGTAGTAAAAGGGGAAAAAACAGGAACTAAGTGTCACAAAACATATTTGAAAGTTTTTTATCTGAATGCACGTAGCATTCGTAACAAAATGAATGAGTTAACGGCACAAATAACTACATATGGGTATGATCTTGTGGCCATTACAGAAACATGGCTGCAGGGTGACCATGACTGGGAATTAAACATACCAGGTTATTTAACAATCAGGAAGGACAGGCAGGAAGGGAGGGGAGGTGGGGTGGCTATGTTAATAAAGGAAGGAATCACTATAATACAGAGAAATGATATTGGGTCAAAGGAGCAGGATAGTGAAACAGTTTGGGTGGAGATAAGAAATAATAAGGGGAAAAAAACACTAGTGGGCGTAGTCTATAGGCCTCCGAACAGTTGCAACTCTGTTGGACGGAGTATTAATCAGGAAATAGTTGAGGCTTGTAATAAGGGAACAGCTATAATTATGGGGGATTTTAACTATCATATTAACTGGACAAATCAAATTGGGCAGAGCAGCCTTGAGGATGAGTTCATTGAGTGTATTAGGGATGGGTTTCTTGAGCAATATGTAACTGAACCGACCAGGGGGCAAGCAACCTTAGATTTGGTCCTGTGTAATGAGACAGGATTAATTAAAAATGTCCTAGTAAAGGATCCCCTTGGAATGAGTGACCATAACATGGTTGAATTCCATATTCAAGTAGAGGGTGAAAAGGTTGGATCTCAAACAAGCGTGCTGAGCTTGAATAAAGGAGACTATGAAGGTATGAGAGCGGAATTGATTAGAGTGGACTGGGAAAATAGGTTAAAGGGTAAGACGGTACATGATCAGTGGTGTACATTTAAGGAGTTATTTTACAACTTCCAAAAAATATATATTCCACTGAGGAAAAAAGTGTGTAAAAGAAAAGATAGCCATCCGTGGCTAAGTAAAGTAATTAAGGATAGTATCTGACTAAAAACAAGGGCATATAAGGTAGCCAAATCTAGTGGGAGGATAGAAGATTGGGAAGTCTTTAAAAGACAGCAAAAAATAACTAAAAGATTGATTAAGAAAGGGAAGATAGATTATGAAAGTAAATTAGCAAAAAATATAAAAACAGACAGCAAAAGTTTCTATAGTTATATAAAAAGAAAAAGGGTGGCTAAAGTAAATGTTGGTCCCTTAGAGGATGAGACCGGGAAATTAATGGTGGGAAACATGGAGATGGCAAAAACGCTGAACAAATATTTGGTATCAGTCTTTACGGTAGAGGACACTAATATCCCAACACTGGACAAACAGGGGGCTCTAGGGGGAGAGGAGCTAAATACGATTAAAATCACTAAGGAAGTGGTACTTGGTAAAATAATGGGACTCAAGCCAGATAAATCCCCTGGACCTGATGGCTTACATCCTAGGGTCTTGAGGGAAGTGACGGTAGGGATTGTGGATGCATTGGTAATAATTTTGCAAAACTCCCTGGACTCAGCAAAGGTCCCGGCAGATTGGAAAACTGCTAATGTAACACCCTTATTTAAAAAGGGTAGTAGGCAGAAGGCTGGAATCTATAGACCTGTTAGCCTAACATCTGTGGTTGGTAAAATGTTAGAGTCCATTATTAAGGAGACAGTAACGGAACATTTGGATAAACATAATTTAATAGCACAAACTCAGCATGGTTTCATGAAGGGGAAGTCATGTTTGACAAATTTGCTTGAGTTCTTTGAAGAAGTAACATACAGGGTGGATAAAGGAGAACCAGTGGACGTAGTGTATTTGGACTTCCAAAAGGCATTTGACAAGGTGCCACACAAAAGATTATTGCTCAAGATAAAAATTCACGGGATTGTGGGTAATATTCTGGCGTGGGTGGAGGATTGGCTCTCTAACAGAAAGCACAGAGTTGGGATAAATGGTTCATTCTCAGACTGGCAATCAGTAACTAGTGGTGTACCGCAGGGGTCAGTGCTGGGTCCCCAACTCTTTACAATCTATATTAACAATTTGGAAGAGGGGACCGAGTGTAACATATCAAATTTTACAGATGATACAAAGATGGGAGGGAAAGTAGTGAGTGAGGAGGACATAAAAAACCAGCAAAATGACATAGACAGGCTAAGTAAGTGGGCAGAGATTTGGCAGATGGAATACAATACTGGAAAGTGTGAGGTTATGCACTTCGCAGGAAAAATGATAGAACAAGTTATTATCTTAATGGCAAGAAACTGGAAAGTACTGTAGTACAAAGGGATCTGGGGGTCCTGGTGCACGAAACTCAAAAAGTTAGTATGCAGGTGCAGCAAGTGATCAAGAAGGCCAATGGAATGTTGGCTTTTATTGCTAGGGGGATAGAATATAAAAACAGGGAGGTATTGCTGCAGTTATACAAGGTATTGGTGAGACCGCACCTGGAATACTGCATACAGTTTTGGTGTCCATACTTAAGAAAGGACATACTTGCTCTCGAGTCAGTACAAAGAAGGTTCACTCGGTTAATCCCGGGGATGAGGGGGTGGTCATATGAGGAGAGGTTGAGTAGATTGGGACTCTACTTATTGGACTTCAGAAGAATGAGAGGCGATCTTATTGAAACATATAAGATTGTGAAGGGGCTTGATCGGGTGGATGCGGTGAGGATGTTCCCAATGATGGGTGAAACTAGAACTAGGGGGCATAATCTTAGAATAAGGGGCTGCTCTTTCAAAACTGAGATGAGGAGAAACTTCTTCACTCAGAGGGTGGTAGGTTTGTGGAATTTGCTGCCCCAGAAAGCTGTGGAAGCTACATCATTAAATAAATTTAAAACAGAAATAGATAGTTTCCTAGAAGTAAAGGGAATTAAGGGTTACGGGGAGCGGGCAGGAAATTGGACATGAGTCTAGGTTCGGAATGGTCATGGCCCTGTGGGTAGTGGAGCGGGCCCAGGGGCCGTGTAGCCTGGTTCTGCTCCTACTTCTTGTGTTCTAATTCTGTGTTAGATTTCAGGAGATGGTTTTATTCCTGTTCCTGGCTGGGGTGGAGATTGCCTTTACAGAAGGTAAGTACTGTAGAAAATATAGGGACAGAGTAATCTCCTGGACGAGTTTCGATCGCCCTGATGGGTCGGAGAGGAATTTCCCAGATTTTTTTCTCCCAAATTGGCCATTGGGTTTTTTATCTGGTTTTTCGCCTCTCCTGGGAGATCACATGGGTTCGGGTGGGATGGAGAGTGATAGAAGATTTGAGGTTAGGATCAGATCAGCCATGATCTTATTGAATGGTGGAGCAGGCTCGAGGGGGCGATTGGCCTACTCCTGCTCCTATTTCTTATGTTCTTATGTTCTTAAATGGGTTTTGCTTCTTGGGACACTGGCACCAGTACTGGGACGGGAGAGAGCTGTTCCATTGGGATGGGCTTCACTTGGCCAGTGCTGGGACTAGAATCCTGGTGAATCGAATAACTAGGGCTGTAGAGAGGGCTTTAAACTAATTAGTTGGGGGGAGGTTTCAAGAGAGCAAAAAATAAAAATGTCAGCGGAGAAGGCAATAGAGCAAGGTAGCAGTGGGGGAATTAAAAACCAGAGCGTGTTAGGAAGGGACAGAATGTATAAAGATAAAGGTAAAGTAGTAAAGGGGGTAAAAGCAGGAATAAATTGTCACAAAACATATTTAAAAGTTCTTTATCTGAATGCACGCTGCATTTGTAACAAAATAGACGAGTTGACGGTACAAATAACTACACATGGGTATGATCTGGTGGCCATTACAGAAACATGGCTGCAAGGTGACCATGACTGGGAACTAAACATCCAGGGGTATTTGACAATTAGGAAGAACAGACAGGAAGGAAAGGGAGGTGGGGTGGCTATGTTAATAAAGGATGGAATCACTACAATAGTGAGAAATGATATTGGGTCAAAAGATCAGGATAGTGAAACAGTTTGGGTGGAGATAAGGAATAATAAGGGGAAAAAGTCACTAGTGGGTGTAGTCTATAGGCCTCCTAACAGTTGCAACTCTATTGGTCGGAGTATAAATCAGGAAATAGTTGGGGCTTGTAATAAGGGAACAGCTATTGTCATGGGGGATTTTAACTTTCATATTGACTGGACAATCAAATTGGGCAGGGCAGCCTTGAGGAAGAGTTCATAGAGTGCATTAGGGACGGGTTCCTTGAGCAGTATGTTACCGAACTAACCAGGGGACAGGCAATCTTGGATCTGGTCCTGTGTAATGAGACAGGATTAATAAAATATGTCCTAGTAAAGGATCCCCTTGGAATGAGTGACCATAACATGGTTGAATTCCAAATTCAGTTGGAAGGTGAGTGTTGTGTATTTTGAATGTGTATTAGAATTGTCCCACATGGGATGCCGTAGTGGTGATTTGCAATGCACTATGGGAAATGTAGTGCATTGAGTGAAGAAGCGCATTGTAAATAAAATTGCCGTTAACTAAACTCTCCACCCCGGAGTCCTTAATTGTTATATAGGTAAGGGTATAAAACCCCTTGAGACTCAACAAAACTGGCAACGAGGACGACGGACTTGCGCATCACTTTGCACTGGAATCGGCGATGTTTAAAGTAAGAAGTTCCTGTCTTTTCTTAATGGTGCGCCCGCAGTTTAGTGCTAATGCAATCGCCTCGTAAAGGTGGTGGTTCGTGTGTTGCACAAATAAGAAGGGGGAGAGTAACGATACAGTGAAACGAAGTGGAGGAAAAGGACTGTAAAAATAAAAATAAAAAAGTGGAGGAAAAGGACTGTAAAGGTTTTAAAAAAAAAAAAAAAAAAAAAAAAAAATGGCTATGCTAACCGGAGCGTTTGGACCATTTGATGAAACGGCGGAGCAATGGAGTGCTTATACAGAGCATTTCAGATTTTTCGTGACTGCAAATGGCATTAAAGATGACATGAAAGTGGCGACGTTGCTCAGTGTGATCGGCGCTAAGACATATGATCAGATTGTGGAAGTTTTGGAAACACATTTCGCACCCAAGCCGCTGCTGATTGCCGAGAGGTTCAGGTTTCACAAATGAAACCAAGGGGAGGGTGAGTCCATAGCCGAATATGTTGCAGTGCTAAAGAAGCTAACTGAGCATTGTGAGTTTGGTGAAACTCTAAATGACACTGTCCGTGATAGGTTTGTGTGTGGATTAAGATGTGAAGCAACACAGACGCGCTTGCTCACGACTGACAAACTGATGCTTAAATCAGCAGTGGAGCTCGCTGTGTCTATGGAGTTAGCAGCTAAAGATGCACAGCTGTTGGGGGCTGCAACAAGAGTGCACAGGGTAGCAGCTACACCGGATAAGCATGCAAGGGGCGCCAGAGAGTGTTACAGATGTGAAAGGTCAGGTCATCAACCATCTGACTACTGGTGTAAAGACCTGACCTGTCGGAAATGTGAAAAGAAAGGACACATGAACGTGTGTGTAAAGGGCAAAGCAAACAATCCTACACAGAGACACGCAAAAACAAACAAGGAAACACATCCAACTGGTGTTCTAAAAAGAAAAACCTACACATGGTGAAACAAGAACAAGAAGACAGTGACACAGACTCTGATGGGGAGCTGAATCTCCATGTGTGAACGGTGAATGGAGGCTCATCAGGCTATGGAGTCACTCCACTACTAGAGGGAATACCGGTCAAAATGGAGCTGGATACGGGGGCCACTGTCTCCTTGATTTCAGAGAAGCTATTCAAAGAAAAACTGAACCACCTATCACTGACGCCGGCCAAGCTCATCTTAAAGACTTACACTGGGGAAACAGTCCCAATGCTGGGTAAGACGGAGGTCAAGGTGGAGCTTAATGGGCAAACCGTGATGCTGCCAGTTTACGAGGTCAAGGGTGACTATCCATCCCTGATGGGCAGGCCATGGTTGGAGAAAATTCATCTAGATTGGAAAAAAGTGAATGCGGTGTCAGTTGAAGAGGCGGGGCTAGCGGCAGCGTTGACAAAGCATGCGGCTGTCTTTGACGGAGAATTGGGGCATATGAAGGGGATTACGGTCAAACTCAAGGTGAAGCCTGACAGCCAGCCACGATTCCTGAAGGCCAGGAACGTTCCCTATGCCCTCGGACCAAAGGTGGAGGCTGACCTGGAGTGTCTGGTCAAGATAGGGGTCCTGGTGCCTGTTTCACACAGTGAGTGGGCCATGCCCGTGGTACCAGTGATGAAGAGTGACGGTGCGGTTCGCTTATGTGGAGATTTCAAAGTAACAGTGAATCCTGTGCTCTCAGCTGAACGGTACCCCCCTCCCCATCATTGAAGATATTTTCGCGGATCTAGCAGGCGGTCAGAAGTTTAGCAAGATTGATCTATGCCAAGCCTACTTGCAGATGCATGTAGAAGAGGACTCACCGAAGTACCTCACCATCACCACCCACAAGGGCCTCTACAGGTACTGCCGCCTACCCTTTGGTATAACATCAGCACCAGCATTGTTTCAGTGGGCTATGGACCAGATCTTAAGCGGCATTTCAGGGGTACAATGTTATCTCAATGATGTCCTTGTCACAGGAATGGACGACAACGAGCATCTGCAGAACCTGACGAAGACACTGGGAAGACTTGAAGAATATGGCTTACGCGTTCGCAAGGACAAATGCGAATCTTTCAAGCCATCAGTGGAGTACCTAGGCCATGTCATCAACGCGGACGGCCTACACACAGCACCGTCGAAAGTGAAAGCCATTGCCGATGCTCCTGCACCTACAAATGTCGGCCAGCTGCGGTCATTCTTAGGTCTTCTGAACTATTACGGAAAGTTTATTCCACAGCTGGCATCACTGTTGAAGCCATTACATGAGTTGCTGTGTCAGGGCAAGGCCTGGGCGTGGACGAAGGAGTGCGAAGCTGCATTCAAGAAAGCCAAAGCAGCTTTGACTGACCCCAGAGTGTTGACGCACTTTGACCCGTTGTTGCAGATTCAGCTGGCCTGTGACGCGTCGCCTTATGGCGTCGGCGCGGTTGTGCCCCACATCTTTACCTCAGGCGAAGAGAAGCCGATTGCATTCACGTCAAGGTCCCTGAGCAAGGCGGAGGTGAAATACCCACAGATCGAAAAAGAGGCGTTGGGCATCATCTTTGGAATCAAAGTTCCATCACTACTTGTTCGGAAGGAAATTTACCTTGCTGACGGATCATCATCCTCTGACATCGACCTTTGGTCCACACACAGGAATACCCTCCCTGGCAGCGTGCAGGATGCAGCGCTGGGCGCTGATGTTAAGCGCTCACAATTACAACATCAAATACCGGAGGTCAGCAGCACATGGCAATACGGACGGATTGTCATGACTTCCACTGCCTGTGCCCTCTGAAGGTTGTGAGCAGAAGATTTTCTACTTTGACATGGTGAGCAATGCCCCTGTTGCGGCCCGGCAGGTCAAGAAAGAGACCAGAGTGGACCCTACGCTATCCAAGGTGCTGGATCGGGTGATGCGAGGAGACGGATCACGGGTGTCAGACGCACCACCTGAGCTCCTACCCTACCTGTCAAGAGGGAAGGAGTTGTCTGTCATGTCAGGATGCCTCCTTTGGGACATGCGAGTGATCATACCACCAAAGCTGCGGAAACAAGTCCTCAACGAACTGCACTCAGGAGATTGTGGTATTGTCTAGATGAAGGAGCTGGCACGAAGCTACTTCTGGTGGCCCGGTCTGGATCATGAAATTGAAGTTGAAGCGAAATCATGCCCATCATGCAAGACAACCAGGGATACGCCAAGAGCAGCGCCACTGCATCCATGGGAATGGCCGGCGACAGCATGGCAACAGATCCATCTGGACTTCGCAGGACCAGTGGAAGGAACGATGTTCCTGGTCACGGTGGACTCCCATTCCAAATGGCCGGAGGTTGCAGTAATGTTCACTACCACTACGGAGAAAACCATCGAGACTCTGAGAGAGATGTTCGGGCGATTTGGTCTGCCGGAGCAGATCGTAACTGACAATGGAACACAGTTCACATCCCAGGAGATGGAGGAGTTCCTCAAGAGCAATGGAATCCAGCACACGTTCTCCGCGCCTTCGCCAATCCATTCGTGGATGGATGATGAGAGATTTGTCAGAACGCTGAAACGCGCGTTGAAAACGGCAAGAAGTGATGCTCCTCTAAAGCAGCGCCTGAATGCTTTCTTGCTGATATACCAAAACACGCCTCATGCTACGACTGGAGCATCTCCTGCTTACCTACTCATGGGAAGGCAGCTATGGACACGCCTTGACCTGCTGAGGCCAACGTCCACAGAAGCAGTGGTGCACGCCAATCAGCAGGATCAAGTCAGCAGACAAGCTCAGAGGTCCAAAGAACGACACTTTGTGGTGGGGGGCAAAGTCCTTGCACGTAACTACACCACCCCGGAGCGGTGGGTCCCGGCTACAGTCATTCAAAAGACGGGCCCTGTTTCATACCGAGTCCGCACCGGAGACGACCAAACATGGAGACGGCATGTAGACCAGTTACTGCCAAGACAGTCACCACAGGTAACCCAAGAAACAGAGGATCAAGGACCTGCTGGGGGCTCCAGCAGGGACTGGTCGTCCGACCCTGAGATGGTGGCCCCATCCGCTCTTGTGCCATCGAGGGAGGAAGCCACACCTGCAGGGTCACGGGAGAGCCAGCCAGAGCCTGCTCCTGAGACTAGATGTTACCCCCAAAGAGAAAGGCAGCCTCCAGAGCGCCTTAGTTACAGTTAGTGCTAACCTGTGTGCATGGGGCAGAATAATCCCCAGGGTTAGCAGAATGTAAAGGCAGTCTACCCTCTCTTCCAAAGTTATAGTCATTTTCAGTTATTCTGTTTTGTGGACATTCTATTTTAAGGGGGAGGAAATATGTTGTGTATTTTGAATGTGTATTAGAATTGTCCCACATGGGATACCGTAGTGGTGATTTGCAATGCACTATGGGAAATGTAGTGCATTGAGTGAAGAAGCACATTGTAAATAAAATGGCCGTTAACTAAACTCTCCACCCCGGAGTCCTCCTTAATTGTTGTATAGGTAAGGGTATAAAACCCCTTGAGACACAACAGTGAGAGAGTTGGATCTCAAACCAGCGTACTATGCTTAAATAAAGGAGACTATGAAGGTATGAGAGCAGAGTTGACTAAAGTGGACTGGGAAAATAGATTAAGGTGTAAGACGGTACATCAGCAGTGGTGTACATTCGAGGAGATATTTCACAACTTTCAAGAAAAATATACTCCACTGAGGAAAAAGGGGCGTAAAAGAAAAGACAGCCATCCGTGGCTAAGTAAAGTAATAAAGGATAGTATCCGACTGAAAACAAGGGCATATAAATTAGCCAAATCTAGTGGGAGGATAGAAGATTGGAAAGCATTTAAAAGCCAGCAAAGAATAACTAAAAGATTAATTAAGAAAGGGAAGATAGATTATGAAAGTAAACTAGCAAAAAATATAAAAATAGATAGCAAGAGTTTCTATAGTTATATGAAAGAGTGGCTAAAGTGAATGTTGGTCCCTTAGAGGACGAGACCGGGAAATTAGTGGTGGGGAACATGGAGATGGCAAAAACGCTGAACAAATATTTTGTATCAGTCTTTGCAGTAGAGGACACTAAAAATATCCCAACACTGGACAAACAGGGGGCTATAGGGGGGGAGGAGCTAAACATGATTAAAATCACTAAGGAGATGGTACTCGGTAAGATAATGGGACTTAAGGTGGATAAATCCCTTGGACCTGATGGCTTACATCCTAGGGTCTTGAGAGAAGTAGCGGTAGGGATTGCGGATGCATTGGTGGTAATTTTCCAAAACTCCCTGGATTCAGGAACGGTCCCAGCAGATTGGAAAACTGCCAATGTAACGCCCTTATTTAAAAAGGGAGGTAAACAAAAGGCTGGAAACTATAGACCAGTTAGCCTAACATCTGTGGTTGGTAAAATGTTGGAGTCCATTATTAAGGAAGCAGTAACAGAACATTTGGATAAGCATAATTTAATCGGACATGGTTTCATGAAGGGGAAGTCATGTTTGACAAATTTTCTCGAATTCTTTGAGGATGTAACAAACCGGGTGGATAAAGGGGAACCAGTGGATGTGGTGTATTTGGACTTCCAAAAGGCATTTGACAAGGTGCCACACAAAAGATTACTGCACAAGATAAAAAATCATGGGATTGGGGGTAATATACTGGCATGGGTGGAAGATTGGCTATCTAACAGAAAACAAAGAGTTGGGATAAATGGTTCATTCTCAGGTTGGCAATCAGTAACTAGTGGTGTTCTGCAGGGGTCAGTGCTGGGACCCCAACTCTTTACAATCTATATTAATGATTTGGAGGAGGGGACCAAGTGCAATATATCCAAGTTTGCCGACGATACAAAGATGGGAGGGAAAGCAGTGAGTGAGGAGGACATAAAAAACCTGCAAAAGGACATAGACAGGCTAAGTGAGTGGGCAGAAATTTGGCAGATGGAATATAAGGTTGGAAAGTGTGAGGTTATGCACTTTGGCAGAAAAAATCAAAGAGCAAGTTATTATCTAAATGGAGAGAAACTGCAAAGTGCTACAATACAAAGGGATCTGGGGGTCCTGGTGCATGAAACACAAGGTTAGTATGCAGGTACAGCAGGTGATCAGGAAGGCCAATGGAATCTTGGCTTTTATTGCAAGGGGGATGGAGTATAAAAGCAGGGAAGTCTTGCTTCAGTTATACAGGGTACTGGTGAGGCCACACCTGGAATATTGCATACAGTTTTGGTTTCCATATTTAAGAAAAGATATACTTGCTCTCGAGGCAGTTCAGAGAAGGTTCACTCGGTTGATTCCGGAGATGAGGGGGTTGACTTATGAGGAAAGGTTGAGTAGGTTGGGCCTCTACTCATTGGAGTCCAGAAGAATGAGAGGCGATCTTATCGAAACATATAAGATTGTGAGGGGGCTTGATCGGGTGGATGCGGGGAGGATGTTTCCACTGATGGGTGTGACTAGAACTAGGGGGCATAATCTTAGAATAAGGGGTTGCCCTTTCAAAACTGAGATGAGGAGAAACTTCTTCACTCAGAGGGTAGTAAATCTATGGAATTTGCTACCTCAGAGAGCTGTGGAAGCTGCGACATTAAATAAATTTAAAACGGAGATAGACAGTTTCCTAGCTGATAAGGGAATTAGGGGTTATGGGGCGCGGGCAGGGAAGTGGACGTGAGTCTAGGTTTGGAGCAGCCATGATCCTATTGAATGGCGGAGCAGGCCCAAGGGGCTGTATGGCCTACTCCTACTTCTTATGTTCTTATGGTAGATGTCACGCTTTGGGAGGTGATGCTGAAGAAGCCTTGGCGAGTTGCTGCAGTGCATCTTGTAGATGGTACCCACTGTAGCCACAGTACGCCGGTGATGAAGGTAGTGAATGTTTATGGTGGTGGATGGGGTGCCAATCAAGCAGGCTGCTTTGTCTTGGATGGAGTCAAGCTTCTTAAGTGTTGTTGCACCTCCCAAAGCGTGACCTCTACCATAAGAACATAAGAAGTAGGAGCAGGAGTAGGCCATACAGCCCCTCGGGCCTGCTCCGCCATTCAATAGGATCATGGCTGCTCCAAACCTAGACTCACGTCCACTTCCCTGCCCGCTCCCCATAACCCCTAATTCCCTTATCAGCTAGGAAACTGTCTATCTCCGTTTTAAATTTATTTAATGTCGCAGCTTCCACAGCTCTCTGAGGTAGCAAATTCCATAGATTTACTACCCTCTGAGTGAAGAAGTTTCTCCTCATCTCAGTTAGAGAGTATTCCATCACACTCCTCACTTGTGCCTTGTCGATAGTGGAAAGGCTTTGGGGTGTCGGGAGGTGAGATACTCGCTGCAGAATATCCAGCTTCTGACCTGCCCTTGTTGCCACAGTATTTATGTGGCTGGTCCAGTTAAGTTTCTGGTCAATGGTGACCCCTAGGATATTGATGGTGGTGGATTCGGCGATGGTAATGCCGTTGAATGTCATGGGGTGGTGGTTAGACACTTGCTTGTTGGAGATAGTCATTGCCTGGCACTTGTGTGGCATGTATATTACCTGCCACTTATCAGCCCAAGCCTGAATGTCGCCCAGGTCTTGCTGCATACGGGCATGGACTGCTTTATTATCTGAGGAGTTGCGAATGGCACTGAACGCTGTGCAGTCATCAGCAAACATCCCCACTTCTGACCTTATGATGGAGGAAGGCCATTGATGAAGCAGCTGAAGATGGTTGGGCCTAGGACACTGCCCTGAGGAACTTCTGCAGCAATGTCCTGGGGCTGTGATGATTGACCACCAACCACCATAACCATCTTCCTTTGTGTTAGGTATGACTCCAGCCAGTGGAGTTTTGTCCCCCCGATTCCCATTGACTTCAGTTTTACTAGGGCTCCTTGATGCCACACTCTGTCAAATGCTGCCTTTATGTCAAGGGCTGTCACTCTCACCTCATCTCTGGAATTCAGCTCTTTTGTCCATGTTTGGACCAAGGCTGTAATGAGGTCTGGAGCTGAGTGGTCCTGGCGGAACCCAAACTGGGCATCAGTGAGCAGGTTATTGGTGAGTAAGTGCTGCTTGATAGCACTGTCAATGACACCTTCCATTGAGTCGTGCCTGTGCCAGTCTGGAGTAACTATTAACAGACAGCCCAAGTACAGCATTTTAGAGGTCTCGGAACAAGTCAGTTGACTGTTCTCTTAATTAGGAATTGGGGAAGGAAGGAATTCAGCCTGGTCTCTGCTTCTGATTGCTGTTTCTTAAGCCGTGTTGGACAATACATATATATGAATGTTTGCCTGGTGAGGATGAGTTTAGATTCAACTGTAATGTCCTCCAAGGAAGAGGAGACTGCTGCCATTTATTGTTTAGGCTGATGCATGGAGAATGACCACTTGGGTAAAGTACCAGAAGGCTGCTAGGACAAATGAAACTCTACCCAAACATTAAGAAAAGAGGCAATTTGGAAGAAAAGGTGTTTATAAATAAGGATTTCTGATGTCCCCCTCCCTGTTGCAGAAGAACCAAGAGGCTACTTGAAGAGTAAGATTAGTATGCATCAGACCTAGAAGGATACCAGACTAATGTTGCTGAACAAGTGTGATTGCTGCAGCCTGATCAGAATACTACATGTAGTGTGATCCAGATAGCTTGTTGGTCAGCTTCATTACTCACATTGTGAATTCTCAGACTATCCAGCTTCAAGAGCCCGTATGTCTTCACGCCCATCAAGTTTAGCAAGGTTATAGCTTTGTCGTCATCTTCTATTTTATTGGTCTCACAATAGATCTCAATGCGTTCCACATACGTGGCCCAGTCTTCTACCTCGGAATTAAAATCGTTGATGTTACCACGCTTAGGCATCTTCCTCTCTTCCTGATAACACCACGAATTATTTCTTTAAATTTTCTTTTCTTTTTTTTCCAAGATGGCGGTTCCCGCGAAAATGGCGGTCTCCCCGCCCACTTCAATGGCGGTTTCCCGCTTCTGTCTTCTTCCCCGCCTAATGGCGGCTTCCCGCGTTTCTTCCCTAGCGGGAGGGGTACACTTTCCCCACGGGCGACGGCCGCTGGCTTTCAGGTTCACAGCCTGCGCGTCGGCTTCAGTGCTTTCCCTTTTCTCGGCAGGGCAACCGGCACTGGGTACACCCCGTTGACGGCGAACAGTTTCAGCCGCTGGGCTGGCTCTCGCTCAGTTCCCCTTGCTCGGGCTCTGTCTCTCTACCGGCGCTGGGTACCCCCCCGTTGACGGCGAACAGTTTCAGCCGCTGGACTGGCTCTCGCTCAGTCTCCCTTGGTCGGCTCTACCTCTCCCGCTCGCTCGGCTCCCAATCGCGCCTCCCAGCCCTCTCGCAGTCCGGAGATTCCCTCCCCGGCTGCGGCTGAGTTTTTATCTCTTCCCGCGCCTACGCTCCCGGTCGCAGCGCTTCGTGGCTTCGGTCGCTGCCCGGCCTTTTTCGCCGGTCGCGGTCTAGCTGTCTCACGACGCCGTTGCATCCCCAGCCTGTCTGTACCGCGGCTTCCTTGCTCCACGCTGCCCCAGTCTCTGTGCCTCTGAGCCCGACTTCTGTCTGGCTCCTTTCCCCCTCGACCGTGGTCGAGTGCACCGCCCTTATCCTCCGGTTATTCTTTTTACTTTTCCCTTACTCACAGTCACCGTGGCCGGCTTGCTTCTTGTGCTGATCGGCTCACTCCTCACCATGGCCGAAGGGACAGTCAGTGCCTGTTGCTGATGGAAGTCTTTGTCTCTGAATTCTTCCTCCTTTCCAGCTCTGCAGACTCGAGCTTTCTCCCAGCAGAATGACGAGGGCGGTTGCCTCTTCTCGACGCTCGTTAACTGCTTCGGAAGTATTGTTGCCGCAGGGTACGATCGGACTCGTCGCCACTGTAAAGTCTGTGGGTTGTTTAGTTAATTAATACACAGACTACCAGAGTAACTTAAAACAGGACTTTACTATTCGAAGGTCAGGGCGAATCTGCCCAATAAATCCTGACACAGCACTTATATACCGGTGTGGTCACCGTCGGTATTACAGTATACAGAAGCCAACAAAGTAGTGCAACACCTAAAGTAGTTCTCTTAAAGGTGGACGGTTACATACAATAGTTCTCTTAAAGGTAGACGGGTACATACACTACACAACGCTAAATTGCCATTGCGACTGTACCCCCACCCCCACTCCCACTCCCCCTTTCATGTCCTTGGTAGTATAGTGGCTGGCCTAGAGTCTTGGGCCTTGTGCATTCTAAGCAAATTTTCTACAAATAATCAGCTAATATATATTTCTTTCTTTCAAAAAAAAGACAGCCATTTGGAGCAAAACTCATTTACCAACATAAAATTCTTTTTTAAAACACAGAAGCGCATTGGGACGTTTTTACTACATTAAAGGCACTATATAAATGCAAGTTGTTGATGTTGCCAGAATGGCAGTCGCATGTGATTTTTTTTTTTAAATGCCTCTGCAATCACTTTTTTTTAGAAAAAAACATTTCAGCTTGAACAGCAATTAAACACTGACCTCAACCGACACACTTCACAATACTTAACAATTAGACTATGTAACCTTAAAATGGCATGGCTTCAGCTTATCAGAAGGATAGTATATTGTGCATTAATCCTGAAACAGAATATTCTCTGACTCACTGTGAGCCTCACCATTGATCATCCATTAGGTATAGTCATCTAGTGGGCATCCACTACCCTTCAAAAATACATATAAAAAAGAGAAGTTACTGCTTTTTTGATAACTTTGGCAGAAACCCCATTTATGTTATGCCAGCAGAGCAGGATTAGCTCCCAGGATATCCCCAGCCCTGGTTGCTTCCCAATGGCAAGAACCAAGGCAGCAGCTGCCAATCTACAGAATCTTTTCTGAACAATTAGTCTCTAATTGATCTCAGGAAATGCCTATTTGGACCACTTCCCCACAGGGAGTAGCTTTAAAAGGACAGGCCAGGTTAAGCACCACTCCATTTTAGCAGCTACTTATCACAACCCCATGGCCCCAATTTTAACTCCAGGTGGATTCCCTGCTCAGTTAAAATTACAGTTGGGTCTCAATAATGTCATTGGGCCGCAACATGCATATGTTGAGAGCCAGGGAGATTTTAATTGCCCACCCGCCAGATTTCTGCTGAGCAAGTAGGGTTAAAATCACCCCCTTGCAGATTCCAATGAGCAATATCACAACAGAGCAGCTATTTTTATATAATTAAGGGAAGTATGTTCATCTAAATTTATTTCTATTGGCTGCAGGCCTAAAACAAAACTGCCATAATTCAGCACAAACCACATTATTTGGTACTTTCACTCGGACAGCATATAAGGATGGCTGATGTGGGAAATGGAAAATGGCATACTGATCAAATAGAATTTTAAATCTGAGTTTAAAGTTTATTGTTGAGACAGAATAAAAGACCTTTAGCCATGTGTGACCCAGTATACTACCTGACCTGAGAGTATTTGGCATTAGTTGCAAAAAGTAAAAAAAAAAAAAAATTATATTCTGAGCATTGCCGTCTCTCATTCTGAAGAACATGAAAACATGAAAGAAAATGTAATTTAAAAAAGTCTAAATGGAGCAAGTTGCTAATGAGATATTTACAGCATTCTCTGTCGAGGCAAATGAGACAGCTACAAAGATATTGACATGTAGGCTTCCTTGGGAACCTGGAAATAATTAAATTTATCTTTCCTCAATAATATTTGAAACACAGCAGGGGCAGAGTGGCTTCAGACAGCATGCAAAGAGTGTTTGCAAGTGAAGTATTGCTGCGGCATGCTATTTTATTACCTTTGGCATATATGAAGCCATCATTTTTAAAACTGCATTGTGATTAGTTAGCAAAATTATTGCAGTTAATAAGGTACCAGCAAATTTGCTCTGGCATTATTCTCTGGTTGTCAGAATACATGCACACAGGCCCTCAATCAGGGGCTACATATGCATTGTGATTGCCTTCAGGAGTCGGAAATTAATTTTCCAGTATTCTTTTTTCCCTGAGTTGGCATAGCGATCTATTTTAATCTCTTTTTTCTTCCTCTCCCATGGCTGTTGGTTGGTGGGGCTTATTGAAGGTTGTATTGCTTAGTTGCAACAAGGCTGAATGGGACAGACTCCATGGACTCGCTGGTCTTTTTCTGTCTGTCTTTTTCATATGTTCATATGCTGATTAATTGGTTTTTAGTGAATGGGATATTTGAGCAATCGTGAGTGCTAGCTGTTAAAAATATTTTTTTAAATCACTGAAAGGGGACCAGCAAATACCACAAAAGCATCTCCGACCCCCAAGTCCTTTGAGCAGCCGTGTTGGTTCTTCATCCATCCCACTATTATGCGCCTAAAAGTTAATTTATATAACAAAAATTCACAAAACTTACCAACAGGTACCTTTCCTATTTTACAATATTTAAAACAATTTTCACCGCACCGATCTTCCCTCTCTCTGGCATCTGTGGGTTGTCTTCTGCTCCGTTCCCATAGCTTAAGCCATTATTATTATTCTTAGGCAGTCCCTCGGAACTGAAGATGACTTGCTTCCACATTAAAAATTAGTTCACAGGTGACTGAGTCCAATGCGGGACCTACAGTCTCTGTCACAGGTGGGACAGATGGTGGTTGAAGGGGTGGGTGGGTGGGGTGCTTGGGTTGACGTGCGCTCCTTGCGCTGCCTGCACTTGGCTTCCACTTGCTCCCGGCGAAGAGACTCAAGGTATTCGGTGCCTTCACGGATGCTTCTTCTCCACTTTGTACGGTTTGGGCCAGGGATTCCCAGGTGTCGGTGGGAATGTTGCACTTTTTCAAGGAGGCTTTGAGGGTGTCCTTGAAGCATTTCCTCTGCCCACCTGGGCCTCTCTTGCCGTGTCATAACTGAGTAGAGCGCTTGTTTTGGGAGTCTCGTATCGGGCATGCGGACGATGTGACCCGTCCATCGGAGCTGATCGAGCGTGGTCAAAGCTTTGATGCTGGGGATGTTGGCCTGAGCGAGAACACTGAAGTCGGTGCGCCTATCCTGCCAATGGATTTGCAGGATCTTGCGGAGGCAGCGTTGGTGGTACCTTTCCAGTGCTTTGAGGTGCCTGCTGTACATGGTCCATGTCTCTGAGGCATACAGCAGGGTGGGTATCACTGCTGCTCTGTAGACCATGAGCTTTATGCCAGGCTTGAGGTCATGGTCTTCAAACACACTCTTCATCAGGTGACCGAAGGCTGCACTGGCACACTGAAGGTGGTGTTGGACTTCGTCATCGACGTCTGCCCTTGTTGACAGTAGGCGCCCGAGGTATGGAAAGTGATCCACATTGCCCCAGGCTTTGTTGTGGATTTTCAGGGGCAGTACTGTGTGGCGGGGGCAGGTTGGTAGAGGACCTTTTGTCTTACGGATGTTTAGTGTAAGGCCCATGCTCTCGTACGCTTCGGTAAAGGTGTTGACAAAGGTTTGGAGTTCGACCTCCGAGTGAGCGCAGACGCAAGCGTCATCTGCATACAGTAATTCGACGACAGAGCTTGGGACGACCTTGGATCTGGACTGGAGGCGACGGAGGTTGAACAGTTTCCTGTTTGTTCTGTAAATTAGCTCCACTCCAGTGGGGAGCTTACTGAGGGTGAGATGGAGCATTGCAGCAAGGAAGATCGAGAAGAGCGTTGGTGAGATGACACAGCCTTGCTTGACCCCAGTTCGTACGTGAATTGGGTCTGTGATGGAACCGTTGGTCAGGATCACGGCTTGCATGTCGTTGTGAAGCAGGCGGAGGATGGGGACAAACTTTTGAGGGCAGCCGAATTTGAGGAGGATACTCCATAATCCCTCACGGTTGACAGTGTCGAAGGCCTTTGTGAGATCAAAGAAGGCCATGTACATCGGTTGGTGCTGTTCCCTGCATTTCTCTTGTAATTGATGTGTGGTGAAGATTATGCCCATTGTGCCCCTTAGTGGGCCGAATCCGCATTGCAACTCTGGGAGGAGCTCTTCGGCCACTGGGAGAAGGCGATTGAGAAGGATTCTTGCAATGACTTTCCCTGTGGCAGACAGCAGGGAAACTCCTCTGTAATTACCGCAATTGGACTTGTCACCTTTCTTGAAGATGGTCATAATTATAGCGTCTCTGAGATCCCCTGACATGCTCTCCTCCTTCCAGATAAGAGAAATGAGTTCATGAATTCACACCAGTAGTGCTTCTCCGCCATGCTTTAGTGCCTCAGCGGAGATTCCATCTGCTGCTGAGGCCTTGCTTTTCTTAAGTTGTCGGATGGCCTTTTCAACCTCATGCCGGGCTGGGGTTGTGCCGAGATGCTGGCGGGTAGCATGCTGTGGGATGGAGTTGAGAACACTCGCGTCGAAGACAGAGTCGCGGTTAAGGAGATTGTTGTGTCTCCTTGTGTTCTTTTACTATAAATAATACAGACACTTTTAGCTCATTTTAGTTACTGCTTTTACTAGCTGTATTTCTGCTTTGTTTCTGTACTGCCGCATGGTGCGGAGTGATACAAGATGTCCGACGCTGCACTGTGCACTGCCCGTGCACAGTGTGCCACATAGCAATATAACTACACCATACCAAAGTAGTTCCATATAACGATGTGATACTATAACAATGTAACATCCCTCTTTCTCAAAAAACTAAAACATGAAATTTAACAATTTAAATTAACAAATATTATATCTAAACTATTATTATCAACTACAAAGAATCGTGAGTTTTTTTTTATTCGCGATATCGCTCAGGTGGTTGGATGTTGTCCCTCCATCTTGTGGATTTGGTGGTGACCGTTCCTCTCTGCGGTGTTTTGGTGTGTTCCGCTCTCGTTGTTGTTGTTGCTGTCGCCTTTGGAGTTGGAGTGTGCATGCTCGTGGTTGTTTGATTTGTAGCGCTTGTTTCTGGTGTTGTACTGCTTGTGGTAGCTGGTGTTGTCAATGTTGCTGATGTTGTCTGCTGCTTATCCAGTTCAGGTGAAGGTCTGATGTGGAGTCTGTTCCGTCTGTATTGGTTACCAGGTTCAGTCTCTACGAAGTAGGATCTTGGAGTAACAGCTTTTCCAATGACCTTGGCTGGATTCCAGGTTTTCTACACCGGGTCTTGCACATGCACTGATTGTCCATTCAGCAATTCTGGTAGCGTGTTTGCATGTTTATCGTAATGTTTGCGTCCTACGATTTGTGCTTCTGCCAGCTTTTGTCTGAAGTCCTCCTGGTCCTGGGGAGGATGTATTTTTGCTGGTAGTGTAGTCTTAAACTTCCTCCCATTTAGCAATTCTGCAGGTGATTTCATGTCTGCTTTCAGTGGTGTTGATCTGAGTGATAGGAGGGCAAGGTCTTGAACTTCCCCCATCTCACTACTTTTGATGAGAGTTCTCTTGACAGTCTGGATCTGTCTTTCGATGAAGTTGTGTCCCCTTGGGAAATGTGGGGATGAGGTTACTATTTTGAACCCATACTTTTCTGCCAGAGCTCTGAATTCACTCGATGTAAACTGGGTTCCATTGTCACAGATTACCTTTTCCGGGATTCCTTGTTCAACAAACAAGCTCTTTGCAATCCTGGTGGTAGTTGTGGCTCTCGAGTCTTTCATCCTTCTCACAAAAGGAAACTTGGAATAGTAATCTGCCACTATGAGATACCATTCTTGATTGCACATGAAGAGATCTGCCCCAACAGTGTGCCATGGTCTTGACGGTATTTCACTAGGTATCATCTCCTCTTTCTGTTGTGCATTTCTGTATTTCTGGCATATACCACATGCAGAGACCATCTGTTCGGTATTTCTGTACATGCCTATCCAGTATACAGCTGATCTGGCTCTCAGCTTGCATTTTTCCATTCCCATGTGGCCTTCATGTATGAGATTGAGAAGTTGTGTCTGCATCGTCTTTGGCATGATGATCCTCGATCCAGCAAGGAGAATACCGTCTTCTACTGCAATATTGTCTTTAATCGTCCAGTATTGATGAATTGTCGCCTGTACCTGCTGGATTCTCTCCGGCCACCCCTGTATTACTTGTTGTGTGAGTAGTTACAACTCCTCATCTTTGCTAGTCTCATCTCTGATTTGACTGAGCTTTGTAGGGGTAACATTCACTAGGTGGTGGATTTTTACTGTTAGGCCCTCCACCTCGTGTTTCTCATATGGTGATAATCGAGACAACGCATCTGCTAGCACCATTTCCTTTCCTGGCTTATATTTAAGCGTGAAGTCATAGCTTTGGATCCTTAGAAGCAGTCTTTGCAGTCTTGCAGGCGCTTTGCACAGATTCTTCTTATAGATCTGTTCCAGTGGACGATGGTCACTCTCTATTGTAAATCGCCTGCCATATAGGTATGTATGGAATTTCTCGCATCCGTACACTACTGCTAATAGTTCTCTTTCTATGTTGGCGTATCTCGTCTCGGCTGACATCAAGGCCTTTGGTGCGAAAGCTATCGGCTTTCCTTCCTGCACCAGAGCTGCCCCTAGTCCTCTGGTAGAAGCGTCTACTTGCAGAGTGACTGGTTTTCTTCTGTCATAATATGACAGACTTGTTTCTTTGCACAA
This sequence comes from Somniosus microcephalus, assembly GCF_052327205.1. Lineage (NCBI taxonomy): Eukaryota > Metazoa > Chordata > Chondrichthyes > Squaliformes > Somniosidae > Somniosus > Somniosus microcephalus. The sequence continues at coordinate 220,666,963 of NC_140994.1, read as the reverse complement.
CAGTTCTTTAAGTTGTTTGAAATTCCTTTCGTGTGATTCAGACCACTGGTATTCGGCGTCTTCTTTCATTAGCTCTCTGAGATTCGTTGTATGTTCCGACATGTTTGGGATGAAAGAACTCATGTATTGGACCAAGCCGAGGTAACTCCTCAGCTCTTTCTTGTCTTTGGGTGGTTTCATTTCAGCAATCGCTGCAATCTTCTCTGGATTTGGCTTGACTCCCTCTGGTGTATAAATCATACCGAAGAATTGGCATTCCTTGACTTTAACTATGCACTTATCTGCATTTAACTTGATGCCAGCCTTCCTGGTACTCTCCATGGCCTCATGTAGGTGCATGTCATGGTCTCTTTCATCTCCATAGATCTGAATATCATCAGCTATTCCTATAGCTCCTTCACAGCCTCTGTATGTCTCATCTATTTTCTGTTGAAAGATATCTTGACTGACCTTTAGCCCGAATGGTAGCCGCAGGAATTTGTAACGCCCAAATGGTGTGTTGAATGTTGTCAGTGTTGTTGATTCCTCATCCAACTTCACGTTCCAATATCCATTTCTGGCATCTAGTTTTGAGAAAACCTTGGCTCCTGCCATGATGGCGTAATCTCCTCTAGTGTTGGGGTGGGATAGTGGTCCCTCTTTATCGCCTGGTTTAGATCTTTGGGGTCCAAACATATTCTGAGACGCCCGTTTGGCTTTTCTCGTACCACAATTGAGTTTACCCAGTCTGTGGGTTCAGTGACCTTTACGATCACTCCCTTTTCTTCCATCTCTCTTTCAAGCTTTGTCTTCAGCTCGATGGGTACTTTTCGTGGAGCATGGATAACGGGCTTTACCTCTGGATCGATAGGGATGTGGTATTGGAAATCTCCGAAACATCCCACTGTATCGTCTAAACATTCCGGATACATGTCTATCAAGTCTTTTTTACTCTTGATTTGTGGGCGGTTCTCCAGTGGGGTGTTGCTGTCTATCTTCAGTGGCATTTCCGTCAGCTCGTGATGCACTGAGATCAATCTCAACTTCTCGCAGCTGTTTAATCCCAGGATCGCTGGCCCCTCAGTGTCGGTGACATAGAACATGCAGTTGATGTTCTTTCTTTTATGTGTCCCTTTGATAAAGGTTATTCCAAGTTGTTTAATCTCACTCCCCCCATATGCTGTCAGTGTGACATTACTTGCCTTTAAACAACCATTTTTCAGGTAGCCATCTTCTCTCAGGTTTTCGGGAAAGATCTGCTGGTACAGTCTCAATGGGAGAATGTTGCTCTGAGCCCCTGTGTCCAGCTTCAACTTTAAGTTGATGGTTTTGGGCCGACCTTTGATCTTTTTTTTGATTTGGATGATGGTGTGCAATTCTCTCCTCGGAGTATTTTCCGCTCTGGACATCTCGTGAAGCTGTATCTTTATGGTTTCTGTAATGTCCGTGTGTAATTGAGACACGGACTGCCGAAGTTGGTTATAACAGGTGTTTACTGAATGGAGACAAAACTGGAACTACTATACAAAGTTACTACACAGGCTTATATACAGGGGTGGTCACTACTGGTACTGCAGTATACAGGGGCTGCAGAATATAGTTCCTTCTTCAAGGTACATACACTACAATTCCTCCCCTTTTAGCTAAAAAGTACATAACACTCGATTAATAATTAAATAACATTTACAATTACAGTTGCTATATACATTAGCTGAAGTTAATCGATTATAAATTCAGTCTTTGAGGCGGCTTCCTGATTCTGTCCGGATAACGCCTCTTTGGGGTATCAGGTTCTTCTGGCAAAGTTGATTCGGGATCAACGTCGTTGTTTGGTTCGTCTGCTTCCAATATCACCGATTCTGAGGTAGATGCAATTGGTACTTTGGTTTCATCACCAGGTGTATAGGATCGTGGTGTAGATTTGACGTTTTCCAGTGACTCTAGAATCTGGTCAGCATGGCGTCTTACAATGCTCTCTCCAACGTCCACGGTATACATGAGAGGTCCTTGCCGTGTGCAGATCGTTCCTGGCTGCCATTTCTCTGTGCGGTAGTCCCGGGCCAAAACTGGTTGACCTATCTTAAAACTCCTGGTCGGCCTTTCATTCATATTCTGAAACTGCCTGTTCTCCACATCTCTTCTGATGTTTGGCTTAACCAAATCCAAGCGGCATCTTAGTCTTCGATTGAAGAACATCATGGCTGGAGTTTGGTTGGTAACCGCATGTGTCGCATTCCGGTAGGCAAACAAGAAGTTATCCACCTTGTGTTGTAGGGGTATGTCTTCATTACACATTGCCTTGATAGCCTTCTTGAATGTACCTCTCCGCCAATCCATTGGTGGCTGGATGATATGGGGCGGATGTGTAATTCTTAACACCATTGTTCTTTAAGAACCTTCGGAACTCTTCAGACACAAACTGTGGTTCATTGTCAGAGCAAATCTGTTCAGGCAGCCCATTTCTGGCGAATATGGTTCGTAAGACTGTGATACTTTTTTCTGTGGTGGTTGAGGACATTTTTATTACCTCTGGCCACTTTGAATGTGCATCCACCGCAATTAAAAACATCGAGTCCATGAAGGGACCAGCAAAATCAATGTGCACCCTTTGCCATGGAGATAAGGGCCACTCCCATGGATGCAAAGGGGCTTGTGGTGGGGCGTTTTGGACCTTCTGGCATCCTGTACAGCTCTTGATCATCTCTTCGATTTCTCTCTCGATTCCCGGCCATCACACAAATGCTCTGGCTAAGTTCTTCATTTTTACCCCTCCCAGATGACCCTCATGAAGCTCATTGAGCACTCTATCCTTCAATTTGGGTGGAATTACTACTCTGGATCCACACATCAAGGTTCCTCGGCACACTGACAGCTGTTCTCTTCTTGGCGAGAATGCTGGCCATCCCTTCACCGCTAAATCATAGACCCTGGAGAGTGTCGGGTCATTTCGTGTTTCCTTTTCTATGTTTGCATTCGTCACAGGTAGATATTCGACTATGGTCGAGTGGAATATCTCCACAGGATCCACTGCAGGTGCTTCTTCCACCGTCGGCAACGGTAGGCGCGACAATCCATCAGCATTCCCATGCTGTTTAGTTCCTTTGTACTCGATGTCATATTGGTGTGCCCCTAGGAAAAGGGACCACCTCTGTAGCCGTTGTGCTGTCATTATCGGGACGCCCTTCTGAGGGTTGAAAATGGAGACGAGGTTGATGATCAGTTAGTAGAGTAAATTTCTGTCCGTGCAGGTAGTGATTGATTTCTTCACCCCCCACACCAGGCTGAGGGCCTCTCTGTCAATCTGGGCGTAGTTACGCTCGGCTGCAGTTAACGAGTGTGACGCAAAAGCTATTGGCCTCTCTGAACCATCAAGGAATTTATGTGACAGTACCGCTCCAGCGCCGTAGGGAGACGCATCACATGCCAGTCTTATCGGTAGTGATGGGTTGTAGTGAGCCAATACTTCTCTTGAAGTGATCAGTCCTTTACACTTCTGAAAGGCCCGCTTACATCGCTCCATTTCCATGCTACTCCAGTTTGTAGCAGGGCGTTCAGTGGGTGCAGAATTGTGGACAAATTCGGCAAAAACTTATGGTAGTAATTCACCAATCCGAGGAATGACCTCAGTTGCGACACATTTTCAGGCGCTGGAGCCTTAACTACCGCTTCAATTTTGTCATGGGGCTTATGTAACCCCTCTTCATCAATCACGTGGCCACAATACGATATTTGTTTCTTAAAAAACTCGCACTTGGGGCGATTGGCTCGTAGCCCATGTTCTCTTAGTCTAGTGAGCACCTGCTCTAGGTTGGCAAGGTGTTCACTGTCATTTTCACCTGTCACTAGGATGTCGTCCAAGTAACACTGAGTCCCCGGAATCCCTTGCAGGACTTGTTCCATCGCTCTTTGCCATATAGCCGGAGCTGATGCTACTCCGAATACCAGTCGATTATACTGGTAAAGACCTTTGTGTGTTTATCGTGAGATATTTCCTAGAGGATTCTTCAACCTCCATCTGCAAATATGCTTACATAGAAACTAGGAGCAGGAGTAGGCCATTCGGCCCTTCGAGCCTGCTCCGCCATTCAACGAGATCATGGCTGATCATCCAAACCCTAGCACCCGGTCCTACACCGACAGCCATCCCACCCAAGCCCTATCCCCATAACCCCATGTATTTAATCCCCCCCCTAACACTAAGGGCCAATTTTTTTTAATCATGGCCAATCAACCTAACCCACACATCTTTGGACTGTGGGAGGAAACCGGAGCACCCGGAGGAAACCCACGCAAACACGGGGCGAATGTGCAAACTCCACACAGACAGTCACCCGAGGCCGGATTTGAACCTGAGTCCCTGGCGCTGTGAGGCAACAGTGCTAACCACTATGCCACCGTGCTGCCCTAGGTCAATTTTTGTGAAACGTTTCCCTCCAGATAGTGAGGCGAAAATATCTTCTATCCTTGGAAGAGGATAATGTACTGTGTGAAGGACTGGGTTCACCGTCACCTTGAAGTCCCCACAGATGCGAACCTTCCTTGGCTCCTCAGACTTATTATTTAACGTTTTCTTCATGACAGGAACGATGGGTGTCGCCCACTCGCTCCAGTCTACCTTAGATAACACGCCTGCATTCTCCAAATTCTCCAGCTCTGCCTCGACGGCTGGGCGAATTGCATACGGTACCGGTCTTGCTTTGAAAAACTTGGGAATTGCATTCTCTTCTATTTTTATCGAGGCGGTTACGCCTTTAAGAGTTCCCAGTTCTTGTTGAAATGCCTCTTTAGCGTTAGCCAAGATTTTTGACAATCGTCCAGGTGTGACGTCGTCATCCTTTTTACCAGTCACAGTCAGTGCCTGAATGGAGTGCCAGTCTAAACTTTTCTTTCTGATCCATTCATGGCCCAATAACGGTGGTCCACCATCTTGCAGTATGTACAGATACAATTTCTGTATTTCCTTGCCGTTGTATTCGACAGGCACCCTTATTTTCCCTCTGGGGTATACTTTCTGCCCCGTATATGCCTTCAAGACAATGGATGTGTCTTTCAAGGGTATGTGTGAGAATAGCCACTCGTAGTCTCGTCGATTCATGATGGTCAGGGCTGATCCTGTATCCAATTCCATTTTGACTTGGGACCCTGCTATTGTGAGGGTTGTAATGATATCAGCAAATAGTGATGTTATTTGCCTGTTTGATTATGATGCCTTACCAGCATGTTTGCAGGTATTGATTACTTATGCCTGACCAGCAGAGGTCATGTGAGAGACAAGCAGTTTGGTTTAGTTTCAGTTTCGTTCTAGATGCATCACAAGCATCGTGTCTCCTGTAAAGCTGTATAAAGAGTTGAACAAGCTTTAGATTAAAAGACAATCTCTTTCATAAATGTCTCGTCACTGAACCCACAAAGAAATCAATACAAGGGTGACCCAAATGGTTCGGTGATCCTCTTTTGCGATTACGTTGTGTAGTTTGAGACAGCTTAGTCTCTTGTTCCCGGATTCACTATCGCTCTTCTGGTCTTTGGAACTACTGTCCGTCATCTTTTGTACTTTCCTGTACTTTTCCTTAGTAGTCTTTTTGTTGTCGTTAGTCTTCTTCCCGGACCTGCAAACTCGTGCAATGTGTCCCATCTTTCCGCATTGCCTGCATGTTTTGTCCTTGGACCAGCAGTCCTTCTGGTCATGGGTTGTTCTGTTGCAGCGATAACATTTTTCAAATCCCCGTGTCATTTCATGGGTGCCGTATTCCTGTGGCTTTTGCTGTATTTCCGCAGCTCCCCTTGCTGTTGCTTCGTACGATACTGCCACGCTGAAAGCCTTATCTAGCGTCAGCTCTTTCTCTGAGAGTAACCTCTTCTGTGTTCCTTCACTCAGGAGTCCACAGACAAATTTGTCCCATAGGGTATCTGCCAGTCCTGCTCCGAACTGGCAGTGCTTTGATAGCTTGCGTAGTTCTGTAAGGTAATCAGCATTGCTCTCATCTTTATGCTGATTTCTCTTGTGGAATTTAAATCTTTCTGCTATCAGCAGCGGTGTAGGATTTAGGTGTTCCTGTAGGATATCAACAATTTCGTTAAAACTCTTCTCCATCGGTTTGACTGGAGTGATCAGGTTCCGCAATAGGCCGTACGTTCTTGCGCCCATTAAATTTAGTAGTACCGATGCCTTTTTCTCATCGGCTACTTCATTTGCCTTGCAATATACTTCGACTCTTTACACATACGTGGTCCAGTCTATTTCATTATCGAAGGCAGTGATATTGCCAGTCTTCGGCATCTTGGAGATCTAAGATGGCGCCTCCTGCGCTTTGCCTTCTTCCCCGATTGAACAAAATGGCGCCTCCCGCACTTTGCCTTCTTCCCCAATTGAACAAAATGGCGCCTCCCACGCTTTTCCTTCTTCCCCACTGGATTAAGATGGTGCCTCCCGCGCTTTCTGTCTTTTCCGCTGCTGCCAACGCTGTTGCTGGCGTTTTTATGCCTTGATGGCGATGCCCTATGGTCTTCACGCGCTTCCCTCTGCGCTGCTGCCAACGCCGCTCTCCACGGTCCCCGTGGCAAACTGCAGCTCCTTGCGGCTTTCTGCACTTCTAATTTCTTTTTCTTTTATTTTAATTACTCTTCCCGTCGTCAGAGCAGACCCTATGGGACACTTTCCTCCCTCTTCTCCGGTCTGTACGCTGCCCGGCTTCATAACACCGGCTGCGCCCTGTGTGCTCCACCCTCTCTCTCTCTCTTTCCTCTTCCCGACAACGCTGCTCGGCCCCATTGAAAAGCCACCCGATCAAGCTGTAGCCCGCCGCAGCCCAGGAAGGATCAGTGTACTACCTGCCACCAGCCCGATTAGCTGGAACACCATAGACTGGAGAACCAAGCCCAGCTCTCGACAGCCTCTCCTGCAAATCTTCGAATTCGATGAATCAGAGGCGGTTGCCCATGGTCGACGCCTGTTTCTTCTGTTTTTTTTTTCTTTTTGGATTTCTTCCTTCTGGCTTCGACCTCTAATAACTTCGCTTCAGGGATGGATCCCCGTGAGGTGGTGCAGAACTGCAGGTAAGTTCGGATCTGTTCGTCGCCAATGTAATGTCCGTGTGTAATTGAGACACGGACTGCCTAAGTTGGTTATAAGAGGTGTTTACTGAATGGAGACAAAACTGGAACTACTATACAAAGTTACTACACAGGCTTATATACAGGGGTGGTCACTACTGGTACTGCAGTATACAGGGGCTGCAGAATATAGTTCCTTCTTCAAGGTACATACACTACAGTTTCGATGTTTAGTGCATTGTCGTGATCATCATCATCATCCTGCCCATCCATGGCATGGATATTGTGTTTCTTTCTCTGGTTCTGCTGTCCACCTTTGTTTTTGATGTATGTTCCTTCTTTCTTCATTCTACACCTCTTTTCCCAGTGGTTTAGTTTGCCACATGCATTGCAGCTTGTTCCATATGCTGGACATTTCCTCTTGTCTGTGTAATCGTGCGGTCTTCCACAATTTCTGCACATGTTTCCCCCGTTGTCATGTGTATGTCTTTGTGTGTTGTACTTTTCTCTCACTGCATCCACTCTGTTGTCCGTCTCAGAAGCCGTCCGCATGTCAGCCGTTTGAGAAATCAGCGTTTTCATTTGCTGCTTCATGGCTTCATGAGCTCTCGCAGTATCTACAGCCTCTGTTATTCCGAGCTTTTCTTTTCCTATCAGAGCTTTTTGTACCTCTACATGTGCTGACCCCCATATTAGCTGGTCCACAAGCTTTTCTTCCATTTCCTTAAATTTACACTTGCTGGCTTCATTTCTCAGCCTTGTTAGGAAATTGTCAGCTGTTTCACCGGGTTCCTGTCTTAGACTCTGGAATTTGTATCTGTGTATACGGTGATTGGATTTAGGCTCTAGATGGTTGCTGAATTTATCAAAAATTGTCGCAGGGTTTTCATTTTCATCTTCAGTCAAACTCCGGCTATTATACAAATCTAGACCTTTTTCTCCTGTCCACAACAGAATGTAACTAACCTTTTCCTCGTTGGTAGTGCCCTTCAGGAAGCTTTTGAATGTAAGCTCACATTTCTGTTTGAACTTGCGGAATGCTTCTACTATATCGTCGGCTTCCCAGTTCATGGGTTGCATTTGCACAGTCGTCATTTTAGTTTCCCGTACGATTCACTCTCAAATCACTGCAGACATCGGCACTCACAATCAGCTCATAAAGTCACTTTTCGTCATATTCGTAGTTCGTATAGCACAATTTTTTACTCATTTATACCGCTGCCACCATGTTGTGTCTCCTTGTGTTCTTTTACTATAAATAATAGACACTTTTAGCTCATTTTAGTTACTGCTTTTACTCGCTGTATTTCTGCTTTTTCTGTGCTGCCGCATGGTGCGGAGTGATACAAGATGTCCGACGCTGCACTGTGCACTGCCCGTGCACAGTGTGCCACATAGCAATATAACTACACCATACCAAAGTAGTTCCATACCAAAGTAGTTCCATTTAACGTTGTGATACTATAACAATGTAACAGAGATCTTGGAAGTGCTCCTTCCAGCGGGCACTGACTGCCTCTCCTTGATGAGTACCTCTCCATTCTTGGCCCACAGTGGAGTAGGGCCTTGGGTGCTTGGGCCGTGGATAGTCTTGACTACGCTAAAGAATCCACGCACATCGTGGTTGACGGCTAGCTGCTGGATCTCCTGCGCTTTCTCCACCCGCCATCTGTTCTTTAAGTCACGAGTTTTTTGTTGGACCTCCGCCTTCAGGCTTCTGTAGAGCTGCTTTTTTGCTCTCGAGTTCTATTGCTGTTTCCAGATCAGGAATGCCTTGCGCTTGCGGCTTATTAGCTCCTGGATCTCCTGGTCATTCTCGTCGAACCAGTCTTGGTGATCACTTTGCTGATCACCTGTATTTTTTAATATTCTGTCCCACTCCCACTCTGAACTCTCTGTGCTTGACCAGTACACTCTGCACTGTTCCAAGGAAGCGCGAGGAACAGCACCTCATCTTTCAATTAGGCACTTTGCAACCTTCTGGGCTCAAGATTGTGTTCAACAGCTCCAGATCATAACCACTGCTCACATATTTTCAGACAGCAGGTGCTGGTAGTGGTTCAGCTGTTGCCATTTACAGCTCCTCTGGATCCATCTTTTGTTTCTTTACTTGTCCCATTACCAACCCCCTTTTGCCTTGCACCTTCATCCCTTTTGTCTTTTAATCTCTCCTGCCTTCCACCCTTCCACCCAGACGTTTCCTTTTGTTCTTTCCTACACTTCCCCTTTCCCTTTCTCTGTACTTGCTTAAAAACTGTTACATCTTTAACCTTTTCCTGTTCTGAGGAAAGGTCATTGACCTGAAACGTTAGCTCTCTTTCTCTCGCCACAGATCTGACCTGCTGAGTATTTCCAGCATTTTCTCTTTATTATTGTTATGTATGTTGGGGAGAGATTCCCTCTGAATGTTGGGTGTGGTAAAATTGTGTAGATGCCCTTTATAAGCAGGTTCATAATTTTGTTACACTGAGTGCACAGAGGAAATCTTCTGTCTTTGTGCTCAATGCTTTGCACACACCTGATCATTGGAGACCGAGTATCTAATGCTAAAGACTTTGCATTTGGTATAACTGCATAAACAGGACCACTCTGCAGGATTTAAAATACAAGCAGATTTGGGTTGGCAGCATTTGAGTCTGCAATGATAATCTGTCAACATGAATAATGTATTTTCACAAGAAGTATTGGGCTTTATTCAGAACAGTAACATGTAATATTCCTTTTTTTTTTAAACTTGTAAAAATGGCATTGAAAATGTTCACAGTGCAGCATGTACTTTTCGCTGGTGACCAATATGGTGACATCATAGCTGAGTTTCTGGTGACTGTATGAACCCCCTCCTATTCGATAATTATACCTCTGAGTATGTATCCATCAGTTGTAAATTGTTTCGGGATGTCTTGAGGACATGAAAGGGACTATATAACTACAAATTGTTGCTTTCTTTCTCCTTAATCTAGCAATGAACAGGTAGGTGCATCCTTCAACCCTTTGCACTTAGTCTGGCTTTGTTACAAACAAACATGCAATGAGGCTTGTGCTGTCTCTCTGTAGCAATTTATGTTAGTTTTCCAGTTAATTCAGGGGTTTGAGTAAGTTGGGTCGATTCCCATTGTGTGCTGCCACCTAGTGGCTATTTGGTACCTAGCAACTGCAGTAAAAGTGCTGTAAAGCACAGTAAGTGCAGTAAAGTAAACTACAGACCTACAGCAGCACATGCTCTGGGAAGTTGTATTGTTCCCATGCCTGAGTCTTGGATATTATTTGTCTGTAAGTACTTGAGAATGTTATAGATGATTAGTGTACACTGTATGTTGCAGAAAATGTTTAGTTTGTAACTTTTCTCTGTAAGCAAACTTACACAGCTAGCCGTGAAGTGCTCGCTCTCTGTCTAGCTGGTTAACTAGTAGTGCATCAAAATACAGCTATGTACAGGGCTAATTTAAAGAGAATGCCTTCCAGTTTGCTAAATGTATATTCACAGTAAGCTGTGTTTCCACGTGTTTGGTAATTTACATGCCAAATGTACTGTGTTGCTCAGGCGTACCTAAATTTGTGTATGCATATCAGTTATGCGCTTGTATACTAATGTGTGCTTCCATTTCTGTGTTGTATTTCAGTTTTACAATAAGAATCTTTCAGTAAAGCTTTACAAGAAAAGTCAAGCCTTGTGATTTTTATGGGAAGATATCAAGTTGTTAGCTACCTGTCTAGCTCTGCATAGGAACGCGCTGCGAGGGCAGAAAAGTAAAAAGACAACAGCACAGCGGGCTCAAGCACAAGAAGATACCACTCAGCTACCATGAGTCTACGCTCAGGAAGACAATATACCATAGAGGACGTCGACCAGCCAATCGAGAAGCATGAGCCTCTCCGAGCAAATGATGCCAAGTCACAGTCCTCTAAAGCATCCTCTAGATCATCTCGGCGGTCCAGCAGACCGTCGTCATCGACAGCTTCTGCAGCCGCCAAAGCATGTGCCAAGGCAAAAGCTGCCCAGGCTCAATTGTCCTTCGCTGAAAACGAAGCTAGTGTGATGAAGCAGAGAGCTGACCTCGACGCCAGTCTCCACATTCTCCAAAGCCAGAGAACTGCCGCTGCCGCTAAAGCTGAAGCCGCAGCTTATGAAGAAGGTGAGGAGAACGAAGGCGGGGGGCCCAGCCATGAAGCATATGTTCTAGAACAGCCCCTCAGTCCAGTGCAACGTACAAGTGAGTATGTCCAACAACACTCCAAATTGTTCTCCAAGGAAACATCCAGCTATCTCGACGCAGAACCAGCTACTCACCACAGTAGCAAACAGCCTGTTTTTGGAGACACTGAGCTTAAAGGAGAAGAAACAAGTAAGACTTACCTGCAGAGACCTCCACAGCACTCGGCCAATCCAGCCAAGCAGTCCTCACCCGAGCCACAAGGTGCACAAGACCTCGCTAGGTACCTTATCCGCCGAGAATTGTTAAGTTCAGGCCTTCTAGAATTTGATGACCGTCCTGAAAATTACTGGTCATGGAAAGCGTCCTTCCTGAGTACCACCAAGGACCTGAATCTGTCAGCCAGAGAAGAACTAGACTTGATGACAAAGTGGCTCGGAGCTGAGTCGTCAGAACAGGCGAAGAGACTTTGCTCAGCGCACGTCCGCAATCCCACAGCAGGCCTCAACCTGGTTTGGCAACGTCTCGAAGACTGTTATGGGACACCAGAAGTCATTGAACACGCACTGCTCAAGAAGATTGAGGACTTTCCGAAGCTAACCAACAAAGATAATGTCGAGCTCCGAGAACTGGGCGACATTCTCCTTGAACTGGAGTGTGCCAAGGGAGAAGGTTACCTGACCGGCCTCTCGTATTTGGATGCAGCTCGTGGGGTAAACCCAATAGTGGAAAAGCTCCCCTACAACCTTCAAGAGAAATGGATAGCTAAGGGATCCAAGTATAAGGAGGACAATGGAGTGGCATTTCCCCCCTTCTCTCTCTTCTCCAGGTTCGTCCAACAACAGGCAAAGGTGAGGAATGATCCAAGTTTCACTTTCTCCACCTCCAGCAGTTACGCTCCTTCGAGAACAGAGAAACCCACAAAGTACAGCAATAAAGCCTCTGTGAGCGTGCACAAAACAGATGTTCCAGCCGAACCCTCAGTCAACCAATCCAGTTCTGCTGGGAATAAAGTGGATGACCCAGATCGTCAGTGTCCAATACACAAGAAGCCCCACCCACTCAAAAAGTGTCGAAGCTTTAGAGACAAGCCTATTGACGAGCGCAAATCATACCTGAAAGAGAATCACATCTGCTTCAGGTGTTGTGGGTCGACTATGCACATGGCAAAAGACTGCAAGGCGACAATCAAGTGCTTCGAGTGCAACAGTGGAAAAACACATCGCAGCCCTGCATCCAGGTCCTCCTCCTTCAACCACCGAGAGTGCTGCGGTTGACAAAGAGGATAGCGGGGAGCAAAGCGAAAGCACATCTTCTTCAGTCACCTCCAAGTGTACAGAGGTTTGTGGAAATGCAAGCAGCCCACGCTCATGCTCCAAAATCTGCTTGGTTAAAGCATATCCTGCAGGGAGAAAGGAGAAGGCAATCAAAATGTACGCAGTGCTTGATGAGCAAAGTAACAAGTCTCTAGCGAAGACAGAATTCTTCAATCTCTTTGATGTCAAGGCCAGCGCAACTCCATACACGCTAAAAACCTGTGCAGGGACAACAGAGACTACGGGTAGGAGAGTTGGGAACTTCATGATCGAGTCCATGGATGGGAAACTACAGCTTCCCCTCCCCACCTTAATTGAGTGTGACATGATGCCAGACGATAGGACGGAAATTCCCTCCCCAGAGGTCGCATGCCATCAGCCCCACCTACAGCCAGTTGCCAACAAGATTCCAGCTGTGGACCCGGACGCTCCAATCCTCCTGCTCTTGGGAAGAGACATCTTAAGGGTGCACAAGGTGCGCGAGCAAATCAACGGGCCCCACAATGCTCCTTATGCGCAGCGGCTTGACCTGGGATGGGTCCTCGTGGGTGGAGTTTGCCTGGGAACAGTCCACAAACCAGCGGGTGTCAACGTCTATAAAGCAAACGTGTTGCACAACGGTCGCACATCCTTTCTCAGCCCATGCCCAAACAGGATCCAGGTAAAGGAAGACTACGATGGCATGACGCAGCATCATTGGTCAACCTCCTCTGCCTGTGAGGAAGAGGCAGGCCTCACTGTGAGCACAGACAGCCTAGGATGCTCAGTGTTTGAAAGGTCCAAGGATGATGACAAGCCAGCACTATCCATGGATGACAAAGCTTTCCTAACCATCATGGATGAGGAGGTTTACCAGGACGATGGACACAGCTGGGTGGCACCCTTACCATTTCACTCTCCCAGACGCCGTCTTCCGAGTAACAGGGAACAAGCTATGAAGCGCCTCTGCTCACTTAGGAGAACACTGGAGAAAAGGCTAGAAATGAAGGGCCATTACATAGAGTTCATGCAGAAGATGCTGGACAACGACCAAGCCGAGCCTGCTCCACCTCTGGAAGAAGGTGAAGAACACTGGTACCTGCCAACATTCGGTGTGTATCACCCACAAAAGCCAGACCAGTTACGAGTTGTGTTTGATTCAAGTGCTGAATGTAAAGGAGTGTCTCTGAACGATGTACTCCTCAGCGGCCCAGACTTGAACAACACCTTGTTGGGAGTTCTTCTGTGGTTCAGGAAAGAACCTGTAGCCCTGACAGCAGATGTGCAGCAAATGTTTTATTGCTTCGTCGTCTGAGAAGACCACAGGGACTATCTCCGCTACCTGTGGCATGAGGACAACGACATCAACAAGAATGTGGTGGAGTACAGGATGAAGGTCCACGTGTTTGGAAACAGCCCTTCACCTGCTGTGGCTATCTACTGCATGAGGCGAGCCGCTCAGAAAGGTGAGCAAGAATATGGCTCCGATGCGAAGCATTTTGTTGAGAGACAGTTCTATGTTGACGATGGTCTTACCTTGGTTACCACACCTGAAGAAGCAATAGATCTCCTGACAAGAACCAGAGCGATGTTGGCAGAGTCCAACCTGAGACTACACAAGGTAGCATCAAACAGTGGACAGGTGATGGAAGCCTTCCCTGCAGAGGACCGTGCCAAGGATCTGAAGGATTTGCACCTTGGAGTGGATCCTCTCCCCCTTCAACAGAGCCTGGGGCTCTCCTGGAAACAGACAGCTTCACATTCCTGGTGTCCCGTGAAGAAAGGCCATTCACACGGAGAGGCGTCCTGTCCACAGTCAACAGTTTGTACGACCCTTTTGGGGTTCGTAGCTCCCATAACAATGCAAGGAAAAGCATTAGTACGGGAACTCTCATCGGATCAGAGTGAGTGGGATGCTCCACTCCTCCCAGAAAAAGAAGCAAAATGGAACCTATGGAAGGAGTCCTTGAAGGCTCTCGAAGACCTGCACATAGAGAGGTGCTACATTCCAGGCTCGCTGTCTTCAACACAGAGAAGAGAGCTGTGCATCTTCTCAGACGCTTCCACAGTAGCAATAGGAGCTGTGGCCTACTTGAGAGCAGCTGACACCGATGGGAAATACCATGTGGGATTTGTTATGGGGAAGTCCAAGTTGGCCCCTTGGCCTGCCCACACCATTCCACGTCTCGAGCTTTGTGCAGCTGTGTTGGCTGTTCAACTGTACGAGTTGATCAGAGACAAGATTGACATCGATGTGGGCGCCGTCAAGTTCTTCACGGACAGCAAGATTGTACTTGGTTACATCCACAACTCCACAAGAAGGTTTTATGTGTATGTTTCCAGCTGGGTGACTCGTATCTGACGATCCACTCACCCTGACCAGTGGTGCTATGTCTCCACAGACCTGAACCCTGCAGACCATGCTACCAGGTCTATACCAGCAGCACACCTACAGCAAAGCAGTTGGTTCTCGGGCCCCTCTTTCCTGTCTAATGTCAACACAGAGGAGACTCCTGAGTCCAATCCCTTCACCCTTGTGGAGCCTGAAGCTGATACTGAGATTCGGCCTGAAGTTACGACCCTGGTCACCAAAGCCTCAGAATCTCAGTTGGGCTCACAACGCTTCGAGCGATTCTCAAGCTGGAGAACACTCTGCCGAACCACAGCCCGACTCATTCATGTAGCAGCATCCTTCAAGGGGAATTCGGACAACATAGAACGCAAAGGATGGAAATGTTCTAAAGAAGTATCCAGCACAAGTGAGCTTTCACAAGCCAAAGGTGTGATCATTTGCTCTGTCCAGCATGATGTCTTCAAGGAGGAATTCAAATGTCTTGAAGAGGGACAGACATTCCCCAAGCAAAGCCCACTTAAAAAGCTCAACCCAGTTACAGATGAAGATGGTTTGCTCCGGGTCGGAGGGCGCATATCATCCGCAGACTTGCCAAGAGAAGAAAAGCGCCTTCTGATCATCCCGCGCACTCATCACATTACCACACTACTCGTGAGATACTATCATGAGCAAGTGGCTCACCAAGGACGACACATAACAGAAGGAGCTATCCGAGCAGCCGGATACTGGATAATCGGGAGCAAGCGTCTGGTTTCTTCCATTATCCACAAGTGTGTTACCTGCCGCAAGCTACGAGGGAGGTTAGAGGACCAAAAGATGGCAGACTTGCCCGCTGACAGACTCACTCCAGAGCCTCCATTCACCAGCGTGGGCCTTGACGTCTTTGGGCCATGACGCGTCGCACAAGAGGAGGTAGTGCAGGCAGCAAGCACTGGGCGGTGCTCTTTACGTGCATGTCTACCAGAGCTGTGCACATTGAGCTGATCGAATCTATGTCAACAGACAGCTTTATCAATGCACTGAGGAGGTTTTTCTCAATCCGTGGTCCAGCCAAACTTCTCCGCTCTGACAGAGGGACTAACTTCGTGGGTGCCTGTAAGGAGTTGGACATCCACACGGACGATGCAGCGGTAGGAAGCTACCTCCAAAAGAAAGGATGCACGTGGGCGTTTAACCCCCCGCATTCATCCCACATGGGTGGTTCATGGGAGAGGCTCATCGGTGTTGCCAGGCATATTCTGGATGCTATGCTGCTTCGGACGGGACCTACTCGTCTCTCACATGATGTCTTAAGCACTCTCATGGCTGAAGTCATGGCGATCATGAATGCAAGACCCCTAGTGCCAGTGTCCACCGACCCAGACATGCCTGCAGTCCTCACCCCAACGATGCTCCTGACTCAAAAGATGAGTGCTATTTCAGCCCCCTCTGGAAACTTTGACATGGCTGAGCTGCACAGGAAGCAGTGAAAGCAAGTCCAGTGTCTTGCAGACACTTTTTGGAAGAGATGGAGAGGAGAGTATTTGTCCACCCTACAGAGCCGTAGGAAATGGACAGAAGACAAGCCAAATGTCAAAGTGAGAGATGTTGTCTTGCTGAAAGACAGCCAAGCACACAGAAATGAATGGCCAGTGGGACTGGTTGTCAAAACTCTGCCGAGCAGGGACAAGAGGGTCCGCAAGGTGGAGGTGAAGATTGTCAAGGAGGGGACTGTCAAAGTGTTTCTGAGGCCAGTCTCAGAGATCATAGTCCTCCTTTCTGAAGAAACCTAGAGAACAGATTCTGAGTATGTTTGCAGCCAAAGGATGTTTTCTTTAGGTTTATTTTGTATCTGTAGTGGTACAATGGAATTGTACCAAGCGGGGAGTGTGCTGTCTCTCTGTAGCAATTTATGTTAGTTTTCCAGTTAATTCAGGGGTTTGAGTAAGTTGGGTCGATTCCCATTGTGTGCTGCCACCTAGTGGCTATTTGGTACCTAGCAACTGCAGTAAAAGTGCTGTAAAGCACAGTAAGTGCAGTAAAGTAAACTACAGACCTACAGCAGCACATGCTCTGGGAAGTTGTATTGTTCCCATGCCTGAGTCTTGGATATTATTTGTCTGTAAGTACTTGAGAATGTTATAGATGATTAGTGTACACTGTATGTTGCAGAAAATGTTTAGTTTGTAACTTTTCTCTGTAAGCAAACTTACACAGCTAGCCGTGAAGTGCTCGCTCTCTGTCTAGCTGGTTAACTAGTAGTGCATCAAAATACAGCTATGTACAGGGCTAATTTAAAGAGAATGCCTTCCAGTTTGCTAAATGTATATTCACAGTAAGCTGTGTTTCCACGTGTTTGGTAATTTACATGCCAAATGTACTGTGTTGCTCAGGCGTACCTAAATTTGTGTATGCATATCAGTTATGCGCTTGTATACTAATGTGTGCTTCCATTTCTGTGTTGTATTTCAGTTTTACAATAAGAATCTTTCAGTAAAGCTTTACAAGAAAAGTCAAGCCTTGTGATTTTTATGGGAAGATATCAAGTTGTTAGCTATCTGTCTAGCTCTGCATAGGAACGCGCTGCGAGGGCAGAAAAGGGCTATTTAAATTACAAAAATGTTATTTGAGCATCAGAATAATTTCACATGCAGCAATTAAAATGGTACTTGCTTTTCCAAAATTATGTCAAATCCGTCTTTGAGAAAAAGTTGAGAGAGACCAGTAGAATGATTAAGTGGTTGAATGACTAGAGGGAATTTGGCCTCAACTGGAATTTGGCACTGAATTTTAATTGGGTTAACCCTACCTTCAGTTACTTAACTTTCCAAGTCCTTTAAATACATTTATTATGGCAAGGCAGTGATGAGCAAATGGAGCTGGTTTTAAAACAAACATTAAGTTTATTTATTTAATAAAATACAAAACAAACAGCTAAGTAATCTATATGATAGTTATGTGCATTAGAAACCCTTTAAATGGCTGGAGCAGGGCATCTTGCAGCATACCCCCATTCGTTAGACTTTTTTCTGCACCCTTCAGCTTAAAAAATATTTGCGGCACAACATGCTGTAAGTTTGAGCTGACGGTGTGGCGAGGGCAACGGGGCATCTGGGACCTCTGTGAACGTTGGGACCAAGGAGTGTATCTCCTTAACTAATGAGATTTAGGGATTGACAAAGAAACAGGAACGACTGAGGAGGTGTGTGAATTAGTCAGGTGCAGAAAGACAATTAAAAACAGGGAAAGAAAGATTGGATTAGGAGAGAGAAGAAAAAAGAGACAAAGGAAAAGTAAGATTTTTTTAAAACATTTAAAATCTCAACACTTTACACTTGAAGTAATGAGACTCCATAGTTTAAATTGTTCAATTTCTGGGCCAAAAGGTTGATTGGCATTTGTTAACAATTATCACATCGTTAAAGATACTTGTGCTCTTAATTACCAGACTTGACTTTCTGTGGCAAGTTTAATGGGCAATTAATGTGCAAATCCAGCAAGTTCTTAAAAATAGCGGGAAGGCTAAGGACGGAATGCCGTTTGTGTGAAGCAAAAGAGGCGGAGCTACATTAATCGACCAAGTTCTGGAGATTCGCAACTCATGGCCTATCTCTTAATCCCTTGATACAAAAGCAAACTACTGCGGATGCTGGAAATCTGAAATAAAAATAGAATAACGTCACCCTGAAATGTTAACTCTGTTTCTCTCCCCACAGATGGTGCCTGACCTGCTGAGTATTTCCAGCATTTTCTGTTTTTATTCTTAATCCCCTGAACTTGCTGGCCGATTTGTACATTAATAGCGGCGCGCATCATTAACACGCCATTATTTTTCCAGCAAGATCCAGCCCAATGTCTCAAGTGGAAAAGCAATAAAAGGGGTTCCTCTCTTTAAGTACTACATTAACCCTTTCTAAATCAAATTTATTTGTGTTTTTTTAAATTTCTTTCCACTGTGAAAGTCTGTTCTAATCTAATCTATCTCTTGGAAGTTTCAAACTGACAAGATCATTCTGAGGTTTTCAAACTGTTTCCTATATCCAAACAGAACAGCTCTTTTTAATATTCTAATAAAGAGTTACCAGGAATTCTTGCATCTTGAATAATTGCCCACTTAAATTTTCTGAATTTTGAATAATTAACTACTCATTTAAAAAGGAATCATCAGTCCTATACAAGCTGAACTAATTGGTCAGTTTGGAATTATTCCCTAAAGTCTGTAATCAACAAAACTTGAAAAATGCAGTTATTTAAATTTTATACTATGACTGAATTTAAAGGAAGAATCACTGAAATAAGACTAGATTTTTAAAAAAAACCTTCATTTTTGTCACAGACGTTAACTATCATTTCCCCCAAATCTTTGGAGATGGGAATTGTTACATCTATGTTCAAGAAAGGGGAAAGGATAAGCCTGGAAAACATAAGCCAATTCGTCTTACTTTGGCTGTGGCTAAGTGAGCAATTAGAGATGCATGGGCTAATCAGGAACATTTGGCATGGATTTGTAAAGCGCAGCTTGACTTGGATTTTTGCGGTTGGTGGCGTATCTATGGAGTAGCTGTCTGCATCCGAATAGAATGCGCACTTACCTGATGGGTCCCCTCCTTCGTGAACTTGCTGTTTGATGCTGTGTACTAGAGGGCAGCTTAATGGCCCATGGATCTCAGGGGCACAGCGTGTGCAGAAGCGTACATGGAATCACGTGGGCCGGTGCTCCCATCAGCGGAAGCGCTGAGTTTCCTCTTTCCCCCTCTGGTCGTGGTTGGGAACCAATGCATTGCGAGTTTCCTTAATGAAATTGAAACAATTGGTAAACTGCTTTACTAATTGCTATTTCGCGAGACTGATACTTAGTTTGTTTCAGTGTGTGTTTCCGTTAGAATAACAAAAAAAGCTCTTTGCAATTCTAAGATACTCATGGCTGAATTATTCAAATTGCGCTCAGGTGCTTCCATCTGTTGTAATGTTCCAATTTCACTTTTATGTGAACTAAATTATGTTAAAATATGCTGAACGATGCTTTGGATCTTTTGTGGTATTCCCTTACAGCCATAAAATCTTCATACGTAAATAGACCTGGACGATGTTCAGGCTTGAGCTGATAAGTGACAGATAACATTCGCGCCACAGAAGTGCCAGGCAATGACTATCTCCAACAAGCGAGAGTCTAACCACCGCCCCTTGACAGTTAATGGCATTACCATCACCGAATCCCTCCCATCAACATCCTGGGGGTCACCATAGACCAGAAACTTAACTGGACCAGCCACATAAATACTGTGGCAACAAGAGCAGGTCAGAGGCTAGGTATTCTGCAGTGAGTGTCTCACCTCCTGACTTCCCAAAGCCTTTCCACCATCTAAAAGGCACAAGTAAGGAGTGTGATGGAATACTCTCCACTTGCCTGGATGAGTGCAGCTCCAACAACACACAAGAAGCTCAACTCCATCCAGGACAAAGCATCCCGCTTGATTGGCACCCCATCCACCACTTTAAACATTCACTCCCTCCACCACTGGCGTACCATGGCTGCAGTGTGTACCATCTACAAGATGCACGCCACCAACTTGCCAAGGTTTCTTCGGCAGCACCTCCCAAATCCGCAATCTCTTCCAACTAGAAGGACAAGGGCAGCAGGCGCATGGGAAAACCATCATCTCCAAGTACCCCTCCAAGTCTCGCACCATCCTGACTTAAAAGTATATCGCCGTTTGTTCATCATCGCTGGGTCAAAATGCTGGAACGCCCTCTCTAACAGCACTGTGGGAGTACCATCACCACACACACTGCAGCAGTTCAAGCAGGTGGCTCACCACCACCTTCTTGAGGGCAATTAGGGATGGGCAATAAATGCAGGCCTTGCCAGCGACGCCTAATGCATAAAAAAAAAGTTTTAATTGCTGGGCATTGGGTGGGCAATTAGCCCAACTCTGTGCCAGCAATGCGAATTGTCCCATCTGTGCGGGCCACCTGTCAAGTTGGAACGTGACAGATCACAAGTTCAGGATTTAGTGCCTGCACAAACACATGCAGAAATCTGAAACTTGCTGTCCATTTCAAAGGCAGTATGACGGCATACTCTGAGAATACGCCGTCATACCCACAGCAAATTCTGGCCCATTGTGCTTAACTAATTTAATTGATTTTTTTGAGAGTCAGTATATATTGATACAGGGAATATTGGATGTTGTATATTTGGATTTCATGAGGTGTTTGATTAGTCATCACATAAGAGACTTGTTTGAAAGTTAAGGCAGATATTATTAAAGGGAATATAATTGCTAAGATAGAGGGTTGTAAAGGTGACAAATTAAATAGGGGTAAATGAATGTTTGTTTGTTTGTTTGTTTTTGGATTGGCTGGGTGTGGTTAGTGGTCCCCAGGGATCTATGCTGGGACTTTTTTGTTTTCCATTTATCTAAATTATTTGGACATGGGTACAAGAGAAATAAAAGTGACGTTTGATGATACTAAATTAGGAAGCACGGCAAAATCAGAGAAAGAATGCAAATGATTTCAGGAGATCATTGACAGATTAGCAGAGTCGGCAGAGAAATGTGAAATATTGGCAAAGAATTTCCACTTTTTTAAAGCATAATTTGAGCATATAATCAGTAACTAACATTTTGTGGCAGCTATTTTTTCTGGTTTTCCAACTGAAAATCAATCCTTCCCTTCCTCTCCCCCCACAAAATTCCCTTGTGCATTTTGGCCCCTCCTGCAATCCACCCACTGAGTCCCAAGTGAGCTCATTTCAATATATTATAATGAGGGTCAGTGATACTGAAGCTGAGTTTCATACTTTTAACTCGTAAAACTATGGGTAAGTTAGCATGAGAATTAAAAGATGCAGCTGTTGCCGGAACAGGCTGAGACAGGTGGAAGTGCAAAGTTTCTGATCCTGAAGCATGAGTGAGCAATATTTGCTATTTTTTCTGACATTCGGCCTACACAGACTTGAACTTGCTTCTTGTTGCTTCTGATGAGTGTGATACCACGGGTAGATTTTCATCCTCCCCACCCACAGTAAGGGCTTTTCATGTGCATACCTTTGTATGTCATTATCATGGAGGAGAAGGAGGAGCAGCAACACAGGTTGGAGCAAAAAAATTCTGGTAGCATTTAAGGAGGATGGACCCCACCAGATATCCGTTTCTTGCCCGCCCCCACCGCCCCACTAAAGAATATATATGCAACTCAAGTCATATGAGGTCCTTTGTGAGGAGATGAGTTGTGAGTGCACTTTGCCAAAGCAGCAATAGGGCATCTCTGCCACCACTGCATGAGGACTTGTACCCACGCTCATCTGCCTGCACACTAATCTCTCTGCCTATAATGATGATTCCAATACTCAACTTTTAAGGCAGAGGCTCTTTTCTGGTATCATGGGGATCTCTAATATTAGGCCAGCTGGCATGTGGGTGACTAAACCTACTGCCTGTCCTGATAGATAATGAACCCACTGAGTGACCTGAACAGCAGCAGACAAGCGCTACAATGAGGCACATGCCCGTACAAGTCATGGAGATGAACATTGGGATCTTAAGAGGATGCTTTTGCTGCATAGACAGGTCGGGCAGGGCGCTGCAGTTTGCTGCAGAACATGTGTCATGGGTAGGTGGAGCCCGCTTTGCTCTGCACAACTTTGTAATACAAATAAATTCTGGACTTGGACATTGCTGGGAGATGGCCCCAGCTGATTTGGAGGTAGAAGTACATGGAGGAGAGCATTAGGTCACTGAACCTTTTGTAGCACTGGCCTGCAGTCCTGGGACTAAGAGAGTTAGTCCTCCATGCCAGTGTCTTCTCCCTCCACAAGGCACGTGTAACATTTCTGCCATGGAGACTCCGCAGTCTGTCTCTCCTGAGCTCCGTCCAGCCAGGAAAATTTGCAAGTCTGCTTCCATAAAATTGTGGAATCTTCTGTTCGGCCTCTGCCATGCCCTTGCCCCTTGTTTGGTGGCCTCTGACAGCTGCTCTTGTAGTAGGCATTCTTGAAAAAGGGCACAAAGATAGGAGACATGCAGTCAAGCTAGCTGGCTGAGCCAAGCACACTTCCTTTCTTACCTACTGCTCCCCCAGCATGCTGTGGCCATCTTCAGCAGGAGCTGCCTTTATAAAGGCAACACTCCATGCATCCCAGCAGATTAATCCCATTTTATGCCAATTGCTATACTAATCATATGCAAATGAGCGGACCAAGGAAACACTTTTCCATACCAGGGGCAGGCACAGTTCATTTTCTATGGGCATAAAAGCAGTGCATCTCACCATGTGGAATTTCCAGGCCATTATATTTTGAGAAGTATTTCCTATGCAGTACAATTGTTAACAGTGGAGGAACAGAGAGACCTACAGGTGCAGATGCATTGATCTTTAAAGATGGGAATGCAGGTAATTAGTTTTGTACATACTTTGAATATAAAGCAAGGAAATAATGCTGAATATGTACAATTAGCTAGGCCATAATTAGAGTATTGCATAGAGTGTTGGGCACTGCTTCCCTCAATTATAGGAAGGATATTCAAACCATAGAGAGCATACAGCACAGATTCACCCAAATGATATCCGGAATGAGAAACTATAGTGATGGAGAGACTTGAAATACTAAAACTATTTTCACTGGAACTGAGAAGGCAAGGCTAGGAAGAGAGTTAATACAGTTTTTTAAAAATATGAATAGGGAAAGGCCAATTCTTAAGTTTAAATTGATGATCCCCTCGTGACGAACTCTCTGCTGAGAATGAGAAGAATGGTTAAGAGAAGTTTATTTATACCAAATGCAATTGGAGCATAGGATGCTTTGCCACAGGGAGTAATTGAGACAGACACCATTACATCTTAAGAGAAAATTGGATAAATATTTGAAGTAAAGAAAAATACAGGGCTAAAGGGAGAGATGAGAGCAGTGGGATTAGTTTTGGAATGCTCGAGCAAAGAGCTTGCACAGATTGAAAGGATTAAATTGCTGCCTCGTGTCCTGTAAATTTATATGATTTTATAAATCGGAAAAGGGCAAGGGAATGAGCTTCGAGCTGACCCTCCAGGTGAAGATCTAGTACTCTCGGACACACTGGCCAAATGACACCCTGTGCTATAGGTTCTATGATTCTTTTTTATTCCAAAGCTCTGGATTTTGGGTAATTTTGGATCTACATTTATGGTAAATGGAAAGTTTATTTGTTTTGCTTGGAAGGTCATCCATTGCATTTTGCAGCTCATTTGATACTCTCTGGAAACATAGGTGTGTATCATGCCTGTAGTGATGGTGTCAGCTGTGGCTCAGTTGGTAGCATTCTCGCCTCTGAGTCAGAAGGTTGTGGGTTTAAGTCCCACTCCAGAGACTGGAGCACAGAAATTTTGGCTGACACGCCAGTGCAGTGCTGAGGGAGTGCTGCACTGTCTGAGGTGCCATCTTTCGGATGAGATGTTAAACCGAGGCTCCGTCTGCTTTCAGTTGGATGTAAAAGATCCCATGGCACTATTTTGAAGAAGAGCAGGGGAATTAGCCCCAGTGTCCTGGCCAATATTTACCCCTCGAACAACATCACTGAAACAGATGATCTGGTCATTATCACATTGCTATTTGTGGGAGCTTGTTGTGCACAAATTGGCCGCATGTTTCTTACAACAGTGACAACACTCAACACTTCAAAAGTACTTAATTGGCTGTAAAGCGCTTTGGGATGTCCTGAGATCGTGAAAGGTGCTACATAAATGTAAGTCTTTCTTTATAGGTGTTAGGACCTAGGGGAATTTTCCTTTACAACACTAACAATTGAACAGATTAACTGGATTAACATCCATGGTAACTGATGTAACAGGACAGGTATTACTAGGCTGAAACTAACAGGGAGATAAAGAAAATATATTTGCTGAATGAGTTTTCTGTAGCTGTGCGCTCGCAATTCTACCTGCAGAAAGGGCGGGTAACTGGATCATAAGAGCATAAGAAATAGGAGCAGGAGTAGGCCCTTCGAGCCTGCTCCATCATGCAGTAAGATCATGGCTGATCTTCTACCTCAACTCCACTTTCCTGCACTATCCCCATATCCTTGTTTCCCTTAATATCCAAAAATCCATCGATCTCTGTCTTAAACATACTCAACGACTGAGCCTCCAGAGCCCTCTGGGGTAGAGCATTCTAAAGATTCACCACCCTTTGAGTGAAGAAATTTCTCCTCATCTCAGTCCTAAATGGCCGACCCCTTATTCTGAGACTGTGACCCCTAGTTCTAGACTCCCCAGCCAGGGGAAACATCCTCCCAGCATCTACCCTGTCAAGTCCCTTAATAATTTAATGTGTTTCAATGAGATCACCTCTCAGTCTTCTAAATTCTAGGGAATATAGGCCTAGTCTCCTCAATCTCTCTCTTCATTGGACAATCCCCCCCCCCCCCATCCCAGGAGTCAGCTTGGTGAACCTTCATTGCACTCCCTCCAAGGCAAATATATCCTTCCTTAGGTAAGGAGACCAAAACTGTACATAGTACTCCAGGTGTGGTCTCACCAAAGCCCTATATAAGACGTCATTACTCTTATGCGCCAATCCTTTTGTAATAAAGGCCAACATACCATTTGCTTTCCTAATTGCTTGCTGTACCTGCATGTTAACTTTCAGTGATTCATGTACAAGGACACCCAGGTCCCTCTGAATAGCAACATTTCCCAATCTCTCACTATTTAAAAAATATTCTGCTTTTCTATTTTTCCTACCAAAGTGGATAACTTCACATTTCTCCACATTATATTCTATCTGCCATGTTCTTGCCCACTCACTTAACATGTCTACATCCCTTTTCAGCCTCTTTGCATCCTCCTCACAACTTACTTTCCCACCCAGCTTTGTATCCTCAACAAACTTGGATACATTACACTCAGCCCCCTCATCTAAGTCATTGATATAAATTGTGAATATCTGAGGCCCAAGCACTGATCCTTGCGGTACCCCACTAGTTACAGCCTGCCAACTGGAAAATGATCCGTTTATTCCTACTCTCTGTTTTCTGTCCGTTAACCAGTCCTCAATCCATACTAATAATATTATCTGGAATCCCATGAACCCTAATTTTGTGTAATAACCTTTTGTGTGGCACCTTATCGAATGCTTTTTCAAAATCCAAATACATTACATCCACTGATTCCACCTTATCTACCCTGCTAGTTACAACCTCAAAAAGCTCTATTAGATTTGTCAAACATGATTTCCCTTTCATAAATCCCATGTTGATGCTACCCGATCGTATTATGATTTTCTCAGTGCCCTGTTCCCACGTCCCTAATAATAGATTCTAGCATTTTCCCTACTACGTGGATCACGTGGAACAAATCGAGAAAGAAAAGAAAAAAACAAACGGGAACACAGCGGTGCTTAGGATGTGAAGAGAACAAGGGGACAAAGTCCTAAAGGGGGAAAGTATATATGAATTGGAATAATGGCTTTGGTACCCCCTGAAAGTAACAATGAAATCAGGAGATTGATAAAACAAAACAAAGGGGCCAATCTCTGTGGTTTCCAGTTTACCCTTTGAAGATTTGAAGAGGAAAGGCAATACCAACAACCGCTATGCGATTAATGCCATCAAGACTACAAAGGACAGTTGTGTTAAGGACTGTTTGCAATTTTTGTTTCACAAAATTAACTTGATTTTGCTGTAAATATACTGTTAAAAGTGAAAATTGTTTGTTTATACTTTGTTCATGCTACAAGTTCAGCATTGGTACTCCGTAGTTTTGGTTTCACATTGACACTAAACTTGTGTCCCTAGGATATCTGTCTGCACTGCTCCCTGACTAGAGAGGATCTCCAGGAGGGCAGAACCTCTACCTGCCTCGGAGATGCTTCCTTGATCCCAATTGACCTTTAGCCTCAAGGTTGTTATTCAATTTCAGTGGCTTTCTGACCTTCAACAGAGTTCCACTAAAAACAGCGTGGAGTTTGATATAGTAGGCCTTGGACTTCCGCAGCTTTGGGGTGCTTATAAAGGCGCTGGCTGCATAGGTTTTTGTGCCTCCGCCCCCCAGCGCTATAAGTGCACAGATCCTGTGCACCAGAAATAACACTACTAAAATTCCCAGCAATGCCCATTGTGAATATCTAACAGAGCACAGTCTTTTATTCTGAGTTTTCTTGCGGGGGGGGGGGGGGGGGTTGGTAAGATGAGCGAGAAAATAATTTTGCGAAGTGCATCGGGCACAACACCTTTGTGTTTGAGGAAGAAATGTATTCTTTTACAGACAATTTCTCCTCCTCCTCCTCTTTCTTGTGTTCTCCCTCTTTCTACTTTCTGCCTGAATGGGCAGCCCTATCTAATCCCAAGTGTCTCACCCCTGATTCTCTGTAAACTGGTACTGGGATTTGGCAGCAACAAATCTCTCGTGACTCTCCCTCCCTGTTCCTGTTCCTAATATACCCATCCTAAGAGAAAGCAGCTGGCCTCTGCTGTGTTTGTTAACTACAGCAATTCAGCTGAGATTGGGATCTTGGTCTGTGAGTGTATTATGGATGCAAGCCTGTATCTTCCTCCTCCATGGCACGGCACATGTTGGGACTCCACCAAACTGTACCACCAGGACCTGAAAACTTCAAACCACATAAGATACCTTCAATCTAAAACCTGTAGCAAACAGGCAAAATCGATGCAAATTATGTTCAAGTGGTTCCTTAAATTAGCAAACTAATCTTTGTAAATTAAACAAGTTTATTGATGACTTGCATTATTTGTACAGCATTTTCTGTCGCTTCTAAAGAGACACTACTATATGTGGCATGTTTTTCCTGTAATGTTCTGTGAAATAGAACCCTGTTGGAATAGTACAGCACGTGTTATAATTGCAGAAGTCTCCCATCAGCTTGAAATGGAATTACTTCCTTTGTATTGGCTGTTTTCTTTGTTCACTTCATATTGTCTTTAAAAAAAGAAAAGCCCTTTCTCTGTCTACCTATTGCAGAGTTATGTACAGCAGAGTAGTTATAATGGGGGAAATTATAACCTAAAAAAACCAGGTGGTTTGGGAGCGTGGGGGGTAGTTCAAGTGTTAAAAATGTGAATCCTGACCTGAAATTGCCTCCAACTTGTCCACTTTTTTTAACGGAGGCAGGATGGCAAGGTGGGACGGGACGGGCAACCAACCTGCTGCCAGGAGGTGGGCCATCTATTTATCTATTATAATGAGGCTGGAAACCTCTTTAACCTCCATTTTGTGTTTAACTGTAGCCAGTTTTGTACACTTCGTAAAACTCACCAGCTACAGCAAGGTGGGAACTGCCGCGTTTTCTCACATTACAACAGTGACTCCACTTCAAAAGTACTTCATTGGCTGTAAAGCGCTTTGAGACGTCCGGTGGTTGTGAAAGGCACTACATAAATGCAAGTCTTTTTTTTAAATGTTATTTAATTTTTACAGTAATTGATTGCAGGCTCATGGATGGGGATCTGATTCGATCCCTCCCTCCGCCTGCCTTAACTTGCATTATTTTTCTCTTGTTAAAAGCTCCACTAAGTGTTACTGTGGTGATTGGGAAAAGTAATATGTTCACTGGTCAAGAGTTTCCCAACTTTCCCCTTCTAAGTCAAGTGTATTGTTGTTTTTCCCATTTCCTGTAAATAGGTGCCGTTAATTTAGAGGTGTGGGAAGACAAAGTTCTCACTGTCCTGAAAACCTCTGTCCAAGTTTTTTTTTTCGTGCTAGGACATCTTCAAGTGCATTGCTTCCTTGGGGAATGCATGACTCTCTCTCTCTCTCTCTCTCTCTCTCATCCTCATTTTCCTTCCTCCACAACAACAATATTAAGATCAGGGGCCTGCATATATGAGCTGCTGTTCTATCAGCTTTGTATGTGGAATGATTCTTGCGTCCTTCTGTCATGTGTCATCCTTCTTTTATAGTCTGCTTATAAGGAGCAGACACAATTCATGACTCAGTGACATTGTTGCATTATGATGCTCTCTTGTATTTACCAAACTAACAAATTGCATTTTCGGGGCAGCAAATGTGACTTTAATTTACATATCTGGTTATAAAACTTTAGTGTGTGCCAAATACATCAGGCAAGGAAATGCAACTGTATAACAAAGCCATATTGGCTGGCAGTCAGAGCCATATTGACAGCCTAATGCTAATGAGATTGAGCAGCAAGGACAGTCCTGACTCAATGCTAACCCATTTCTTTCAGTGACAAAATTATTCTTTTTGTAATTAGTGTAACTGCTGAATAAAACAATGTCAGATCTGTAAAAGATATATTTTTTTAAATGAGACCTTCTGTCAAAACATTTTCTTGAGGCTGTAAGCTGGCAACATAAGCGTCCTAAACATCTTGGAGACTCTGAGTAATGTCTTGTCAATGAAAAGTAATCGTTTTATATTATTACCTTGCGTTCTGTTTCTAAGGTGACCTGTAATCAAAGTTGAGGCCCCTGTGAAATCGATTCAGTTGCATACCATTAAACCATGAAATGTTATAGGTAAATGAATGACATAAGGAGATCAATCTTTAAAAAGAAAGAGAATTTGCATTTATATAGCATCTCTCTCATGACCTCAGGCATCCCAAAGTACTTTGCAGCCAATGAAGTACTTTTGAAGTCTAGTCACTGTGTAATGTAGGGAAACGCGGCAGCCAAATTGCATGCAGCAAGGTCCCACAAACAGCAATGAGATAAATGACCATATAATCTCTTTTTTTAGTGATGTTGGTTGAGGGATCAATGTTAAATCCAAAAGCTGGCACCTCCTGACAGTACAGCACTTCCATAAATCAAAGGGAAACAAAAGCTGTCCCTGTGCAAAACAAGCTGTCGATGCACTATTGGCCTATTGCCATTGACCAATGTCGCCCTCAATGACTTTAAAATAAGAGCTGGATAACTTTAGTTAAGCACAAGATTAAAGGTTATAAGAATGAAAAATATGATCAAATTCTCTGCATGAATGTAGTGGTGCTGCTAGGACTATGTGGATTTGTGGTTTGCAGTTGGTCAGGGTAGGAAAGAGTATAGCTGTGGAATTCATATCGTGGAGGTTTTCCTGATTACCTTTAGCACTTGGAGCAGAGGCTTACAGAGCTCCATCTCGGAGGTTTGCCTGTGGTTAGCTGCTTCCTCCCTCAGGAATGCCATGGACTGGGCTTGGTGCAGGCCATTTTATACATTGAAATAGGTCAAATATCCTTCTCTCAGTTTATACTTTCTGAAGTTCTGAGGACATTTTCTAACATTTTTACTTCCACTGACATTTATATAGTGCTGTATCAAGTTCTTGGCATGTTCCAAAGCACTTTACAGCGAATGCTTTTTGTTTTGAAGAACAGCTTCTCTTATGTAAGCAAATGTGGCAATGATTTGCGCACAGCAGGATCCCACAAATAGTTGGATGAATGATTAGTTAATCTGGGGGGGGGGGTGGTGTTGAAGGAAGAATATTGACCAGAATCTCAGGTGAACTCCCCGGCTTCCTTCGATTAGTGCCAGGGGCTCTCTTACAGCACCTTACACAATGCAATATTCCTTCATAACAGAAAACGCTGGAAAAACTCAGCAGGCCAGGGCAGCATCTGTGGAGAGAGAAACAGAGTCAACGTTTCAGGTCGATGACCTTTCGTCAGAACTGGAAAATAGCAGGAAATGGAAAGCAAGTTTAGGGACTGGGAAAGGGGGGAGGGGATGCAAGAACAAAAGGGGGGAGGTCAGTGATAGGATAGAAAGCAGGAGACATTGAGAGACATTCAAGGCAAGAGGTGGTAGTAATGGGACAGGTTAAGGAACAAAGGATGGCTCTAGATGAGGTGTGAATTGCGCTGGCAGAATGAAGGACAGCTGCCATGTGGGAGGGAAAAAAATGTGTGGATAAAAAAAAAAGGGAAGAAAATATATATATATGTGATGGGGGCCAAGGTTATGATCTGAAATTTTGAACTCTATGTTGAGTCCAGAGGGCTGTAGAGGCCCTTTCCCAGCCCCTAAACTTGCTTTCCATTTCCTGCTTTTTAACAGTTCTGACGAAAGGTCATCGACCTGAAATGTTAACTCTGTTTCTCTCTCCATGGATGCTGCCTGGCCTGCTGAGTTTTTCCAGCGTTTTCTGTAATTTTGGATTTCCAGCATCCGCAGTATTTTGCTACAATATTCCTTCAGTACTGCATTGAAGTGTTTGCCCAGACCACGTGCTCAAATTTGTAGTAGGAGTTGAATCCACAACCTGTTGATTGCAAGGCGCGACTGCTACCAGCTGAGCTAATCTGACACTTAAAACTGTTCATTTGTTTGATTTCTTTCCTAATGAGATCATTTTCCCATTTTCTGGTAGCCACTCTTACTCAAGATCACAGTAATTATTATTAGCCTAGTTCCTAGTGTTTCACTCCAAAATTTGTAACATTTTAGAGCAATATGGTGATGCAATGACAGAGGGGGTCATTTTAACCTACCAGCCAAACAGGAAACTGGATTGGATTGGATTGGATCAGTCAGAAACTAAAATCGGGTGAGGTATAAAACAGACGGCCCATCCAATCCTATGAGTATCCTGCCGGGCGGGTTACGTTAAACGTAGCCTCCTAGGATCTCTGTCCTCTGTTGTCCCCAGTTTGTCATTTGCGACCATGCCACTAGCTAAAAGGAATAGAGTCCAGCTCAACGTTTTTACATTTAAACACCAACCTGGCAGTAGTTTGTAAGACCCAAGTAAACATGTGTTTTCAATACTCTTGGTTCCAGAGTTGTCCTGCTTTGTATTCAAGCATTGAGTGTGGAAGCAGCATGCACCTGGAGTCGACCATATTCATATAACGTAAAAATACCGTTAGCTCCCTCCGGTTGTGATGCGCTGTGCAAAGTCTGAGTCTGTGAAGGGAGAAGGAAAACAATACCTTAGGATGCAGGGGAGAGGTTAATTTATGTTAAAGCAATTCATAAGACTGTCTAAATATTTTGTTTTCTACAGGAAGCAGAAGCAGTATGTTGGGAAATGCTGGAAAGATGTCCGAGTCGGTGATTTTGTACGGTTATCATGCAATGAAATTATTCCAGCTGATATGCTCCTATTGCATTCATCAGAACAAAATGGAATCTGCCACATTGAGACCTCTAACCTCGATGGAGAAACTAACCTCAAGCAGAGACTGGCGGTGAAAGGATTTTCTAATCCCGTAAGATGCTGCTTTCATTTGTTTCTTTGATTGTTGCTTAAAGGGAACATCAGTAGGAGCATTTTGGGTGAAGTTGCTAGGAAAGTATCTAAGGTTTTTTTTTACAAATGTAGTGTGATTACAACATTCATAGTGTGGTGAGTTTACCTGTGGTACTTGTAACGATCAAAAACATGTCATTCTATAGTGGACACTAGGTGGAGCCGTAGAGCTGTATATAGCTGTATGTATTAAGACTACACTACCCAGCTGTATATATATTAAGACTACATTACCCATGAGGCTAGGCTACCCACAAGGCAACAGTCAAGATGGAAGCCTCTACAGATACTGTACCAGTCCACATGCGCTCAATAAAAGTAACTAGCAAAAGCTAGCTGTGTTCATAATAAGAATGTCTATTTATTAATGAAAATAACAGTACTGAAACCTCTTCACATTAAAACAGAAATGATAGTTCTTCCCAATTTGAGCAATTTGAAATTGATCTGTTACTTGACCATTGTAAAATGTTGCTGTTAGTAAAGTGTGTTGTGATTTTTTAATCTGTCATGCAGCACACGTCGCATGATAATGTTAACTATTTTCTAGGATTCTGAGTTTGAACCAGAGAACTTCAACAGCACTATAACCTGTGAAAGTCCCAACAATGAGCTCAACAAATTTAAGGGCTTTGTGTAAGTATGGAACTTCTTTTATTGCACCAGGGGCGCGATTTGCCAGCCCTGGGGAGGCAGGTATGGAGGCGGGACAGCCGGGAAAATGGCAGAATTTGGGGGCGGGAGCCTAACCCGCCGCCAACCTGCCTCCATGCTATCTTGCCAGGAGACGGGTAGCCGTCCCGCGCTGGGTTCTGTCTCCTTGGAGGCGGCAAGGGATTACAGCCACTTAACAAGTAGTTAACAGGCAGAAAATAGGCTTATCAACATTTTGCCCACACAAGTGCGGGCTTCCCGAAGGCTCCGAACCCCGCCAGGGTCACCAAGGCGAGTAGTGGGTCTGCGGGGGTCGGAGGGGTGCAAAAGTGTGCTGTGAAGGTAAGTGATGGGTGCAAGTGTGGAGAGGTGAGTATCTGAGGTAAGTGGCAAGTGTTAGAAAAAGTGTACTTACCTTTGTTTCTTCCTGCAGGCTTCAGTCGGTGGGTATGCGGAGAGTCTCGCACCTCCGCGGTAGAGATGACAGATGGCCATTGCATTCTCCAATGCAACAACCATCTCATTTCTGCAAAAGAAAGAGGTTTGATGAGGGCTTGAATTCAAGACCTCATCAAACTACAGAGAATGTCACTGTTTGACAGCTTCACAGAGCTGTCAAAGGATGACAATTCATGTGTCAAAAATTTTTGGCATATGAAACGTCATACGTTGACATTCTCTGCAACTGGCTTTCCCGTAATTGGCCTGCTAAGCCCGCTGGGCGGGCTTAACAAGGTCAATCGAGGGAAAATAGCATGGGTTGGCCAGAAGTTGATGGAGGCGGGACTGAAACCCGACAAGTGGGAGTCCCGCCTCCAAAAGCTGATTTTGTGTTACTGCAAATGAGCAACATTTTAGGTTTTGCGGAATTCACGGGGATGATACAGAACTTACAAATCTGACCAGGCTTGTTCATGGCAGTCGTGAGTCTGAGAGCATCCTGCTAATTTCTGGGTTTGGTAAGGTTATATTTATGAATGATGGCTTTATCTGGTGACCTCATGGTGATTGGCAGTCAATACATTATCAATAGGATGCAGGTTTGACTCTGGGATTCTGCAGGCAGCAAGTTCCTGATTCCCACTGTGCTGCTGTGAGTTCAAAGAGGACAGGTTTTTCCCTCCTCTAAGGGAGGGAGGAAGGATCATTGAATTCTCGTGGTATGACCTGAGAGTGTCAGTGGCAGAGGCTTCAGAACAGCTTGTCTTCAGTGCCCATCACATTAAGAACTACATATATGGTAGAAAAAATATATAGTGGTGGAACATTTATTCATGCCTCTAATATCTGATACGCTTGGGTTTTTAAGGCAGCCATATCACTGAACACTTGCCCACATAAAGGAAGGGGATACTGGGGGACAGCCAATCTTGGGTGGCTCTTATCCATATTTTAACAGTCCGGTTACTGTAGAACACATGACTTGCCTACCCTCAACACTGCAGGCAGCGTATAACATAGATGGTGTGAAATAATATCTTTTTAAAAAAAAAAAGAAGAATAGTCCAAATCCAGGAGATGGATCTCAATAGACTATGCTTTTAAAAACGGTGTCAGATTTTCTCTTGCAAATAGTTTTGCAGTTGACATTTTGCTTCAATGAGTGTTAATTTTACAAAGGAGTAAAAAAAACTGGTTAGTGCAATACTAATTGTGGTGGTTTTGCTTTGCAGGGAAAAACCTGATAAAAAGAAGATTGGCTTTGATAAAGACAGCCTCTTACTTCGAGGCTGCACCATCCGGAACACCAAAGATACTGTGGGAATAGTTGTATATGCAGGTATGTAGTGCATGTTATTAATTATTCCTATGAAGTTGGTCTCTTGGGTTCCTAAGGAGGAGGTGGAATCACCATTAATCAAAAAGCAGCTGTAGGGAGACTATGTGGCCTAGTTTATTCAGCAGAAAAGGGCCTCTTCCAGCAATGAGAATTTGAACAAGTGTCTGTCGATTTTTATTGCAAATTTGCTAAATCAAAAGAGAGAGAAGTGCTTGCATTTATAGAGCGCCTCTTACGACCTCGAGACACACAAAATAATAATCCAGGGAATGGGAGTTTAAATCCCACCAGTAGTTTGAGAATTTGAAATTAAAAGTAACGGCCCAGAATTGGCGGTCTGGATGACGGTGAACTGGCAGCGTTCACTGTCATTCCGCCTTTGAAACTGACCGCAACTTTTTGATTTGGCACATGTGGAAATCCTGAAGTTGTGGTCTGTCCTTCACTGCTCCGACACAGGCTGCGTTGTGCCACCCCACCCCCACCCCCATCCCGAGTCGATAATCGGAGAAATCACT
Organism: Somniosus microcephalus; assembly: GCF_052327205.1. NCBI lineage: Eukaryota > Metazoa > Chordata > Chondrichthyes > Squaliformes > Somniosidae > Somniosus > Somniosus microcephalus. Next base: position 220,632,008 of record NC_140994.1, on the reverse strand, counting down.
CAAATCAGGGAAACTGACGAAAACTTCGGCTCTTCCGTAGTAAAATTCCCCACTGAAAGTTAGACCCAAAGGGATTAAGTGTAACTGAGGTTTTTTAACAGCGTATTGACTACTAAATAAAGGTTATGGACCTGGAAAACAAATTTAAATTTTGTGCAGTGTGAAATTTATCCATTTTAATAAAACATAATGGGGGAAAAATTCAGTTGGTAGCGCCTTAAGAGGGCGCTAAGTGGGGCGCAAACCAACTAGCGCCCGGGCGTGGCACTGCCCACGCCTCCCGCAAAATTCAGCAGGAGGTTAGTGGTGGCGCTAACCGGTAGTGCCCTGTGGTGCTGCGCCTCTGGTGATGACGTCATTGGTGTGCGCAGCGCCCCGGCCGCGATCTTCGGGAGCACCCCCAGACGCTATGTCCGACAGGGTCAGGGGGGCGTACCTGCGGCTGGGGAGGCGCAATTTAAATGCGAGGTGCGGGGCGGCCATTTTTGTTGCTGGCCGCCTGCCAGCACTTGCCTGCGCTCCCGTCCCAGACCTCCTGAAACGCCCCCGCCCCCCGCAGACTGCCAGCTGCGCTCCAAGAGCCCGGCACTTCTCTTGGATGCCGGGCTCTTTTGTCTGCACTCCTGATCCCCCGGGGGCCCAGCTGGGCCCCAGGTCGTGCTGCACAAGGCCCCTCCCCTTTTAAGAAGGGGAGGAAGGTCTGCAATACCGCAGCACGACGTGCCGCTGTGCCCCAAGAGGGATGCGGAGCGCTTCCAGTAGCGCCCTGCTTCCCTCTTGAGGCACAACCACTCAATTTCCAGCGCAGGGGCGATAATTTTTCCAGGGCGCTACTTTTAGCGCCCCGGCGAAGTTAGCGCCTCAATTGGGGCGCTACTCAACTTTTAGCCCAACATTTTTTAAGTAACTTTTTTAAGTTTGTTCATCTTTATTTCAGATTTGCCTTTTTCCCCATGTGAGAGCCCCAATCCTTGTTTCGCTCCCTCTAACATTTTTAAAAAGTTAGAATTTTAAGAGCTTACCCACATCCTATTCGCTGTCTGTGAGAATTCTGCGTTTTGATTGGCTGCTTAGACAGCTTGTTGACGTCACAGCAGCTAGCACTAGGGGATCCCCACTATACTCCGTTGATTTGAACTGAGCGTCGGAAAACCCAAACTTCTCGACACCGAGTTTGCGAGATCTTTGTGCGAAGCTTAATTTGGGGCCAGCGGCGAACGCCTTCGCTTCATTACTGACCGCAAATTCCAGGCCGATAATTTTAACCTAACCCGTGGAAAACTTGTCAGGATCGGAGCTTTAAAAAAGCAAATCTGGAAACAAAAAGCTTGTATCAGTAAAAGTGACCATAAAGCTGTCAGATTGTCATAAAAATCCAACTGGTTCACTAATGTCCTTCCTTCAGGGAAGGAAACCTGCCATCCTTACCCGGTCTGGCCTGTAGGTGAATCCAGTCCCACACCAACTTGTTGACTCTTAATTGCCCTCTGAAATGGCCTAGCAAGCCACTCAGTCATATCAAACTATGATACACCAGGGCAACTAGGGATGGGCAACAGATGCCGGCCTTGCCAACGACGCCCACATCCCGAGAATTTTTTTTTTTTAATGAGCCATTGGAAGCTGATTTCTTATCTAATTTCACCACTGCAATGCCACATCTTTAATATTAAGGAATAGGTTCATTCTATAAAGCTTTGTGTGAATGCTCACATCGGGGCTCAACTTTTGTTTAATTACAAAAACTGAAGTTGCATTTTACTACCTATCCATGAGCTGATTGTGAAAAACCTATTTGCTGTTTTATAATGGGTCACCAATACAATGAATGGTATGCAGTGTCAAAAATCAGAAAATGTTGGAAATACACAGCAGGTCAGTCAAGAGAAAATACAAGTTGAAGTTTTGGGTGTATACCCTTCCTGTGCTCTGATGAAGGGTACACATCCAAACTTAACCTGTCTTTTCGTGAGTGGCATGGGTTTAAATGCCCTTTGGCACATTCTTCCTTATTGGCAGGAACCCAGATGGAGGACGAAGTTTTACTTCAGGATATTATCTGCTATAGTGGTGGACATGTTTTAGCTGCGGTCAGAGTACTGCTTCAGGTGTGGCCGATGCAAAGAGACAGTATCTCTGGGGAGAATGAAAAACACTTTGCAAAGACCATGAAAATGACACAACAGTACTTAAGCCAAGTACTGTGTTAGTGATTGACAACAGTGCCAAAGCAGTATATGGACTAAAAATGCCAGTGACATGTGTTTCTATGCATGTGCCCATTGACAATCTGTAGCTAGCATTAACTGAGCCTTGTAGGTTTAGACCAATCTGAAACCTTAAAATAATATCAATACACAGATTGCAGCTGAATTACTGCCCGAGATATGCTGAAATGTATGGCGATTATCAACAATTCTTTAATATGCATTTTTTCAGGTCATGAGACCAAAGCAATGCTTAATAATAATGGACCTCGCTACAAGCGGAGTAAGATGGAGAGGAGAATGAACATTGATGTCCTCTGCTGTGTGGGCCTGCTGGTGGTTATGTGTTTTATAGGAGCACTGGGTAAGATGTGCGAGGGTAGCAACCTTTGACTTAGTTGCTGTAGCTGGAATGGTGCAAATGAGAATGGTCTAATGAGATTGAAATGGGTGGCAATTGCTGGAATAAGTTAAAACTAATTTCTGCAGTGAGTGATATTTATATAGGGGTGTATTACAGCAAAAACTCTCGTGGCCATGCATAGTTGCTACATAAGGTTCTGTAGTGTCCGTGTGTTGATAAAGACACTGAAGACAGGAGTTGGTTCATAGATATTTACTAAGCAAAGTCTGGGGGGGGTTCTAACGGATATACACAATACACAGGCTTATATAGCCCGAGTGGCAATCACCGGCACCACAGCACACCTGGGGCTCTTAAAGGCACATACACTACAATTCCTCCCCTTTTAGCTAACCAGTACATCATATTTTAAGTAATTATTAATTACATGGTATAAGCAAAATAATATACATTGCTGTAGTTAATTAATTATAAGTCAGTCTCTCAGGAGGCTTCCTGACTCGGTCCGGATAACGCCTCGGGGGTGTAGTAGTTTCTGGTGGTGTAGTAGGTTCTTCTGGCAAGGCTGATTCGGCTTGAATGCCAGTGTCGGGTTCATCGGGTTCCAGTATCACCGGATTGGAGGTAGATATGGGTATCTCTACTTCATCGTTAGACGTATAGAGTTGTGGTGTAGATTGTCCCTTTTCGGATGACTTTATGATTTGGTCAGCATGGCGCCTTATTATGCTTTCTCCGATGTCCACGGTATACATCAGTGGTCCTAGTCGTGTGCCGATAGTTCCAGGCTGCCATTTCTCGGTACGGTAGTCCTGGGCCAAAACTTGTTGACCTATCTGGAAGGTTCTAGTTGGCCTTTCATTCATGCCTTGAAACTGCCGGTTCTCCACGTCCCTTCTGATGTTGGGCTTGACCAAATCCAGCCGGCATCTTAGGTTTCTATTGAAGAACATCATGGCGGGAGTTTGGTTGGTAACCATATGTGTTGCATTCCTGTATGCGAATAAGAAGTTATCCACCTTGTGCTGAAGTTTTATGTCTTCATTACCCATGGCCTTTATGGCCTTCTTGAAGGTCTGGACAAACCTTTCAGCCAATCCATTGGTGGCGGGATGGTATGGGGCGGACGTGTAGTGCTTAACCCCATTGTTTTTTAAGAACTTTCTGAATTCTTCAGACACAAATTGCGGTCCATTATCAGAACAGATCTGTTCTGGCAGCCCATTCCTGGCAAATATGGTCCTTAATACTGTGATGGTTTTTTCCGTGGTGGTGGAGGACATCTTTATTACCTCCGGCCACTTGGAGTGTGCATCAACCGCGATTAAGAACATTGAGTCCATAAATGGACCAGCAAAGTCGATGTGTACCCTTTGCCAGGGAGATGAGGGCCACTCCCATGGATGTAGAGGGGCTTGTGGTGGAGCGTTTTGGACCTTCTGGCATCCTAGGCAGCTCTTGGTCATTTCTTCGATGTCTCCATCGATACCTGCCCACCATACAAACGCCCTGGCTCGGTTCTTCATTTTCACTCCACCTAGATGCCCCTCGTGAAGCTCCTTTAGCACTTTATCCTGGAGTTTGGGTGGAATCACCACTCTGGATCCACACATCAAGGTTCCTCGGCACACTGACAGCTGTTCTCCTCTTTGCGAGAATGCTGGCAACAGTGGTTCACCATGTGCTGGCCATCCCTTCACTGTTAAATCGTAGACCCGTGAAAGAGTCGGGTCATTTCTCGTTTCCCTTTCAATGGCAGAATTTGTTACTGGTAGACATTCCACTATGGTAGAGTGGAACATCTCCATTGGGTCTACTGTAGGTGCCTCTTCTACCGTTGGCAACGGTAGGCGCGATAAACCGTCAGCATTCCCATGCTGTTTTGACCCTTTGTATTCTACGTTGTATTGGTGTGCCCCTAGAAAAAGGGACCACCTCTGTAGCCTTTGTGCTGTCATAATGGGAACACCCTTTTTAGGGTTGAATATGGAGATGAGGGGTTGATGGTCAGTCAACAAGGTAAATTTTTGTCCGTGTAGGTAATGGTTGAATTTCTTTACTCCCTATACCAGGCTGAGTGCTTCCCTGTCGATTTGGGCATAGTTACGCTCAGCTGAGTTCAATGAGCGTGACGCAAAAGCTATCGGCCGTTCCGAGCCATCAGGGAATTTATGCGATAATACTGCCCCTATGCCGTAAGGGGATGCATCGCACGCCAGTCTGATTGGCAGTGATGGTTGTAATGAGCGAAAACTTTTTTGGATGTGATTAAGTCTTTGCATTTATGGAAGGCACTTTTGCAGTCTTCGTTTCATTTCCAAATTACTCCTGTTTGTAGCAGTTCATAAAGAGGGTGTAGAAGAGTTGATAAGTTCGGTAAAAATTTATGATAGTAATTTATTAATCCCAGGAACGACCTTAATTGTGAAACATTTTCAGGTGCTGGGGCTTTTATGACCGCCTCAATTTTTTCAGGTGACTTATGCAAACCTTCCTTATTTATTATGTGGCCACAATATGATATTTGATTTCGGAAAAATTCGCACTTGTGGCGATTTGCTCGTAGGCCCTGTTCTCTCAGCCTAGTGAGCACCTGCTCTAAATTGGCAAGGTGCTTGTTGTCATTTTCTCCTGCTACAAGGATGTCGTCTAGGTAGCATTGAGTCCCCGGAATCCCTTGCAGGACTTGCTCCATAGCTCTTTGCCAGATAGCTGGAGCGGATGCTACTCCGAAAACCAGTCGATTGTACTGGTACAGACCTTTGTGTGTATTTATCGTGAGATTTTTTAGAGGCCTCTTCAACCTCCATCTGTCGATATGCCTGTGCCAAGTCAATTTTGGTGAAACGTTTCCCTCCGGATAGTGAGGCGAAAATATCTTCTATCCTCGGAAGAGGATACTGTACCGTGTGAAGGACCGGGTTTACAGTCACCTTGAAGTCTCCACAGATGCGAATTTTTCTCTGTTCTTCAGATTTATCATTCTTCAATGCTTTCTTCATGACTGGGACGATGGGTGTTGCCCACTCGCTCCAATCTACTTTAGATAATACGCCTGCCTTTTCCAAATTCTCCAGCTCTGCCTCGACTGCTGGACGAATTGCGTATGGCACCGGTCTTGCCTTAAAAAACTTGGGAATTGCTGCATCTTCCACTTTTATTGAGGCGGTGATGCCTTTCAAGGTTCCTAGTTTCTCTTGAAATACTTCCTTGGCGTTGGCCAAGATGTCTTTTAATCGTTCAGGTATGACGTCATCATCATTTTTTTCCTTACTGGTCACCGTCAGTGCCTGAATGGAGTGCCAGTCTAAACGTATTTTTCTGATCCATTCACGTCCCAACAGCGGTGGACCACCATCTTGTAGAACGTATAAATACAACTTCTGTATTTCCTTGCCGTTGTATACAACAGGCACCCTTATTTTTCTTTTGGGGTATACTTTCTGCCCCGTATATGTTTTCAAGATAATGGATGTGTCTTTTAAAGGTATATGCAGAAATAGCCGCTCGTAATCCCGTCGATTTATGACGGTCAGAGCTGATCCTGTATCTAGCTCCATTTTAACTGGGGACCCTGCTATTGTGAGGGTAACCCAAATGGTCTGGTAATCTTCTTTGGCAATTACATTATGTAATTTGAGAGAGCTTAGTCTCTTGTTCCCAGAGTCGCTATCACTCTTCTGGTCTTCGGAGCTACTGTCCATCATCATTTGTACCTTTCTGTGCTTTTCCTTATTGATTCTTTTCCCGTTAGTGGATTTTTTGTTTTCAGATCGGCACACACGTGGAATGTGTCCCATCTTTCCGCATCGCCTGCATGCTTTTTCCTTGAACCAGCAGTCCCTCTGGTCATGGGTGGATCTGCCGCAGCGATAACATCTCTCGAAACCCCGTGTCATTTCATGGGTGCCGAAGTCCTGTGGCCTTTGCTGTATCTTTGCAGCTCCTATTGCACTGAAAGCCTTGTCCAGTGTTAAATTTTTCTCAGAAGATACCTTTTTTTGTGTTTCTACACTTAGGGGATCGCAGATGAATTTGTCTCGCAGAGAATCTGCCAGTCCTGCCTCGAATTGGCAGTGTAGGGTATCAACAATCTCCTCAAAATTCTTGTCCATCGGTTCGGCTGGAGTGATTAAGTTTCGTAACAGCTTGTATGTCTTTGCGCCCATTAGATCCAGAAGCACTGAAGCTTTTTTTTCATCTTCTATTCCATTTGCGGTGCAATATACCTCCACTCTTTCCACATATGTGGTCCAATCCTCTATCTCGTTATCAAAAACATCAATATTGCCAGAATTAGGCATCTTAGAAAAGATATGGCGCGTCCCGCGCTTTTCTTTCTTTTCTGTAGAAAAGATATGGCGCTTCCCGCGCTTTCCCGCCGCTGCTGCCGATGACAACGCTGTTTACTGCGGTTTCCGTTTGTTTTATTTCTTTTTTAAATTTACTGTTGGAGACGCGTTCCCGCCGGAGTTTCTCTCCAGGTCTGAACGCTGACCTGCTTGCCGCGCCGGCCGTCTCCCGAGTGCTCCCTCCCAGTCCGTTATTGTTTGCCTCCGATTTCGCTGCCTGTCTCAGCTGCAGAGCCAGCCGCTGGAGCCCCAGCCTGACGCCCAGGAAAGATTAGCGCAGTACCTGCCACCAGCTTGGCCAGCTGGTGAAACCACAGCTTCTCTCACTTCCTTGAGTCTTCAGGACGCCCGAGGAATCAATGTCCTTGAGGTGCTGCCGAATTGTAGGTAAGTCCGTTTCCACTTCATCGCCACTGTAGTGTCCGTGTGTTGATAAAGACACTGAAGACAGGAGTTGGTTCATAGATATTTACTAAGCAGGTCTGGGGTGGGGGGTTCTAACGGATATACACAATACACAGGCTTATATAGCCCGAGTGGCAATCACCGGCACCACAGCACACCTGGGGCTCTTAAAGGCACATACACTACAGGTTCCTACATAGGTGGTTCCTCAATACAATTGTAATTAAAATCCTGAATTAAAATATGAAACGACTTAGTTGCTGTATCATTCTTGTGTTGATGTGGCAAGGCATTCTTATTTGTCTGCATCTTTTACAGTTTACATACTATTACTTTCATAGAAAACCATAGAATAATATGTTATAGCACGGAAGGAGGCCATTCTGCCCATCAAGCCCGTGCCGACTCTCTGCAAGAGCACTTCTGCTAGTCCCACCCTTTCCCCGTAGCGCTGCAAATTTTTTTCCTTCAGGTACTTGTCCAACTCCCTTTTGAAAGCCGTGATTGAATTTGCCTCCACCACCCCTTCAGGCAAAGCATTCCAGATCCTAACCACTCGCTGTGTAAAAATGTTTTTTTTTAACGTCACCTTTGGTTCTTTTGCCAATCATCTTAAATATGTGTTCTCTGGTTCTCGACCCTTCTACCAATGGAAACAATTTAAGAACATAAGAAATAGGAGCAGGAGTAGGCCAATTGGCCCCTTGAGCCTGCTCCGCCATTCAATAAGATCATGGCTGATCTGATCCTAACCGCCAATCCACTATCACAGAACCATCTCCCGAATCTAACAGAATTAGACACACGAAATAGGAGCAGGATCAGGCTACACGGCAGCTGGGCCCGCTCCGCTACCCACAAGGCCGTGACCGATCCGAACCTAGACTCATGTCCAAATTCCTGCCCGCTCCCCATAACCCTTAATTCCCTTTACTTCTAGGAAACTGTCTATTTCTGTTTTAAATTTATGTAATGATGTAGCTTCTACAGCTTTTTCGGGCAGCATATTCCATGGACCTACCACCCTCAGTGAAGTAGTTCCTCCTCATCTCAGTTTTGAAAGAGCAGCCCCTTATTCTAAGACTATGCCCCCTAGTTCTAGTTTCACCCATCATCGGGAACATCCACCCGATCCAACCCCTTCACAATCTTATATGTTTCAATAAGATCGCCTCTCATTCTTCTGAACTCCAATGAGTAGAGTCCCAATCTACTCAACCTCTCCTCATATGTCCATCCCCTCATCCCCGGGATTAACCGAGTGAACCTTCTTTGTACTGACTCGAGAGCAAGTATGTCCTTTCTTAAGTATGGACACCAAAACGGTACGCAGTATTCCAGGTGCGGTCTCACCAATACCTTGTACAACTGAAGCAATACCTCCCTATTTTTATATTCTATCCCCCTAGCAATGAAAGCCAACATTCCATTGGCCTTAATCACTTGCTGCACCTGCACACTAACCTTTTGAGTTTCGTGCACCAGGACCCCCAGATTCCTTTGTACTTCAGTACTTTCTAGTTTCTTGCCATTAAGATAATAACTTGCTCTACGATTTTTTCTGCCAAAGTGCATAACCTCACACTTTCCAGTATTGTATTCCATCTGCCAAATCTCTGCCCACTTACTTAGCCTGTCTATGTCCCCTTGCATGTTTTTTATGTCCTCCTCACTCACTACTTTCCCTCCCATCTTAGTATCATCTGCAAACTTTGATATGTTACACTCGGTCCCCTCCTCCAAATCGTTAATATAGATTGTAAAGAGTTGGGGACCCAGCACTGACCCCTGCGGAACACCACTAGTTACTGATTGCCAGCCTGAGAATGAACCATTTATCCCAACTCTCTGCCTTCTGTTAGATAGCCAATCCTCTATCCATGCCAGAATATTACCCCCAATCCCGTGATTTTTTATCTTAAGCAATAATCTTCTGTGTGGCACCTTGTCAAATGCCTTTTGGAAGTCGAGATACACTACGTCCACTGGGTCCCCTTTATCCACCCTATATGTTACTTCCTCAAAGAACTCCAGCAAATTTGTCAAACATGACTTCCCCTTCATAAAACCATGCTGACTTTGTCTTATTAAATTATGATTATCCAAATGTCCTGTTACTGTCTCCTTAATAATGGACTCCAACATTTTACCTACCACAGATGTTAGGCTAACCGGTCTATAGTTTCCAGCCTTCTGTCTACTGCCCTTTTTAAATAAGGATGTTACATTAGCAGTTTTCCAGTCTACCGGGACCTTTGCCGAGTCCGGAGAGTTTTGGAAAATTATTACCAATGCATCCACAATCCCTACCGCCACTTCCCTCAAGACCCTAGGATGTAAGCCATCAGGTCCAGGTGATTTATCCGCCTTGAGTCCCATTATTTTACCGAGTACCACTTCCTTAGTGATTTTGATCGTGTTTAGCTCCTCCCCCCCCCCCTTTAGCCCCCTGTTTGTCCAGTGTTGGGATATTCTTAGTGTCTTCTACTGTAAAGACTGATACAAAATATTCATTGTGTTTTTGCCATCTCCATATTTCCCACCATTAATTTCCCGGTCTCATCCTCTAAGGGACCAACATTTACTTTAGCCACCCTTTTTCTTTTTATATAACTATAAAAACTCTCACTATCTGTTTTTATGTTTTTTGCTAATTTACTTTCATAATCCATCTTCCCTTTCTTAATCAATCTTTTTGTTATTTTTTTGCTGTCTTTTAAAGTTTTCCCAATCCTCTATCCTCCCACTAGATTTGGCTACCTTATATGCCCTTGTTTTTTAGTCGAATACTATCCTTAATTTCTTTACTTAGCCACGGATGGCTGTCTTTTCTTTTACACCCTTTTCTTCTCAGTGGAATATATATTTTTTGGAAGTTGTAAAATAACTCCTTAAATGTACACCACTGATCATGTATCGTCTTACCCTTTAATCTATTTTCCCAATCCACTCTACTCAATTCCGCTCTCATACCTTCATAGTCTCCTTTATTCAAGCTTGGCACGCTTGTTTGAGATCCAACCTTCTCACCCTCTAATTGAATATGGAATTCAACCATGTTATGGTCACTCATTCCAAGGGGATCCTTTACTAGGACATTTTTAATTAATCCTGTCTCGTTACACAGGACTAGATCTAAGGTTGCTTGCCCCCTGGTCGGTTCAGTTGCATACTGCTCAAGAAACCCATCCCTAATACATTCAATGAACTCATCCTCAAGGCAGCCCTGCCCAATTTGATTTGTCCAATTAATACGATAGTTAAAATCCCCCATAATTATAGATGTTCCCTTATTACAAGCCTCAACTATTTCCTGATTGATACTCCATCCAACAGAGTTGCCACTGTTCGGAGGCCTATAGACTACGCCCACTAGTGTTTTTTTCCCCTTATTATTCCTTACCTCCACCCAAACTGTTTCATTATCCTGATCTTTTGACCCAATATCATTTCTCTGTATTACAGTGATTCCTTCCTTTATTAACATAGCCACCCCACCTCCCCTTCCTTCCTGCCTGTCCTTCCTGATCATTAAATAACCTGGTATGTTTAATTCCCAGGCATTGTCACCCTGCAGCCATGTTTCTGTAATGGCCACAAGATCATACCCATATGTAGTTATTTGTGCCATTAACTCGTCTATTTTGTTACGAATGCTACGTGCATTCAGATAGAGAACTTTCAAAGATGTTTTGTGACACGTAGTTCCTGCTTTTGCCCTTTTTATTACTTTACCTTTTACTCCATACCTTCTGCCCCTTCCTGACATGCTCTGGTGTTCAATTTCTCCACTGCTACCTAAGTCTATGGCCTTCTCTGTTGTCATTTTTATTATTTGCTCTCTAGGAACCTCCCCCCCACTAGTTAGTTTAAAGCCCTCTCTACAGCCCTAGTTATATGGTCCCTATCTACTCTGTCCAGACACCTCATGATTTTGAATACCTCTATCAAATCACCTCTCAATCTTCTCTGCTCCAAGGAGAACAACCCCAGCTTCTCCAGTCTATCCACGTAACTGAAGTCCCTCATTCATGGGATAGTTCTCGTAAATCTTTTCTGCACCCTCTCTAAGGCCTTCACATCCTTCCTAAAGTGTGGTGCCCAGAATTGGACACAATACTCCAGTTGGGGGCGAACCAGTGTTTTATAAAGGTTCATCATAATTTCCACACTTTTGTACTCTACACCTCTATTTATGAAGCCCAGGATCCCTTAAGCCTTTTAAACTGCTTTCTCAACCTGCCCTGCCACCCTCAACGATTTGTGCACATATACCCCCAGGTCTCTGTTCGTGCACCCCCTTTAGGATTGTACCATTTAGTTTATATGTCCTCTCTCATTCTACCAAAATGTATCACTTTGCGCATTTCTGCGTTAATTTCATTGTCTTTCGCATAATTGCCAAGATCCACACCATTGATAAGTTTTATGAGAAAAGCCAGCAGGACGGAATGCAAACCTATAAATATTAACTGGTCTCCTTGTTTACAGTGAGGCAGATTCCAGACCTATTCCAATGAATAGATCTGTGTTTATTAAGAGACAGAATGTAAAACCTATTGAAATGAATAAAGTTTTCTTATTTATCCATGATGACATGAAAAAACTTGTTGAATGGAGCAGGTTGGGCAACATTTGGTTCAAATTTTCAGAAAATAGAAATGAGTCTCATTTAAAAGAAAAGAAACCTGAGACCCTGCTTTCAGTGTCAGGAAGATGCATTGTACTCACCCTGACACGGGGGATTGATGAGTGCGAGAGCATATCATTCACTATACTTACGATAGCAAAATACTGCGGATGCTGGAAATCCAAAATAACAACAGAAAATGCTGGAAAATCTCAGAAGGCCAGGCAATATCTGTGGAGCGAGAAATAGAGTCAATGTTTCAGGCCGAAACCCTTCGTCAGGACTGAGAGAAAACACAGGAAATGAAACAGATTAAAAGGCCAGTTTGGGGGCTGGGAAATGGGGATGAAAGAACAAAAGAGAAGTGAAGAGACATTAAGAGGTATTCAAGATGAGACAAGATGGTGATAGGACTAGTAAAGAGACTAAAGATGGCTCTAGATGTTTATTAAATGGATGCAGTGTGAAATGCGCTGGCAGAATGAGAGACCGCTGCCATGTGGGAGAGAAAAAAAGTGGAAGGGCCAAAACAAAGGTGTTTTGTGCCCTTCCCCCTTTTTTCTCTCAATCTGCCAGTGCATTTCACACTTCACACTGCATCCATTTAATAAACATCTAGAGCCGTCTTTTGTCACTTTACTAGTCCTATCACCATCTTGTCTCATCTTGAATACCTCTTAATACCTCTTAATGTCTCTTCACTTCTCTTTTGTTCTTTCATCCCCATTTCCCAGCCCCCAAACTGGCCTTTTAATCGGTTTCATTTCCTGTGTTTTCTCTCAGCCCTGATGAAAGGTTTTGACCTGAAATTTTGACTCCATTTCTCTCCACGGATGTTGCCTGGCCTGCTGAGTTTTTCCAGCATTTTCTGTTGTTATTCACTATACTTATCCTGACTCGGAAGGAATTTTATTTGAAGTATACCGGTATACCGATTTGGATACTGTTGAGGGGGATGACTTACCAGAAGAAGGCAGCAGCAGCCAACTTCCTGGCACCAGGGGTGCTTCTGCTGCTCAGGAAGGGAGGAAAAAGAGTGGGAGAGCAATAGTGGTAGGGGATTCTATTGTAAGGGGAACAGATAGGCGTTTCTGTGGCCGTAGACGTGACTCCAGGATGGTTTGTTGCCTCCCTGGTGCCAGGGTCAAGGATGTCACTGAACGGCTGCAGGGCATTCTGAAGGGAGAGGGTGAACAGTCAGAGGTTGTGGTTCACATTGGGACCAATGACATGGGTAGGAAGAGGGATGAGGTCCTGCAGCAAGAATTTAGGGAGCTAGGTAGCAGATTAAAGAGCAGGACCTCAAAGGTTGTAATCTCTGGATTACTCCTGGTGCCACATGCTAGTGAGTATAGGAATAGGAGGATAGAGCAGATGAATGCGTGGCTAAAGATTTGGTGCAGGAGGGAGGGCTTTAGTTTCCTGGATCACTGGGCCTGCTTCTGGGGAAGGTGGGACTTGTACAAGTCGGACGGGTTGCACCTGAACCAGAACGGGACAAATATCCTTGCGGGGAGGTTTGCTAGCACTGTTTGGGGGGGTTTAAACTAAAATGGCAGGGGGTTGGGAACCTGAGCAGGGAGACAGAGGAAAGGGAAACAGGGATAAAAGCAAAAGATAGGAAGGAGAAAAACAAAAGTGGCAGTCAGAGAAATCAACGGTTTAAATCAAACGTGGCCACAGTAAATAATAATTCTAATAGGTCTAAGGGCATTAAAAAAACAAGCCTGAAGGCTTTGGCCTAGAAATTCAGTGGGCCTTGCGCCCACTTAGCGCCTAAAGAGGTCTTTTGCGCCGGCGGGGTGGTAGCGCTGAAATTGACTGCAGCGGTATTGGCGGCGGTAGCCGTTAGCGCTGCGCCAGGACCGATGACGTCATCGGTGTGCGCGGTGGCCCGTAACGCCCCGAAACCGCGCTGATCCCCATATTTATTTGCGCCCGCCTCCTCCGAAGCGGGCGCAAACAGCGAACAGAAAACGGGGCCGTCCTGCTGCCATAGTGGGGCGCTTTAAAGCTGAAGGTGCGGCCGGCCGCTTTTTTGGCGGCTGCCTGCCCGCACCTCCTTCCCCGGCCTCCTCCACCCCCCCCCCCCCCCGCGGCATTGCCGGCTGGTTTCCGTGGAGCCCGGCACTTCTCCGTTGTGCCGGGCTCTTTTGCCGGCACTCGCGATCGGGGCTCCGGCCGTTGCAGGCACCTCCCCCTTAAGAGAAGGGGGAGGCCTGCAGTACCGCAGCCTGCCGCACCGCATCGGGTGGCGCTGCGGCAACTAGCGCGCCGATATTCAGTTGCAGCGCCCCAAACGGAGGCGGGCACACCCTGGTATAGCGCCCGCTTCCGAATTGGGGCGCAGAAGACGAATATACGGCGTGCGCTAATGCCTCCCCGCCCAGCGCTAACTTTTGGGCGCGAGCGAGCTGCCCGCGCCCAAGTGAATTTCTAGGCCTTTGTGTCTTAATGCGAGGAGCATTTGTAATAAGGTGGACGAATTGGCTGCGCAAATAGAGGTAAACGAATATGATTTGGTTGGGATTACGGAAACGTGGCTCAAGGATGGCCATGACTGGGAACTCAACATCCAGGGGTATTCGATATTCAGGAAAGATAGGCAAAAAGGAAAGGGAGGTGGGGTAGCATTACTGGTTAAAGAAGGGATTAATACAATTGTAATGAAGGATATTAGCTCTGATGATGTGGAATCTGTATGGGTAGAATTGAGAAATACTAAGGGGAAAAAAACATTAGTGGGAGTGGTATATAGACCTTCAAACAGTAAGGCGGAGGTTGGGGATGGCATTAAAAGGGAAATTAAAGAAGCGTGCAATAAGGGCACAGTAGTCATCATGGGTGACAATCTACATACAGATTGGGCCAACCAAATTAGTAACAATACTGTGGAGGAGGAATTCCTGGAGTGTTTACGGGATGGTTTCCTGGACCAATATGTCGAGGAACCAACCAGAGATCAGGCCATCTTAGACTGGGTATTATGTAACGAGAAAGGATTAATTAGCAATCTTGTTGTACGAGGCCCCTTGGGTCAGAGCGATCATAATATGATCGAATTCTTCATTAAGATGGAGAATGAATTAGTTGACTCAGAGACTAGGGTCCTCAATTTAAATAAAGGAAACTACGATGGTCTGAGGAGTGAGTTGGGTAGGATTGATTGGGGAATGGCACTCAAAGGGTTGATGGTGGATACGCAATGGCAAACATTCAAAGACCGAATGGATGAGCTACAGAATTTGTTCATCCCAGTTCGGCATAAAAATAAAACAAAAAAGGTGACTCAACCGTGGCTAACAAGGGAAATTAGGGATAGCATAAGATCCAAGGAGAGGACATATAAATTGGCCAGAAAAAGCAATAATCCTGAGGATTGGGAGCAGTTTAGGAGTCAACAAAGGAGGACAAAGGGATTAATTAAGAAAGAGAAAATAGAATATGAGAGTAAGCTTGCAGGGAACATAAAAACTGACTGTAAAAGCTTTTATAGCTATGTGAAGAGAAAAAGATTGGTGAAGTCAAGCATAGGTCCCTTGCAGTCAGAATCAGGGGAATTTATAATGGGAAACAAAAAAATCGCAGACCAACTAAATTCATACTTTGGTTCTGTCTTCACAAAGGAGGACACAAATAACCTTCCAGAGATGCCGGGGAACATAGGGTCTGATGAAAGGGTGGAACTGAAAGAAATCAGTATTTGTAGGGAAATGGTGTTAGGAAAATTGATGGGACTGAAAGCCGATAAATCCCCAGGGCCTGATAATCTACATCCCAGAGTACTTAAGGAAGTGGCCCTAGAAATAGTAGATGCATTGCTGGTCATCTTCCAGAACTCGATAGACTCTGGAACAGTACCCATGGATTGGAGGGTAGCTAATGTTACCCCACTATTCAAAAAAGGTGGTAGAGAAAAGGCGGGGAATTATAGACCGGTAAGCCTGACATCGGTAGTGGGGAAAATGCTAGACTCTATTATAAAAGATGTAATAGCAGAGCGCTTGGAAAGCAGTGACAGGTTCGGACAAAGTCAACATGGATTTACAAAAGGTAAATCATGCTTGACTAATCTACTGGAATTTTTTGAGGATGTAACTGGTAAAATAGATAAGGGAGAACCAGTGGATGTGTTGTATTTGGACTTTCAGAAGGCTTTCGATAAGGTCCCACATAAGAGATTAGCGTGCAAAATTAAGGCACATGGGTTTGGGGGCAAGGTATTGACTTGGATAGAGAACTGGTTGGCGGACAGAAAAGAGTTGGAATAAACGGGTCGTTTTCCGAGTGGCAGGCAGTGACTAGTGGGGTACCGCAAGGATCGGTCCTAGGACCCCAGCTATTCACAATATATATTAATGATCTGGACGAGGGAATTGGATGTAATATCTCCAAATTTGCAGATGACACAAAGCTGGGTGGGAGGGTAAGCTGTGAGGAGGATGTCGTGAAACTCCAGTACGATTTGGACAGGTTGGGTGATTGGGCAGAAACATGGCAAATGCACTATAATGTGGATAAATGTGAGGTTATCCACTTTGGTGGCAAAAACAGGAAGGCAGATTATTATTTGAATGGCAATAGATTGGGAGAAGGGGAAGTGCAAAGAGACCTGGGTGTTCTTGTGCAGCAGTCGCTGAAGGTAAGCATGCAGGTGCAGCAGGCGGTTAAGAAGGCAAATGGTATGTTGGCCTTCGTAGCAAGAGGGTTTGAGTACAGGAACAAGGATGTCTTGCTGCAGTTGTACAGGGCCTTGGTGAGACCACACCTTGAGTATTGTGTGCAGTTTTGGTCGCCTTACCTGAGGAAGGACGTTCTTGCCATGGAGGGAGTGCAGCGAAGATTCACCAGGCTGATACCTGGGATGGCAGGAATGACGTATGAGGAGAGATTGTGTCGATTGGGCTTATACTCACTGGAGTTTAGAAGATTGAGAGGGGATCTCATCGAAACGTATAAAATTCTGTCAGGCCTGGACAGACTAGATGCAGGAAGGATGTTTCTGATGGCCGGGGAGTCCAGAACCAGGGGTCATAGTCTAAGGATAAGGGGTAAGCCATTTAGGACTGAAATGAGGAGGAATTCCTTCACCCAGAGAGTGGTGAACCTGTGGAATTCTCTGCCACAGAGGGCAGTGGAGGCCAGTTCATTAAATATATTCAAGGAGTTAGATATCTTTCTTAAGGCTAAGGGAGTCAAGGGATATGGGGAGAAGGCAGGGACAGGGTACTGAATTTGGATGATCAGCCATGATGTCATTGAATGGCGGAGCTGGCTCGAAGGGTCGTCTATGTTTCTATGTAAGTAGAAAGGAAACCATGGCAGCAGATGAAATAACATCACATTGGCAGTTCGAGGGCACATTGTGGGTAATGTTATGATGCAGCAACAGAGAACAGTCAATGTGAAATGTATAGTGTTGACATCATCTGTTGTGACTTGTTTGTTTTCATTTTCCAATGTAATAAAGTTATTATCTTGTATTGCTAATGTTCACGCCAAAGTGTGTGATCCACCTTCTATTATCCACTGTGTTTCTGTATTATATTGCTTTTACTGTAACTTGTCAACACACCACTTTATTTAGAGATTTGTTTTTTGCAACGGAGTGTTTTTATACTTTACCCCAGGCCACAGTATTTGGGTAGGAACCTTCCTTACATGGCCTCCATTTGAACTCCCAGACAAGAATGGCAACTTCGTTTCAGCTGCTGTGTCTGGAATCTACATGTTCCTGAGGATGGTGATACTACTGCAGGTAAATCAGATCAATCACTGGCTGCTATTTTGCCTGAATCTGCTTATATGCTTGACATACTTGGTTATCTTTTTGATAGCCTGAGTTAAATGATTGCAAGGTGTAGATACAATCTTAATCTGAATTCAAGCTATGGTCTAAATTAGTAATTAATATAAAATCAGGGTTAAATTACGAGGGGACGCATCGATAAATACAGTAGTTTCTGGATACAGTATATATTGCATGATTGTGGACCCTTGGCATAAACACACAAAAACATTGCAGATTTAGACCCTGGTTGCACAAAATATACTGTCCACTTAAGGCATCACTTTCTCTGCTCACTGACACTTCAGTTTTAATTAGGAAGTTGTTTTTAAAGTGCTGATACTCTGCTGCACCCTGGCAGCCTAACAATGGTGGAAGTTACTAGTTAGCATCGTAACCATCATCTCTTTTGGTCAACTTGCACTTTGCTCCATTGAACAACACTGTTTAAAGTAAGAGTCTGATTTAAAATTCTGATGACCAGAGCACAGCCTGTGTTTCCTGTAAGACCAGCTGGTTACTGTTGCAGTACAAATGTATTCATTATGAATATAACACAATTTACTGTATATTATGTAGTGTGTGCTTAAAACCAGTACAATAAACTGTCAGGCACATGAGAAACATGGGAGTAAGGTTCGGCATGTGTTTGTGGGAGTGCACAGACCGAAATCAGGCATTTTCCCACAAGGAAGGTGAAATAGTCATCCCAGGACCATTGCCTTGCTTCTCCATTTGGAAGCAGAAGCCTGTGAGCTCCTAGATGGTTTCAGAGCAATATTAAAGGTGGTTTAGGAGGAGGTTACCAGGTTGCTACCTCAACTATGAATTCAGGAAATCCAATGCGGTACAAATGGTAGAAAGTAACATATGCATTACCTTCACAAATAGGATTGTTTATATGAGAATATTCATATTGTTTCCTTTATGTCAAATCTATATGAAAATCTATATGAAAATTCTGGTCTCTGAGTTATTTTTGCTTCTACTGGCAGGTCTTAATCCCCATTTCTTTATACGTTTCCATTGAGCTTGTAAAGTTGGGTCAGATATTCTTCATACACAACGATGTTGATCTGTACGATGAAAGTACCAACTCACGCCTGCAGTGTCGAGCTTTGAATATCACCGAGGACCTCGGTCAGATACAATACATCTTCTCTGATAAGACAGGAACCCTCACTGAAAACAAAATGGTCTTCCGTCGCTGCACCATCATGGGCACAGAGTTCCGACATGATGAAAATAGTGAGGATTACAGCCATATGAATATTAACATAATGAATGAACTAGAACAAAGATTAAAAGTACACAATTTTTTGATTTAATCTCTGTTCCTCAGGAAATTAAATGGGTTGCAAATAGTTCAAGATAGAGCAATCTATACATGATCTGCAGATACAATTTGATGGGTTAAGCCAGTTATTAATGGCAGTGTCATAATGATGGAAGTGTGCATTGTTTTAAGTCATTTGGTGACAAATGTGCTAGTCTGTTTCCCCTCCTCTCAAATTACTGATGAACTGATGTACCCATTCCTGCACCAGTATGACATTTCTAATTCACGCAGCAGTCAACCTTGCGGTATGTCCAAGTGACATTACCAATTCAGTGTAAAACGTAGATCACATTGTAACAAGTTCTGTGCTGTTGGTCCAAGCCATTATGAACAGGGTAGATTGACCCAAGTTCAGCTCGCTTAAGACAATACAGCTAATTGGAGAGAGAGAAGACTTTCATCCCATCCATCTGGATAGACACATGTCTCAATGGTGAAAGGACAGTGTGTTAATCTGCTGCTCCACTGATTCCATAGCCTATAGTGTTTAATCAAAGTGAATAGACTACAGTTTAACTATCATGAGCATTTTCTGATTATTTTCCTGAATGTCTTTTCATTTAGCAAAGCGATTATCTACTCACACAGAGTTGGACTCGAATGATGAAGTGGTGCCACTGTTGCAAAGTGCAAGCTCTGTCACCAACCTCCAGAGTAGTACATCCCACCTGAGGCAGAAGAGCAAAAGGTCTATGCAACGATCGCAAAGCATCTGTTCACAGCAACAGTTAACCGGTTTCGAAAGCCGTAAGAAGTCAGTGATGCATTGTGGTAGTTTTTCCTCCCAGGGAGTGGCATTCAGCAGCTCAGTGGTAAGTAGAGGAGCTGTATTTGCATACATTCTGGTAGGAGCAAATTCCTAACCTTGTTCTTCCATCCTGGGCATGCTTTGCAGTCTAAGCCCTGTGAGAAACAATAGTCCAGATTAAAGTTATAAATGAATTTGTTCAGTGAGTATCTGTGCTGAGTGAGCTAATCTGAGCCATGGCAGCGATTGGGGTGTTATAAGTGGCCTCAATGTTCCTGGTTTGTGGAGGAGAAAGTTGTCAGGGTTCCTGCACTTGATTGCTATCCAATAATTCCTGTTGAAACTGCATATGTATCAACGTTAAGTAGATTCGAACTTTCCTGTGATGCCCCCAGGGGTCAATTGGCCACCTGGTACTCATTTTTAAGAATTGTACCTGAGGTACCAGAAAGTAACCAGTGCCGATGGGACCATTCCCTTGCAAGCAGTTAATGCCTTCCGGAGAGGAGAGGAGTAACATTGATTTTCAGAAAAAAGGTACAAATGCACAACTTGCCACTCAGTTTGTACCACAAGAGTTCTGTGGAGTCACAGTTTAGATTCTTCACATTAAAAATGTTACATTTTAAATTTTTACATTTATTTTTTACTTTTCTGTCTTTTTCTCTCTCTCAATCCAATCTTTCTGTCCCTCTCTTTCTATACCCCCCTGAGTTGACATTGCATTTACCCACTAATTTACACTTCCTTCTCGACCCTTGCACTGTTTATTTTACAATCCTTTAATCTGATTGGTTAAAGAGATACATAGCTGGTTGCCCTGTTCACTCAGATCCCAGATGCCCTGATTCCTTTGCTGTGCCGTTATCAGTTCACACTTTCAAGAATAACATTGGTAGACTCCCAGGTGCCTCCTTAGAATCTTTTGTGTTTGACTTCATTGTTGGTTTTTAATATTAATTCAAGCTGCCAGTGATCAGATGTTTTCATGTTGATGGATTTGCCATGCCAAACCTACATGGTCTTCTATTTGAGTATTCATCTGTAAAATGCTCTCATGCAAGTAAATTTTTTTTTTTAAGTTTAACAATCTACAAATTGGCCTCATAATTGGAACTACCACCTTCATTGTATTTTCAAAATTCTGGCATCAAGATGTGGGATTCTGTCTCTGGCTTTCAGCATCAGTTGCTATATGTTGAATGTAATGCTTGGCCAATGTTGGGGAAACAGTAGCATAGTGGTAATGTTACTGCATGAGTGACCTAGTAGCCTGGACTAGTAAGACATGAGTTCAAATCCCACCACGGCAGCTGGGGAATTTAATTAAATAAATTCAGTTAATTAAATAAATCTGGAATAAAAAGCTAATATCAGTAATGGTACTCCATGTTGTGAACCATGAACCCATATCCCATGAACCCATCTGGTTCACTAATGTCCTTTTAGGGAAGGAAATCTGCTGTCCTTACCTGGCCTGGCCTATATGTGTCTCCAGACCCACAGCAATGTGGCTGACTCTTAACTGCCCTCTGAAAATGCCTAGCAAGCCACTCTGTGTAACAAACCATGATGAAACATAATATTAAGAATGAAACCGGACGGACCACCCGGCACTGACCTCCGCATCGGCTACAAACATGCAGCCCAGTCGATCCTGCAACGTCCTCCTCACCAACCTCTGGGGACTTGTGCCAAAATTGGGAGAGCTGCCTCACAGACTAGTCAAGCAACAGCCAGACATAGTCATACTCACAGAATCATACCTTTCAGCCAATGTCCCAAACTCCTCCATCACCATCCCTACCGGCAGGACAGACCCACCAGAGGTGGTGGCACAGTGGTATACAGTTGGCAAGGAGTGGCCCTGGGAGTCCTCAACATTGATTCCGGACCCCAAGTCTCATGGCTTCAGGTCAAGCATGGGCAAGGAAACCTCCTATTGATTACCACCTACCACCCTCCCTCAGCTGATGAATCAGTACTACTCCATGTTGAACACCACTTGGAAGAAGCACTGAGAGTAGCAAGGGCACAGAATGTACTCTGGGTGGGGGACTTCAATGTCCATCACCAAGAGTGGCTTGGTAGCACCACTGGCCGAGTCCTGATGGACATAACTGCCAGTCTGGGCCTGCGACAGGTGGTGAGAGAACCAACACGAGGGAAAAACCTACTTGATCTCATCCTCACCAATCTACCTGTCGCAGATGCATCTGTCCATGACCGTATTGGTAGCAATGACCACCGCACAGTCATTGAGGAGACGAAGTCCCATCTTCATACTGAGGACACCCTCCATCGTGTTGTGTGGCACTACCACCGTGCTAAATGGGATAGATCTAGCAGCTCAAAACTGGGCATCCATGAGGCACTATGGGCCATCAGCAGCAGCAGAATTGTATTCCACCACAATCTGTAACCTCACGGCCCGGCATATCCCTCACTCTACCATTACCATCAAGCCAAGGGACCAACCCTGGTTCAATAAGGAGTGTAGAAGTGCATGCCAGCAGCACCAGGCATACCTAAAAATGAGGTGCCAACCTGGGGAAGCTGCAAAACAGGACTACATGCATGCTAAAAATCAGAAGCAGCGTGCTATAGACAGGGCTAAGCGATCGCACAATCAACAGATCCAGATCAAAGCTTTGCAGTCCTGCCACATCCAGTCGTGAATGGCGATGGACCATTAACCAACTAACGGGAGGAGGCGCCATGAATTTCCCTATCCTCAGTGATGGTGGAGCCCAGCACGTGAGTGCAAAAGACAAGGCTGAAGCATTTGCAACCATCTTCAGCCAGAAGTCCCCACCATCACAGAAGCCAGTCTTCAGCCAATCCGATTCACTCCACGTGATATCAAGAAACGGCTGAGCACACTGGATACAGCAAAGGCTATGGGCCCCGACAACTTCCCGGTTATCATGCTGAAGATTTGTGCTCCAGAACTAGCCGCGCCTCTAACCAAGCTGTTCCAGTACAGCTACAACGCTGGCATCTATCCACAAATGTGGAAAACTGCCCAGGTATGTCCTGTCCACAAAAAGTAGGATAATCCAATCCGGCCAATTACCGCCCCATCAGCCTACTTTCAATCATTAGCAAAGTGATGGAAGGTGTCATCGACAGTGCTATTAAGTGGTACTTACTCACCAATAACCTGCTCACTGATGCCCAGTTTGGGTTCCGCCAAGTCCACTCTGCTCCTGACCTCATTACAGCCTTGGTCCAAACATGGGCTAAGGAGCTGAATTCGAGAGGTGAGGTGAGAGTGACTGCCCTTGACATCAAGGCAGCATTTGACCATATGTGGCATCAAGGAGCCCTAGTAAAAATGAAGTCAATGGGAATCGGGGTGGGGGTGGCGGGAGGGAAACTCTCCATTGGCTGGAGTCATACCTAGCACAAAGGAAGATGGTTGTAATGGTTGAAGACCAATCACAGCCCCAGGACATCACTGCAGGAGTTCCTCGAGGCATTGTCCTAGGCCCAACCATCTTCAGCTGCTTCATCAATGACCTTCCCTCAAGCATAAGGTCAGAAATGGGGATGTTCGCTGATGACTGCAGTGTTCAGTGCCATTCACAACTCCTCAGATAATGAAGCAGTCCATGCCCGCATGCAACAAGACCTGGACAACGTTCAGGCTTGGGCTGATAAGTGGCAGGTAACATTCGTGCCACACAAGTGCCAGGTAATGACTATCTCCAACAAGCGAGAGTCTAACCACCGTCCCTTGACATTCAACGGCATTACCATCGCAGAATCCCCCACCATCAACATCCTGGGGGGTCACCATTGACCAGAAACTTAACTGGACCAGCCACATAAATACTGTGCCAACAAGAGCAGGTCAGAGGCTAGGTATTCTGCAACGATTGTCTCACCTCCTGACTCCCCAAAGCCTTTCCACCATCTACAAGGCACAAGTCAGGAGTGTGATGGAATACTCTCTACTTGCCTGGATGAGTGCAGCTCCAACAACACTCAAGAAGCTCGACTCCATCCAGGACAAAGCAGCCCGCTTGATTGGTACACCATCCATCACCTTAAATATTCACTCGCTCCACCACCGGCATACCGTGGCTGCAGTGTGTACCATCTACAAGATGCACTGCAGCAACTCGCCAAGGCTTCTTCGGCAGCACCTCCCAAACCTGCGACCTCTTGCACCTAGAAGGAGAAGGGATGCAGGTGCATGGGAACACCACCACCTCCAAGATCCCCTCCAAGTCACTCACCATCCTGACTTAG
Source organism: Somniosus microcephalus (assembly GCF_052327205.1). Lineage (NCBI taxonomy): Eukaryota > Metazoa > Chordata > Chondrichthyes > Squaliformes > Somniosidae > Somniosus > Somniosus microcephalus. Next base: position 220,607,918 of record NC_140994.1, on the reverse strand, counting down.
AAGTATATCGCCGATCCTTCATCATCACTGGGTCAAAATCCTGGAACTCCCTACCTAACAGCACCGTGGGAGTACCTTCACCACATGGACTGCAGCAGTTCAAGGAGGCAGCTCAACTCCACCTTCTCGAGGGCAATTAGGGATGGGCAATAAATGCTGGCCCTGCCAGGGATGCCCACATCCCATAAATGAGTTTTTAAAATGTAAATGTAGTGAAGTGCTGACTGCTGAAGATTGATGAGCCTCAGATATAAAGCAAAGATTGCAACCCAGATTAGAATGTCAGCCATCCTAAAGAAAGTTTTTAATTATATGTTTGTGAGACATGTACGGGGGTTTATTTTACAGATAATGCTTGAGGATAAGATTTTATTTTATTCAATCTCTGGATCTTTTATGAAGCTTCAGTCATTCATTTGCCCTAGAGGCAAAAGCTGCTGCACATTCAGTTAAAACCAGCTAATGGGAATGAAACATGGCAAGTGGGAATAATTAAATTAGCCACATCCTTTTAGTTTACATAATTAAAGTTTGAAGTCTAGTACCAAATCAAAAGACAGATGTCCAGAAAATTACATTATAAGAAAAAGCGAAGTTTGTCTTTCATTCTCTCTGTGGTCAAAGTATCCTCGACCTTGCTCCAATTTTTTTTAGCCATTCCTGGTTCTCAAAAAGAGGAATTCTTTTTCAGAATTTGCCATCAGTTGTTTAAGGTAAACACCATTTTGTTTCCCTTTACTAAACCCATATTATATTCTAAATTGCATTCTCATAGAGTCATTGAGTTATACAGCACAGAAAGAGGCCCTTCGGCCAACAAGCCCTATCTATTCTAATCCCATTTTCCAGCACTTGGTCCGTAGCCTTGTATGCTATGGCGTTTCAAGTGTTCATCTAAATGCTTCTTGAATGTTGAGGGTTCCTGCCTCTACTACCCTTTCAGGCAGTGAGTTCCAGATTCCAACCACCCTCTGAGTGAAAATGTTCTTCCTCAAATCACCTCTAAAACTCCTGACTCTTACCTTGAAACTATGCCCCCTGGTTATTGACCCCTCTACTAAGGGGAAAAGTTCCTTTCTATCTACCCTATCTATGCCCCTCATAATTTTGTACACCTCAATCAGGTCCCCCCTCAGCCTTCTCTGCTCTAAGGAAAACAACCCCAGCCTGTCCAGTCTCTCTTCATAGCTGAAGCGCTCCAGCCCAGGTAACACCCTGGTGAATCTCCTCTGCACCCTCTCCAATGCAATCACATCCTTCCTATAGTGTGGTGACCAGAACTGCATACAGCATTCCAGCTGTGGCCTAACTAGCATTTTGTACAGCTCCATCATAACCTCCCTGCTCTTGCCTTCATTAGCCGAGGCATAGAATATAAGTATCCCATACGATTCTTATCCACCTTCTCTACCTGTCCTGCTGCTTTCAGGGATCTATGTACATGCACATCAAGGTCCCTCTGATCCTCTGTCCTTCCTAGGGTCCTACCATTCATTGTGTATTCCATTGCCTTGTTAATCCTCCCAAAATGCATCACCTCACACCTTTCAGGGTTAAATTCCATTTGCCACTGTTCTGCCCATCTGACCAACCCGTCTATATTGTCCTGTAGCCTGAGGCTTCTCTCCTCGCTATTTACCACTCCACCAATTTTCGTGTCATCTGCGAACTTACTGATCATACCTCCTACATTCATATCTAAATCATTAATGTACACTACAAACAGCAAAGGACCCAGCACCGATCCCTGTGGCACACCACTGGACACAGGCAGTCACAAAAACAACCTTTGACCATCACCCTCTGCCTCCTGCCACTAAGCCAATTTTGGATCCAATGTGCCAAATTGCCCTGGATCCCATGGGCTTTTACCTTCTTGACCAGTCTCCCATGTGGGACTTTGTCAAATGCCTTACTGAAATCCATGTAGACTACATCAACTGCACTACCCTCATCCACACACCTAGTCACCCCCTCTCAAAATTCAATCAAATTGGTCAGACATGATCTCCCCCTGACAAAGCCATGCTGACTATCTTTAATTAATCCTTGCCTTTCCAAGTGGAGACTAATTCTGTCCCTCAGAATTGTTTCCAATAATTTCCCTGTCACTGATGTTAGGCCCACTGGCCTGTAATTCCCTGGTTTATCCCTACTACCCGTCTTGAATAGTGGTACTACGTTAGCTGTCCTCCAGTCCTCTGGCACCTCCCCTGTGGCCAGAGAGGTTCTGAAAATTTGTGTCAGAGCCCCTGCAATCTCCTCCCTCACCTCAAACAGCAGCCTGGGATACATCTCATCTGGGCCTGGGGATTTATCCACTTTTAAGCCCGCTAAAACCGCTAGTACCTCCTCCCTCTCAATACTAATTTGTTCAAGTATATCACAATCCCCTGCCTGATTTCTATGTCTACATCATCCTTCTCCATAGTGAACACAGATGCAAAATATTCATTTAAAACCTCACCCACGTCTTCTGGCTCTTCACACAGATTGCCACTTTGGTCCCTAATGGGCCCTACTCTTTCCCTGGTTATCCTCTTGCCCTTCATATACGTATAAAACACCTTGGGATTTTCCTTTATTTTGCCCACCAGTGTTTTTTCATACCCCCTCTTCGCTCTCCTAATTTCTTTAAGTACCCCCCTGCACTTTCTATACTCCTCTAGGGCTTCCACTGTTTTTAGCCCTTTTGTATCTGCCAAAAGCCTCCCTTTTTTCCTAATCCATTCTTGTATATCCCTTGACCTCCACGGTACCCTGGACTTGTTGGTCCCGCCCTTGACCTTTATGGGAACATGTTGGTGCTGTACACTCTCTCTTGCCTTTCTGAATGACTCCCACTGCAGTGATGTGGATTTTCCTACAAGTAGCTGATCCCAGTCCACTTTGGCCAGATCCTGCCTTACCATATTAAAATCGGCCTTCCCCCAATTTAGAACCCTTATTTCTGGTCCATCTTTGTCCTTTTCCATGACTACCTTAAATCTCACCGAATTATGGTCACTGTCACCAAAATGCTTTCCTAATGACACTTCTACCACTTGTCCGGATACATTCCCTAGAATTAGGTCCAGTACCGCCCCCTCTCTTGTAGGACTTTCTACATGCTGGCTCGAAAAGCTCTCCTGGATGCACTTTAAGAATTCTGCACCCTCTAAGCCTTTCACACTCTGACTATCCCAGTTAATATTGGGGAAGTTGAAATCCCCTACTATTATTACCCTATTATTTCTACAATTCTCTGAGATTTGCCTACATATCTGTTCTTCTATCTCCCCCTGACTATTTGGGGGCCTATAGTACACTCCCAGCAAAGTGCTTGCCCCCTTTTTGTTTTTAAGTTCTACCTTATGGCCTCATTAGAGGAACCTGCTAAGCTATCATCCCTCCTTACTGCAATAATTGACTCCTTGATTAATATTGCGACACCCCCTCTTTTACACCCCCCTCTTTTACATCCCCCTCTGTCTCGCCTGAAGATTCTATACCCCGGAATATTGAGCTGCCAGTCCTGCCCCTCCCTCAACCATGTCTCTGTGATAGCAACAATTTCATACTCCCATGTGTTCATCAACACCTTCAATTCATCTGCCTTACTCGTAAGACTCCTTGCATTAAAATAAATGCCATCCAGCCTTGCCATACTCCCTTGTGCCATTAAATATTTGCTCTGCCTTCCAGACTGACTTGTTTTTTCCTCTATATTTGGTTGTGCATCACCTCCTACTATAGCTCCACTCTGTATCCCATCCCCCTGCCAAGTTAGTTTAAACCTCCGTCAACAGCACTAGCAAACCTCCCCGCAAGGATGTTGGTCCCATTCCGATTCAGGTGCAACCCGTCCGACTTGTACAGGTCCCACCTTCCCCAGAAACAGACCCAGTGATCCAGGAAACTAAAGCCCTCCCTCCTGCACCAACTCTTTAGCCACGCATTCATCTGCTCTATCCTCCTATTCCTATACTCACTAGCACGTGGCACCGGAAGTAATCCAGAGATTACAACCTTTGAGGTCCTGCTTTTTAATCCGCTACTTAGCTCCCTAAATTCTTGTTGCAGGACCTCATCCCTCTTTCTACCTATGTCGTTTGTACCAATGTGAACCACAACCTCTGACTTCGCCCTCCCCCTTCAGAATGCCCTGCAGCAGTTCAGTGAGATGCTTGACCCTGGCACCAGGGAGGCAACATACTGCACATCCACGGAAAGGTTAATAGAATGTTATGTGGAGGTGCGGCCTTCCATTGTCCGAAAGGGTTAGCCTAAACAGGCCAACTTCTCTTCTCACTCTGCCTTACTTGGAAGGGGTGGGGGTGGGAAAAGAGAAGAAGTAAGCATTTGTGACGGGCAAAACACAGTCTGTCCATATCCAACTATCATAAGTGCAGGAAGATGTATAAGCATTGAGTTCAAGTATCATAATTGTATGGATGAGACTGAATGGAGTTTCTTGAGCAAGAATTGAAGGCTAGAATTCCTAGCTAAGAGTTGCACTTCATTAATGACATTCAATCAAAATTTATACAATTTACATTTTGTTATCTTCTCAAATCAAATCAAATCAACTTTTATTGTCATTGTTAGTGCACAAGTGCAGTACAGGGGTACAATGAAATGTAGGCTTGCGGCTCCCGAGAGTGTACATTTAGATTAAGACATTTAAACATTCAACATACATTTGGCTTGTAATATATTAACATAAACATAACCATAATAAAGTACATTGGCAGATGTGCAGGCTTTAGAGTTTATTTGTGGAGTTCAGTAGGATGACAGCCCTGGGAAAGAAGCTGTTCCTAAATCTGGTCGTACGGGTGCGAATGCATCTGTAGCGTCTCCCAGATGGCAGGAGGGCGAACAGACTGTGGCTGGGGTGGGTAGGGTCTTTGATGATGGTCCGTGACCTCCGTAAACAGCATTTCTGGTATATGTGCTCTATGGTCGGTAGCCGGGTGCCGGTAATGCGTTGGGCAATTTTGACTACCCGCTGCAGGGCTTTCCGGTCATAGTAGCTACAGCTGCCATACCATACTGTGATACAATTTGTCAGGATGCTCTCTATTGTGCAGCGGTAAAAGTTAGAGAGGATCAGGGGTGACAGGTTACATCCCTTCAGCCTCCTTAGGAAATATAGGCGCTGCTGGGCCTTCTTCACCAAAGAGGAGGTATTGAGGGACCAGGAGAGGTCTTCCGTGATGTGGACTCCGAGGAACTTAAAGCTGTCCACCCTTTCCACCACAGCCCCATTGATGTGGATGGGGGTGTGACTTCCGCCTTAAGACTTCCTGAAGTCCACAATGATTTCTTTGGTTTTCTTGATGTTAAGGGCCAGGTTGTTATCGGCGCACCACTTCACGAGATGCTGGACCTCCTCCCTGCAGGCTGACTCATCGTTGTTGGTGATCTGGCCTACTACCGTGGCATCATCCGCAAACTTGATGATGGTGTTGGAACCATGAACAGCCACACAGTCGTGGGTGAAGAGGGAGTAGAGGAGGGGGCTCAGCACACATCCTTGTGGGACCCCCATGTTCAGGGTCGGAGGGGGGGGAGGTGTGGTTACCTAATTTGACAGACTGGGGTCTGTTTGTTAGGAAGTCCAGGGTCCAGTTGCAGAGGGAAGTGTTCAGGCCAAGAGTTTGGAGTTTGGTGGCCAGCTTGTTGGAGACGATAGTGTTGAATGCTGAGCTGTAGTCTATGAACAGCATTCTGATGTAGGTCTCCTTACCATCTAAGTGATTCAGTGCCGAGTGTAGAGCAGTTGTGATTGCATCCTCCGTTGATCTGTTTGCACGATAGGCAAACTGGTGTTGGTCAAGAGAAACGGGAACACTGGCTTTGATGTGAGCTAAGACCAGTCTCTCGAAACACTTCATTATGATGGGTGTGAGTGCGACAGGTCGATAGTCGTTCAGGCACGTCACAGCCGTTTGTTTTGGTACAGGAATAATGGTAGCGGTCTTGAAGCATGTAGGGACTACTGCCTGGGCCAATGACAAATTGAAGATGGCGGTGAAGACATCAGCCAGCTGATCAGCACATTCCTTGAGTACCCGTCCAGGGATGCTATCCGGTCCAGCAGCCTTTCGTGTGTTCACTCCGCGTAGAACACCCCTTACGTCGGAGGTCGACAGAGTGAGCACCTGGTCTTCCGGGGGTGGCAAGGCTTTGGTAGCTGGCTCCCTGTTGTCCCTGTCGAAGCGAGCGTAGAAGTTGTTAAGCTCCTCCGGAAGGGAGGCATCGCTAACCGGGGGGCTGGTGTTTTTGCACTTGTAGTCAGTGATGGAGTGGATGCCTTGCCACATGCGCCGGGGGTCCGAGTTGTTGTGGAAGTGATCCTCTATCCGCAGTGTCTGTTTCCTTTTGGCAGTCCTGATACCCTTTTTTAGGCTGGTCCTAGCTGCACTGTATGCCGCCGCGTCGCCAGATTTAAATGCTGCGTCGTGTGCTTTCAACAGTGAGCGGACCTCTCCGTTCATCCAGGGTTTCTGGTTGGGGTATGTCCTGATATTTTTATGGGTCGTGACGACCTCGATGCAGCTGTTAATGTAGAATAGCACTGTGGATGCGTATTCCTCGATGTCATTATGGGCAAACATGCCCCAATCAGTGCGTTCGAAGCAATCCTGAAGCTCCGATACTGCCCCCTCTGGCCATACTTTCACTGCTCTCACTGATGTTCTCCCTCTTTTGATGAGCGGTTTGTATGCCGGGGCTAGAAACGGAGAGGTGGTCAGACTTCCCAAGGTGGGGGCAGGGAATGGCCTTATAAGCGTCTACAATGCTCGTGTAGACTTGATCCAGTGTGTTCTCCCCTCTTGTGGGGCAGGAAACATTCTGGTGGAATTTCGGTAGTACAGTTTTTAGGTTTATGTGATTGAAGTCCCCCGCGACGATAAAAGCTCCGTCTGGGTGCGCAGTTTGTTGTTTGCTGATGGCCCTGTAGAGGTCCTTCAGTGCTAGTTTGGCATTAGCATGTGGTGGGATGTAGACCGCAGTGATGATAACAGCCGTGAATTCCCGAGGCAGGTAGAAGGGTCTGCACCTTACCATGAGGAATTCCAAATCAGCCGAGCAGGATCTATCGATTATGTCCGTGTTAGTGCACCAGGCATTGTTAGTGTAAATGCACAAACCGCCTCCCTTGCTCTTACCGGAGTCTGCAGTTCTGTCGGCGCGGAAGACCGTGCATCCTTCTAGTTGGATGGTGGTGTCAGGGATGCCGTTGTTCAACCAGGTCTCTGTGAAGATCATGGCGCAGCATTCCTTTGTCCTTTTCTGTGAGGAGAGATCAAGTTTGATCTCATCCATTTTGTTTTCTAGTGATCTGACGTTGGCCAGGAAAATACTTGGGAGGGAGGGTTTGTGTGGGGCCCTCTTCAGCCTGTTTTGGATACCGGCCCTCTTACATCCATCCAAATGCTGCAATTTAAACTGATTCCTCTTTTAAGGTAGTTTCTCTCTCTTCCTTTCCCTGGGCCTTCATACACTGTACTGGGCTGGACAGGTGATTCATTCCAAAGTTACTCTGAATATTTCTCCAAGAGGTGTGAAAGAGAATCCAGGGTGACTTTACTTTCATTATCTCCCCCCACTCCAAAAATGGTGGTGAACATGCCCTTTCCTCAGCAGTTCCCTCTTACAGAAATCAGTAACTAAACCCCGATGTTAACCTAATCTGCTGGTCATGCATTGTTTTACATCCCACCCAAACTTATGCTCCGTTAAAATCCGATGGGGTGTGAAATGGGCAAGTGATCTGAGCCTGCCTGTTCCCATCAGGCGAGTTAGTTTAAACTTGGCAATTTTGGCAGATCATGGGCATTTGTCTGTGCTGAATGTAGATAGGTCCTTTTCTTCTTGCCCTCATTGTTAGTGGAAGTTTTCAAGGAGGAATTATGAATTGGAACCGTAAGTACTCTGGGTTTAAATGTTTAATAAAATAAAAAATAATCATCATGTGAATGAGGGAGGCTGTTGAATTAATAATGACCTATCATTAACCTGAATATTATAGAGCTGAGAGAGAAGGATAGTTGGGATATTTGTTAGAGATGGAGTATGTAGTAAAAAAAATTGTTTCGGTGCTTCAGAGAAAAATGAACAAAGTGGACTGGGCAGTTTGATCAGAAACACAAAACTATAAGTCACTCGCTCATCTAATTAGTGTCTCCTTTGCTTTATGACACCCTAATAGTGTCGGCTGTGGCTCACTGGGTAGCACCCTCGCCTCTGAGTCAGAAGGTTATAGGTTCAAGTCCCACTCCAGAGACTTGAGCACAAAAATCTAGGCTGACACTCCAGTGCAATACTGAGGGAGTGCAACACTGTTGGAGGTATCGTCTTTTAGATGAGACATTAAACCGAAGCCCCGTCTGCACTCTAGTGGACGTAAAATATCCCCTGGCACTAGTTTGAGAGCAAGGGAGTTATCCCCGCTGTCCTGGCCAATATTTATGCCTCAATCAACATAACAAAAACAGATTACCTGGTCATTATCACATTGCTGTTTGTATGATCTTGCTGTGCGCAAATTGGCTGCCACATTTCCTACATTACAACAGTGACTACACTTCAAAAAAGTACTTCATTGGCTGTAAAATGCTTTGGGACATCCAGTGGTCATGAAAGGCACGATATAAATGCAAGTCTCTCTTTTATAATAAATACATAGCATATATAGCACAGAAACAGGCCGTTCGGGCCAACCAGTCAATGCTGGCATTTATGCTGCACTCGAGCCTCCTCCCATCCTTCCTCATCTAACTCTAGTGCATAACCCTCTATTCCCTTCTCCCTCATATGCTTATCTAGCTTCTCCTTAAATGGACCTACCTCTATTCGCCTCAACTGCGCCCTAAATGAGGTAGAGGAGCAAAGGGATCTGTGAGTACATCTACTGCATTAACCTTGTCTACTCGCTCTGTTACTTCAAAGAATTCAATGAGGTTGGTCAAGCAAGTCTTTCGCTTTTTGAAATCCATGTTGGCTATTTACATTATTTTTGGTTTCTAGATGGTGTTCTATTTTTTCCTTTAGTAGGGATTCCATTATTTTTCCCACTACTGATGTTAAACTGACTGGTCTATAGAACATGTCCAGGGATCTATCTCCCTTCTTAAAGCTATCCACCAGCCCTCTGGCATTACACCTTTTTCTAATGAATTATTAAATATGTGTAAAAGAGCCTCTGCTGTCTCTTCCCTGAATTCTTTCAGAATGTGTGGATGCAACTCATCTGGACCAGGGGTTTTATCCTCTGAGTTTGATTAGTTTATTTAATATTTCTCTTTTTATTTTAAATGCAATTATATCATTTTTAATCTCGTCTTCCAATGTCATGTTCACTTGACCCACCCCCCTGGTAAATACTGAAGCAAAATTGGATTCCTATTCTGAATAACAGAAAGAATAGACTTTATTGTCTTTTCTTTAAGTCTAAAATGCAACAATCTACATTTAAAGGAACGTTGTGGGGCTTTTGGGCTTTTTGTGTTGGGTGGTAGGAAGACAAACTAGCTGCAATGCCAGTCTTTTGACAAAAATGGGTTTGAAGCTCTAGTGTTAACAAAAGGCAAACTCTGACTCGCCAGGAGCATGTTACCCAAACCAGGTTATGGATTCTTTTTTCTGCTGTAAGGGAATTAACTTTTGTTGTGCACAAGGTTTTGGAATATTTAATACTTTTTTTTACCTTTGTTCACCTAAAATGTTATCTCCTCTCCTGAAAGCTGTAACTCATGCTGAGATACAGTTCTAAAGATGACGGTAGGTATTGCAGGATAGCAGGAATCTTGGATGATTTTTTTTCCTCCTTCCTAATCCAGGGAAACTGATGCTAACTATAGTGCACCACTGGTATACAGGCTGAGATCAACTAACCATAAAGACCTGGGATCAAACCAGAGACAAGGGATCAAGCCTGAGACCAGTTTGCACCATGCCAAGCAGGGCATAAATCCACCAAGCCATTAAGAGCGCTCCTTCCTTTATCTTTTTAGTTTCTCCTTTTATATTTTTAGAATCCATTATTCAGTAACATCATAAAAGTGACATTGATGGGGATTATTGCCCAAAAGCTCCCTGTTCGAGGCTGCTGCACGAGAATCCCAGATGATTTACTTTCTGTTCAAACTGATTTGGGAATGGTGCTGACACCATTGATGGGAATGTCTGCATTAGGAGTACTAGCCTGATCGATGATTTTGAAAGTGAAGGTGAGAGTGGGATTTTCATAGAATCATAGAATGGTACAGCACAGAAGGATGCTATTTGGCCCATTGTACCTGTGCTGGCTCTTTGATAGAGCTATCCAATTAATCCTACTTCCCTGCTCTTTCCCCATAGCCATGTAATTCTTTTCCCTGACAAGTATTTATCTAACTCTCTTTCGAATGTTACTATTGAATTTGTTTTCACCACCCTTTCAGGCAGTGTATTCCAGATCACTGGAGCTATCGGGAGGGGAAAGAAGCATGTGAGAGGCTTTTTACCAATAGCAGTTGCCAATGCATGCCATGTCATTGATGTGTGATGACACCACATTGCAGACTTAATGACTGAGGTGTCATTCCTGAAACAATATTGATTGCTACTCAGCAGATGATAACCAAGGAACAGCACAGTCAGTATATACTGCACTGCCAAACCATAAACTGCTTGTGGTTTGTGATATTAAATAACATCACATCTTTGAATGCAAAAATGCTAGGAGCAATTCATCAGTTCTGATGTATGTGTTCAATAACCCAGCTCATTGTATGCCAGTTTACCTAATAGCCCACTAATCTATATCATTAATTTGATGGAAATTCTGCAGTTGTCAGCTGTGTTTGCATGTTTCTAATATGTCCATTCCAACTGTGTGACATTGTGACATTGTGCCTTGGGCAGGAAGAGTGAAATCCCATCAAGAGTTGAAGTCTGATCATTTGCATACAATTTTAGTGTTCCCTAATTGAGGAAATTGATTGAATCTATGTTCCCTTTCACATTCTTAGTCTCTCTCCACTGCATATTTGGTGAAAGAAAATTGGAGCCAGACTGTCATCTTTCATAGTGATACATAAAATTAATTTGTAACTATTTTATTTAATGAAAAGATATAATTCAGATCACGTACCCATAGATTTCAATTACAGTGGAGGATAAAATCAATTTACAGCTCTAAACACTTCTGGCTGAAACTGCCTGATAAACCCACCACTGTACTTCAAATCCCAGGGTCGCAATGACTACCAAGGGTGTAGCAGCAGGTATCTCTAATTAGTATAATTAGCTTGGCAATGGCTTGGAGAATTGCTATTCCAGTGCTGCCTGCTATTCTGCACGAGCAAAATGTAACATTTCGGCAGTCAATGTTGGGCCTTAGTGATACCTTTCTGTGTTTATATTCTCTTCCCCCTGGAAATTTGCTTACCATTCAATCACACCTGCATTAACTCTTAGGACTGCAATGCCACTTAATAAAAAATAATACTGTTTCATTTGGTTCATCAGATTTTCCAAGGAATAAAATGAATTGAAAGGGAAACGTGTTCTACTGAATTACTGCTAAGGAAGAAATTAGTTAATTTGCTGTTGCCTCTTGACCAGCCTTGTGTCTGTGTTTTATGCTTTAAAGCTGTCTGGGAGCAGGTATAATTTTTATAGGCCTAGAAATTCGGTTGGTAGCGCCAGCGATTAGTGCCTAAAGAGCCCGAGAATTGGGGCGTTACCCAATTTTTGGGCGGGCGCAGTGAATATAGCGCCACCTCCCATATTGAGTATCCTTTTAGCGCCGGCGCTAACTCTTTGCATGCGCCCGCGGGCGCAGGCAGATCATGACGTCATTTCAGTGTGCAACGCCTTTCTGGCGCCCCGGACCGGATATTCGGTGGCGCCCGGAACCTTTGCGCCTAGCGCTGTTAGTGACAGTTCGATGGAACGTTACCAGGCCCTTCTCGTAGTCGGGGGGCGCTATTTAAAGGGGACAGCTCTAGTATAAAAGCTGCAGCCACTTGGCCTGTTCATTGTGATCATTGCTGGAGAGAGTTGGTGAGCTACTGTGGAGCAGATATTTTGGAATTTAGCCTTAGAATACTTGGGACCTTCAAACCTGTCCGGAGCAGTTGGAGTGCTACACCTAACGGTGTTTTGACCGACTGGCATCGGAATGGGAGCTGCTTTGGAGGGCAACGTCCTCATGGCCGGACACTGTGAAGGGGCAGAGAGACGGCGGGAGAGAGGGCCGGGATTGGCCAGAAGGAGGAGGGGCAATGGAGGTCGGCCAATCTGAGGGTATGCTGCGAGGGTATTCAGGCAGCAGGTGTCATACCTTGCAATGTCGGAGGAGCAGTGTGTGCGAAGGCTCCGATTCGGGAAGGTGGTTGTAACTGAGCTGTGCCACCTGCTTGCTCAGGATCTGCAGCCGCGTCTACGGTGCAGGACCTCTCTGTCGGTGTCCGTTAAAGTGACTGTTGCCCTCAATTTCTATGCCACCGGATCCTTTCAGTCAGCCACTGGGGACATTGCGAATATCTCTCAGTTTGCAGTCCATTGTTGCATCCGGCAAGTTACAGCTGCCCTTTATAGACGAAGGCGTCAATTCATCACCTTCCCTCTGAGCCTGGAGAAGCAGGCGGAGCACGCGCAGGGCTTCGCTGCTATTGCGGACTTCCCCATGGTGCAGGGGGTGATTGATTGCACACACGTGGCTTTGCGGGCGCCATTACTGAATCCTGAGGACTTCCGCAACTGCAAGGGGTTCCACTCCCTCAATGTGCAGCTGGTCTGTGACCACCGCCAAATGATCATGGCAGTCAACACCCAATAACCAGGGAGCAGCCACGATGCCTTCATCCTGTGGCAGACCTCAGTTTGTGACCTTTTTGAGGGGCCGGCTCGCCCACGAGGCTGGCTTCTTGGGGACAAGGGCTATCCTCTCTGCCCATGGCTCATGACACCACTCCGTTTGGCCGCACCCCAGCAGAAGAGCTGTACAACAGCAGCCATCAGGCGACCAGGAACATTGTAGAGCACACTATTGGTGTGCTCAAACAGCGTTTCCGCTGTCTGGACCATTCGGAGGGAGCTCTGCAGTACTCGCCGGAGCAAGTGGGTCACATCGTCGTCGTCTGCTGCATGCTCCACAACTTGGCGATTCGACGCACCCAGCCAATGCCAGCTGTCCCTCAAGGTCCAGCAGAGCAGGCGGACGAGGAGGAGGACGACGAGCATGCGGACGAGGAGGAGGAGGAAGAGCATGCAGACGAGGAGGAGGAGGAAGATGGGAGGGCTCCTGAAAGTGGAAGGGCCATCCGTCAGCGGCTCATCAGGACTCGGTTCCAGGCCCCTCTGGTGGAATGATGGGTGTCATTCGTCCTGCACACTTCAGATCTTTGAAAGGCTCTGAAGGCCAGCATGACTGTAAATAGTAACGTGTACCATTGCAAATTAAAACTTTTCTTTATTGTCACAAAAGTCCTTCCTTCCAGCATAACAACATCATGTCAACAGAAACCATAAATAACAAAATAACAGTTAACTCTTCGGCAAAGCCGCAAAACTAAACAAACCATTTCCAACAATCACAACAGGTGAGGGAGTCCTTGAATTTGGCCAAAGAAATGTCTCTGTACCTCCCTCTACTGCTGGCCCCTTGATGGAGAACGACTTCTCTTTCGCGGTCGGCCCCTTCCCTCCCTGCTGCTCCTACGTAATTGAACCCCAGTGGCGGGGTCAAGGCTGGGGGACGCCTGCTGACTGTGTGGAAGCACAGAAGCCCCTGAGGGACCTCTGGTCTTGGAGGGTGCGGACGCAGGCTGCTTGATCTGGGCATGGCTGGAAGCAGTGTGCCCTGCAGGTGGTGGCAGCTGCACTGCAGACGTACCAGCGGTGGCATGAGCAATGGTCACATGCCGAGAGAGGACACCTGCACCATGGTCGGACGACACACTGGCTCTCTGAGGGGACCGGTTCGGCTCAACCGCCACAATCGCCTGCTCCACTGATTCCTGGCCTTGTATGGTACTGGAAGGGCCCGGGGTGATCCTAGCTGATGCAGATAGGGTGGCTGCAGTGAGAGTTCGCATTGCCTCAATCTGGGTGTGGACGAGGCCAGCAAGTGACTGCGTGGCAGCAGTGAGGACCTGTGTGGCAGGTGCCAGTGCTTTGGAGAAGCCCTGGACAGTTCTTTCCATTGCTTCGGACAAGGCCGGAGCAGTCCGTTCCACTGCCTCGGACAAGCCCTGGACAGACCTTTCCAGGGATTGTCTGAAGCTCTGAACAGTCCTTTCCATAGCAGCCTCGAAGCCCTGGACAGTCCTCTCCATTGCTGCCCCGAAGCCCTGGACAGTCCTCTCCATTGCTGCTCCAAAGTCCAACCCACTCTTTGCCAGTGTTTCTATCGACTGAGGCATCCTCCCCACTGCAGCCATCAGCTCAGTGTGCCTCAGCCGGGCCTGGGTGCTCATTTCAGCCAGGCTACGCACCTCCTCTGCACTCTGTGCAGCAGTCATCACTCCCTGCCTTGCCCTCCGGGGAGCCGGTGGCCGAACTTGCCTACCCCCCTCGCGTTGCTGCATGCCGCTTGTTCCGGCAACTGGCTCATCAGCAGAGCCCCCCCCCCCCTCCAGGGAACTACTATCTGCAGATGTGTACGCTCCCCTGAAATTGGAACGGATGCTCCGGCTTCCTCCTGATCCTCTCCTCCGGAGGCACTGGCACTGGCAGCTTCAGGGCGCAGATCCCGAGTTGGTGATGCAGCATCTGAAAGCAGGGAGGTGGAAGAGTGGCTTTAGCAAAAGGTCAGGTTGGCGGCAAGGCATGCCAGATTGCGGCAAGGCTCTGACATGGCTGCACACTGAGGAAGCATGCTGGCGAGGGGACCAAGTGGAAGGAGACAGCTGAAAAAGGTGAGAGCCTTACCCTCGCTGTCGAGAATGGGGTCGGCAGCTGCAGTGGTAACAGGACCACTCGGACGTCCTCCAAGAATCTGGTGCACTCTCTCCTCGAGCTCCGTGAGAGTGACCACTTGTGGAGGTCCGCCACCAGTTCGACGCTGGTCCTTGCGGATCGTCGCCAGCTTGGACTGCAGGGGAAAGAAGGGGAAGTTCTGTTACATGATGCCCTGAGTGATCATCTCATGCCCCCCATGGTGCAAGAGCCCTTACATGATGCCTTGAGTCAAATGTGCATGTGTGTGCCCAGAAAGGACCATGGGTGCTTGCTGACAGATGGCCATTGCGGCATCATGGCAACAGGGTGCGCGAAGTCAGGTGCAGATGGAGGGAATCAGAAGTTTGCATAAACAACACTCACCCTAACGACCCGAGTGAGGTCGTTGAATTTCTTCCTGCACTGAACAGGGCTCCTGGTCGCCATGCTGCTGGAGTTGACCCTCTGAGAAACATCCCTCCAAGCTCGGCGGTAATCCTTTTGATTCGGCCTCCTGCCATTGTCAGGATACAGAACTTCTCGACAGCGCTCCACTGCGGACACCAACTCCTCCAGAGCCTCAGTGCTGAAGCGCTCTGCTCTCTGTCTCACCTTCTCCATCCTGACCAAGTTTTTTGCGCCAGAGAAGGAAGAGAGCCGATACTGAGGCCTACAGGGCGTTGAGTGTGGAAGCTGAGGCTGACTGACCCACCCCTTTAAGAGCCGGCCGGTGCCTGGAAGTCTCGTGGTTATCGGTAATTGAGATCACCTGCGCTGCGCCCATCTGCGCCGATATTGGGTAGCGCCGGAAGTTTTGCGCCTTAGGAGGCCCGTGCAACATCTGAATTTGCGCCTCAATCCCCTTTGGGGGCGATGCAACCCAATATCGCGCCAGGCGGCGATAAGTTTCGTCTGGCTATAAACTTTGCGCAGCGCCAGTTCTAACGCCTCAAGCGGGGCGATACCCAATTTCTAGGCAATAATCTTTTGATCAGCAACCTCACAAAAATTCTATCCAGTGATACTGATAGGGATTGCTGCCCAAAAACCTTCTATACCTGTCTTATGATCAACAAGCAGAGAACAGGATCATGCCATAGAAGAGGGAATTGTATACAAAATACCTGTTTCTAGATTGTGCCTAATCAATGGTTTAAAGCATAGAAACACTAAGAAGCGCAGTAAGTGTACAAGTGTATCCCTTTTGTAATATTTAAGATTGTGACTTCCTATGATTACACTTTTTAAAATAACTCTTCTTTGGACTGACATCTTCATTGTCCATCAGCCACCAACAGATAAGGAACAAATGTGTAATGTTCCATTGACCCCAGTGTCGCCTATCACAGGGAAGGGTTGGTGCACCAGATTGTGTGACAGCAAAGGGTGACCAATAAATTGATAGAGGGAGAAAATAGAACGTGAGAGTAAACTAGCAAGAAACATAAAAACAGATTGTAAGAGCTTTTACAAGTATGTAAAAAGGAAGAGATTAGTGAAAGTAAACACGGGTCCCTTAGAGGCAGAGACAGGAGAAATTATAATGGGGAATAAGAAAAATGGCAGAGACGTTAAACAAATATTTTCTATCTGTCTTCACAGCAGAAGACACAGAACATAGTCGAGAACCAATGGTCTAATGAGAATGAGGAACTTAAAACAGTTAATATTAGTAAAGAAAAAGCACTGAAGAAATTAATAGGACTGAAAGCCGACAAATCCCTATGACCTGATGACCTACATCCTAGGGTTTTAAAGAGGCGGCTGCAGAGATAGTGGATGCATTGGTTTTGATCTTCCAGAATTCCCTAGATTCTAAAACAGTCCCCGTGGATTGAAAGGTAGTAAATGTAACCCTGGTGTTCAAGAAAGGAGCGCGAGAGAAAACAGGGAACTATAGGCCAGTTAGCTTGACATTGTAATAGGGAAAATGCTAGAATCTATCATTAGGGACGTGGTAACAGGGCATTTGGAAAATCACTATGATTAAGCATAATCAACACAGTTTTATAAAAGGGAAATCGTGTTTGACAAATCTATGAGTTTTTTGAGGGTGTAACTAGCAGGGTAGATAAGGGGGAACCAGTGAATGTAGTATATTTGGAGTTTCAGAAGGCATTCGATAAGGTGTCGCACAAGAGGTTGTTATGTAAGATTAGGGCTCATGGAATTGAGGGTAATATATTAGCATAGATTGAGGTTAAAGGACAAAAAACAGAGTGGGAATAAATGGGTCATTTTCGGGTTGCCAGGGTGTACCTCGTGGAGTGCCGCAAGCATCAGTGCTTGGGCCTCAGCTATTTACAATCTATAACAATGAATTAGATGAGAGAAGTGAGGTGCTACTGGAAGCGCCCCGTCTCCCTCTTGGGGCACTGCGAGTGAATATCGCTGCGCTACATGCCGCGGTACTGCAGGCCTTCCTCCCCGTCTTAAAGGGGAGGGGCCTTGCACAGTGTGACCCGGGGCCCAGCTGGGCCACCAGGGATCGGAGAGCCAGCAAAAGAGCCCAGCACTCAAGAGAAACGCAGCTGGCACTCCACGGGGGGGCTTCAGAGGAGGCCGGGAACGGCAGAGGGGGCAGGTGCTGGCAGGTGGCCAGCAACAAAAATGGCCACCCAGCACCTTCCCTTTAATTAGCATCGACCCGGCCGCCGGTAGGCCCCCCTGACCTCATCAGACATGGTGTCTGGTGGTGGCTCGGTGCGTTACCGAAGATCACGAATGGGGTGCTGTGCACGCCGATGACGTTATCACCGTCGGCGCAGCACCGCGGGGTGCTAATGGTTACCGTCGCCGCTAACCTCCTGCTGAATTTCGGCATTGCGCCGGGCGCTAGCAACCGAATTTTTAGGCCTTGGAGAGCTTGACAAGGTAGATGCTGAGAGGTTGTTTCACTTGGCTGTAGAGTCTAGAACTAGGGATCATAAGATAAGGGGTCAGCCATTTAAGACTGAGATGAGAAATTTCTTCACTCGGATGTTTGTGAATCTTAGAAATTCTCTACCCCAGAGGACTGTGGATGCTCAGTCGATGAGTATATTCAACACTGAGATCAATAAGTTTGGGGTACTAAGGGAATCAAGGGCGAGCACAGGGGTGATGGGTGAATGGGACTTGGCTGCCCATGTCCTAACTCGCACTGAGTTTTGGATGACCAAATTTATGTAGTGTAGAATGTGAAAGGCCAGCCAGGAGTGCATTGGAATAGTCAAGTCTAGAGGTAACAAAGGCATGGATGAGGGTTTCAGCAGCGAATGAGCTGAGGCAAGGGCGGAGACGGCAAGGTTACGGAGGTGGAATTAGGCGGTCATAGTTATGCTGCAGATATGTGGTCGGAAGCTCATTTCAGGGTCAAATATGACACCAAGGTTGGGAACAGTGTGGTTCAGCCTCAGCCAGATGTTAGGGAGAGGGATGGAGTTGGTGGCTAGGGAACGGAGTTTGTGGCGGGGACCGAAAACAATGGCTGCGGTCTTCCCAAAATTTAATTGGAGAAAATTTCTGCTCATCCAGAACCGGATGTCTGACAAGCAGTCTGACAATTTGGAGGGACCGAGAGAAGTGGTGGTGAGCTAGAGCTGGGTGTCGTCAGCGTACATGTGGAAACTGACACTGTATTTTCGGATGATGTGGCCAAGGGACAACATGTAGATGAGAAATAGGAGGGGTCCAAGGATAGATCCTTGGGAGACGCCAGAGATAATAATGCGGGAGCGGGAAGAGAAGCCATCGCAGGTGATTCTTGTGGTGTATGTAACCTGTACCACCTTAAGAGAACTACCTTAAGAAGATGGACTACTTTCTCTTGCTACTGTATATTGTAGTACCGGTGGTGACCACACCGGTATATAAGCTCTGTGTAGTAATTTGTAAAGCAGTTCAGCCCTGACCTTCAAGTAGTAAAGACCTGTTTAAGTTTTTCCAGTTGTCTGTGTCCAGTTATTTAAAATAAGTATATCTGGAACACACAGACTCAACAGTGGCGACGAGTCGATCTTACCCAGCGGCAATTGCATCCAAGGCAGCTTCGTCCCCAGAACGGGCGTCGAGAAGAGGCATCCGCCCTCCTCATCCTGCTGAGCACCGCATTCGCACGGGAGGCATCGAGAACCCGGGTTGGAATTGCTGACCACGAAGTCCACCATCAGCGACAGGCAGTGATCATCCTTCTTCCACGGCGGTGGGTAAGCCGATCTAGCGACACAGGCAGAAAGTCGGCCGCGTTGTCAGTGGAGAAGGGGGGCGAGACTGGAGGAAAAAGGGCGGAGAACTCGACCGCAGCCGGTGTAAAGGGCCGGGCTGCAATCGGAATAGACGCGCAGCAAGAAAGGAAGCGCTAATACCCACGAGGACAGCGGGGAGTAAAAGCAGCAGCGTCGGGGGAAATTAAGGACCGCTGGGAGGCGAGAACGGCAACAGCGTGGTAATCACCATTGTAGCCAGCGGGGGAAGAAGCCAAGCGCGGGAAGCCGCCATTTTAGTCGGCGCAGGAAGAAGACAAGCGCGGGAAAAGCCGCCAAGCGCGGGAAGCCGCCATTTTGGGAAAAAAAAATACTTAAAGAAACTTACAAGGATGCCTAAAAATGGTAACATCACTGCTTTTGATAGCGATGTCGAAGATTGGGCCACTTATGTGGAGCGTATTGAAGTTTATTGTACAGCAAATGAGATACCGGCTGAAAAGAAAGCACTAACCCTATTAAACTCGATGGGTGCGAAGACGAACGGGTTATTAAGGCACCTTGTAACACCAGATAAACCGGCGGATAAGACTTTCGCGAATATTGTTACTATCCTGCAACAGCATTTAAACCCCACGCCGCTACTGATAGCGGAATGATTTAAATTTTACAGAAGAACACAGCTGAAAGAGGAAAGCAACGCTGAATTCTTAATTGAACTGCGCAAGCTATCAAAGTACTGTCAGTTTGGTACAGGACTAGCAGATGCTCTGAGAGATAAGTTCGTGTGTGGACTATTAAAAGAAGGAACTCAGAAGCGACTGCTAGAGGAAAAGGACCTTACGCTAGATAAAGCTGTCACCATTGCAGCATCGCACGAGGCAGCAGCACGAGGCACCGCGGAAATGCAGCTAAGGCCATCGGAACTCGGCACCAATCAAATGGCATTGGGTGCAGTAAAGTGCTATCGTTGCGGAAGGACAATGCACGATTAGAACCAGTGCTGGTTCAAAGATCAAGAATGCAGAAAATGTGGCAGACTCGGTCACATAGCGAAAGTATGCCGGTCAGGAAAGAAGACCAGCAACAAAAAGTCACCACAGAAGAAGTACAAAAAAGTACACAAGGTGACAGAGAACAGTTTGGATGAAAAGAAGACGGATTCAGACTCCAGCAGTAAGGAACTGGTTTGTCTAAGAATACATAATGTGGGTAACACAGCAGACCACCAAACTATTTGGGTTACACTCCAGATAGCAGGAGTCCAAGTGAAGATGGAATTGGACACGGGATCGGCATTGACGGTCATGAATAAGCAAGATTACAAAAGGTTATTCTCACACATTCCCCTAAGGGATACGGAGATTGTATTAAAAACATACACGGGGCAAAGAGTGTACCCCATCGGAAAGATAAAAGTAAAGGTGGTCCACAAGGGTAAAGAAAGCAAAGGAATGGACTTGTATGTGTTACCCGAGGGAGGTCCACCATTACTGGGACGGGAATGGATCAGGAGAATAAATATGGACTGGCATTCCTTAAAAGCACTAACTGTAGATTCCGGTAAAAAGGACGATGTCAAACCTAAACGACTGTCCAGAATATTGGACGATGCTAAGGAGGTGTTCCAACAGGGACTGGGAACACTGAAAAGAGTTACGGCAAACATCAAGGTTGAAGAACATGCAAACCCGAAATTTTTCAAAGCCAGACTGGTACCTTATGCGATACGACCTGCTGTGGAAGCTGAGCTGGAAGGGCTAGAACGTTCAGGAGTACTGTCAAAGGTGGACTGGAGCGAATGGGCCACGCCCATTGTTCCCGTCATGAAGCGTTCATTGAGCAACAAGCCGGGGGAACCGGGGAAGGTTCGCATCTGTGGCGATTTCAAGATCACTGTTAATCCGGTTCTTCACACGGTGCAATATCCGCTTCCGCGGATTGAGGATATCTTCGCTTCGTTGTCTGGCGGGAAACACTTCACCAAGATAGACCTGGCGCAGGCGTACTTACAGATGGAAGTTGATGAAGCGTCACGCCAGTATCTCACGATCAACACGCATAAGGGCTTATATCGGTATAATAGACTGGTTTTTGGAGTGGCATCGGCTCCAGCGATTTGGCAAAGGGCCATGGAGCAGGTATTACAGGGAATTCCTGGCACACAATGCTATCTGGACGACATTCTTATTACAGGAGATGATGATGAGGAACACCTTGCTAATTTGGAACAGGTGCTCACCAGATTGAAAGAGTATGGACTTCGAGTTAATCGCCAGAAATGTGAGTTCTTTCAGAAGCGAATCTCGTACTGTGGTCACGTCATTGACCAGGAGGGGCTTCACAAGTCACCTGACAAGATCGAAGCTGTTGTGAAGGCTCCCGCTCCGGAAAATGTATCCCAGTTGAGGTCGTTCCTAGGGTTGATTAACTATTACCATAAGTTTCTGCCAAATTTATCCACGGTGCTACACCCGCTGAACGCTCTTTTACAAAAGGGAGTGCCATGGAAGTGGAGCGAGGACTGTAAGCGGGCTTTTCACAAAAGCAAGGCATTGATCACCTCTAAGGAAGTGTTGGCTCACTTTAACCCAACGCTGCCTATTCGTTTAGCTTGTGATGCTTCTCCATATGGTATTGGGGCAGTGCTATCACATAAGTTGCCAAATGGCTTGGAAAGACCAGTCGCGTTCGCATCCAGATCATTGACCTCCGCTGAGCGCAACTATGCTCAGATAGATAGGGAGGCTCTCAGCCTCGTGTGGGGAGTAAAAAAATTTAATAATTACCTGCAAGGCCAAAAGTTTACACTGCTGACAGACCACCAGCCGTTGGTTTCCATTTTTAACCCTAAGAAGGGTGTTTCGGTGATGACAGCGCAGAGGCTCCAGAGATGGTCCCTTTTCCTAGGGGCACATCAATGTGAGATCGAATTCAAAGGTACAAAGCAACATGGTAATGCTGATGGGCTGTCGCGCCTGCCACTACCTACAGCGGAAGAGGCACCGACAGTTGACCCTGTTGAGTTATTTCACTCGACCATCATCGAATGTTTGCCAGTCACCAATGCGAGTATTGAGAGGGAGACCAGGAACGACCCGACAGTGTCTCGGGTCTACGAATTGACAGTGAAGGGATGGCCAGCACATGGCGAACCACTGTTACCGGCATTCTCAGCCAGACGATAACAGCTGTCCGTTTGTCAAGGAACATTGATGTATGGAACAAGGGTGATTATTCCTCCTAAATTAAGGGAGAGAGTTCTAAAGGAACTGCATGAAGGTCATCTGGGGGGAGTCAAGATGAAAAGCCTTGCTAGGGCTTATGTGTGGTGGCCAGGTATCGACAAACAAATAGAGGATCTGACTAAAAGCTGCTCAGGGTGCCAAAAAGTTCAAAATGCACCTCCAATTGCACCGCTGCATCCATGGGAATGGCCTTCAACCCCATGGCAGCGTGTACATATCGACTTTGCAGGTCCATTCATGGATTCCATGTTTTTGATAGCGGTAGACGCACATTCTAAATGGCCAGAAGTGATTAAGATGGCGACCACTACCTCGGAAAAGACGATCGCAGTTCTAAGAACCATATTTGCAAGAAATGGATTGCCAGAACAGATATGTTCAGACAACGGACCGCAGTTCGTGTCAGAAGAATTCCAGAAATTCATGAAGAAGAATGGGGTGAAACACTGTACATCTGCCCCAAAACATCCGGCTACAAATGGGTTGGCCGAGAGATTTGTACAAATGTTCAAAAAGGCGATAAAGGCCATGAGCGAAGACCATATTCCACTACAACACAAGGTGGACAATTTCCTAATGGCATATCGAAACGCCACACATGCAGTGACAAATCAAAGTCCTGCCATGATGTTTTATAACAGGAGGTTGCGGTCCAGGTTGGATTTGTTAAAACCAAATGTGCGTAGGGAAGTCGAAAACAAACAGTTCCAGCATGTAAATAACAAAACCACTCGGAGTTTCGAAATAGGACAACCAGTGTTAGCCCGGGACTATAAGAATGAGAAATGGCAATCTGGAACAATTCGTGCCGGACAAGGACCCCTGATGTACACGGTAGAGATTGGTGAAAACGTAATACGACGTCATGCTGACCAACTTGTAGAATCGAGAACAAGGGTCGAACCCATGGCTACGGCAGAGACACCAGTGGAAGAAATTATTGAACCTGTAGCATCTACCTCAAACGCGAACGTACATGAGGATGTTCAATCCATAAGAGATCAATTAGAGGAGTCACCCCAGCAACCAGAATCAGAGACCCCTGAAAGGCATTATCCAACTCGGATCAGGAGGCCTCCTCAGAGACTGAATCTTTGAACAGTTGCATGAAAGTTGTATATATGTTATCCATGTTATGTTTAAATTGGGGTGTACAATGTTAAGCTAAAAAGGGAGGAATTGTGGTGTATGTAACCTGTACCACCTTAAGAGAACTACCTTAAGAAGATGGACTACTTTCTCTTGCTACTGTATATTGTAGTACCGGTGGTGACCACACCGGTATATAAGCTCTGTGTAGTAATTTGTAAAGCAGTTCAGCCCTGACCTTCAAGTAGTAAAGACCTGTTTAAGTTTTTCCAGTTGTCTGTGTCCAGTTATTTAAAATAAGTATATCTGGAACACACAGACTCAACAATTCTCTGGCTACGATTAGATAGATAAGAATGGAACCAGGCACATGCAGCCCTACCCAGCTGGACGACAGTGAAGAGGCGTTGGCGAAGGATGGAGTGGCCAACCGTGTCAAAGACTGCAGACTAGTCAAGAAGGACAAGGAGGGATAGTTTGCCTTTGTCACAGTCACAAAGGATGTCATTTGTGACTTTGATGAGACCAGTTTCGGTACTGTGGCAAGGGCGGAAACTTGATTGGAAAGATTCAAACATGGAATAGTATAGTGAAATGTCATGTGACAGGTTCTTCAGTACAAAATGTTCACACGGGAAAAAATGCACATTATTTTTCCCCAAAGACGAGAACAAAATAATAGGTTCTTATTTAGATTTTATTTTTCTCTTGTTGTTTAAGCCATTATCATCCTGCTATAAGCCGCTAAAAGGTAATGCTATAATCTGAGCAAAGGCATGAGTTGCAGGTATCCGCTCTCTCTTGACTCTGCAATAAGTTGGGGCTATCAGAAACAAATTCCTTTTAAGTCCACAACATAGACTGTCCATAAATTGTTATGGTAGTAAGCCTATTCCAAGATGTTACAAGGGGAAAAAAATACAGTAGGGGTGCTCTTCTGATGCTGATTATATATGCTGCACAAGATTATTAAGCATGGAGTCAACCTTCAAGGGTTCGCCAATGAAACCTAATTTTACCTCCCTGCTACCACCCTTCACTTCACAATAGTAACTGGGTTGAGCTCCCTGTTGGACATCAAATTGCAAATGAACCAGAACTTTCCATAGAACAACAGAAGCTTACAGCAGAGGAGGAGGACATTCCGCCCAATGTGTCTATCTGTCTCTGTTGGAGCATTTCTCTCCCCATAGCCCTCTATCTTTCTTGACTTCAAACCTTTATCTACTGGTCCCTTAAAAGATGCAGTGGACTGTACATCAACAACTCCCTGTGGCAAAGCATTCCATACTCCATCAACCCTTTGAGTTAAGAACTTTCTTTTAACCTCTCTCCTTCCAGCTTGGTAGTAATTTTAAATTGACCCCTTGTCACTGACTCCCCAACCAGCGGAAATAGTCTTTTTGTCAAAACCCTTCATAATTTTCAAAACCGCTATTAAATGTCTTCTTGGCCTTTTTACCAACAGAAATGGTCTGTCCTCAATAGTTTGCCATCCCTGGTATGATTCAGCTGAATCTGTTGTAGTCTCTCTGGCCCTAATATCCTGCCTATAATGAGTTTGGACAAAATTGAATGCCGTTCCAACTGTGTCCTAAGCAAAGCCTTGTGTAAACTCATCATTACTTCTTATACTTTATGCTCTTATTCGTAAAATCCAAAATGCTGTTGGCCTTTCTTATGCTTTTATCTAACTGCACTCGCACTTTCAGCAAATTATGTATTTGAGCCCCATGGTCTCTGTTCGTAGTCATTCCGCCCTGCTTCTGCCAGACACCTTGGGGGAAAAATTGGGTGAGTAGCGCCACCTGTTGGCGCCTAAAGAGGCAGTCAGTGGCTGTAGCGCCACTGGCTGCGCCTCCCGCGATATTCAGCAGGGGCGCTAATGGTGGCGTTAGCCATTTGTGCTGCGCCGCCACTGATGACGTCATCGGTGTTCGCGATATTTGGTAGCGAACGCCGCAGTTGCGGCGTTCGCTACCCGTGCCCGGTTCACGGGGCTTTACTGTGCCGGCAGCGGCGCAAGTTAAGGTGGAGGTGTGGGGCGGCCGCCTTTTTTTGGCGGCCGCCTGCCAGCACCTCCATCCCCAGCCTCCTGACCACCACCCCCCCCCCCCCCCGCGGCATTGCCGGCCGTTTCCCGAGAGCCCGGCACTTCTCCTTGGTGCCGGGCTCGTTTGCCGGCACTCGTGAGCAGGGATCGCGCTGTTGCAGGCCCCTCCCCCTTAACAATGGGAGGAAGGCCTGCAGTACCGCAGCGTGCGGCGCTGTGGCACATTGCACTGCGATATTCAGTTTCAGCGCCCTAAGAGGGACGCGGAGCGCCTCGAGCCTCGCCCCGTCTCTCTCTAGGGGCAATGGAACTGAATATCTGACGATCGCTAAAGCCCGAACGCTGCGCTAAATTCTGCGCTCAGGTGACTTTTGCGCCACTTTGGCGCCCCAACCCAATTTCTAGGCCCTTATGTTTTCGATGCCAATCCCCCCTTCCTTTCCAGCTGATTGCTTGAATTTATATCAACTGTATACATCCTCCATTTACTACTTCATCCTGAGCTGAACTTTAAAGCCCACATCAGGTCATCAATCAAGACTACCTACTTATACCTCCTGCCTCACAACCCCCCGCCCCCCTCCACCCTTATTAAAACCTTTTCTCCATGCTTGTCACCTTAGTGTTTAAGTTCTTCAATGCAATCCTTGCTGGCTTTATTCTACTTAAACTTCAACTCCTTCAGAGATCTTCCGCTCCTATCCTATCCTCTACTAAGTCCTGCATATCTATTACTCCTGTCGTTATTAGCCTCCATTTGTTCTTGATCCCCTAGAGCATTGATTCCAAAATTCTTATCCTTATTTTTAAATTCCTCTATGGACTTTGCCACGAGCAGCAAAGGTAAGTGCTTGCTACTGCGACACCCTCTAGTTCTACCATCTTGACCTCTGACCCTACCTATGCAGGCCAATAACAAAGATATTCTATTTAACAATGAACCTTCATCAGTAATGGTTTGAATGGACCTTCTTCTAACATTGCGATAGTCTCTGACCAGAATAGTAGTCATGTTTGCCCCTTTGTACTAACTGTGGATGTATAATATTCACACATGCTCAGTTTTATTATTAATTTGGGACTTTACATTAATTGCCCAAGCACAAATCATGCACATGTGCACTTGGTCTGTTGTTTCCAAATCTACCCAGATCCTGCAATATAAATAGGACAGATTTGGCTGCAAGGGAGCCGCATTATATCATAAAATAGCTTTCATTAGAAGTTCTGCAATGTCAGTGGGATATATAAAGGCATTAATCCTTTTATTCACCAATTAAAATGGGAAAGTGCCATAGCATTTGACAAAACAGAAGGCGGGTTCGGAGGTGGGTCTGCTGTCAAAATAGAAAAGATTGGCAGCGGGTAGGGAACCCACTATCAACCCGCCTCCACACGAGTCTCCCAGGTGTCGGGTCTGTCAGCGCTGAACAGACCCGACACCAAGCAGCGGGGGAGGCGGTTGATATCATTAAATGGATTGTTAGCATCCAATTAAGTGTTATTTTATGCCTACATTTTAATTTTACGTGCTCCCCCACGGGTTACCCACTGCTCGGGGAACACGTCAGTTCAGCATGTCGTGAGTGGATTCAGCATTGAATTATCTCATAACCTGACAGCTGCCAAAGTTGTATAAAAAAATCCCATGTTACAGCTGTTCACTTTCAAAGCTCAGAAACTGTTGGTTACTGCATTTGGAAAATGTATTGAACTTTCTGCAGCTTGCAAGTGTTTGGAGCCAACTCTCTATCCAGTGACACCTCATTGGAACAACCTCTCTCACCATTGACAGATCGCTTCTGTCATCTCAACATCAGCATCGTTGGTCCTCACACCTTGGTCCTCAGAATCCCACAAAGATCAGCCCCAACACCAACATCATCGGGCACACCAGCAGCAACAACAACAACACCAGCCTTCTCCGCAATCAACTGAGCTGCACAGGACACACGGCATCAGCACCCGACCACATTGCTGCCCGGGAGGCTCTCATCATGGCTAGATTTACTTCACTTGACGCTGGATGCCATACGATGCGCCAGGTTGGCACCACCCCACACCAACACCATAAAGCAGCCCTACAATGCCCAAGCCATTTCTTTCACACTCGTCACCATTGCAGGGAGGGTACCCACCCTTATGTCTCACCATTCACTGCAACTCACTAAGCCACTTCCGCAGGTGCACACAAATCTGTCCAAGAACACAAAATGCTGAAAATAAAGGTTTCAATGTTGGACAGCACATTACCAGAAACTTCACATGAACATTGGTTAAACCACCTAAGTGCCTACCCTTGTGTGTTGTTGGTATGCTTTCAGTAGGATAAGGGTGAGTGTGAGGGTTGGCTAGTGAAATGGGGACACGATAATGTAGATCAAGAGGGATGGGTGGAGGTGCAAGGTAAGTTGATGTGAGCAAAGATGTGCAGGAGTAGGGAAGGCAGAGTGATGTGGATGTGATGAGTGGCACAGCAGGATGAATTTAAGTGTGGCTTGGCAGTAACGTTTCATGATCTACTGAGATTATTGAAAGGCTTGCGGCACTGCAGCCTGGTCCTCCTGATGACATCCCTGCTTGTGCCCCCCTGTGCAATGTGCGTTGATCTCCTGGGGAGGTCTCTTCCGCCCATGGGAAGGGAAGAGGACATCCCTGCGTGATGTGACTCCCTCCATAAGCATATGGAGGGAGTCATGGGAGACCCTGGGTGTAGCTGTGCACCTCTGTGCAGTGCTTGTCCGTGTTTGCAGCACCTCAATGTTGTAGAACACTGACAGCAGAACTGTCAATCAATTTGGACATGGCCCCTTTAAGGAAACCGTCATCAAATAACGTCATCAGACCCGCTTCCTTTTAATTGGCCGGGAACATCGCAAGGCCAGCTTAACAAGCCCTATTAACTTAAAATCACTTGGAGAGTGCGGGCTGCAGTAAGCAGCGGGCTGGGACCGCGACTCGGACCCCGGCCGCCCCGGACCCGCCGAAATTGCGGCCATTGTATTTTACATAGACACCTCAAACATTACTGAAATAAATGGAAAATGATTAAAAGTTGTAATATAATGGAGGGTGTTTAAGGGTGTAATCTAATTGAATGGTTCAAATGGTTTATTTCAAGATAGCTGATTCGGAAAGTATTAATTAAAGCAATTAAATTTACGGCAGTAGGCCACTCATTTTTTTAATGTTTTCTTTATTGTAGTTGTCACGTCCATGATGAGAAGTAGTTTGATTTAGTACTAAATACTATTTAAGATCTTTACAACAGATGGACTTAGTGGAGGCATAATAAAGCAACTAATCCAAAGTTAAATCACTTGCACCTGACAGATTAATGAAGTGAAAAATAATAGCATGTATTGTAGTGGAACAATGTTCATCTGTGTCAGAAAAGGGACAGGCTGTTTAATTTTGCTAAGATGAATAGATCCATTTCTTATTAACAAAGATAAATGGGACGCAATCTGTGGTGTGTGAATTACTGCGCTCACCAAACAACCATTATATACACCTCTCGAAGAGCTGATTGTCGCTTGTTCTTTGTTGTTTTCTATCATGAAAGCTTTTAGGAGCAGAAAAAGGTCAGGTCCGAGAAGCCAGTCCCTTTTTGATCTCACCGACGCACCTCCTCACCATACCCTCCAATTCCTTCTTTCCAAATATACATCTAATTAAGTTTTAAACCCATTTATACTGCCTGCTTGAATTGCCTTCCCTGGTAATGTATTTCTCAAGTACAATACAATTTGAGTGAAAAAGTTCCACTTCATTTCTCTTATTTCTCAGTTTTAACTTTTAGATAATTCCTAATGTTTAACAATTATGGGCTTTTAAAGCGACATAATGACATTTTAATGCACTACTCTCCGAATACTCAAGTGTGTCTCCCCGTGGATGGCAAAGGATGGTTTTGATGGCATCTTTGGAGATTTCTGAGGCTCAGATTGTCCTGTTCCCCTAACTCGGGAGGTAACTGTGGAAATGGAGGGCCTAATTATAGCTACTTATAAACTATTTGGATCAGTTGGAGGGCAATTGTAGCTGTCTAAGTTTCAGGCTTAATGAGATTGGCTTTTTTTTTTTGAAGTTGTTTGGTGTTTGTTACCAGCTGTGATGGGCAGTATCAAGGAGGTGAAAGCAAGAGATCTTGGTAATGCATTGGATGTAGGGGCGGAATTCGAGCTTGGGTGGAGCAGTACTGCACTTTGCAGCTTAGCCTGAGATGGCAGCTGGGGAAGTAGATGGAGATTGAGGCTGAAGACGTGTGGATCTTCATGAGAACCCAAAATGGATGGCTTTGACTTTGAAAAGTTTTGGCTCATTCAAGTCTTGCTGTTGGATAGCCAGTGGCAGATGTGGGGTTGATGCAGGAGGCGGTGACACCACGGTGCTGAGTACTATTAGCATACTTATGAAAGTTGGCTCCATACTTCTGGATAATTTCCCTGACCAGTAACATATAAAAGATGCAAAGAAGGGGGCCAAAGATGGAACCATGATGTTCATTGGAGGTGATTGTATGGACATGAGGGCAGAAGCCTGATTGGAAAGCTTTGAAATTAAAAAATACAAGGACATCTGTTTCAAATCCTATTCATTAGACGTGTGCATCTTATGCTAGGAATCTTAGGAATAAAATGACTGAGATCATTATCCTGGCCATAAGAGACTTGGTTCAATAATGACATGTTTGGCAAACATACAAGGATACCGATTACCTTCTAGAAATAGAAAAAACAATATTGTAATGTAACATGAAACAATCGTTCAAGCAACCCACACTACCAGGAGTTGGTATTAAGTATAAGCCAGGTGATAGTACAGCAGGTTAAAGTCAGAAAACACCTTGATGAGAGTGATCACAATATGTAGAATTATCTCTTCCTATCTTGACTCTATCTTTTCTCCCCTTGTCCAGTCTCTTCCCACCTACATCCGCGACTCTTCGGACGCCCTCCGCCACTTTAACAGTTTTCAGTTTCCTGGCCGCAACCGCTTCCTTTTCATCATGGACGTACAATCCCTCTACACCTCCGTCACCCACCAGGATGGCCTGAGGGCGCTCCGCTTCTTCCTTGAACAGAGGCCCGACCAGTTCCCATCCACCACTACCCTCCTCCACCTGGCTGAACTTGTTCTCATATTGAACAACTTCTCCTATGACTCCACTCATTTCCTCCAAATCAAAGGTGTTGCTATCGGTACCCGCATGGGTCCTAGCTATGCCTGCCTTTTCGTGGGATATGTGGAACACCCTTTGTTCCAGTCCTACTCGGGTCCCCTCTCTCACCTCTTTTTCCGATACATTGATGACTGTATCGGTGCCGTTTCCTGCTCTCGCCCTGAACTAGACAATTTCATTCACTTTGCCTCCAATTTCCACTCTTCCCTCACCTTCACATGGTCCATCTCTGACTCTTCCCTTCCCTTCCTCGACTTCTCCATCTCCATCTCTGGGGATAGGTTATTGACTGTGGTAAACCACTGTTATACCTGCCTGTGCGGGTGTTTGTATTCCACTGTGTACATGTCTGTACATGCCTCGGCTGACTCCTCCCACGAGTCCAGGTATAAAGGTGACTGCTCCACAGTCCCTCTGTATTCTGGACTGGTCGACCACTCGAGGCACACCTTCATTCTCTTGTTAATAAAAGCCTGTTAGTTACTCGCTTAACCTCAGCCTTTTGAGTAATTGATAGCGCATCAATTTTATTAACAAGATTTTTTTATAATGGAGAAGATCCTCACACCAGCATGCCTGGACTTAGACCATCGGGAGGCGGACGCATCCACCAAGTTTGCTCACTGGCTTAGGTGCTTTGAAAGATTCCTGATCGCCTCCGCTGCAACGGTCAAATCGGATGAGGACAAACTGGATGTCCTGACCTCCAAAGTGAACCACCAAGCGTACTCGGTCATCCAGGACGCGACCTTGTACACGGCTGCTCTCAAGCTCCTCAAGGACCAGTACACGCGCCCAGTGAACGAGGTGTACGCCAGTCACCTCCTGGGGAGTCGTAAACAACAACCTGGGGAATCGACCGAGGAATACCTTCAGGCACTGTCTGTGCTTGGCCGGGCCTGTGGTTGTAAGGATGTAAAGGCCGCCGTGTACACAGAGGAACTTATCCAGGACGCTTTTGTAGCGGGCCACAGGCCCAATTACACCCGACAGCGACTGTTGGAGCAGAGTGACCTCGACCTCAACAAGGCCTCTGAACTCGCACTATCTTTGGACGCAGCCTACCAGGGCATGGATGCCTACTCCTCTGCACCGTGGACGCCGCGGGGAACGACAGCCTGGGACACGGTAGGACCGTCTCATAGCGCCGTGCCACCCCAGCCACATCCCAGCAATGGCCCAACTACCGCAGCAGTGTCCCAAGGCCAGAAATGCTACTTCTGTGGCCAGGCCAAACACCCCAGAGCGCGCTGCCCGGCGAAAAATGCGATCTGCTCGGGCTGTGGGAAGAAGGGACACTACGCCAGCGTCTGCAGGGCCAAAGCCACCCCGAACCCCAGCAGCGCCGCGCATGGGCCGTGCGGGCCGCCATCTTGGGCCTCCCCAGCCATGTGCGAACCACCGGAACAGCAGCCATTTTGGACGCCTCCAGCCACATGGGGATCATGGACGCCGCCATCTTGGACGGCAGCCGGGACGCAGCAGGCCCCCAACACCGCCTCATCTGATACCCGCAGCGACACACCGACCCCTACGCTGGCCTCCGTTACGCTGGACCAAGCGAGACCGTACCAACTGGCCCGGTCCACA
Source organism: Somniosus microcephalus (assembly GCF_052327205.1). Classification (NCBI taxonomy): domain Eukaryota; kingdom Metazoa; phylum Chordata; class Chondrichthyes; order Squaliformes; family Somniosidae; genus Somniosus; species Somniosus microcephalus. The sequence goes on along the minus strand of NC_140994.1, from coordinate 220,575,650 downwards.
ATGGACATTAAGGTAAATGGTCACGAAACAACCTGCCTTTTTGACTCTGGGAGCACGGAGAGCTTCATCCACCCCGACACGGTGCGGCGTTGCTCTCTCCCAGTCCTGCCTGCGCACCAGCGGATTTCTATGGCCTCCGAGTCCCAGTCGGCGGACATTGGCGGCTACTGCGTGGTGACACTCTTTGTAGACGGGACTGTGTACGAAAGTTTTAAACTTCTGGTCCTGCCCCACCTCTGCGCTGCCATTCTACTGGGGTTAGATTTTCAGTGCCACCTTAAAAGTGTTACGATGGCGTACGGTGGACCCCTCCCCGCACTCACAGTCCGCAGCCAGCAGCTTCCAAACTGCCCGCCGCGCACCAGGTGCAACCTCTCCACACTCAGAGTCACCCCCCCCCCCCCCACTGTTTGCTAACCTCACCCCCGACTGTAAGCCCATCGCCACAAAGAGCAGGCGATACAGTGCCGGGGACAGGGTTTTCATCAAAACCGAAGTGGAGCGGCTCCTGAAGGAGGGGATTATTGAGGGCAGCACCAGCCCCTGGTGAGCCCAGGTTGTGGTCGTTAAGACCGGCGAGAAGCAGCGCCTGGTCATCGACTACAGCCAGACAATAAATCGCTACACCCTGCTGGACGCTTACCCACTCCCCCGCATAGCTGATATGGTCAACCAGATCGCGCAGTACCGCGTCTTCTCGACCATTGACCTGAAATCAGCGTACCACCAGCTCCCTATCCGCCCTGAGGACCGCCAGTATACTGCCTTTGAGGCAAACGGCCGCCTCTATCACTTCCTTAGGGTTCCCTTTGGTGTCACCAACGGGGTCTCCGTCTTCCAAAGGGAGATGGACCGGATGGTCGATCAAAATGCGTTGCAGGCCGCTTTCCCATATCTGGACAATGTGACCATCTGCGGCCATGACTTGCAGGACCATGACGCAAACCTCGAAAAATTCCTCTGCACCGCCCAACTCCTGAACCTGACGTATAACTAGGAGAAGTGCATATTCCGCACAACCCGCCTTGCCATCCTTGGCTGTGTTGTGGAACACGGAGTCATCGGTCCCGACCCCGACCGGATGCGTCCCCTTATGGAACTCCCGCTGCCTCAAGGCCCTGAAGAGGTGCCTAGGGTTTTTCTCCTATTACGCCCAGTGGGTCCCCTACTATGCGGACAAGGCCCGTCCGCTGATCAAGTCCACCTCTTTTCCCTTGACGGCAGAGGCCCGCTTAGCCTTCCACCGTATCAAGGAAGACATTGCCAAAGCCACCATGCACGCAGTGGACGAATCCATCCCCTTCCAGGTGGAAAGCGACGCGTCCGACTTTGCCCTGACCGCTACCCTTAATCAGGCGGGGAGACCCGTGGCCTTCTTTTCACGAACCCTCCAGGGCCCGGAGACCAGACACTCCGCTGTTGAGAAGGAGGCCCAGGCTATTGTGGAGGCTGTGCATCATTGGAGGCACTACCTGGCCGGAAAACGATTTACCCTGCTCACTGACCAGCGTTCAGTTGCTTTTATGTTTAACAACAAGCAGAGGGGCAAAATCAAAAATGACAAGATCTTGAGGTGGAGAATCGAACTTTCCACCTACAATTACGAGATCTTGTACCGGCCCGGGAAGCTCAATGAACCCCCGGATGCTCTATCGCGTGGCACCTGCGCCAGCGCGCAGATCGATAGACTGCGGGCCCTCCACAATGACCTCTGCCACCCGGGGGTCACCAGGTTCTTCCACTTCATCAAGGCCCGCAACCTGCCTTACTCCATTGAGGAGGTCAGGACCATGACCAGGAACTGCCAATTCTGCGCTGAGTGCAAACCGCACTTTTATAGACCAGACAGGGCTCACCTAATAAAAGCCACTCGCCCCTTCGAGCGCCTGAGCGTTGATTTTAAAGGGCCTCTCCCCTCCTCCGACCGCAATGTGTACTTCCTCAACATTATTGATGAGTACTCCAGTTTCCCGTTCGCCATCCCCTGCCCGGACATGACCAGTGCCACGGTCATTAAATGTCTGAACGACCTCTTCACCCTGTTCAGTTTCCCCAGCTATATCCATAGCGACCGGGGCTCATCATTTATGAGCGACGAACTCCGCCAGTACCTGCTCGCTAGGGGTATTGCCACAAGCAGGACCACCAGTTACAACCCCCGGGGGAACGGACAGGTGGAAAGAGAGAACGCGACAGTTTGGAAGGCCGCCCTACTAGCCTTAAAGCCTAGGGGCCTTCCGACCTCCCGCTGGCAGGATGTGCTCCCCGATGCGCTCCACTCTATTCGGTCACTGCTCTGCACTGCCACTAACGCCACCCCTCATGAGAAAATGTTTGTCTTCCCAAGGAAGTCCACATCGGGGACATCGCTACCGCCATGGCTGACATCCCCAGGGCCGGTCCTACTGAGAAGACACGTGAGGACCCATAAAATGGACCCCCTGGTCGAGAGGGTCGACCTCCTCCACGCCAACCCCCAGTATGCTTACATTGCGTACCCGGACGGGCGGGAGGACACAGTCTCCATACGAGACCTTGCACCCTCGGGGGCCCCAGTTACCCACTACCCACTACCACCCCCCCCCCCCCCCCACGATCCAATATCCAACCCCAGCAGACGGCACGCCTGGGCCCCGCGACCCGCTCGACACCCACGAGGACTACACACCAGTGCCCCAGCCTACGCGGGACTCGACGCCGGAAGCTTCACTACCCCTGCTGTCGCCACGTCGATCACAGCGGCAGACAAGACCTCCGGAGAGACTCCAAAACACAAACTTTTAATACACTTCATCCCGCCGGACTCATTTTTAAACAAGGGGTGAATGTGGTAAACCACTGTTATACCTGCCTGTGTGGGTGTTTGTATTCCACTGTGTACATGTCTGTACATGCCTCGGCTGACTCCTCCCACAAGTCCAGGTATAAAGGTGACTGCTCCACAGTCCCTCTGTATTCTGGACTGGTTGACCACTCGAGGCACACCTTCATTCTCTTGTTAATAAAAGCCTGTTAGTTACTCGCTTAACCTCAGTCTTTTGAGTAATTGATAGCGCATCATTGACCAACATTCACTACAAGCCCACTGATTCCCACAGCTACCTGGACTACACTTCCTCCCACCCTGCCTCCTGTCAGGACTCTATTCCATTCTCCCAGTTTCTCCGTCTCCGCCGTATCTGCTCCGACGATGCCACCTTCCACACCAGTGCTTCCGACATGTCTTCCTTTTTCCTCAACCGAGGATTCCCCTCTACCGTGGTTGACACGGCCCTCGACCGTGTCCGTTCTATTTCCCGCACTTCTGCCCTCACCCCTGCCCTTCCCTCCTGGAACCACGATAGGGTTCCCCTTGTCCTCACCTTTCACCCCACCAGCCTCCACATTCAACGGATCATCCTCCACCATTTCTGCTACCTCCAAATTGATCCCACCACCAAATGCATCTTCCCCTCCCCTCCCCTTTCAGCATTCCATAGGGACCGCTCCCTCCGAGACACCCTAGTCCACTCCTCTATCACCCCCAGCACCCCTTCCCCTTCACCTGGCACCTTATCGTGCAAGCACAGGAGATGTAACACCTGCCCTTATATCTCCCCTCTTCCCACTGTCCAGGGCCCCAAACACCCCTTCCAGGTGAAACAGCGATTTACTTGTACTTCTTGCAATCTAGTGTACTGTATTCGCTGCTCACGATGTGGTCTCCTCTACATTGGGGAGACCAAACGCAGATTGGGTGACCGCTTTGCGGAACACCTCCGTTCAGTCCGTAAGGGTGACCCCAAGCTTCCGGTCGCCTGTCATTTTAATTCACCGCCCCATTCCCACTCGCACCTCACCGTCCTCAGCCTCTTGCATTGTTCCATGGAAGCTCACCGTAAACTCGAGGAACAGCACCGTATCTTCCGATTAGGCACTTTACAGCCTTCCGGACTCAATATCGAGTTCAACAATTTCAGATCATAACCTCAGCCCCTATTACATTTTCACTTATATTTTTTGTCCACATCTTTGTTTTGGCCTTTCCCCCCCCTTTTTTTTCTCTCTCCCACATGGCAGCTGTCTCCCATTCTGCCAGTGCATTTCACACCTAATCTAGAGTCGTCTTTTGTCTCCACTAGTCCTATCTCCATCTCGTCTCGTTTTAAATACCTCTTAATGTCTCTTCTCTTTTGTTCTCTCCCAGCCTGACCTCTTAATCTATTTCATTTCCTGTGCTTCTTTAGTCTTGACAAAGGGTTTTTACCCAAAACGTTGACTCTATTTTCTCTCCACGGATGTTGCCAGGCCTGCTGAGTTTTTCCAGCATTTTCTGTTATGTAGAATTTAAGGTTAGGCTTATGATGGAAAAGAGAACGGAGCAAGTTTTCATGTTCTTGTACCTGGTCATACAGGATGATTTTAGGCAATGAATAGAGGAAAATCTGGTGGGGAGGATCACATGCCCATAATGGAGCCTGTCAGATTTTCCATACACTCATTTTAAATGGACAGAAAATTGGACTGGTTCCCTTACTGTGTGATCGTTCCTGCCCAGTTTCCCTCTTAAGGTATTGAGGAGTGCTTCCTAATGGTGTTTTCCTACCCTTTTTATATGTTCATGGACTGAAGAGACTGGATTGTTTACTCTGGAGAAGTTTAGAAGAGGAAAAGTGCCATGATAGTTTACATTTCAGGGTGTCTTGTTTCCGCTTGTTATAGCGGCACAATCCGGGCAGAATCAGTGTAAAGGATGGCGGAATTTAAAATTTAAGTGAGTTTTACCCAAAACCACTTATGCTTGTGTTTCCCACAATCTTTTACGCTGGATCAAAAATTACTTTCCCCGAAGCAGGCTCCGCCCACAAAAAGGGCCACACCCCAGGTTGCAATAGTAGAGATGACGAGTTTCAGCCGATTGCACCCGTTCAGAAGGGATCATCAGTTTGCGCTTGCTTATTCGGTGCTACTATTCAAACTTGTGCATTAAAAAATGTTTAATTAATTTAAATCAATCAGATCAATGCTCTTAAAACTATAAAGGCAGGGCATATGACAGTAAAAAGTCTGCAGAGGGAGAGAAAGTGTCTTTACCGACTGATCTTCAGCCTCATTTGCAAGGGGAAAAATAAATCAGTGGCTTTTATAGGACCCCTCCCCAGATGCTTAAGGCTTAATTGGTTCTGTTCCCAGTCACTAATCGATTACACTCATTTACTTTGCTCCATTGTGTTGATTCAGGGGAAATTGTACATTCGGGATTATCCAAATGAGTTGGGATGGAATCTTAAAGCATAACTTCAAATCGGAAAAACAGCGCAATTTGAAGTGTATTTGGCTGCAATTTGCCAATTTGGGCCCAAAGTGGAAGCTCGACCTCAACTACTTTACTTCTGGGTGGTGGATGTGTAGAATGGACTAATATGGGAGACAGTGGAGGCTGATGGGGTAATAAAAAAAGGAAAATGAGATTAACATTTGAGAGAGTGGGCAATTAACAAGTATTTGTTTTTGGGGCCTGGTCAGATAGACTTTCTGGTCTGGTACTTTCCTAAGTTGCTGTGGAAAAACGAGGTCCCATCTGCTTGTTATGGTTCAGGTGGATGTTAAAAATCCACAGCACAATTTAGAGAAAAGTATTTCAAAGACATCCTGGCCAGCATTGTTCCCTCAACCAATATCATCATAGCAGAATCTGTGGAATATTTATGGTGCAGAATGATTAGATGTTATATTGAGGGAAAGAAATAAGGCATGATGCAGGTGCTATGTAAGTGCAAGTTTATTTATATATGTATATAATATTTTAATCTAGCTTTGAATTGCTGCAGAACAAAACATTTTGCAAGACACATGGGTGTTTTTTAAAAACTATTTCTCAATTGTAAAAATTGGGAATTAGATGGCTAAAACTAGGACTTCAAGCAATGGTGTGAAAGCAAGACTGTCAAAAGGGGGTCAAAATGAAATGCAACAGTTGGTAACCGTGAAAGGTGTTCTTCTGCTTATCAATCACTGCTACTATAATATGTGAATATCTTCAATTAAATCACAATCAGAAATGTCTATTCCACCTCCCCTCCGGTAAGCTCTATCCTAGCCTCAAGACAAACTTGATGACAAAGCTGTGGAATTTTAAAATAGTTTTATATAACACCACGCTGTAGCATAAGTGGAGGCAGCAGCAGTTGCTGGTAATGTGTATGTCGCAATAATCGCAGTGATTGTTGGATGTTAAGCTTGTCAGCACCTGCTGGGGAAATGGCACTGTGCCAAGATAGCAGTGGCACATGTAAGAAAGCATGAGTGCGGTACTGCAGTAGAATAAAATTACATAAGGGAAGTGAGCAGAGTGTGTATGTGAGATTTATAGAAATGAGCTTCGCTGTGAATACAAGTTACTTACTCATTTTCAATGATCAAGCTATTGCAAATGTGGCTAATTGAAAGTCTGCAAAATGCAGTTATGTTAGAATTAAACCGAATAGCTGAGTGAAACAAGTAATGAAGTTATACTGAGTAAATAAACACAGGATCTAGCCCCAGTTCCCAATGATTCAATTCATAATTGAAAGGAAATGCTAATCACATTTCTTATTTTGTGCTTGTATCTTAGGAGAAAGATATCAGTCCTGATGAAGTCTTGTTGAAGAGAATTCAAGATGCTGTTGTCCATATGGACTCGTTGACTCAACTAAAAGCTGGTATTGGGTTGGAAAGTGCACGCATCATAGATTTCTTTCTGGCTTTAGCATTGTGTAACACAGTTGTGGTTTCCACAGCAACACAACCAAGGCAACGAGTAAGTCGATGCTATTTTGGATAATTTGTTAAAATTTATTCTATAGACATGCATAGCAGGAGGAAAAAGATGAGGTTTACTAGTTTCTGTGGGCACTCTAGTGAAATAACCTAACTATTCAAGATTGAAGATTCGATCAATTTTAATGGTGCACATCCCAGTATAAAATGTCCTGAGTACATTGTACCTCCAGAACAGGCAATAGAATTAAACCTAGTGTCATTACAGTTCAAATCACAGGGTCATATCACTTCATTTTGAGTCACTTGATTGTGTTGTGGGAGCCTGCACTCGCTACTGTCTATTGTAAAACCTACTGCTCACAAAAGGATGAGTAAAATTAACCACTTTTTTTCCAACTTTAAGTTCAACTCTATTTTTTATGTAGAAACACAGACTGAAGTGCATTTCAAGGACATTCGAGATCTTGGTTCAGATCATGTCATTAATGGTTCAAACTTTCCTCATGCAGTTTGACATCTGAATTCTCTGTCACCAGTTTGTGATGTACTCTGAATTTTGTAGTGCCTTTGAAATACTACCTAAATATTTTATCACTTTGAACTAGTCAGAAACTTTTAGACAATGGCTTTTTCCCTGCTCTGTGTCTGGATCTCAATGCTCATTTTTTTCCTCCCTAGCCAGCTGCACTGGAGTCACATGTGGCTTGCTTGAGCTTCATTAAGGGTTAGAAATCATGTAAATTGAGATCAAGGCCTCCTCTCCTGCAATTTGCTCCAAAAATGTAACCGCATCCTTGAAGACCTGTATAAAACTGGGCACATTTTCAAACTCCCTTTCTAGCCTTTCAGATCGAGCTTCTTAAATGTATATAGTGCTGATTTCTAACAGAGTATGACCTATTATTATTTTTAGCTTTGTGTTTTTGTTGTGTTAAGTTTGGTGTACTTTTTCCCCTTTTAGAATTTAAGCTTTTCAGTTTATTTTACCCTTTTTCACCCCCTACCACTGAAGGAAGCTTGACTCTCAATTTAATCATCCTTCACGGATGGCCATTCCTTTGGGAATTTCTCTTGGCCTCAGCGAACTAGTTGATAACTTCCACAGGAATGCACAGAATTAGTTGTGCTTACAGCAGAAGGAGTCTGTTGTTACCCAAGGAGGCAGCTCTATAGACCCAGTCAGAGCCATTATGCCATGTCGAAGGAGGTCTGCTGTCTCTTAACCAGGGAGGCAGTTTGGAATTTCGCTGTCTCCTCTAGTGTGACCTGCAAGCTTTATCCAGGACTATGTCAGCTTGCCCTATAGTAATGAAACTCACGACTGCATGAATTCATCTGGCACCCTTCAAGGTGCCTTGGTTGACATGTAGCAGATCAGAAAGTTTGTAGTCAATGACCTCCTTGCGTAGAAAATGTCATTCAGCTCTCGTGGTTGCGCTTTTGTCTGCCCCGGCATGGTTACCACACCTCCTCGAGCAGTTTATCCTCTTGTGCATACATGGTCACAGCCAGTCATCCCCTCCTATTCATTGACTACCTGCTACCCCTCAGTGATATCATCCGCAAGCATGGGGGCCAGCTTACACTTATGCTGATGACACCAACTCCACCACCACCACTGACTCCAGAGTTGTTGCTATGTTGTCCGAATGCTTGCCCAACATCAAGTCCTGGAAAAACACAGTTTTCCTATAGCCCGACAGTGAAAAACTGAAATGACCCTATTCAGCTTTCAACGGTACATACATACCTCGGTTCCTTACTCTATTAACTTCCCTAACTCTCCACTCAGGGTGAATTGAATAGTGTACTACCTTGATATTTTGTTCAACCCTGAGAGGGTGTTTGTACTACATATGTGCGTTAAATCATTGTGATTATTTTTATTTTCCTGCACATTATTTGCACATTGCTGCAAAGCCATAGCCTCCTCAGCTCTTTGGTTTAACATTTACTTTGGGAACCAGAGTGGGGGCACTACAAGCCACTGTACTGCAAATTTCTATGATGCATTTTTTTTTGGCCTGTAATTTTCTAAACCATGAGTTCCTGATCTCAAATACAACATTGTCATCCTGTATCATTGTGGTGCACCTCTTAGCAGCCATTTTCAGAAGCCTGGAAGCAAGTCATCTGCTCGTGCTGTGAACCAAGATACTGAGCAATTCAAAAAGACCCAAATGGGGAGCACACTGAGTTGCATTTACAGCTCCCCACACACTGATTTTTCCAGCAGCAGAGACTAGAAGTAGGTCACCTGTCTGCACATTTTGCTATGGTATAAGTTCATGGCCTGAGAGAAAATATTAAACACCAATTATTGTAGATCATACAGTTATCCAAGATCGAGACAGGCAGTTTTATCTTGTCAAAGTAGATCATGCTGTCAGAGGGCAAGTTCTGATCAGTTGTTTTAATAATTCTAGGTGTTGCCTTCATCTTTGTCAAAAACTTCAACAAATTCCCTGGAGAAGCTACAACAGCTATTTCAGAAGCTTAAGCTGGCATGCACAAGTTCCGTTTCCATACCAAGTCAATCTGGCTCCGATGTACCAGGAAGCTTGTGCAATAAAGCATTGCAGTCCTCTAATGTTAGTCCAACTTCTTCATATGGTGCTGAGAGTGTAACAGATGATGCTGGTTCTGGGGCTGACAGCATCAATAATGTACATGAAAATGGAGAAGTTGGTAATAACATTGGTAGAGAAGATCATGATATTATTGAAGAAGCTGCTGAAAAGCAAGGCAATTCAGAGTTCTGCTACGAAGCTGAAAGCCCAGATGAGGCAGCCCTTGTGCACGCTGCTCGAGCTTACAATTTCACGTTATTGTCTCGGACTCCTGACCAAGTGACTGTAAAGCTACCTCACGGAGATCTTCTAACTTTTGAACTGTTGCACACCTTAGCATTTGATTCAACAAGGAAGAGGATGTCTGTAATTGTCAAGCACCCCCTCACTAACGAGATTATCGTGTACACAAAGGGAGCAGATTCTGTTGTTATGGATTTATTAGAAGAACCAGCCAAAGGTAACAGAACTTTCCTCTTCCCTTCTCCCCTATAATACCTCTACTCACTCTCCAGCCATCCTTTTGACCTCATGAGCCAAGGAGGGCACCCGATCTTCGCTCAGGCTTCCAGTGCCTTCGAGCTATTCCTAAAATGCACCTCACTAGCGGTCCACTCTTATCCCTCAACTCCATTAGTGCTGGAAATAACACTTTTTAATTAATTACTTTAGTTTTAACTTTTCTGGACTTCTTTCAATCTCCCAGTCCATGCTGATTTTGACCTGGATCCTGCAGTGCTATGCCTAATTTGAGAGTAAAAGAGGGACTTTTACTCTTGAATTATGAAAACAAATTTTGTGGGATCTTCGCCAAAGAAGCCTTGCTGCAATTATATTGGGCTTCGGTGAGACTGCACCTGGAGTATTGTGTACAGTTTTGATCTCCTTACCCACAGAAGGATATACTTGTCTTGGAGGCAGTGCAACGAAGGTTCGCTAGATTGATTCCTGGGGGGTGAGGCTTGTTGCCCGAGGAGAGGTTGAATAGAATGGGCCCATATTCTCTGGAGTTTAGAAGAATGAGAGGTGATCTCATTAAAGCGTATAAAAAATCTTAGAGGGCTTGACAGGGTAGATGCTGAGAGGTTGTTTCCCCTGGCTGTGGAGCATAGAACTAGGGGTCAAAGTCAACGTTCCCTCTAAGCTGCACGAGACCGGCTTTTCCAATGGTAAGTTTCACATATGCGCGAAACTGTGAATGAGCCACCCAGCCACTTAAAGGGGCCGTGCACCCAAAAAAAAAATTGTGGGAGGATCATTGGTCATAGTCTCAGGATAAGAGGTCAGCCATTTAGGACTGAGGCGAGGAAAAATTTCTTCACTCGGCGGGTTGTGAAGCTTTGGAATTCTTTACTCCAGAGGGCCGTGGATGCTCAGTCACTGAGTATATTCAAGGCTGAGACTGATAGATTTTTGGACACTAAGGGAATCAAGGGATATGGGGATGGGGTGGGAAAGTGGAGATGAGGTAGAAGATCAGCCATAATCTTATTGAATGGCGGAGCAGGCTCGAGTGGTTGTATGGCCTACCCCTGCTCTTATTTCTTATGTTCTTATGATTCCAAGCAGAATGATGGCTTGGAAAATCTTCTAGCTCTAATATGGGTATAGGTACTCCTGAATGATTTGAAACTGGTCAGTGCTAGACTGACCTGAAATGTAGTGTCCTGTTTGCATCGTGGTTAGTTTGTTGTTGTAATTATGCATAGCTTTGTTGCAGATTTGGACATGTGCAGGGAGCACGCTGATGGTGGAAATTAAAAATTGCTTGCTAGTAAAATTTAAAATAATGTAGACAATGAAAGCAAAATGTTAAGAGGGGAATAAAAATCATGATAACATTCAGAAAGACTCTGAAGGCATTTCAGTCCATAAGCAGCATTTGCCAAAACTGAAGAGGGAGAGTTTTAAGAATTGGTGGGCAAAAATAATGGGAAAAGAAGCCCAAGGTGAAGGCATGAGTCTTTAGCCAAGTGATCATGCAACCCAGTCGCTGAAGTGGAACATAGGAAAAGGATTAGGCCATTCTGCCCTTAGAGCCTGTTCCACCATTCAGTTAGATCATGGCTAATCTGTATCTTAACTCCATCTACCCATCTTGGTTCTGTAACCCTTCACCCTCTTGCCTAACAAAAATCTATCAACCTCAGTTTTGAAGTTTACAATTGACCTAGCCTCAACAGCTTTTTTGGGGAGAGAGTTCCAGATTTCCACTACCCTTTGTGTGAAGAAGTGCTTCCTGACATCACCCCTGAATGGTCTAGCTCTAATTTTAAGGTTGCTCCTCCTTGTTTTGGACACCCCACCAGGGAAAATAGTTTCTCACTATCTACTCTATCAAATCCTTTAATCATCTTAAACACCTCAATTAGATCACCCCTTAATTTTCTGTATTCAAGGGAATAAAAGTCTAGTCTATGCAACCTGTCCTCATAATTTAACCTTTTTAGCCCCGGTATCATTCTGGTGAATCTGTACTGACCCGTTCCAAGGCCAATGTATCCTTCCTGAGTTGCAGTGCCCAGAACTGAATGCAGTACTTCAGATGGGGTCTAACCAGAGCTCTGTACAGCTGTAAGATAACTTCCATCCCTTTGCCTTCCAGCTCTCTTGAGGTAAAGGCTAACTTCCCATTAGCCTTTCTAATTATTTTTTGTACCTGTCCACCAGCTTTGAGTGATTTCTGTACTTATTCGTCTAAATCTGTCTGCTTACCCACAGTTCCTAGCTTCTCACCGTTGAGAAAATACTCTGATCTCTCTCTCTTGGGTCCAAGTGGATGACCTCACACTTTCCCATGTTGAACTCCATTGGCCACAGTTCTTCCCACTCACTTAATCTATCACTGTCCCTTTGCAACTTTCTGTTCCCAACTACACTATTTACTATGCCACCTATCTTGGTGTCATCAACAAATTTAGATATACAGCTCTCTATTCTTTCATCCAAGTCATTTATAAGCATAGTGAAAAGCCCAGGCCCCAGTACAGATCCCTGGGGGACACCACTAGTCAGATCCTGCCAATTTGAGTACATACCCATTATCCCTACTCTGTATCCTGCTTCCTAACTAATTCCCTATCCAAGCCAATAGGTTGACTTCAATTCCATGTTTCTCTTAACAGTCTCTTATGTGGAACCTTGCCGAATGCCTTTTGGAAGTCCATAGAAATAACATCCATAGATACTCCTTTATCTACCATGTTAGTTACCGCCTCAAAAAAAACTCAACTAGATTCGTTCGACATGACTTAGTGTGGAGTCTCATTCCTTCAGATTTTAATTATTGTTGGAGATTTAAAGACAACACAAATTAAATAAAACTTTTTAAACTTATTTCTGTCTCTCTTATCTTTCTTTCTTAACCCCATCTTTCTTTCCCTCTCTTTATTTTGCTTTTTATTTACCTGATTTGACATTTAATTAAATATTCTAACTTGCACATCCTGGTTCAGACTGTGCTGCTCAGTAAGGATTCTTCAATCTGGTTGGTTAAGGAGATGCAGTTACTTGCTCCATTCACACAGGTCCCAGATCCCCTGTAGAGGGCGCTGTGCCATTTTGCTGCTCTAATTTACAGTAAGTTCCAGTGGAAAAATCCCACAGTAAGTCTGTTGGCAAGTATAAGTGCAATGAATAGCTGTGAACAATAGCTCGCCCACTATTCCAGAAAATTATCCTGAATACACTTGAAATTTGCTGCCTTTTGGTCTCGAGCTGTACTGCTTCCCTCGTCTTTGAAAGTTAAAGTCTCCCATTATAACTACTCTGTTTTTGTACCAAGCTTCTCTGTTCTCCACGTTTGTGTATCCCGCTACTTTATCACTGCCATCTGGAGGTCTATAAACAACTCCCACCAAAATCTTGCATCCTTTTCTGTTCCTCAATTCTACATCTAGCGTTTCTATTGCCTGCTCATCCTTACTGATATCCCACGTCCCCCCTTATCAATATTGCTCCTCCTTTTCCAATTGCCCTGTCCTTTCTAAAGACCTTATAACCTGAAATATTTATCTCCCAGTCAGGCCCAGCTTGTGGCCAAGTCTCCGTGATGGCCACAATGTCATAACCTTTTGGCTGATTTTGCATTTCTAATTAACTTTTTTATTTCTTGTGCTTCGTGCATTAGTGTATCGAACTTTTAATTTGGCAATAGACCCTTCTTATGCCCTGATGATGTTTTAAATACATGTTTTAACTTATCACATTCCTTTTTTGTATCACTTATGTTGTGTTTTGATCAGTTATTTTGTTGTTTCCTATATTTTTTTTGAACTTGAAGTATTTATATTATCTTTGACACTATTGATGACCTGGACTTTGCTCTCATCCCTTTTTAAAATTTTTAGGCAATTTTTCTTTTTACTTCTGTCTGAGCCCTCTCTGCCGCCCCCCCCCCCCCCCCCACCATTTTTATTGATTTAAAATCCTTTCTACAGCCCTTTCCGGTTTGTCACACTATAGGAACATGCCATAGGTAACCATTGCAGCACGCTTGAAAGGAACTGGAGGCAGGTTTTTGGTAAGACTTGCCTGTGAAAGTCCTATGTTGCATTGTCACAGCAGATGACACCGCTCTGCTTCTCAGCTCTATGGTGACCCAAAACATCTGAAGATAGTTTTGCACAGTCATAGTGGAATTTTATGAAGGAGTTGAAATTCCTTTCACTTATCCTTCCAGGTTAAGGATTGAGCATGGAGGAAAGTGCCAAGGATAAACTAGATGTAGGGAATGTAAATGTGGGGACAAACTTGATGAGAGGGAGCTGAACTGGGGATATGGAAATGTGGTAAATGAATTGGACTGATAGCAAAAGAATATGCCAGGAAAGGCTATGATCTGACCTAATAAAGACTATTTGGGTTTTTTAAATACATTTTTTGAAATTCCTTCTCGTGCAATGTACTTACCCAGGTTGAAACGGTAGAGTGAAAATCTAGTCCCAGGATTGTGTCAATACAGCTGTTTGGGTCATTTACCTGGAACTGTAGTCAGATTAGCTTTTCTGTCTATGGGGAGGCACTGGGTTCTGCTGAGTATTTTCCTAAAATAGCATATATAAAACTAAGACATCACCATGTTGGGAATCACAGCTATGAGCCCATGTCCCACCCATCCCTTGCGCAGCACATTGGAGCTCCATCATAGAGGAATGGAGTAGAAATAGGACATTGTACTGTACAAGATATTAGTCACTCATCTGGAGTACTGTGTGCTGTTATAGTCACCTAATCATAGAAAGGAAATGATTGCCCTTGGGAGATAATTAGGTACTAGAAATTTAGGAAAGTTGGGCTTGTTTTCAGTAGGAAAACCGATGTTAATGTGATCCAACTGAAATTGTCAGGACTATGAAGGGAACTGGAAAAATCCAAACAAATTGCTCACTGGCAAAAAGTTCAAATACTGGGGGATGGAAATTGTCGGTTAGGAGCAAGAAGGGGAGTGGAGCTCAGTTTTGAAGCTGGGGAGTAAACTAGCAGGAAAAATAATGAAACTGACTAAATGATTAAACAACGAAAGTATTGGAAGCATTTAATGAGAATGAAGATGGGTGAAGTTGTTTTCAGAAAAAGCTTTGATGCTTTGAAGAAATTAACTTTTTGAGTCTGGTGGCTTTTTCCTGATCCTAAAATTTCTTATTCTTTGCCACTGTGACAATCTAACTGTGTCAACTTTTTAACCTTGATCGGAGCTGATGCTGTTCCTAGTCTAATTGACTACCCAAACATGTTAGTCTTTTGTAACAGGTTCAGGTATAAAGGAATTCATTTTTTTTCTGAGGCTGTAGCTTCGGTTGTGAAATTTGACAATGCTGAACACAGTTGTCTGACATATTTTCTTTCTTTTTGCCTCTCATTTATTAGATAACCTTGAAGATGAAAAGCGGCAAAGAAAAATAACTATAAAAACACAAAAGTATCTGGACCGGTATGCAAGCGATGGTCTGCGAACACTGTGCATTGCAAAGAAGGTAAAATATAAACTCTTAAAGACCAAGCTTCACTATCAGTGCCACATTTTAAAAAATACAAGTTTTTAACTTCAACGTTTATTTGTTCTCTCTTCCCTAATTCTGTTGAGTCTTTTTGTAACTATCTTTATCCGACAAAATCTCCAGAACAACACCTTGCATTTATATACCTTTAACGCAGGAAAATGTCCCAAGGTGCTTCACAGAGGCGTCATTCTAAAAAAAATTGATGCCAAGCCATATTAAGAAGAATGACCAAAACCTTAATCAAAGAGGGAGGTTTGATGGTATAGAGGAAGCTGCAGAGGCAGTGGAAGTTAACTCCAGAATTCCTAAGTGGCTGAAGGCATGGGCATCAATGAGGGGGTGAAGGATGGGCGAGAGGGAATAGGAATGTACAAGGAGCCAGAGTCTCAGTAACAGAAAGCTTGTGGCGGCGCGGGGTGGTGGGAAGAGAAAAATTAGTTGTTGGGCTGGAGATGGGGAGGGACAAGGCCATGAAGAGAGTTAAACACAAGAATAAGAATTTTACATTTGAGGCAATGTAGGTTAGTGAGGACAGGCTGATGAGTGAGCGAGCCTTAGGCAGGAATTTTCCGGGGTGGTAGCAGGCGCGATCGGTGGCGGGTCGGGTGGGAAAGTTCTTATTTTTTGACAGTGGGTCAGGAACTCGCTGTCATCTCGCTCCCATGCGCCTTTCCCCCAGGCGCGTCTGTCATCGCGGAGCCAACCGAACCGGCAGTGGCGGGCGACCCAATTCAAATCATTATCAGGTAGCTTACAGGCACTTGCGAGCCTTTTTTCACTTACTTTTTAAATTTCCCTGCATGGCCATGAGATTCAAGCAGCTCGGGAACCATGTCTGTCAACCTGAGGCGGAAGTTCCATGGCCATTGCTCCAGCTAATTACTTGACAGCATCAAATGTACAGTAAAAGCTCCCACCTGACAGATCATCACTTTCCTCAGGCAGAAGCTGTTGCTCAGTCTATTTCCAGCACAGATTCTGCAGGCTGCAAGTCTTTCCAGCAAAGTCTCCATCTAGTCTCACCTCACTGGAAGAACTCTCTCGCCATTGACAGAATGCTTCACCTGCCATCTATTCCATCAACATGGGTGCCGTTTATATTGTCTCACCTTGGTCCTCAGAATCGGGCCACGATCAGCCCCAACACCAGCAGCACCAACAACAACACCAAACTTCTCCACAATCACCTGATGCTCCACAAGGCAGAGGGCATCAGCACCAGAGCACATTGCTGCCTGGGAGGCCAGGGATGGCCTCATCATGGCCAGATTTAGTTAACGTTGCGCTGTACACCCATATGGCTGCCACATGATGTGCCAGGTTGACACCACCCCACACCAACACCATAAAGCATCCCTATAATGTCCAAGCCATTCCTTTCACACTCATCACCATGGCGGGGGTACCGTTATGTCTCACCATTCACTACAACTCACTAAGCCACTTCCAAAGGTGCACACAAATCTGTCCAAGACCGGAAAGTGTTGAAAATAAAGATTTTTATGTTTGACACCACATTAACAGAAACATTACATGAAAATTGGATAAAACACCCAAGTGGCTACCCTTGTGTGTTGTTAGTTGGTATGATTGCACTAGGATGAGGGTGAGTGTGAGGGGTGGCTAGTGAGATGGGGATATGATAATGTAGATAGAGAGGGATGGGTGGAGGTGCAAGGTAAGTTGGTGTGAGTAAGGATGTGCAGGAGTAGGGTAGGGAAGGCAGAGTGATGGGGATGTGATGAGAAGCACAGCAGGATGAAGGTGAGTGTGGCTTTGTACTAACGTTTCCTGATCTAATGAGATCACAAATGTTTGCGGCACTGCACCCAGGTCCTCCTGACCACATCCCTGCTTGTGGCCTCCTCTGCAACCGGGCTGTCTGGGTCTCCTGGGGATGCCTCTTCTGCCCATCGGAAGGGAAGAGGACCTCCCTGTGTGCTCTGACTCCCTCCATAAGCATATGGAGGGAATCTTGGGAGAACCTAGGTGCAGCCCTCTACCTCTGTGCAGTCATTGTCAGTGTTTGCAGCACTCCAATGCTGTAGTGCACTGACAGCACTATGTTAGATTCAACTTCAAATGTAATTGGCCATGGTCAATGTTCCCTCCAATTTTTTTTTATACTGAGCGGGCCACGAACTCCTTTGAGCGCGACCTCTTCGTCTGTGAGCAATATTTAAAACAATGGGGCAAAAATTCGGTATCGCCAATTTGGGGGCGCTAATATCGGCCGGGCGCAAAATTTAGTGCCCGCTGCTAATTATCGCCTCTGACTGCAAAATTCGCCGGAGGCGCTAACTGGAGGCACTAACCAGCCAAATTTTTCCCCCATTAACAACTTTTACAACAACAACGATAGCAACAGCAACCATTTAAAAGCATTTATACAGTAATATCATAATGCCACCCCACTGTCTCAAATCATGAGACAATCAGACAAGGTTCTATACAAGTTTAACATAACTTCTCTGCTTTGAATTCTATTCCTCTAGAAATGAACCCCAGTGCTTTATTTGCATTTTTATGGCTTTTTTAACCTGCGTTGCTACTTTTAATGATTTGTGAGTCTATACCCCGAGATCCCTTTGCACCTCTACCCCATTTAGACTCTTATTTTCCAAGGAGTAGGTCGCCTCCTTATTCTTCCTACCAAAATGCACCAGCTCACACTTATCTGTATTGAAATTCATTTATCATTTACATGCCCATTCTGCAAGTTTGTTATGTTAGAATTAATTAAAAGCTTTTAGTTTGTCATGTACAAACTCTATTGAATAAAAAATTACTTGTTATAAATGACTGGGATATAAAAGAACTGCATAACAATGCATTAACACTTCAGAAACGTCAATCAGTTGCATGGTTATGCATCGACTAACAATCCAAAAGTCCAAGGTGAGCTGAAAGAGGCATATCTATTTGTATTCATTTTAAAGTTTTCAATGTATTAGACCATCCCTCATGTCACTATAGCAGTGGCTGCGCAAGCAGCAGGGGCAGTGTCTTTCCTATGGCATTGACGTGCTGTATGTCCACAAATAATTACAATATTAATCACAATGCAACCAACAAATATAAAGTGCTGTAGTTCTTTAGTTCACAGTATTAAAAAGAATTTAACAAAAGCGGGTATCCGTATTTCCAACTTCAATCACTTCCATTAATAAACGTTGTCTTCTTGAACCAGCACACCCCCCATGTAACATGTCAGAAATGCACACTTATTCACAAGTCGTCTTCTTAGGCAGTCCCTTGGAACCGAAGATGACTTACTTCCACATTAAAAATGAGTTCTCAGGTGACGGATGAGTCCAATGCGGGACCTACAGTCTCTGTCACAGGTGGGGCAGACGGTGGTTGAAGCGGCGGGTGGGTAGGGTGCTTGGGTAGACTTGCGCTTGCTCCCGGCGAAGAGACTCGAGGTATTCGGTGCCTTCCCGGATGCTTCTCCTCCACATTGTGCGGTCTTGGGCCAGGGATTCCCAGGTATCGGTGGGGATGTTGCACTTTTTCAAGGAGTATTCACAAGTGCAGAAAAACACACACACAATTTGTGTCACTGAATTAAAAACAAAAAGCAGGACAAGCCTTGATTTAACAGAAATAAACATTTATCTTTCTTCCTGGCCAAGAGAACCAATCAGACTGACTTGGAAATGTATCTAATATGTTGATGTAAAGATGTTAATTTACAAATTTCACTTCTAATGTTTTTCTCTCAAACATTCTCCACAATATTAACCCTTGCTCTTATCACGAAAAGTGTTGAATTATTTTAGGTACTTCCCAATTAAATAGTGGGAAACAAACTTCATTGTACTCTCAATTTTTAATCTCCTATTTCAAACATTTATACCAGATACATTTATACCAAATCAAAATTGTCCATTCAGTTTAATCAAAGTATTTTTTGTGTTTCTCAATGAACAAATAGCAGTCTCTTCTAAAACCGCTTCCTGCAATTTTTATACATCATTACATAACTCGTGTTTCTATTAACACGCCACTAAACGTCACCCAGACTCTCTCCCTCCATCCCCCCCTCTTCCTCCGTCCTCCATCCCCCCTCTCCCTCCGTCCACCCTCCCCTCTCTCCCTCCATCTCCCCTCCCCTCTCTCCCTCCATCTCCCCTTCCCTCTCTCCCTCCGTCCCCCCTTCCCTCTCTCCCTCCGTCCCCCCTTCCCTCTCTCCCTCCGTCCCCCCCCTCTCTCCCTCCGTCCCCCTCTCCTCTCTCCCTCCGTCCCCCCTCTCCTCTCTCTCTCCGTCTCCTCTCTCCCTCCGTCCCCCTCCCCTCTCTCCCTCCGTCCCCCCTCCCCTCTCTCCCTCCGTCCCCCCTCCCCTCTCTCCCTCCGTCCCCCCTCCCCTCTCTCCCTCCGTCCCCCCTCCCCTCTCTCCCTCCGTCCCCCCTCCCCTCTCTCCCTCCGTCCCCCCTCCCCTCTCTCCCCCCTCCCCTCTCTCCCTCCGTCCCCCCTCCCCTCTCTCCCTCCGTCCCCCCTCCCCTCTCTCCCTCCGTCCCCCCTCCCCTCTCTCCCTCCGTCCCCCCTCCCCTCTCTCCCTCCGTCCCCCCTCCCCTCTCTCCCTCCGTCCCCCCTCCCCTCTCTCCCTCCGTCCCCCCTCTCCTCTCTCCCTCCGTCCCCCCTCTCCTCTCTCCCTCCGTCCCCCCTCTCCTATCTCCCTCCGTCCCCCCTCTCCCCTCTCCCTCCGTCCCCCCTCTCCTCTCTCCCTCCGTCCCCCCTCTCCTCTCTCCCTCCGTCCCCCCTCTCCTCTCTCCCTCCGTCCCCCCTCTCCTCTCCTCTCTCCGTCCCCCCTCTCCTCTCTCCGTCCCCCCTCTCCTCTCTCCCTCCGTCCCCCCTCTCCTCTCTCCCTCCGTCCCCCCTCTCCTCTCTCCCTCCGTCCCCCCTCTCCTCTCTCCCTCCGTCCCCCCTCTCCTCTCTCCCTCCGTCCCCCCTCTCCTCTCTCCCTCCGTCCCCCCTCTCCTCTCTCCCTCCGTCCCCCCTCTCCTCTCTCCCTCCGTCCCCCCTCTCCTCTCTCCCTCCGTCCCCCCTCTCCTCTCTCCCTCCGTCCCCCCTCTCCTCTCTCCGTCCCCCCTCTCCTCTCTCCCTCCGTCCCCCCTCTCCTCTCTCCCTCCGTCCCCCCTCTCCTCTCTCCCTCCGTCCCCCCTCTCCTCTCTCCCTCCGTCCCCCCTCACCTCTCTCCCTCCGTCCCCCCTCACCTCTCTCCCTCCGTCCCCCCTCTCCTCTCTCCCTCCGTCCCCCCTCTCCTCTCTCCCTCCGTCCCCCCTCTCCTCTCTCCCTCCGTCCCCCCTCTCCTCTCTCCCTCCGTCCCCCCTCTCCTCTCTCCCTCCGTCCCCCCTCTCCTCTCTCCCTCCGTCCCCCCTCTCCTCTCTCCCTCCGTCCCCCCTCTCCTCTCTCCCTCCGTCCCCCTCTCCTCTCTCCCTCCGTCCCCCTCTCCTCTCTCCCTCCGTCCCCCCTCTCCTCTCTCCCTCCGTCCCCCCTCTCCTCTCTCCCTCCGTCCCCCCTCTCCTCCCTCCCTCCGTCCCCCTCTCCTCTCTCCCTCCGTCCCCCCTCTCCTCTCTCCCTCCGTCCCCCCTCTCCTCTCTCCCTCCGTCCCCCCTCTCCTCTCTCCCTCCGTCCCCCTCTCCTCTCTCCCTCCGTCCCCCCTCTCCTCTCTCCCTCCGTCCCCCCTCTCCTCTCTCCCTCCGTCCCCCCTCTCCTCTCTCCCTCCGTCCCCCTCTCCTCTCTCCCTCCCTCTCCTCTCTCCCTCCGTCCCCCCCTCCTCTCTCCCTCCGTCCCCCCCTCCTCTCTCCCTCCGTCCCCCCTCTCCTCTCTCCCTCCGTCCCCCCTCTCCTCCCTCCCTCCGTCCCCCTCTCCTCTCTCCCTCCGTCCCCCCTCCCCTCTCTCTCCCTCCGTCCCCCCTCCCCTCTCTCTCCCTCCGTCCCCCCTCTCCTCTCTCCCTCCGTCCCCCCTCTCCCTCCCCCCACACCAGGGTCAGGATGGTGTGACTAGAAGTGAGGCAGGTACGGGGATCCAGGAGGTAGTGTTGGAGGAGCCGCAGCCCTTGCACTTGTCCGACAGGTTCGAGGCTCTTACTCCCTGTGGGGACAGGAGCAGGGACTGCAGGGAGGATGAGCAACCTGGCCACAGCACCGTGGAGCAGGGGGCCATTCAAGTGGGGGGAGTTAAAAGAAATGTTGTAGTGGTAGGGGATAGTATCGTTAGGGGGATAGATAGAGTTCTTTGCAGCCGAGAGCGAGAGTCCCGAAGGCTGTGTTGCCTGCCCGGTGCCAGGGTTAAGGACATCTCCTCTGGACTGGAGAGAAACTTGGAGTGGGAGGGGGAGGATCCAGTTGTCGTGGTCCATGTTGGTACCAACGACATAGATAGGACAAGGAAGGAGGTTCTGCTGAGGGTGTTTGAGCAGCTAGGGGCCAAATTAAAAAGCAGAACCACAAGGGTAATAATCTCTGGATTATTACCTGAGCCACGAGCGAATTTGGCTAGGACAAATAAAATTAGAGAGTTAAATGCGTGGCTCAAAGACTGGTGTGGGAGAAATGGGTTTTGCTTCCTGGGACACTGGCACCAGTACTGGGGCAGGAGGGAGCTGTTCCGTTGGGACGGGCTTCACTTGGCCAGTGCTGGGACTAGAGTCCTGGCGGATCATATAACTAGGGCTGTAGAGAGGGCTTTAAACTAACTAGTGGGGGGGGGAGGTTCCTAGAGAGCAAATAATAAAAATGACAACAGAGAAGGTCATAGAATTAGGTAGCAGTGGGGAAATTAAAAACCAGAGCGTGTCAGGAAGGGGCAGAAGGTATGGAGTAAAAGGTAAAGTAATAAAAAGGGCAAAAGCAGGAACTAAGTGTCACAAAACATATTTGAAAGTTCTCTATCTGAATGCACGTAGCATTCGTAACAAAATAGACGAGTTAATGGCACAAATAACTACATATGGGTATGATCTTGTGGCCATTACAGAAACATGGCTGCAGGGTGACAATGCCTGGGAATTAAACATACCAGGTTATTTAACGATCAGGAAGGACAGGCAGGAAGGAAGGGGAGGTGGGGTGGCTATGTTAATAAAGGAAGGAATCACTAATACAGAGAAATAATATTGGGTCAAAAGATCAGGATAATGAAACAGTTTGGGTGGAGGTAAGGAATAATAAGGGGAAAAAAACACTAGTGGGCGTAGTCTATAGGCCTCCGAACAGTGGCAACTCTGTTGGACGGAGTATCAATCAGGAAATAGTTGAGGCTTGTAATGAGGGAACATCTATAATTATGGGGGATTTTAACTATCATATTAATTGGACAAATCAAATTGGGCAGGGCTGCCTTGAGGATGAGTTCATTGAGTGTATTAGGGATGGGTTTCTTGAGCAGTCAGGGGGCAAGCAACCTTAGATCTGGTCCTGTGTAACGAGACAGGATTAATTAAAAATGTCCTAGTAAAGGATCCCCTTGGAATGAGTGACCATAACATGGTTGAATTCCATATTCAATTAGAGGGTGAGAAGGTTGGATCTCAAACAAGCGTGCTAAGCTTGAATAAAGGAGACTATGAAGGTATGAGAGCGGAATTGAGTAGAGTGGATTGGGAAAATAGATTAAAGGGTAAGACGATACATGGTCAGTGGTGTACATTTAAGGAGTTATTTTACAACTTCCAAAAAATATATATTCCACTGAGAAGAAAAGGGTGTAAAAGAAAAGACAGCCATCCGTGGCTAAGTAAAGAAATTAAGGATAGTATTCAACTAAAAACAAAGGCATATAAGGTAGCCAAATCTAGTGGGAGGATAGAGGATTGGGAAAACTTTAAAAGACAGCAAAAAATAACAAAAAGATTGATTAAGAAAGGGAAGATAGATTATGAAAGTAAATTAGCAAAAAATATAAAAACAGATAGTAAGAGTTTTTATAGTTATATAAAAAGAAAAAGGGTGGCTAAAGTAAATGTTGGTCCCTTAGAGGATGAGACTGGGAAATTAATGGTGGGAAATATGGAGATGGCAAAAACACAATGAATATTTTATATCAGTCTTTACAGTAGAAGACACTAAGAATATCCCAACACTGGACAAACAGGGGGCTATGGGGGGGGAGGAGCTAAACACGATCAAAATCACTAAGGAAGTGGTACTCAGTAAAATAATGGGACTCAAGGCGGATAAATCACCTGGACCTGACGGCTTACATCCTAGGGTCTTGAGGGAAGTGGCAGTAGGGATTGTGGATGCATTGGTAATAATTTTCCAAAACTCCCTGGACTCAGTAAAGGTCCCGGCAGACTGGAAAACTGCGAATGTAACGCCCTTATTTGAAAAGGGCAGTAGACAGAGGGCTGGAAACTATAGACCGGTTAGCCTAACATCTGTGGTCGGTAAAATATTGGAGTCTATTATTAAGGAGACAGTAACAGGACATTTGGATAATCATAATTTAATAGGACAAAGTCAGCATGGTTTTATGAAGGGGAAGTCATGTTTGACAAATTTGCTGGAGTTCTTTGAGGAAGTAACGTATAGGGTGGATAAAGGGGAACCAGTGGACGTAGTGTATTTAGACTTCCAAAAGGCATTTGACAAGGTGCCACACAAAAGATTATTGCTTAAGGTAAAAAATCACGGGATTGGGGGTAATATTCTGGCATGGATAGAAGATTGGCTATCTAACAGAAGGCAGAGAGTTGGGATAAATGGTTCATTCTCAGACTGGCAATCAGTAACTAGTGGTGTTCCGCAGGGGTCAGTGCTGGGTCCCCAACTCTTTACAATCTATATTAACGATTGGAGGAGATCTCT